>NC_136471.1:99641425-100296952 GCF_902686455.1 Sciurus vulgaris | reverse complement strand
TCCTTGTTTTCTCATATTGGTCAGATGTCAATGGGACTCTGTGATATTGTAGATTTCCTCTATTGGCTTATAGTGACCCTGTAGATTTCCAGTGTATCACCTACCAACCTTCAGTAGCCAGAAGTCTTGGATTAATTTGATAATGCAGTGCTTCTGAAGAACGCTGCCCCTAGCCCACTACCGGTTCCAGGGAGAGAGACCTGGAGAGGTCTCTTGTTGCACAGCCCTGGTTCTAGAGGCTGGTTGTAGGTTGGAGGTCTCCACTGGCTTGGGGACTTGTGGCTGGCTCTGTGTAGACAGGCTCTCACTGGGTGATTTGCCCCGAGAAGCTAGCCTAGAGAGGCGCTTCCCACTGGAGGGGAGCTGGGCTGCTTGGGGAATTCCCTGGCGCCCTGTGCTGGTCACTGAAGCAACCTGCGGGTGGGTTGTAGCTGGCAGTGGGGCGGGCTGGAGCTGGCTGGGGCGGGTCGGAGCTGGCCGCCCTTCTTCTGTGCAGAAGGGCTCTCACTGGGGGGCCTGTTCCGAGAGGCTGGAGGATCTGTCCCTGTGGGCGGAGTCCACCGCCAGACTGCACCGAGCTGCCTGGGGGAGACGCTATCTGCCCTGTCCCACTCTAATAAGCCACTCGAATGTGGGCCTGCTGCCCAGCTGAGCTTCACTGGGTGGGGGAGACTCACCCTGTGGTTCTATTTTAGTCCGAGACTCTCAATGCCTCCCCTTCTTGAATCCTGGGTTCTGGGGCAACTGGAGATGCAGTCACCCTCTAGTCCGCCATCTTGGATCGCCCCGTGGAAAAAGCCTGCAGCTAGCGGGGGACAATGCTGCCTGGAGAGGTCTCTGGCTCCCCAGTCCTGGTCCCAGAAACCGCTTGCGTGTCGAATATCTCCACTGGCTTGGGGACTTGTGGCTGGCTCTGCGTCGAGAGGCTCTCACTGGGCGGTCTGCCCCGGGAAGCTAGCCTAGATAGGCGCTCCCCGCCGGAGGGGGCTGGGCTGCTTGGGGGAGTCCCTGGCGCCCTGTGCTGGTCACTGAAACCACCTGCGGGTGGGCCGGAGCTGGCAGCGGGGCAGGCTGGAACTGGCAGCAGGGCGGGCCGGAGCTGACCGCGCTGCTTCTGTGCAGAAGGGCTCTCACTGGGGGGCCTGTTCCGAGAGGCTGGAGGATCTGTTCCTGTGGGCGGAGCCCACCACCAGACTGCACCGAGCTGCCTGGGGGAGACACTATCTGCCCTGTCCCACTCTACTAAGCCACTCGAATCCGGGCCTGCCGCCCAGCTGAGCTTCGCTGGGTGGGGGAGACTCACCCCGTGGTTCTATCTTAGTCCGAGTCTCTCAATGCCTCCCCTTCTTGAATCCTGAGTTCTGGGGCGACTGGAGATGCAGTCACCCTCTAGTCCGCCATCTTGGATCACCCCATGGAAAAAGCCTGCAGCTGGAGGGGGACAATGCTGCCTGGAGAGGTCTCTGGCTGCCCAGCCCTGGTCCCAGAAGCTGCTTGCGTGTTGAATATCTCCACTGGCTTGGGGACTTGTGGCTGGCTCTGAGTCGAGAGGCTCTCACTGGGTGGTCTGCCCCGGGAAGCTAGCCTAGATAGGCGCTTCCTGCCAGAGGCGGCTGTGCTGCTTGGGGGAGTCCCTGGCGCCCTGTGTTGCTTGTATTCTTGATAAATGCCATTCTAATTAGGGTGAGATGGAATCTTAGGGTAGTTTTGATTTGCATTTCTCTTATTACTAGAGAAGTTGAACATTGTTTCGTATATCCATTGATTGCTTTTAGATCTTCCTCTGTGAAGGGTCTGTGTATTTCCTTTGCCCATTTGTTTACTGAATTATTATATTCTTGGTGTAGAGTTTTTTGAGTTCTTTATAGATTCTGGAGATTAGTGCTCTATCTGAGGTGTGAGTGGCAAAGATTTTCTCCCAGTCTGTAGGCTCTCTCTTCACATTGCTGATAGTTTCGTTTGCTGACAGAAAGCTTTTTAGTTTGAATCTATCTCACTTGTTGATTTGTGCTTTTATTTCTTGTGCTATGGGAGTCCTGTTAAGGAAGTCTGATCCTGGGCCGACATGTTGAAGATTTCGACCTAACTTTTTTTTCTATAAAATAAAGGGTCCCTGGTCTGATTCCAAGGTCCTTGATCCATTTTGAGTTGAGTTTTGTGCAGGGTGAGAGATAGGGGTTTAGTTTCATTCTCTTGCATATGGATTTCCAGTTTCCCAGCACCATTTGTTGAAGAGGCTATCTTTTCTCCATTGCATGTTTTGGCACCTTTGTCTAGTATGAGAAAATTGTCTTTATTTGGGTTTGTGTCCATGTCCTCTACTCTGTACCATTGATCTACCTGTCTATTTTGGTACCAATACCATGCCGTTTTTGTTACTATTGCTTTGTAGTATATTTGCAGTTCTGGTATCGTGATACCCCCTGCTTCACTCTTCCTGCTAAGGATTGCTTTATCTATTCTGGATTTCTTATTCTTCCAGATGAATTTCATGATTGCTTGCTCGATTTCTGTAAGGTAAGTCATTGGGATTTTAGTTGGAATTGCATTGAATCTGTATAGCACTTTTGGTAGTATGGCCATTTTGACAATGTTAATTCTGCCTATCCAAGAACATGGGTGATCTTTCCATCTTCTAAGATTTTCTTTAATTTCTTTCTTTAGTGTTCTGTAGTTCTCATTGTAGAGGTCTTTCACCTATTTTGTGACATTGATTCCCAAGTATTTTATTTTATTCGAGGCTATTGTGAATGGGGTAGTTTTCCTAACTTCTCTTTCTGAAGATTCATCACTTATGTATAAAAATGCATTGGATATGAGCATTGATCTTATAACCTGCTACTTTACTGAATTCACTTATGAGCTCTAAAAGTATTCTGGTGGAATTTCAGGGTTCTTCTAAATATATAATCATGTCATCAGCAAATAGGAATAGTTTGAGTTTTTCTTTTCCTATTCATATTCCTTAATTTATTTGGTCTGTCTAATTGCTCTGGCTAGAGTTTCACGCACAATGTTGAATACAAGTGGTGAAACAGGGCATCCCTGCCTTGTTCCAGTTTTTAGGGGGAATGCTTTCAGTTTTTCACCATTTAGAATGATATTGGCCATGGGCTTAGCTCAGATGGCCTTTACAATGTTAAGGAATGTTCCCACTATCCCTATTTTTTCTAGTGTTTTGAGCATGAAGGGGTGCTGTATTTTATCAAATGCTTTTTCTCCATCTATTGAAATAATCATGTGATTCTTGACTTTAAGTCTGTTTATATGATGAATTATGTTTATTGATTTCCAAATGTTGAACCAACCTTGCATCCCTGGGATAAAACCCACTCGATTGTGGTGCACTGTCTTTTTAATATATTTTTGTATGCAATTTGCTGAAAATTTTTTGAGTATTTTTGCGTCAATATTCATTAAGGGTATTGATCTGAAATTTTCTTTCCTTGATGTGTCTCTGTCTGGGTTAGGTATCAGGGTAATATTGGCTTCGAAGAATGAGTCTGGGAGTGTTCCCTCCTCTTCTATTTTATGGAATACTTTGAGAAGTATTGGAATGAGCTCTTCTTTAAAGCTTTTGTAGAACTTGGCTCAGAACCCATCTGGTCCCAGACTTTTCTTTGTTGGTAGGTTTTTGATAACTTCTTCTATTTCATTACTTGAAATTGATCTATTTAAATTGTGTATGTCCTCCTGGTTCAGTTTAGGTAATTCCTATGTCTCTAGGAACCTGTTGATGTCTTTGAGATTTTCTGATTTGTTGGACTATAGATTTTCAAAATAGTTTCTAATTATATGTTGTATTTCACTTGTGTCCATAGTGATATATCCTTGTTCATTCCGAATTTTAGTAATTTGAGTTTTCTTTCTCCTTCTCTTTGTTAGTGTAGCTAATGGTTTATCAATTTTGTTTATATTTTCAAAGAACCAACTCTTTATTTTGTTAATTTTTTCAATTGTTTCTTTTGTTTCAATTTTGTTGATTTCAGCTCTGATTTTAACTATTTCCTTTCTTCTACTACTTTTGCTGTTGGTTTGTTCTTCTTTTTGTAGGGCTTTGAGCTGTAGTGTTGTCATTTATTTGTTAATTTTTTCTTCTTTTATTGACTGCACTCCATGAAATAAATTTTCCTCTAAGAACTGCTTTCATAGTGTCCCAGAGATTTTGATGTTTCTTTGTTCTCATTTACCTCTAAGAATATTTTTTATATCCCTCCTGATGTCTTCTGTTACCCATTCATCATATAATAGTGTATTATTTAATCTGCAGGAGTTGGAGTAGTTTCTGTTTTTTTCATTTATTTCTAATATCAATCCATTATGGTCTGATAGAATACAAGGTAGTATCTCTATCTTCTTGTATTTGCTAACATTAGCTTTATGGCATAAAATATGGTCTATTTTAGAGAAGGATCCATGTGCTGCTGAGAAGAAGGTAATATTCACTCTTTATTGGATGGTATATTCTATACATATACGTGAAGTCTAAATTATTGATTGTGTTATTGTGATCTATGGTTTCTTTATTCAATTTTTCTTTGGAAGATCTGTCCAGTGGTGAGAGAGGTGTGTTCAAATTGCCTAGTATTATTGTGTTGTGGTCTATTTGATTTCTGGCATTGAGAAGGATTTGTTTGACGTACATGAATGAGCCAATGTTTGGGGCATAGATATTTATGATTATTATGTCTTGCTGATTTATGCTTCCCTTAAGCAGTATGAAATGTCCTTCTTTGGCTTAAAGTCCACATTATCAGAAATGAGGATGGATACTCCAGCCTTTTTGATTTGTCCATGTGCATGGTATGTTTTTTCCTATCCCTTCACCTTTAGTCTGTGGGTATCTCTTTCTATGAGATGAGTCTCTTGCAAGCAGCATATTGTTGGATCTTTCTTTTTAATGTAATCTGCCAGTCTATGTCTTTTGACTGATGAGTTCAGGTCATTAACATTCAGGGTTATTATTGAGATATGATTTGTATTCCTGGTCATTTGGCTCATTTTTGTTTTTTGACATGACTTGGTTTCTCCTTTATTTGGCTATTTCTTTAGGCTAGTTCCTCCCTTTGCTGATATGCATCATTGTTTTTCATCTCTTCCTCATGGAATATTTTGATGAGAATGTTCTGTAGCGCCAGCTTTCTTGTTGTAAATTCTTTTAAGTTTTGTTTTTCATGGAAGGATTTTATTTCATCATCAAATATGAAGGTAAGTTTTTCAGGGTATAAGATTCTTGGTTGGCATTCATTTTCTTTCAGAGCTTGAAAAATGTTGTTCCGGACCCTTCTAGCTTTTAGAGTCTGGATTGAAAAATCTGCTGATATCCTTATTGGTTTCCCCCTGAATGTAATTTGACTCTTTTCTCTCGCAGCTTTTAAAATTCTGTCTTTATTTTGTATGTTAGGTATTTTCATTATAATGTGCCTTGGTGTGGGTCTATTGTAATTGTGCATATTCAGAGTCCTATAAACTTCTTGTACTTGATTTTCCATTTCTTTGTTCAGATTTGGGAAATTTACTGATATTATTTCATTGAATAGATTATTCATTCCTTTGGTTTGTTTCTCTAAGCATTACTCAATCCAAAAAATTCTTAAATTTGGCCTTTTCATGATATCCCATAATTCTTGTAGTTTCTGCTCATGATTTCTTACCATCTTCTCTGTTTGGTCAACTTTGTTTTCAAGGTTAAATATTTTGTCTTCAATGTCTGAGGTTCCGCCTTCCAGGTGTTCTATCCTATTGGTTGTGCTTTCTATGGAGTTTTTAATTTGGTTTATTGTTTCCTTCATTTCAAGGATTTCTGTTTGGATTTTTTTCAGTTTCTCTAACTTTATTGAAATGATCTTTTGCTTCCTGTATTTGTTCTTTTAACTGTTGATTGGTGCGATCATTTAATGCCTGTATTTGCTCTTTCATCTCCTCCTTCAATGCCTGCATTTGCTCTTTCATCTCCTCATTTGCTTCTCTGATTGTTTTAATTATGTACATCTGAACTCCCTTTCTGACATTTCTTCTGCAATGCTGTCATTCGTTTTATTCATATATCATCTAGGCTCCTTTGGGACATTTTCTTCCCTTGTTTTCTCATATTGGTCAGATATCAGTGGGACTCTGAGATATTGCTGATTTCCTCTATTGGCTTATAGTGTCCCTGTAGATTTCCAGTATATCACCTCCTAGCCTTCAGCAGCCTGAAGTCTTGGAGGAACTTGATAATGCAGTGCTTCGGAAGAAAGCTGCCCCTGGCCCGCTCCGCTGCTGGGTGTGGGGTTGGGAACTGGGTGTGCTCAGAAAGTCTCTCAGTAGAAGGGTCTCCTCTGAGAAGCTGGCTGTGGACAGGGCCTGCCACTGGATGGAGCCACCCTGCCCTGGTCCTGCCCTGGTCTCAGAAGCTGCCTGCAGTACGGGCCCACCGCTGGGGGCTAAGGGTGCGTGGAAACCATCTCCCTGGGTGGGTCTGCTCCTGCTCTGAGAAGCTGGCTGTGGACCAGGCCTGCCGCCAGGTGGAGCTGGGCTGCTTGGGAAAGCCTTTTGTCGCCCTGCCCTGGTCCGAGAAGCTGCCTGTGGACCAGGGCCCATTGCTGGGGTCTGGGTGTACATGGAAAGACTCTCCCTGGGCGGGTCTGCTCCTGCTCGTAGAACCTGGCTGTGGACTGGGCCTGCCGCAGGATGGAGCCGGGCTGCTCGTGAAAGCCTCTCGCCACCCGGCCCTGCTCGGAGAATCTGCCCACTGTCCCGGCCTGCCACCAGGGGCCGAGCTTCGCCCATTGGGAGTGACTCACCCAGCGTCTCTGAGTTGGTAAGAGTCTCTCTATACTTCCCCTTCTTGAATCCTGAGTTCTGGAGCTACAGGAGATGTAGTCACCCTCTAGTCCCCCATCTTGAATTCTTTCCAGCTTTTGACGTTTATAAACATGTAAGAAAGTACTTTTTTCATGTTGCCAAATATCTTTAAATATAGATGAGAATACAAAAATGAAAACTATTTGGAAGTACTTTCATTCTTGATATCTCAATTCACCTTGATCAGATAATCTTTCAGTTTAAAGATTATTTATTAATTAATTATACCAATAATATTTATAGAAGTCCTCAAACTGTAATTGCAAGATCCTTAGTTAACTGCAAGTGATATAACGGTGTAGTTGTTGTTGACATTGTAAAACAACTTCTCAGAAAATTGCAACACCTGATGACTGAGATAGTGCAAATGGGGTAGTTTTAGGCTTCACATAATTTGAAATGCTGCTTGGAGTTCACAAGGAAAACAAAAATATCAGAAGCATCTTAGTTAATATAATTCATAATTCAATTTAGGTGTGCATCCATGCTTGAATTTATATATTCCTAAAACTTTTGTGTCCCACAAAGACAAGTGTCTTTGATCCCATCAGACAAGTATGATAAAATTCCAACTAAATCGACTATTATTAAGAAAATAAAATCAAGTATCAAATGTATATGTATATGCATGTATAATTTATATGTATTGTATTATATACTGTGGTAAAATCAGAAGGAAAACACATAACTGTTAAAAGAAATTCAACAAAACAGTTTAATTTGTACATGACTTACTATAATAAAAGGACTTTTGTATTTCTCTCCTATTTATCAGATATTCAATCTATTTTAATTTTGTTTTTAAGTCTTCATTTAGAATAGTTTCCTAAAAGTAGCCTGATACCAAAGTTCATTTCTTGGTTTCCAATCTTATCAACCTAAATATTGTCCATTACCTATAACTTAATTGTTCCCTTTTGATTACATGTTTCCTTTTTGGCTCTGAATTCTTGAGATCATTTATCCTGAATACGCACACACATGTACACACACACACACATATGCATATGCCTATATCCTTAGAACAATTAAAATATGAACCTTATTAAATATGCTTAACAACTTGTTATCTTTCCTTCAGATTAAGTAATTTAATTTCACAAAAATGTGTAACAAAAAAAAGATGGATTCCTTTAAGCTCCACTCAGATCCAACTTCAGGGAAGGGCTTGCTCCAGTTGCTTGGTGTGATGTCAAAGACATGTTAGCCACAGGGAACCACAAAGTTAAACATAATACCCTATCCATGTGGAGATATAAATGTTGGGTCATCTCTACCCAATAAGGACAAACTCAGGAACCATTCTAACTCCAGAGTACTCCGTAGGTGTGTGAGGCTTTGTTGGGCTAGCATTGAATCTTGACCTTCTCCAACTGCTCACACCTGCTTGAATTCCATTCTTCCCACAGGTATTGATCACTTAACAAATACTCTGTGTGTTAAACTGTATCTCAGGGTCTATGTTTAGGGCAATCCAACCTTTAGCATTAGGTAAGAAAGCAAACAGTTTGCCCTTGAAATTTCATTTCTATCTCCAGAGGTGGTTCCATTTCTTATCCCCTTTCAGTCAATCCCTCAGTTATTGTTCAGCACAGGAAACTTTCTTTCTCTTTTACATCACAAAAAGAGCATATTTTGAGATACTAGATGAACAGATTTTCTATTCTCTAGCTTGCTATGGATCTGTTTGGAAGATGTTCTCATGGTGTACACAAATGACCAATTCCTAAAATCAATTGCCTTTAAGTTTTCAGAGATATTTTTAATAAACAGGTAGTTGTATAGCTAGAATCTCTCTGGCCACAAACATAAGGAATTATAAATGACTGTTTACACATTCCATCTAGTATGTAAAAAAATGCTGGGCAAATTACACAATTTTAACTAAAAGAGAAATAAAAATAAGACACAAGGTCCCTGTGGGTAAAACACAAAATACTTTCCTTCAACCAAAATAATTGATCACTTGCCTATTTTATCTTTGTTAGGAGTGTGGGTCCTCCCTTAGTAACAAAATTTAACATACTGAACAAAAGTCTATAATATCACACCCAATTCAGCCTTCCTTCAGTTCTATTATATACTTCAGAATCCAATGACCTTTCTAGGTACTCACAGGTAGAGCACATATAGAAACATTTACTATAACTGCTCAAGCCATAAGAATACCCAGTACTCTAGCTCCAGACATCCTCTTCAAAATTTCACTATTAGACTTGGACAAGCAAAAGATCTAAAAACGTGCACAATTGCCAAAAATCATTAAACAATCATTAATCAATAGCAGTAACTGCAAAACAGTAGGGCCAAGGAGATGTGAGGATCTCAATGACATTCTTGGGTGAAATTACTTGATTCAAGACTATTTTTGCTTTACTCTGGTGGGTACCAAGATGGTGAGTTGAACCATCTTGGTAGATTCTTCAAATTCTTAAGGAAAACATATGGCGATTTTTTTATGTTGCAAAATTTTAGAGTTGCAAAGTTAGAGACCTGCAGAAGACCTCTAACTCACACAAGTAAAAGATTTTACTCTCCGTAGAGACATAAGGAAGAAAGACTATAAGGAAACAATTGTTGGACTGGGTATAAGATGAGAAGCAATGTTTTATTAAAGATAGATTTCTGTCAAATAGACAACAGGTTAGTAAATAATATCAACAACTTTAAAATTTTTAAGTCTATCAGAACAACACCTAAACATATATTCAGGAATAATAATTACTTCTCTAAAGGACATGGGAATTATACCACACCAGATTTGAGTCATATTTTATTTTCTTACTCATCTTCAATACAAGATCCCTTATGCATCAAGGTCCAACTCAATATTTCTTTTGAAAATCAAAATGGCATTCTAGGTTAGAGCTGGGGAACAGTAGCAGAAAGGTGTGTTAGAGAGTGGATACACACAAATTTAAAAAGAGGTAGCATGGCAGTGCAGAAGACGGGATGATACTTACCTAACTCAGATGGGCACTGCTTACTAGAGCCACATAGGAACAGAATAAGAGAAAATGAGTACAAAAAGTTACGTGGTACCCTCACATATTTTCAAATTGGAGAACTAAGTTCTTTTCCTTCACTAATTCATATTCATCTTGTTATTCACTGTGCAGGAATCCTTTGTTCATATACCTTCCAGACTAAAGTAAATGATTAAGTCCATGGCATGCTGTCTTTCTAATCTCTTATATTTTTGTACCAGGAAAGGGCAATTGTTTGGGTAACCACAGGTCTCTAAGTATATATGTGATTAAAGTTTTTATATGTACCAAAACTTCACTGAAGTGGAGAGTACGTGGATATTTTTCATCCTTTGTAGCACAGTAGGATGCAATGTTTTATACAATCTCTTGCACAAAAGGGAGAGAGGAATGACAGAATACTTTTAAATATTCCAAGTGATCATACAAAGAATATTATGACATTGGGAAAAAATATCAAGACTTATGAATTCATTACTAAATTTTATCCATCTTCTAGCTGCAAATTTACACTTAGAATATGATATGGTAGCCACTTAACACATATAACCATACTTGAATTTGAAATAAATTAGTTAAAATCAAAATTAAGAATTCAGTTACTCCATCACAGTCATCACATTTTAAGTGCTTGATAGATACATGTGGCTACATATACTATACTGGACAGCACAGATTTCCATCACCGAAGCCAGTTCTATTGGAAAGTGTTCCTCTAAATGATTAAACAGCAATTGTAAAAACTCTAGACTAATATACTTGCCATGATGCCATGAAATGTCTTACAATTATGTATACATATACATATGCATGTACATGCATGTATGTATATATATACACACAATTATGTACTATTCATGTAACAGTATAATTTAATAAAAGCAAATAGCTCACTCTCAATTACAACAATACCCTAGTTTAGATATATTTTCTTCAACTTGCATATATAATTTTCTGCGCTCATATTTATATATGCCACTTTGTATTCTGCTGGTTTTGCTTAACATTATATGAAACATCTTATTGATGTTTCTATATAATTTTAATTATCATTTTAATGCCTGCATAATATTCCATCATGTTGATGTACTGTAATTTATTAAACCAGTTTTTTTAGTGTTAGACATTCTCTGAGTGCCATTCCTTTTTAAAAAAAATCCCAATTAAGGTTACAAGGCATTTTCTGTGTGTAACTGTCTCTCTGTTGTTCCCTTGTAATTCATAACTACCTTCTCCATTCACATATGCCTTATAACAGATATTCCATTTAGAGCTTCTATAGTGCTCAGAATATAAAGCAGCCTCTGACTAATGAAATCCAACAACACTCAAAACCAACAGTCTATGCAAGAAAGTGGATTTAGTGTTTATTTAGACTGTGTGTCTTTGGTTGATGACCTTGATTTAATTGTGCAATTTTCTTAGGTTGTAGCTTGCATTCCCTTATATACTGTTATGCTTTTGGATGTAGCAATAGTCTCTAGAAGAATAGAATTCATGTGAATCATCAGAAATAACTATCAGACCCTATTTTAATTCCAAGAGCAAGCTCAGTTTTTCCCCAACCCCAAAATCATCTTCCTTACATGTGGGAAGACCAGGATTTGGTGGCCTAGTTGTGTTTATGCTGTACCCTTTTTTGCTTTCCCCCAATTCCCTCTGCTTACATCCAGAATTTAAATCTAGGATTCCCTAGGGATCAATCACTATGACTTCTAATATTAGCCTGGAATGTACCTGAAAGCAGAAAATCCTTTGCCATTTTCCTTCCCATTTGTGGTCTCTAACATATTTTTAGGAGAAGTCTAAGGTCTCAGTCTTAAATCTAGAGTTCAAGGGTATAACAATCACACAGAGTCAGACAATCAAAAGAACTTAGAATACTTCATGTTAGGATTTTATAAGGTAAGTATAGCTGGATAAAGAAAATAGTCAATCACTGAAGAGTTTAATATGTCTAAGAGCAACTCTTGAATCCTTTCTCAGATGGAAACGTTGTGTTCTGCATTCAGATTATAAACCACTAAGATATGTGCAAGGTATGTTTCAAGGGAGCCAAGATAAAAGTTTACTCAGAGGTTTTTTGTATTTTGATGGTTACAACTGAAACCAGACTTTGTAAATGGTTAAGCCAGGTGCAAACCATCAATCTAAAGATCTCTAAAAATGCAGACAAGCCAGCAAAGGATGCCTCCAAGGGAATTTTGAACTTTAAATAGCACATTATAAATCATTAAGTAGCACATTTCATCCTCATCTTAGCCAAGGGTCAGTACCAGAATTTCAGACATCCTCCAGACATGCATAGAACTATCCCAGTCCCAAATGCAAGTTAACCCTATTCTCACACAGGGATGTATGTTATGTACACATACATTAGTTCATACATTGATTTCCTACATCTATTGTTATAAAGTCAATAAGTACACTTATGATACATGAACTTTGCTGAAGAACATATGTCAAGTCTCTCCAGAGTTGCTTTGGTTTGTTGTCTTTCCTCAGGATGAGGGTATTCAACTTGGGAACTACTTTGAACTTTAACTGATTAATTGATTGAATAGCTAGAAGAGGTCATGATAAGAAAAATATTTTGGAGCTTTATTATCAAAGGGATACTCAGTTGCCATTGGAAAAGTGCTGCAGGACATCTGACACCAGATGGGTAAGTAACTATTCAGTTTATAGTCTTATTCTACTCTGAAAGAGAAAAATTATAGGGAAATCTTTCCAGTAGCTCATCTGTATTTTTCTCAAGGGACTAGAGTTAGCCACAGGAAAATGAAATGTGCTGAACTGCATTCCCAAAATGGTGTTTGGCTGGAAACTTATTGCTATGGCTTTTGTGCTTCTTTTTGGTGCTGTATTAGATTATTCAGACTACTGTAACAAAGTACCAATAAAAACAGAAATGTATTGTCTCAGAGTTCTGGAGGTTAGAAGTTCAAAATCAAGATGGTGGCAGAGTTGACTCCTTATGAAGACTGTAAGGAAATAATCTATTCTAGGTCTCTTTCCTTGGCTAGTAGGTGGCTATCTTCCTGTGGACATGGTATTCTCCCTGTATGTGGGTATTAGTCTCCAAATGTTCCCTCTTCATGAAGATGCCAGTCATACTGGATTAGGAGCCTACCTTAATGACTTTATTTTAAATAATTTACCTCAGTATAAACTCTACCTTCAAATAAAGTCATACTCTAAGGTACTGGGAGTTAGGACTTCAACATATGGATTTCGGTGTGTGGGGGATAAAATTTAGCTCATAACAGATAAATGTTTGATATGGCATTGCTTGTCAAAGCCTCTGTAGCATTCTTTTCTTTGTATTCCTCCTCTTGACCTTAACTATCATCAGGACAGACTGTTGAAGACACATTTTTTTAATCACGGAGGAATTATTTCCTCATGGCCCAAATAATAAGACATGTACATAAGGAGGTAGACATAACAGATAGCCTTTGGACTGGAAATTAACTGTGACATAATTGGGAACACGTGTGTTTTCAAAACAGCAACCAAGGCATCTTACTTGTAATGAATGATTATGCAAAGCCAAAATGCACACGAAGTCCTTTAGCTTCTAAAGTGAAAAGGAAAGTTGCTTAATTGTTCTTTGAGGAAAGCAACTGAACAAAGTATTACTGCTATTATAATTACCAATAATAACATAATAACAATTTCTCTTGCAAATATATAATTTTTATGACATTTATATGGGAGAGCATAAAAATGTTTAAATATCCTTTGTAATTGTATAACAAAATATATTATAGAAAAATAAAATTCTTTAGAATTCAATAAAGGCAAAAAAAAGTGACATTCACACCCCCTTCACTTTGTAGTTTGTGATCTTAAATAGTATTCATACTCAGCAGTTAGTAATATGCTATGGTAAGAGGTCTAGGTTGGAAGCAAAGACTATAGGTATGTTCTGTAGTGATATTTGAAAGCTCATTCTCTTGGTTCCTATTTAACTGGAATGTTCTATTCTTTGGTGTCTGGGCATATTTTTAAAAGCAGTCAGATACCATTATCACTGGAAAATGCCTTAAAATAAATTTTATTGTTATATGTCTAGACTATGACTTGGTTACTTTATCAAATAGGCCTTAATTTTCTCTTTCCTTAAGAAATAACATTTATCAAGATATATCATATTCTGAATTGCAAAACAATCCTTTACAAGCTTAAAATAATCAATATGTTCTCAGATTATAATGGAATTCAAATAGATATCAATGAGAGAAAAATAAAAATATACTTAAACACATGAAAATAAAATTTGAAACTTCTAAATAAAGAGGAAGACTTGGGGGAAAATAGAATACATTTTCAACTAAGTGAAAGTAAAAATAGCAAAAATTGTGTGATGCAGCTAAAGTGGTGCTTAGAGGAAATTTTATGGCAATATATGCTTACTTTAGAAATTAGGAAAGGTCTTAAATAAAAAATCTAATTTTCTACCTTAGGAAATTAGGAAAGTAAGAACAAAATCAACCCAAACCAAGAAGGAAAGCAATAATAAAGATAAGAGCAGAAGTCAAAGAAATCGAAGCAGAAAAACAATAGAACACAGAGTTCTTGGAAAAGATGAATAAAATTGATTAACTTCCACCAAGACTTAAAAGAAAAAAGGGAGAGAAAGCACAAATTGACAATATCAAGAATGAATGAGGTTATATAACTACAGACACTGCAGATACTAAAAAATATAAGGGAATACTACAAACAAGTCTATTTATATAAATTTGACAGAGTAAATTAGATGGACCAATTTCTTGAAAACCACAAACTACTAAAAGTCACCTAAAGTTGAAATGCATTTCTATAACCTTTAGAGGACTTTAATTCCTTGGTAAAATCTTCCAGAAATAAAAACTTCAGTCCATGTGCTTTTCTTGGTGATTACTAACAAACATTTAAAGAAGAAATAAATCAATTCTACAAAGTGTGTTACTGAAAATTGGAGAGAAAGAAACACTTCCCAAAAAGTTTTTTTAGTGAATTATTGTTTTATTTAAAGATTTCAAATCATCTGTGAATGACAAAAATGGCTAAACAATCTCCCAGTCTCAAAGGGTCAAATTCACAGATTTGCCTCATGACAAATGCATATTTCTTTTTATTGTAAACAAATGGGATACATGTTCTTTCTCTGTTTGTACATGGAGTAAAGGCATACCATTTGTGTAATCATAAATTTACATAGGGTAATGATGTTTAATTCATTCTATTATTTTCCCTTCCCCCCACCCCTCTTTTCCCTCTATACAGTCCCTCCTTCCTCCATTCTTGCCCCCTCCCACCCCCATTATGTGTCATCATCTGCTTATCAGCGAGACATTGTTCCTTTGGTTTTTTGATACTGGTTTATCTCACTTATCATGATATTCTCCAATTTCATCCATTTGTCTACAAATGCCATAATTTTATCATTATTTATGGCTGAGTAATGTTCCATTGCATATATATACCACAGTTTCTTTATCCATTCATCAATTGAAGGGCATCTAGGTTGGTTCCACAATCTGGCTATTGTGAATTGAGCAGCTATGAACATTGATGTGGCTGTATCTCTGTAGTATGCTGATTTTAAGTCCTTTGGGTATAGGCAGAGGAGTGGAATAGCAGGGTCAAATGGTGGTTCAATTCCAAGCTTTCTGAGGAATCTCCATACTGCTTTCCAGAGTGGCTGCACTAATTTGCAACCCCACCAGCAATGCCCTCTTTTACCACTTCTATTCAACATCATCCTTGAAACTCTAGCCAGAGCAATTAGACAAACCAAAGAAATTAAAGGGATATGAATAGGAAAAGAAGAGCTCAAACTATCCCTAGTTGCTGATGATATGATTATATATTTAGAAGAACCCCGAAATTCCACCAGAAAACTTTTAGAACTCATGAGTGAATTCAGTAAAGCAGCAGGTTACAAGATCAATGCTCATAAATCCAATGCACTTTTATACATAAGTGATGAATCTTCAGAAAGAGAAGTTAGGAAAACTACCCCATTCACAATAGCCTCAAAAAAAAATAAAATACTTGGGAATCAATCTCACAAAATAGGTGAAAGACCTCTACAATGAGAACTACAGAACACTAAAGAAAGAAATTAAAGAAAATCTTAGAAGATGGAAAGATCGCCCATTTTCTTGGATTGGCAGAATTAATATTGTCAAAATGGCCATACTACCAAAAGTGCTATACAGATTCAATGCAATTCCAACTAAAATCCCAGTGACGTACCTTACAGAAATCAAGCAAGCAATCATGAAATTCATCTGGAAGAATAAGAAATCCAGAATAGATAAAGCAATCCTTAGCAGGAAGAGTGAAGCAGGGGGTATCGCAATACCAGAACTTCAAATATACTACAAAGCAATAGTAACAAAAATGGCATGGTATTGGTACCAAAATAGACAGGTAGATCAATGGTACAGAATAGAGGACATGGACACAAACTCAAATAAAGAAAATTTTCTCATACTAGACAAAGGTGCCAAAAGTATGCAATGGAGAAAAGATAGCCTCTTCAACAAATGGTGCTCAGAAAACTGGAAATCCATATGCAACAGAATGAAACTAAGCCCCTATCTCTCACCCTACACAAAACTCAACTCAAAATGGATCAAGGACCTTGGAATCAGACCAGAGACCCTTCATGTTATAGAAGAAAAAGTAGGTCCAAACCTTCAACTTGTTGGCTTAGGATCAGACTTCTGTAACAGGACTCCCATACCAAAAAGTTTTTTGATATCTGAATTACCTTAAAAACAAAACCACCTTAGGGCAGTATAGAAAGGAACACTATAGGTCGATATCTATCATAAACACGGACATAAAATATCTTCAAAAAGTTGAGCAAGTTGAATCTAGAAATGTATAAAAACAATAGTACACCATGACTAAGTGGACTTCATCCTTAAAATACAGGGTTAGTTTAATATTTAGAAATAAATTAATGTAATCCACCATACATTTTAAAACTGAATAAAATCACATAATCATCCACTGATGCAGAAAAAAACATTTGAAAAAATGAAAAATCAATTCATGATAAAACTCCTCAGCAATCTAGTAATAGGAGAGAAGGAACTTCCACAACTGATTAGGGATACAGAGTTGTCATTCAATATCTGTGGAGGATTGGTTCCTGGACCCTCTAGGACAACCAAAATTCACAGATTCTCAATTTTTTATGTAAAATGTCATATTATTTGCACATAACCTAGGCACCTCCTCCCGTATATTTAAAATAATTGCTAGATTATAAATAATTACTTATAAAAACTAAGACAATACAAATGCTACAGAAATAGTTCTTATACTGTATTGTTAGGAATAGTAGCAAGGGGAAAAAGCTTGTATATTTTCATCATGGAAGCAAGTTTTAAAACAAATTATTTTTGATCCACCATTGACTGAATCTATGAATATGAAAGGCTGGCTATATTAAAGAATTTAAAGCTAACACAACACTTATGACAGAAAGAATACTTTCCACCTAAGGTCAAGATAAGCAATGATCACACTCTAACTATTACTATTCAACATCATACTAGAGTTCTTAGCCAGTGTACAAATGTAAGAAAATAACAAAAGCTCAAGTTAAAAAGGAAGAGATAAAACTATCTGCATTAACATGTAACATGATTGTCTATATATACAATCCCAATAAAAAAACCTCCACCAATAAGAACTAATAAATGAGTTTAGCAGGTTGCAATTTATAAGGTTACCTCAAAAAGAATCAATCAAATAATACATATAGCAATGTACAACTGGATACAAAATATTTCATAATGCAACTTACAACAATTACAATATGAATTTTTTAGGGTTAAATCTAAGAAGTATAATGTATGTATGCTGAAAACTAGAAAATTTTGATGAAAGAAATTAAAGTATACCTAAATCAATGGAAAAAATGCTATGTTCATGAATTTGAAGATTCAACATAGGAAAGATGTTAATTCTCCCCAAATTGCTCTATTAATTTAATGTAATTCCAATCAAAATCCAAGAAGAGTATTTTTAGATATAGGCACTATTTCTATATTTCATATAGAAGGAGAAAGAAACTAAAGTAACAATTCTGAAAATGAAGAATAAAGTGGTATGAATCACACTGATTAACTGTAAGACTTACTATATAGGTACAGTAATTAAGGAAATATGACCCTGGCAGACAAAAACACAGAGCAATGAAATACAACAGAGAATACAAAAATAGGCCACATTCAGACATATGGTATTTTAGTTAGTTTTTCATTGCTTTGACCAAAATACCTGAGTAGGACAACTTAGAGGAGGAAAAGTTTATGCTCATGGTTTCAGAGGTTAAGTCCAAGGTGGGCTGAATCCATTGCTCTGGGCCCTCAGTGAGGAAGAACATCATGGTAGAAGAAAGCTGATCAGTCCTAGATAATCAGGAAGCAGAGAGAGGGAAAAGGGATGGGGTTGCAGGGAAGATGAACCCTTCCAGAGCAGGCCTGCACTGACCCATTGCCTCCAGTCACACTCCACTTTCCTATAGTTACCACCCAGGTAGTCCATTCAAACTAGGAAGGATTGATGAGGTTATGGCACTCAATCTAACCATTTTGCCTTTGAATATTCCTGTAGTAACAGGAACTTTTCAGGGACACTTCATATCTAAATCATAACATATGAATTAGACATACTTTTATCTATTCCTCCCATGAAGTACAATTAAAAGCTCTGGGCATTATGTCTCTAACAAACATATAACTGGAAAATAGAGAGAAAAATTAGGATTATCTTGGTACCTTAGAACCCAAGAAAAGTCATGGCAATGAGTTCGTTGTGTTTTCTTTTTTCCTCATATGTACCAGACTGGGTGCTAGAAAAGCTGACAATTTGGAAATGCCACTGAGTACAGATAAGATTAAAAATGGGGAGGGAGGAAAAAAGAAATCCTACTCTCTTTAGTTAAAGACTAGGAAAGTAGCAAATGCAATAAGGCAATATAAAGAAGTAAAAAGTATACAGATCAGAAAAAGAATAAACAAAGAACATACAGAACATAATCTACAAAAATAAAAATTCAAACCCTTCTCAGAACTTAGGGAGTTCTTCAAGGTCACGGATACAAGATCAACACACAAAATTCAATTAAATACCTATGTATTAACAAGGAATATGTAGAAACAAAAATTTAAAACTAGATACTACTAAAATTGCTGAAAAAAAATGACTTAAATACACAGTTAACAAAACAAATACGGGATCTGTTTATTGAATGTTACAATATGTAAGCACCATTCAATGAAGTAGGTTCCCAGAACAAAAAGGCTGAGAAAGGGTGAATTCACTCTTTCTTCTGGAGCTGACACACCCTTCTTTTGTTGTTCATGGATATTAGAACTCCAGGTCCTCCAGATTTGTACTCTAGGACTTACACTAGCAGACCTCTAAGTTCCCAGGCCTTTGGCCTCTAACTGAGAGTTACCTCAATGGTTTCCTTGGTTTTCAGGTCTTTGGACTTGCATGGAGCCATGATATCAACTTCCCTGGTTCTCCAGCTTACACATGGCATATTGAGGGAATTCTCAGCCTCTACAATGATGTGAGCTATTCTCCTTAATAAATCCCTTCTCATCTATTTATCTTCTATCTCTTTATCTCTTTCCCCTATTGGTTCTTTGTCTCTGGAGAACCCTAACTAATTAAAGTAACAAATTCTTGTGAGGGTGTGAATACACAGT
Source organism: Sciurus vulgaris (assembly GCF_902686455.1). Taxonomy (NCBI): domain Eukaryota; kingdom Metazoa; phylum Chordata; class Mammalia; order Rodentia; family Sciuridae; genus Sciurus; species Sciurus vulgaris. Next base: position 100,277,388 of record NC_136471.1, on the reverse strand, counting down.
TATCTATATTGATGGCAGGGACATAAAATGGTACAGACACTCTGGAAAACAGTTTGGCAGTTTCTTATCAAAATAAACATGCAACTGTCGTATGATCCAGCAATTGTTCTTTTGGACATTCATCCCAAAGTTGTGAAAACATGGTCATATAAATATATGTACATGAATGATCATAACAGCTTTATGTGTAATAGTCAGACATTAGAATCATCCAGATCTCCTTGATAAGTGAATGGCTAAAAAACACTGCAATATATACATAATTAACAAAAAAAAAAAAAAAAGAGAGAGAGAACAAACCATTGATAGATACAGTAACTTGAATGAGTCTCTGGGAGTTCATACCAAGTATAAAAAGCTAATCCCAAAAGATTACAACTTCAATTTCAACCACATTTTGAAATGACAAAATTTAGTAATGTGTAACAAATTAGTGCTTGTCAGGGATTTGGTTTGGGTAAGTGTCACAAAATGGGTGTAGGTGAGTTTATAAAAGGGTAACAACATTGGTCATTGTGGTTATTGAACTGTTAAGTATCTTGACTATGGTGATAAACAAATCTATAACAGTTATAAAATTGCATATAATTTATCACATACATGTAATTTAGTGAAAATAAAACTGAAAAAATATGAATAAAATTGGTGGATTTGGATTATATCAATTAAAATCTTGTTTGTGGTATACCCTATTCTTGCAAATTGTTACCATAGATTGATACTGGGTAAAATATGCAAAGGATCTCTCTGCATTACTTTTTACAATGGCATATGAATTTATAGTTATTCCAATAAAAAATATCAAAAGAGTTTGCAGTGCACTGGAATATATACTTCACCAAAGAACATATAAGGATGGCAAATAAGTACATAAAAAGATATTTAACATTTAAATGCATTAGAGAAATGTAAATTAAAAGGATGAGAATTGCTGTGATTTGAATATGGGTAGTATTTCCCAAAGTTCTAGGTGTTACTTTTGGTCCCCAGATTGATGCTAACAGAAGGTTCTGTTGACTTTCAGGAAGTGGTACGTAGTGGAAGGTCCTTAGGTCATTGGGGGCATGCCCTTGAAGAGTACCATGAGACCCTAGTATTGCTCTCTGCTTCTGGGCTTATGAGTTAAGTAGTTTGCTCTGATATACACTCCCCCACCACTGCTGTCTGGTACCTCAGCAGAGACCCAAAGCAATGAAATTGCCTGATCTTGGGGTGGAAGCTCCAAATCCATGAGCTAAACAAACTTTTTCTCTCAAAAATTTAATTCCCTCCAGTAATTTATTGCAGAAATGTGAAGCTAATACCTATTATATGGTCTAAAAAATACTGATCATACCAAATGTTTCCAAAGTGTGGAAAAACTAGAACAATCATTGCTAGTGTGACTGGGAAGTGGTATGGTCACTCTGGAAAATGATTTGGTAGCTTTCCTGTGAAGTAAAATACACCTTTATCATATGATCCAGAAATCTTATTCCTTGGTATTTATTACTAGAAAAATGAAATCTTAGGTTCAGACAAAAATCAGCTTATAATCTATACAGCATCTCTATTTCTTTAACTGTTCCAAACTGGGAACAACTAACAAAAGGTGCATGAATAAACTGTGATATATTCATGGAATGGAACACTTCTTGATAATGAAAAGGAATGAATTGTCACTACATGGCATACCACCCATGAATCTCAAAGTTATTAAGCTGAAAGAATGAAGCAAGTCTGTAAAAGTTATATATTGTGGTATTCCATATAATGATAATTCTGGAAAGACAAAACATCAGTGGTTGCCAAAGTTGGGAGGGGGTTGCATGTATGACTCTAAAAGGAAACATTAGACCATTTTGGCATGGGAGTGATAGAACTGCTCTATATTCTAATTGTGGTGGTGGATTACACAGAGTTTTTTCTTTGAAATACTGAGGATTAGATCCAGGGACATTTTACCACTGAGCTACATACTCAGTTCTTTTTAAAAAAATGTTTTTTATTAGTGAATTATAGTTATATATTGTTATATATAATAGTGGGGTTCATTTTCACATGATAACACATGTATGGTATATAATTTGCTCCATTTCAGTCCCCAGTGCTTCCCCAGCCCTTTTTTATGTTGAGACACGGTTGTGCTAAGTTGCCCATGCCAGTCTCAAACTTGTGACCCTCCTGCCTCATCCTCCCAAGTGGCTTGGATTAGAGGTATGTGCCCCAGTCACAAATCTAAACATGTTAAAATTCATAAAAATGTATGCCAAAAGGGGGAAGGAGGATGAAAAGAATTGATGTGAAATCTTTAGGTAATTAATATTCCTTCCCAGCATCTTGTACTTAGTCCTTTGAATTCCTCAGACTAAAAGAACTGAAGATTTAGTGAATAGTTACCTACATATTTTGTCTTGATCTGAAATGTCTATTCTGCTTGTCCAGGCCTTTAAGTTCAGGGAAATTGGAGATGAGGTTTTATTTACCTTTTCAACATTCTAGCTTCTCTCTTGATAAATGACATAGAAACAAAATTATATGGTACTCCTTTTACATAATGCAAGTCCCATTTTTCATGACATTTTCTTATTTAAAAAATTGTACATGTCCATTGAATCTTTTAGTTTCTCTCTGTTAAGCAGTTTTACTTCTTTAAATGGAATTTTGTGCCCCTTGAATTTGAATGTTTGTAACTAGAGAATATATACAATTATAAAAATCACATTTTTATAAGTAATAACAAAGTCATATTTTAAGATAGGCAAAATAATTTTTAAATTAACATTTTTTTCTAAAGATTTTGAATCTAGGGGCTGGGGATATAGCTCGGTTGGTAGAGTGCTTGCCTCGCCTGCACAAGGCCCTGGGTTCAATCCCCAGCACCAATAACATAAAATAAAACAAATAAAGAGTTTGAATCTATAAACAAAATATAATATTTTTGCCTACAATTTAGACTAATTTTATTAGAACAACAGTGTGGAGTGTGGTTATTTTGTCCCTTTCCAACCCATTTGCTTGTTATAGGTAGTTTGGTGTTACATTCATTTTGAAATAAATTTACACAGCAGGAATTGTCAAGGATTTAGGAGAATTACCAAAAGCATACCAATTTGTTGAAAACAACATGAGAATAAAAGATTCTTTTTTCCCTCAGTCTTGTACCAACTTCAATCTTGAAATAAAAGTACCATTGGAATTGTTTGCCCAGTCACATTTTGAAGCCCTGCTCTGTGTGGATCTGTCACCCATTGAAACTTAATAAATACTTCACTGAATGAAAGAAGGAGAGGGGTCAGTGCAATCCTCAGTTAAAAGGGGCCATTTTACTTCATCAAATAAATGTCAAGTGTCATTATTGCTTTTAAAATGGCATGTACTCAATAAAGTCTTCATGAATTGCCTGAATAAACACAATTTTCCCATTACTATATACAAACATACAATGTACTTTGACTTTCCACTCACTAATTCTTATATAAATTCAGTAACTCCTTACTTCTACATACTGCAAACACCTGAACATTATGCTTATTCATTCAGAGAAAAATTTAATGTTTAATTATCTATTGTGTCATAAACATATATAGTCTATCGTAGTGGTACACTGAAAGAAATTAGTCATATTCCAAAGGAAGTGATGATCTGTGTCTCTCTGTCCATCTTGGCTCCATTGATAAATTGGTAACTTAATAAATGCTTTCAATGACTGATTTTGTAATGGTGACTTTATGTAACCGAAGAGGCAAAAGGATTTTATCCATATTTTATAGCTGTAACAAGATATGCAAAGAAATTAAGAAATAATTTCCAATAACTCAATTATCTACTATCAGGTCTGAATTTAACAACACTATCCAAATTTCCATTCTTTAAGACATTTAAGATTTCAATAGACTAAAACCCTTAATATTGCTTTGATTATCCTAACACACAGCAGTTTCAGGACAGTAGTTGGTTTAAGAGAAGAGCTAGCACCAAAATATGATAAGAGTCTTTGAAATAGGTTTGCATGATTTCTGAATGCAATCTTACTTTCCCAGAAAGAGAAATAAACAGCTAGGAGAAACCAATTGCAATAGATCCTGATCAAACTTGGCATTTACTTCAAAACAGATTTTCTCTCCACAAACCCCAACACTTAACTTGCGTGTTGAATGGAGCATGTTGGAAAGTTTTCTCTGTGAAAGATATTTTCAAAATGAAAAGTAAGTGAGGGATGAAAACAAATCAGCCATAATTTAAAACTTTGTGCCCATATGTGAACTGAAGTATTTGTGACCTTTGGAGATAAGTTTTCAGTTAGAAGCAAGTGTCATGCTATGCATATTGGAGATTTGCAGAATGAGAGGCAGATTTTGTAATTCTATCACATCTACCACAAAACATTTGCAAATGTTGGCCATTATCTTTTCATTTTAATTTCCTCTCTGAATTTCCCTTAATTCAGTAAACACGGATTTTTATTTTATAATAGCAGGGTATGTTTTTCTAAGATGTTTCGCAAGCCTAGGAGAGTGACCATGCACCCACAATTATTCATTGTGCTTCAAGGTCTCATAACCCAAGACAGTAAAGTTATCTTTATTTTTCAGAACTCTTCTCAGGTTTGGCACACAGGAAAACCTTTATGCTGCTACCACTTCTAAAAAGACATCTAGGCAATTATCACATGATAGTCATGTTAAATAAACCACTTTGCTTTGTTTTTGCTTGTGCAAGGTTATCACACCTTTAAGAAGGAGGATTAATTGAAAGAAATTATGGAGACAGGCACTTTATTTATTCAATACAAGGGTCTTCAAAGGGTTTGACCTTTAACTTGGATTTGAGGAATGCTAACAGGGAAAACATCTCTTGGAGTGGTGCTCTAACAGTAGTTACCAAAAATATGATATTTATGTTTTCTCCACAATTCCAGATATTGATCCCTAAGCTTTTAAAGAAATCTTTAAAAAATTCTCAGTCCTTAGAGGGCTCATATTTTATGCCTAAAAACTTGACATCAGCTATTTTATCCTATTCTAATTGACTTCATATGAGGTTGTGAAAATAAACACATCTTAAGTGTGCTTTGTCTTACTTTGGCACCCCTCAAAAGTGGACTCTGAGGTGAGAACATGGGTGAAAATTCTCTATTTTGGAAGTAAGCATAGGAAACAGAAGTTAGGAATTAATGATAAAAGAGGAAAGCTAATGAAGTGCATGGTTTTGAACGTGTTACCACCATGGGCAAGTGGAGCCTAATCTTGATAGAAAACCTCAGAAATATCATTTGGAACAGACCTACCAAGGACTGCAGTGGAGACTGCGAATATGGAGTGTTTATTCATAGATTCCATCCATCATTAGTTGAGTTTGTCTCAGAGGGCATATACTCCTCCTTACTTCCATTTTACACCTGTAATGTAGCAACCTGGGCTTCCAAAATGAAGAGAGTTCTCAGAGAAGCAGACAGGTGCTTGATTTGGTAAGATAATGGCAATGATAATTGTCTTTACTTTCAGCTGTAAGTAAAGGTGGACCAAAGAAACATGTGGCAGGGCATCACAAGTGTCTAGCCATACTTTCTTCTGCATCTGGAGGTTATTTAGTAGAAATTACTGGCATAATCATGCAAAAATATGCATTTTGAATCATTAAATTTGACAGATACAGAAGTTGTGCTGTGGTTTTGGTAAGGTTTAAGTGTATCCCCCAGATTTATATGTTGGAGACTTGGTTCCCAGGTTGGTGGTATTGAGGTGCTGTGGAACTTTTAAGAGATAGTGACTAGTGAGAGGTCCTTTGGTAACTGGGGATGCTACCCTTGAGGGGGATACTGATCTCCTGGAGTCAGTTCTCATGTGAGACATCTGTTATAAGTCACTCTTGGCCTTCATGTTTTGAGATATGATTCCTTCCTTTCACTGGCACTTCCACCATTATGCCAGGAGGTCCTCACCAGACCAAAACTGATTCCAATTTCTTACCCTGAAATTTTTAGAACTGTGAATAAAGAACACCTCATTTCTTTATAAAATAAGCCTACCTCCAGTATTCCATTTTATTAATACAACACAGAATAATACAAGCTGGCTCTTGATAAATGAGCCCTGGTCTTATTACAAAGTTTTTATGTTTAAAGAAGTTGCCAAGGGATAGATTCATTTTTTACCCTTTTCTATAGAGTTCCACTTGGACCAGGACTCAGGGTTAGCCCTACATCTGAGTTTACCGTACTGAGGTGATTATCCTTCCTTCAACTGCCTCTCTTTTCCTTGATGATGAACTATTCGGCAAGAGTAAGGTACTAATTGAGGAACTCTAATCCTTTCAAGATTGCTTCTTCAGGCTGGAATTGTTGCCTGATGCCTTAGTTATTTTAAATGATACCCCATGAAATAGCCCTAAGAAACCCACTGTTACCTTTAATGCAGGTGTGATCTGAAGAAAGTTGTCACATATATTGTTCAATGCTCTCACTTAGAGACTCCTCTCCCACACGAAAATATTCATACCTGAAAGTTTTTTTTTCCTGACACCAAAACTGTGGCTCTTTTCCAATACTGATTCTCTGTTTTTCTGACACCAACTGGGTATTCAACAATTCAACTCAATTTGGACACTAATTATGTGGAATTAGTACAGGTTCCACAAGATAAGGGCTGAAGCTCCCAAGGCTGCACTCACTTCAGATGCCAGTCACAAGTCCAACATTTTCATTCATATTTCTGACTGACAAGCTGTAAATGTGAGGGTTTTTACAACTCCATTTTCAAGCTCAAAAATCTACCAGAACAACTCACAGAACTCGGGGAAATGCTTTAATTGCTATCAAAAATTTGTTAGAAATGATACAATCCAGGAACAGCCAAATAGAAGGGATGTGTAAGGCAAGGCATGGAGTAGGAGAGGGGCCCAGGCATATCACATTTCCAGCATCTCAGTGTACTCACTGTAAGGCAGCTTGGGACCCGCGGCAATAGCTGCCGCTGCGCAATCCCGCTGAACTGCCGCCCACTCTCTCAGCTCACCAATAGTTCCCAGAAAAATGCACTGCAGACTGAGGCCTCATGCAAGAGACTTTATTATGTGGACAACTAACACATCCGCTCAGGGTGAAAAGAAAGGAAAAAAGAGAAAGATGGCGCGTGTGCTTCTCCCAGATATTGGAAGCTCCTGGGCTGGAAGGAACCAGTAGCGGAGGAGAATACTTGCAAGCTGACTGATGAACCAATAGCTATTTAGCATGTTAGGAAGCAGGAAAATGGGAAGCAGGAAAATGGTGGCAGTGTAAGCCGGAAATTCCTCTAACATAAGAGGCAGGCAGAGGGCAGATTGACAGGTGGTTGGGAGGGAGAGTATCAGCTTTATATTACATTTCCCCATTTTTGATTTTATATAAAAAAATCTTTTGGGGTACATGGATGAAGGTCAGTCTTCTGTAATTACTTCCTGCTGAGTGTGGACATAGAGCTGATTCAGGGGAGAGATCATCGTGGCAGGAAGAGTTGAGGACTTAATAGTTCCTCTGGGGGCACACCTGTAGCCGGGCTCCGATTTCTGTAAGATCCTGATATTTCTGTAATACAAGCTGATTAGTTGACATGGAAGTAAAAAAGACAGGAGGCTCCCCTTTTTTGGCTGGCATTCTATTGGAAAAAAATTCAGTGGTTAGGAAAATTACAAACAGGAATCCAGTCCTCATGGCTGGGCGTGGTTGTCTGGTGTTTCAGTTGTCTGGTTCCTAATTTCTGGAATGGGAGAAAGGGTGGAGGGCTTCATGATCTTCAGTCTGAGATGAAGGGGTCCCACAGGAGTGGCCAAGTATCGGTTGGAAGAAGCCTGTGGATTAGGAGCTGGAGAGGGGTTAGTGAACCGAGAATAGAGCTTAACCCAAGAAATGTGTAGCCATCCTGGTAGATTTTGTACCTTGACAGATGTTGGCATGGCCGGGATTACTGTATGGGGTCCCTGCCACTTGGGAGATAGAGTAATTGTAGCTTCCTGAGGAGGAGAAATAAGAACTTGGTATCCTATTTGAAGAGGTTGGGTAAGGAGGCCAGATAAAGGTTTAGGAGGGTGCAGTCAGCATAACCCCATAGAAATGCTCGAATGTGATTCAGGAGAGGAATGGATATTTGAGAAGGAAGAAGGGAAGGAAGGGGCACTATCCCAGGGTGCAGGATGGGACGACCGTACATTAGCTCAAAAGGGGAAATATTAGTTGGTTTCTTTGGGAATGAACGAAGACGCAGAAGAGCAAGGGGCAGGAGTTTAACCCAGTCAAGGTGAAGTTCTAAAGAGAGCTTGGTTAAAACATTTTTAAGAGTTTGGTTTGCTCTTTCTACTTTGCCTGATGACTTTGGGTGAAAGGGAATGTGGAAATGCCAAGGGACCCCAAGAGCCTTGGCAAGTTGTTGGGTGACTTGGAAAATGAATTCAGGTCCATTATCTGACTGGAAGGAAGTAGGCACTCCAAAGCAAGGAATGATTTCATGAAGGATGAAGGTAGGGACAGTTATTGCCCTTTTGTTGGAGGTGGAGATGGCTTCAATCCATCCAGAGAAGGTGTCTATCATAACCAATAGGTATTTAGATTTTCTTACTGTGGGCGTGTGAGTGAAATCAAGTTGCCAGTCTACCCCTGGAATGGTGCCATGGGCTTGGTGAGTCGGAAAAGTGTGGGGCCTGACAGCTGTAGGATTTGTTCACAGGCAGACTTCACATGAGGAAGAGAGTTCCTTCAGAAATGAGATATCCGAGGAGGACAGTTGCAGATGAGTTTTAGCAAATTGTAAGAGTGAAGAAAGGTTGGGGTGAAACAGACGATGGAGATAGGAAAGTATTTCCCTGTTGGGGGGTGGTGGAGGCAAAGGATCATGGAGAGCCATAATAGGGGCTGGCCTGGACGAGAGGGCAGCCCTTTTAGCCTTCGCATCTGCCTTGTTATTACCTGAAGAGATGGATGATCGATGTGTCTGATGGGCTCTGCAATGTACAAGGCCTATAGTTGCTGGGAGGTGAACAGCCTCAAGGAGTTTTAGAATGTAACTAGAGTTGGCGATGGAGTTTCCTTTAGTAGTAAGAAGGCCTTTCTCTTTCCAGATAGCAGCATGAGAGAGGATAATGTGAAAAGCATATTTGGAGTCGGTGTAGACTGTGAGGGATTTTCCCTTTGCCAGGGTGAATGCGCAGGTAAGGGCAATTAGTTCTGCCTGTTGGTTGGTGGTGTTGGGTAGTGGTCCTGACTCTATCACCTTTTTAAGAGAGACAATGGCATATCCAGCTCGTCGGATCCCTTTATGGAGAAAAGAGCTTCCATCAGTGAACCATATGAAAGTAGGGTTGCGTAGAGCCCCTTCCTGGACATTAGAGGGGCAGGGGAGTAACTCCTCCAGGGTCTCAAGGCAGCTATGGGTTACAGAAGCATGTATGTTGGAAGGCAGGGGTAAGAGCGTGGCTGGATTTAAAGGAGAGCATGTTTTAAAGGAAATGGAAGAGTCCTCAATAAGAGCAGTTTGCAAGGCCAACACCTGACAGGGTGGTAGCGTTTGCAGACCTTTATAAGTAAGAAGCTTAGACAGATGATGAGGTGAGAGCACCTCAGTGGGAGCCCCAAAAGAAAGTTTCTTTGATTCCTGAATGAAGACAAATGCTGCAGCTAATACTCTAAGACATGGCACCCAGCCCCTTATAGTGGGGTCTAACCTCTTTGACAGGTATGCTATTGGTCCAAAAGTGGGGCCAAACATGTGTCCTAAGACCCCCAGGGCGAACCCACTTTTCTCAGAGACAAACAGGTAAAATAGTTTGGTTAAGTCAGGGAGGTGTAGGGCTGGGGCTTGAAGAAGGGCTTTCCTTAAGGTCTGGAAAGGGGTTTTCACTGTGTTGAGGAGAGGTTCAGTGGGAGTACCCTTTGAAGCCTCATATAGGGGAGCTGCCAGGATGGAAAAATTGGGGATCCAGGATTGTAAATATCCTGCTAATCCCAAAAAGGAAAGGATTTCTTCCTTGGTGGATGGAGTGGGCATGTTGTGTATTAATGCTTTTCTCTCTACAGTGATGGCCTTAAATCCAGGTGAGGGGCTGACACCTAAGTAAACAACCTGAGGCTGGGAAAGTTGCACTTTTGCTAGAGAAACCCTGTAACCCCTGTCAGCCAGAAAGTTTAAAAGCTTAATTGTGTCCCTTTGGGAGTCCTCAAGAGAGGGACTACATAGAAGAAGATCATCAACATACTGTAAGAGAAAGGAGGAAACAAATGTGAGAGAGACAAGATCCTGAGATAGTGTTTGGCCAAAGAGATGAGGGCTGTCTCGGAATCCCCATGGGAGAACTGTCCAGGTCAGCTGAGAAGAAACTTGAGTGAAAGGGTCAGTCAAAATAAAAGCAAAGATTTCCTGTAAATCAGGGTGAAGTGGGACAGTAAAAAAATGCATCCTTCAAATCTAGCACTGAAAAGTATGTGGTGGAAAAGGGATAGAAGAAAGCAGGGTGTAAGGATTGGACACAATGGGAAAGATGGGGACCACTGGTGAGTTAATGATGTGGAGGACTTGCACTAGACGGTAAGATCCATTAGGTTTCCTAACAGCCAGGATGGGAGTGTTATAAGGTGAGTTGGCAGGGCGCAGAAAGCCTTTCTGCCTTAAATCCTGGATGATTGGTTGAAGTCCTATAAGGCTCCTTTGGGGAAGGGGATATTGGGCCTGGGCTGGGTAGGATGTTGGGTCCTTTAGATGAATGAGTACTGGTGAGCATTTAGCTACAGAGGGTGTATGAGTGTCCCAGACCTTGGGGTCAACCAGGGAAGGAGGAAGGGGATATGAGGACTCTGTTTGAGCTGTATATTCCTGTAGAGTCATAAGGAGAGGAATAGCAGAGGAGTCTTGGCTGAGGTGCATGGTGGGTGAGAAGGAAATAGAGGCACCCAATGTGGTTAGGATGTCCCTTCTCAGAAGGGGAATGGGACATGAAGGAATTATTAAAAAGGAATGAGTAAAGCCAATTTGTCCTATATGGAAGCTTATTGGAGGGGTTCGTAAGGGGTTATATGGTTTTCCCTCTACCCCGACAATAGAGGATTTGGCAGGGGAAGTGGGCCCCCAAAACTCCTGCAGCACTGAGAAGGTGGCTCCAGTGTCTATAAGGAAAGGGATCTGCCTGCCTGCCACCGTAAGGGTCACCTGGGGCTCCTGAGTAGTGATGGTCATCGGGTGCAGAAGTCCTGGGCCCCTTCATTCATCCATTGCCAATCCCAGCAAGTCGCCAGAGGGAGGGGCCAAGGATGACCTGGCACTTCTCTGAGCACCAGGCCAATCCATTGCCCAATGTCCCAGTTGGTGGCATTTTGGACAAGGACTTGGGGGCTGCCGGGGGTTGGGGCAGGCTCGTGACCAGTGGCCCTCTTGCCCGCACTTGAGGCATGAGCTTGGAGGTCTTCTGGGAGCTTGGGCACCCCTAGCAGTGGACAGTTGGGCAGGTCTAGCTGGCTGAAAGGCTTTGGCCAGCATCTGGTATTTTAATTTTTGTTTTTTTTTTTTTCTTCCCTTCCTTTATAAACTTTGAATGCCACTGCTAGAACCTGTGACTATGGGGTAAGGGGCCCCCTATCCAACTGCCTTAATTCAACCTTTATGTCAGGGTAACTTCGGGAAAAGTAATAGGTCATAAGTAGCTGCCGTCCCTCTGGGGTTTCAGGATCCTGGTTAGTGTACCTGAGCATAGCCTCTGTAAGGCGGCTTAGAAATGTTGACGGGTTTTCATCTCTGTCCTGTATTACTTCCTGAAGTTTGTCATAGTCAATGGGTTTAATAGCAGCCTTTCGTAGACCTGCAAGGACACAGGTTTGAAACCTATCCTGCTGTAGACACCCAGCCTCGGTATTATAGTTCCATAGGGGCTGCCTATCTGGTACTGCTTCAGCCCCAGTGGGGTGGGTTGGGGTCGATTGATGAATCTCATCTGCATAATTGCGCGCCTACTCCCAAACTCTCCTGCGCTCCTCAGGGGTTAGGGTATTGGACATGATCATGTAAATGTCATGCCAGGTGAGGTTATAAGACCGGGTAAGGTACTGAAATTCCTTAATGAAGGTTGCAGGGTTGGAGGTGAAGGAACCTAGCCGCTTCTCTATTTGAGACAGATCGGACAGTGAAAGGGGACATGGACTCTGATTACTCCCTCCGCACCAGCCACCTCCTGTAAAGGAGCTAGGACATGTGCACGAGACCGCGTGGTGGGAGGACTTGTTGGGCTGAGTGGAGGAGCGGAAGGAGAAACAGAATGAGGCAAAGAAGAGGAATGGACAGGGGCTTCTGCAGTAGGAGGCCTGTAAGGAGATGGCTCATCAGCTGGATCAAACTCAGAAGAGAAAGAAGGGTTAAAAGGTGGGGGAGAAGCCAAGAGAACGTGTTCAGGTTTTTGAGGAGGGCAGAGATTAGGTTTAGCATGAAAGAAAGAAAAACACAAAGGGGAAAAGTCTCTTTCCATTCACCAGGTCGCCCACATATGTACTTAATTATAACTAGCATAATTAGGCATATAATTATACCTAGTATAAAGCTAGAATTTAGGGTGTCATAAATAGACCATTCTGATTTACTATCTAAAGGACAGTTTGGCTCTAATTCAGGGAACAGGTGAAGGTGTTTGAGATTGTTTAATAAACATCTCAGGGGCGAGTTTGCCGGGGTGGAAGTCCTAGATCCTGTGGCGAAGACTGAGAAATGCCTAAGTTAGTAATTGGGCATCCCACAACCACGTGTTAGGCAATGAGAAGGTAGTGCACAGGTCTGGTCATCACACAGTACCAGTGTCTACTGGGCAATAGCCAAGAGAGTTTGAGGACCTGGCCAGGATTTTGAGCACAATGAGAAAATAAGCCTCAAACCCTGAGAGAGAATCTCAGCACCATAAAATCAGGAATCCACCTGGCAAATAAGAACACTATAGGGACCAACTGTAACTTAGAAAGTCGTGACTGGGGGTACCCCCACACCTCAGCAGCCTTGAGAGCCCTGGATACTCAACAGTTACTTCTCAGGTCAGCAGAAGTGTGTTTAAGTGGTCCAAGTAAATGGAAGGTGAGCCTGTATCCACAGGTACTGGAGCATTTGGATGGGATTCCGCTTGGTTTGTTAGCAGAAGGACCCATCCCGGGTTTCGGCACCAGATGTAAGGCAGCTTGGGACCCGCAGCAATAGCTGCCGCTGCACGATCCCGCTGAACTGCCGCCCACTCACTCAGCTCACCAATAGCTCCCAGAAAAATGCACTGCAGACACGAGGTCTCACGCAAGAGACTTTATTATGTGGACAACTAACACATCCACTCAGGGTGAAAAGAAAGGAAAAAAGAGAAAGATGGCGCGTGTGCTTCTCCCAGATATTGGAAGCTCCTGGGCTGGAAGGAACCAGTAGCGGAGGAGAATACTTGCAAGCTGACTGATGAACCAATAGCTATTTAGCATGTTAGGATGTAACATGGGAAGCAGGAAAATGGTGGCAGCGTAAGCCGGAAATTCCTCTAACATAAGAGGCGGGCAGAGGGCATATTGACAGGTGGTTGGGAGGCGGAGTATCAGCTTTATATTACACTCACCAACCTGAAAGCTCTCTGGACCCTATCATTTAGGAAATTTTATGGAGGTTCCATTATGTAGGATTAAATTGTTGGCAATTGATGACTGAACCCAATTTCCTGTCTCTCCCTTTTCCAAAAGTAGAGGGGTGATGGGCCTGGAAGTTCCATCCCTCAAATTGTGACATGGTCTTTTCAGAGACTAGCACTCACCAGGAAGCTATCTCATAAACATCTGATGACACTCACCACTCAGGGAATTCCAAAGGTTTTAGGAGCTCTGTGCCAGGAACTAGGAACAATGATCAAATACTTACATTGCATTGCACTATAATACCTTCATATCAGGTAAAATGTTGATGCCCCAGGGTGATTTTTTTTCACTGTGGATAAGACAAACTATGAAACTTAGAACATTGACATTTTTTCTTTGGTTATTAAGAAGCTTAATGCTGGGCTGGAGTTGTGGCTCAGTGATAGAGCACTTGCCTAGCATGTGTGAGGCACTGGGTTCAATCCTCAGCATTGTATAAAAATAATAACTAAAATAAAGGCATTGGTTCATATACAACTATTTAAAAAAAAAAAAGAACCTTAATGCTAGTGCTGGCAGTGGTGGAGTGTAAATTTAGCATGCAGAAGGCCTGGGTTCAATACCCAGAATTTAAAAGAAATAAAATCTTACACCCAAATGTTTAAATTATATGGATTATTTATTTATATTTAAATCTTCATAAATTTAGTGTTTAAAAAATGAACCAACCAAATACAAATATAGTAGTATGAAAATAGACAATTCAGTGAGAGTTGTAGAGAATTAAATGTTAACATTCCATTTAATGTGTCCCTAATACTCAATACAGTCTCTCCTATGTAAAGTAATCAACATTTAGATATATACCTTTTCAGTCCTTTTCTATGTATATATAGAAAATGGTATTTATATATTTACATTAATGAATATGAATAAAATCATGCTATTAATGTTCACAAATATAGGAGCAATACAGGTATACTGTGTATCTCGAATTTGTTTATATAACATATTAGGTATTATTCCATGTCAATACATACAGAACTTTCTCAATATTTTATCATTACATGGTATAATAATATAAGGATTCTTCATAATCTGATTATTCTTCAATGATAGGTATTGAGGTTGTTTCTATTATAATACAAGTTATAATAACTACTGATAAAAATTATTTTGCAGTTCTGTATAAGGCAGGCACATATTAGTCAACTTTTCCTCACTGAGACAAAATAGTTGAGAAAAGGAACTAAATGGAGGAAAGGTTTATTTTGGCTCATGGTTTCAGAAGTTCCAGTCCATGGTCAGTTAGATTAATTGCTTTTAAGCTGGTGGCAAGGCCAAAACATCATGGTGAAAGGGTATGGAAAAAAAAAAAGTTGCTCTCCTCATGGTATCTGGGATGTAGAGATGAAAAAGAGAGGAAAGTTCTAAAGACAAGATATACCCTTCCAGGGCACATTCCCAGTGATCTACTTCTTCCAACTATGTCCACCATCTTACAGTTTCTACCATGAGCAAGTCTTCAATACATGAGCCTTTGAGGGATATTCTGGATGCATACCATAAAAGACATTAAGTTAAACATTTGAGGTTGATGTCTGACATGTTTTCCAGAACATTTTGAGTACTTTGAAATGTCAAAAGAATTTTCATCTATTTCTGTAAGTTAGAACCCAGACAATTTGCCTCCATAGATTCTTCTCAGCTAGTAGGACACAATTCTGTGACTTATACATGCCCATGATAAAGTCTAATTTACTCAAAAGTAGGTTCCATTCCTAACCCATTTTCCTGGGTGGGGTCAGAGCAGAGGCATATGAATGTCAAGGAAGATAGCCGCAGGAAAGTTGAGTTCTTTGTGCAGTAATGACTTTGGGGCTGAGAGTAACAGATCCTTCAGTCAAGACTAGTAGATAGCAGCTGTTCAAGTTGCAGCATACAGAATTTGGTGGCAGCAGGGGAAACAGCTGTGTTTTCTTCATTATCTAATTCTGTAGGTTGCTTTCTGGCATTGGTCATGGAAGCTTAGCCTAAGATATTCTCAACAATTCTATGAACTATCTGGTACATTTAAAAAATTCCTTTTTGCCTATTCAGCCAGTCAGCTTCTGCTATATGCAGCAAAGAATCTGGAAAGATACAGAAATTGGAACCAGAAGTTGTTGCAGGCAACAGAACCCTTGAGGAAATAAATGGGGAATTTTGTGATTGGTTATCTGGCATGGCAGCCATGGAAACATGCTGCTCAGCTCTCCTTCAGGAGAACCTGCTGGGTGAGCAGTGAGCAGAGTGACTGAAAGCTTCCAGCTGCTTTTCCTTCCAGCCAATGCATGAGCATGGCAGAGACAATAGGGTCAGCTCATTCCTGCTTCAATCCTGGATTCCTACAAGGAGTAACTTTTGATTTGGAGACTCCCCATTGGCCAAGGGGAAACTTTATCAGAACTGCTCTGCAGCTTAAAGCTCTTCTTATTGAATTCTTCCTTCTCTTTGTTCTTACTTGCATCACAGACTGAAGTTTCTCCATGCCTATACGTTCTCCCTCTGCCTCTGCTCCCATAAATTTATTTTGTATTTTCCCCTGTACATCACTCCTGATCTCATCTTGGCATCTGATTGTCACAGAAACTGACACTGGTGATACTGAGAACAATAAGAGAAAACAGGTGTAAAACAGGGTTTGGGGACTGGTCTCTCTCAGCACCTAGTTTGCAAGGTGACCCCCTCCACACACACAAAATCCTGAGTGCCTATGGGGCATGGATAGTCCCTCATAAAATGTGTCAAGCCAATTGTTGAGTTTTTCACCTGTGGTGATCTGGGAAAATTTCCCAGTGGAAGGGATCACTCTTGCTGTTTTGATGATTCAGGCATGTGAAAGGCACAGGTGAAATAAAGTCCATAAGGACAGGGGAATTGACTTGTCCTAAGTTCTGTTGACATCCTGTGGAGGGATAGAGGGAGACTGTAAGCTATTAATGAACAGTTAAAGTCTATAAGTGTCAGAGTGATTTGTGGTAGCTTGACAAAGAGGCCTTACCTCGTGTAGTGTTAAGGCATACATAGGTGTTAACAGGAGAGGACAGAGGATCAGACTGAGTTGCAGAGGTCCAGAGGCATTGAAATGTTGAGTCAAGGCAGGCCTGTTATATCACATTCCAGGCTCTGGTAGAGAAAATATGGGCCCTTGAAACACAGAACAGGAGCACCCGAATAGATGACTTTGAGGAGCATACCTCTGCAGACTTCCTGAAACCCTTCAGAGCTTGCAGAGGATAACCATTTCCTCTGGAATAAAAACTAGCATTTGCCCCGTATTGCAAGATGCTGCAGGGTTCTGCCCAATAAGGCAACAGGTGCCACATCACAAGCTGCCTTGTATCAGGGGCTGTCCCCCTTCCTCCTTTGACTACTAGGCTGATAACTAAGGTTAAATCCCAGTACAATTGGGAAGGGAAAGTGTTAGGCACAACAAAGGAGGAAAGAGATTATATAAAGTAAGAGCTTCAAGAATTACTTAGCATGGACCAGTAGGAACTAGAAAGTATTTGAGGGATTGGATTTCCATGATGTTTGAAAGGGGCTGGAGCATATAACTAAATGAGCCAAAATTAATTGATTTGGGGACATTTTCTCAAGACAAAGGATTTAATAACCTAGCAAGGACCCAAAGGGATGTGGCGAACATGCTACTAAGCTAGCTTTTAGATGCCTGGTGAAATTGATAACCAATAATGGGTGAAGTGGAATAAATATCTGAGTTTCCCTGGTACAGAGTAGGAGAGGGAAAAAAGAGACTGAGGGAAGTGGGCATGCTGGAATGGATAGATTATATAAAGCCAGAAAAACCATTATAGGACTGTTTCAAGGGAGGACCTATAGGATACTCCATTCATCAAGGTCATCAGAAATGTGCTGGCAGGAAAGGTACCAGTTTGAGTTCAGTGGTAGCTATTCCCTTCAGGCCAGGATTGACAGTAGGAGAGGTGGTGACAGAGCTGGGCTCATCGAAAATCATGGGGAAAATGCTGCCTTCAAGTAATCTAGCACATGTATCAGTAGGGGAGAGCACAAGCATAAGGCTTTTAGTGTCACATCTTAACTGTCACCAGAAAGTGGTTACCACAGAAGAGTAGCTGAAACATTGTCAACTACACAAAATGTCTTGGCCAGTTGCTAAGCAGACTTCATCACTGGTCATACCATGATTCCTCAAAAGGACAACTTTGTCTCAGGGACTCCTTGTTGGGCTGGTGAAGATTTTCTCAAGCCTCTGAAGACTCTCTCTGCCTATACTTGCTCCATTCCCCTTTCCAGCCAAATCTGTTGTGTATCTAATATCATCTGATTATTGAAACACCTGACTAATATTAAGAGCTGTGTTATAGTTTAGATATGAGGTGTTCCCCAAAATCTCATGTGTGAGAATACAAGAATGTCCTGAAGTGAAATGATTAGATTCTGAGAGATGTAATCTAATTAGTTCATTAACCCACTGATGGATTAACTAAGTAGTAACTATAGGTGGCTAGAGGAAGTAGGTCACTGTGTATGTGACTTTGAGATTTATATTTTGTCCCTGGTGAGCAAAGCTCTCTGCTTCTTGCTTGCCATGTTCTGAGTTGCTTTCTTCTGCCATGCCCTTCTGTCATGATGTTCAGTTTCAACTTGGGCCCAGAGTAATTGAGTCAGCCAACTGACCCTGGACTAAAACTCCGAAACAGCAAGCCAGAACTATTCTCATATTTGCCCATCTTATAATTTACTTTCTTGAGAGTTGGTATACACACAGAGGCACATTTTTATCATTTTAACAAAATATAATATATATCATATTCACATATATGATATAGATATCTATCATATACATATATACATGTATGTATGTGTATGTACATGTATGTCTGTGTGGGTATATATATATACATATAAATATGTGTGTGTGTCTATAGTGTCAGTAAGATATTCATTGCAGTGACAAGTATAACTGACATAAACAATGACTTAGAGGAGGAAATATCTGTTTATGGTTCCTGGCTCCAACATGGCAGAAGGGCATGGGAGAAGAAGACATCTCAGTTTGTGGCAGTCAGGGAGCTGAAAGTGAGAGAAATGGGCCAGGGGCAGATATAATCCCCAAGGCAATGACCTTGCCTGGGCAATGACCCAGGTACCTATTAACTCCAGCCATGCCCCACCTGCCTGCACTTACCACCCACTAATCCATTCAAATTATTAATTCATCAAATGGATTAATCCACTGATGAGGTTAGAACTTACAATGCAATCATTTCTTAAAAGTCCCCACCTCTAGACATTGCTGCATTGCCAAACGTGTGCTTTGGGGGTTATATTCCAGATCTATACATATATGAATGCTTTTATCATGTTAGGAAACTGTCCACTGATTTCTATTTCATTTTTCATTTAGTCAGTATGTGTTGAATTTTGTCAAAGGTCTTTTTAACAGCTGTGAAGTTAATAATGTTAGTTTTCTTCCTACTTTTCCTAATATAATGAATTACATTAATGAATTTCCTAACACTAAAACACTATTGTTGGAATAAATTCTTTTTGGTCAGGATATAAGTTGTACGTAGTTTTTTTAATGTGCTTTGAATGCTTATGCTTATAGTTTATTATTATTACATTAATATTCGTAGGTGGGATTGGTCTAAATTTGCTTTTTCTGGAATCTGTAGCAGACTTACTTGCTTTATAAACAGAATTGGGAAAGTTTTCAACTTTCTCTATGTTCTAGAATAATATGAACAGCACAGGAATTATCAGGTCTTTGAGGGTTTGGTAGAAATTTTTCATGAAAGCATATAGGCCTAGTGCTTTGTTGTGAGACAGTGATTTGATAACTTTCAGTATTTATTCAATGGAAATTCATGTGTTTAAGCTTTCTCTTTCTAATAAAGTTAATTTTGGTAAATTGTGTCTTCCTGGAAAAAAATCATCTATCTTAGATAATTTAAGTTTTTAAATTTCCAAAGAAAAGACATTTTTGTTATCTGGATTTTGTTATTTCAGTGTGAAAATTTTGTAGTTTTTTGGTATCATTATTTCACTTTTATGAATTTTCATTTGTTCTTGGAAAACAGGTCTATTTCTCTAACATTTGAGTGTGAAGTTTAACATAAGCCTGTACAACTGTCCTCATTATAGTTTTCTGGATGTTCTACCTCATTACTAATTTTCTTCTCTGTCCTTTTGAACCTATTTTGGGTGGGTTGGTGTATTTAATTCTATTATTAATGTGTTTCTCTTTCTTCTTGTATAGTTCTTGTGTTCTCAGGATTGCAACCTCTGATTTTCTTGTTTACTATAGATTTTTGTGATACTTTCACATTATTTTAGTTTTATCTTTATGAATCACTTTATTGTGTGTGTATATGTAGCACACAGAAAATGTTTTTAAAGATGTTTCAACATACAAAATTTTTCTTTTGTAAAGTTACTTAAATTCATTTACATTTATTCATGTATCAGCGCAATCTCAACTGTGATAATTTCTGTGATATTATCATTTATTTATTGTATTTTTATATGTGGCATGTTTCCTTTATAATTTCAAAAATTATCTTGATACTTAAGAAACATGCATTTTTATTCCATTGGTTATTATTCTACTATTTTCTTTGATATTGCTGACCATCCCAATTTTCCTTTCTTAGGCTTCCACAATTTGTCAGGTTTGAATGATGTCCACTGGCTATCACTTGTTATATATACTGTATGTAATCATTAAACTTACTTTACTTTCTCCCTTGTTCCTGTATTTATCTATTACTGTGTTATTATCATTTTGTAAAAGACATAGGGCAGGTATATTTGGACTTGTGGAATGGAGATCAGAGCTTAGATCATAAAATAATTTCCAGATACCCCCATAAGAATGGTCAAAATTGAAATAACTGGAAATATTAAATTTGGTGAGAATGTACAGTAACAAGCAATCTAACACATCACTGATGGGAGTATAAAATTTTACAACCACTTTCAAACTGGCAGTTTCTACTAAAGCTAAATATCCTACACCTTTTAAATGAATGATTCTACAACTGAGTATATATCCAAGAAGATTAAGTGTTTATTTCCACCAAAATTTATGTCCACAAATCTTCGAAGCAGAATTATTCTTAAAAACCAAATACTGGAAACAATCCAAATGTTCATCAAGTAGAACTAATGAATAAATTTATTCATACAATATCTACTCCACAATAAAAGAGATCAGATGTCTGTCACAAGCACAGATATAACTCTCATAGTCAAATCATTGAGCAAAAGAAGCAAAAGTCATAGAGTAGTCCATACTGTATAACTCTGCTAAGAACTTCAAAAATGGGCAAAATAATCAATGACAGAAAGCAGGATAATGGTCATCTTTGGAGGCTAATGTTTGTGGAAGGGCAAGAAAGAACTCTCTGGTCTGAAAATATTCTACATATGAGATGGTGGTCATATATATGTACATACATGTGATATTTCATTGTCATACATTTAAGATTTAAGCACTTAACTATACGGGTAAGTGTATTTTAAGACATTGCATGTGCATATGCATGCATACACACAGATCTGATAAATTGTTGTATATTCACACAATGACTACTTCACAACAATAAAAACTATCAAATGTCTTCCACTAGTACCAATATGGCTCTCACAGTCAAAGTGCTGAGCAAAATAAGCAAGTCACACTTCTTCCTGGCAAGAAATCATAATGAGTAGGGAGGACCTGAGGGAAGTAATTTCCTGGGGGGAAAAAGATGTGGGGGTTCTGGGAAGACATGCAGAGGCATGACTGGAGCACTGGTGATCATTTTTGTTTTGGGTCACACCTGCCTGAACCAGTCAGTCTTCACTTCTTATGTATCTCACTCCATGACTGTGGTAATCTCAGGTGTTGTCTGAAATGTACCAGGAAAGAATGCTTCAAGCCATTGTACACCAATAGTTTTGACCATCACAACTATCAGAGTAATGATAGAAAGTATGTTTTCTGATAGGTGGTCACTAGGTGCTGTCATGAGTGCAGTGTGTAAATAGCAGATTGCTTCTATCCTTTCAGCTATCACTAGTGAAACTGTCTAGAAGACAACTTTAAGGTAGCCCGACATTACACTTTGAGGTGAAGTATGGTTTCTGGAGCACTTCTACATCTGTCTTATCAGTCTATTCAGCTAAAATCTAAGTTAACTGAACACGTTGGTGTGTGGATAACACTTTTATGGTCACTCTGTGTTCCCAGTTTACCACCATCACCTATACAACCCGGGGAAGCACTTTGTGTTACCATTGCTCTTTTAGTTTGTTAGAAGTAACTGCCATTCATCTCTTTCCAATCTTACTTAAATATCTCAGGATTTGCGTTTTTATAGATGAACTGAAGATAAATGCATCATATAATTAATGAAAAAACCACCTTCTACTTTGGGGTTTAAGAAGTGGTAACTTAGATGGGTAAATTTCTGGTGGTGATACAGGCTTATTTTTATCCCTCAAAGTTCTGCTCTGTAAGCATGCACCACCTTAAGTCCTGTGCTTAACTGAGAAAAGAATGGAAGATTCTTCCCTCTTGTGATTTTGCACCTCCTTTTTAATATCCTCCATTGTTTTTCCTATTTCCCATCACTCATGCTACCATAAACACAGCTACTGAACTAGTCCTGGCATTCATTACCACCCTTTTCTATTATTTATCTATTAATCTGACAAGTGTTTACTTAGGTTCTGGGGTATGTGCTCAGACTAAATGTAAGAATATAGTCCCTGTTGCAAGTTTTGTTCCCCCAAAAGGAGCCTCTGAGATGGAGATTAGCATGCAGGAACTTCACTCGGGAGTGATCTTGGGATTCACATCTGTGAAAGAAGAGAAGAAAGCAAAAATGGGCAGAGGGCAATATCAGACTGTGATGTAGTGACAAGAAAGGCCTCAAATTGACAGGGATCTCTGGAGCTGAAATGGACATAGAGAACGATCTCCAGTGAGGGTTTGGGGGTTAGGCCCTTATACACTCAAATTAAATTGTCATTAGATGCAGGCTGTCCCCAAAAGGGAGGTGTGATCTTGGGTGAGTCATCCCTCTTCAGCCAATGGCAATTTTGGTGAAGAGTGCTCATAACTGAGTGTTGAGTACCAATAGTACTCCTAGCACCTGGAGAGACAGGAAATTCAGTTCTGAAGTGGGCATCTGGAAAGTACATGACAACAGTCACTATATTCCCTTTCCTAAAGTAGGCACTATCTGGGACAGGGAGGTAATGATAGTATAGATATATAAGCAAATGTTAAGTCTTTATTGTTGCCCAATCTGATTTGGACAATGTCCCCTAAGCTGCTTTTACTCATAACACTTTTGACACCAAATGTGTGGGTTTTTTCCACATCAACAACCAGTTCTTAACTTTATGGACACCAACTGGGCATCCTACAATTGAATTCACTTCTAACACAGCTACCCAGAATTAGTGTTAAACTTCACATATCTAAGGGCTCAGTGCCACAAGACTGCTCTCACCTCAGATGTCAGTCCCACATATTCAGTGCCTAGGGAGCCCACATTTCTGTCCAACTTTGCTATAAAGTTGGAGGTACCAATGCCCCCTTTCATATTTGATAATTCACTAGGATGGCTCATAGAATGCAGAAAGACCCTTTATAATCACTGGTTTACTACAAAGGATACAAATGAATAGTCAGCTGAAGAGGCATATAGGGCAAAGTGTGGAAGGTCCAAGCGCAGAAGCTTCTGTACCCATGGAGTTGGGTGTGCTACTTTCTTAGCACAGGAATTTTTATGGGGGCCTTAATCCCATAATTGATTAAATCATTGGTCATTGGTGATTGACTGCCTCCAGTCCCTCTCCCTTCCCTGTGATCAGGGGTGGGGCTGAAAGTTCCAACCCTCTAATACATGGTTGTTTCCTCTGTCTACCAACTACCATTCTAAAGGTATCCAGGGGCCCACCAAGGGTTACCTCATTAGCACGAACTCAGGTATGTTTAAAAGGGGTTTGTTAAAGATAACAAGATGCTCCTAATACCCCCATCACTAGAACATTACAAAGGTTTTAGGAATTCTGTGTCAGGAACCAGGGACAAAGATCAAATATATTTTTTTATTATGACATACCTAAATGTCAGCCTCCAAACTCAACCTCAACCCCTCACTACACTGAACATACTGGCCTTCTTTCTGTTCCTGTATTAAGCCAAGTTCTTTCCCCACTTAAAACTTTTGACTTTCTTTTCCATTTGTGTGCACTGGTAACACTTGGGTTCTTTAAATGTCACCTTCTCAACAAGGTCTTCCCTAATCACCCACCTCTCTTCCCTGCAGCAATGACAATAACAGCTGACACTTTCTGGGAGCTGTGCCAAGCACTGTTCAAATCACCAGAAACAACCCAAATTAACTAACTTAGTCTTTATAACAACTTTGTAAAGTAGCTACTAATACTCTGAATTTACAGATGAGGAAACTGTAAAATGAGGAACAAAGATTTTAATTTGTGTCAGGTCTTATTGAGTAATGGCAGTGCCAGGATTCAAACTCAGTCAGTCTCCAGAGTCCAGGTCCCTAACCATGACATCATGCTGCCTCTTCTAGTCACTAACATATCATCCTTTTTGAATTTTTCATTTACAGCACTGATCTTTTTCACTAATTATCTTGTTTCTAAGTTTATGTGTTTATTTCCATCTACTGACTAAAATTCATGATGGTACAGACTGTTTGCTGTGTTCATTGCTCAATGTTATGCCCCTTTTCCTAAGGAACAGCCAACTCCATTGACTCATCTCTGCAGAAAGATAGAGGTACAGATCCATTGCTTCAATTCAGAACTCTGAAGAGCCATCCCAGCTTATGGGGTTCCCTGTGGTGTCAACAAGACCTTTATTGTGGTTGCATCACGATTCAACCTCTCCCTCTGCCAAACCTGTTTATTCCCCTGCTGATGTTAAGCTCCTCAGTACTCACCAATAAACCACAAGAACACACAATTCCAACCCAGAATCTGCTTTATGGAAAAAAAAAATCACACAATTTTCTTGAAGTCACCTACATATCAGAATTATGTAAAGATCTTTTTAAAAATCCCCAGGTCTATGACTCACACCAGAACAATGAAATCAGAGTATATGAGGGTAGGGCTTAGTCACCTGTAGTTTTGAAACTTCAAAGGTGTTTTCTATGTGCAGAAAGGATTAAGAACCATTATCATATATGATATCTGTAGAAGTAATATGGATCTCTGTTGAATTCCTTGACTAACTTAAAATAAATAAAAATAGAGAATAGCATTATTTGATGTAACCATAGAGTCACAGTAAGAAGGGTGGCTGAACTGAGGCTCTTCTTGGAGTCAACCACATCAAAATCTATCTTGATATGTGAATGTCCTCTATGAATGTGTATAAATGAGTAAGGTGCTGATGCAGTGACCATATAACTCAATGGACTGTAACTCCTGGTCTCAAAAGTATCATGTGGGCAGGAACATATATCTCTAATTTGATTCTAGCATATTATGCAGACTGACTCTTCCAAGCCCAGTGTTTAACTGGAAAAAGAGGCCATTATGCAGTAGACTAACAGACTATTTTTTTAAATTTTCCTCTTGAGGCACTAAGGGAACTTTAAGAAAAACAAATTTGTCAATGGTTAATATATTGGGAACCATTCCAAGATGATTTTCTAATCACTTGTTAGAAAATTCAGTGCTTGAATTAGAGCTGCCTTGCACTTTGGCATGCATGTGGAATAGAAACAAGAAGGAAGGATATGCCATATAGACAGGGCTAGTTCATTTGGAAGTAGACACTATTTCATGTGAAAGTCAACTTCCCTCAGTCCTGAGTGTACATTTATATGTATGTGTGCCTGCATATATATAGCTACAAGAACACTTGTGTGTGTGTGTACATATATAGAAGCTGGGTTATGCCATGGTGACAAACTTTGAAGGTTTAAGCCAACAAAGGTTCTTGTCTGCACTGTATGTTCACCACAGGTCAACAGAAGGTTCCAACCTATGTTGTCCTCACTCAATAATCCAGGCTGAAAGAGGCTCCACCTCTCTGCTTGCATAACTGCTCAGGTGAAAAGAGGATGTGGTAAATTACACACTGGCTCATAAAGTCTTTATCCTTAAGTGATACACATTCCTTCTGCTCACATGTCATTGGTCAGAGCAAGTCAAATGTCTCTACCTAAATTCAAAGGGTGAGGGAAATTCAATTCTACAGTATGTCCAAGAGAACTGGGATTAATAACTGGTTGAATAATTATCACAAATGATATTTTATTGCTAAGACAAAGAGGTAATACCAACAGCAATGAACTAGGAGTTTGTTTCTATTATTTGTTTTACTCACAACTAGCTTGACAACCTTGTTTCCCCACTTTAATGTATAATAAAAGGTTTGGACTAAATTAATGTCTCCCAAATGCCTGAATTTTTGTTCATAATAAGGCATTCATCATGACTCAGTGAATTAAAAATTTAAATTCATTTAAAAAGGGAAATATGGTGATTCCATGTTTATCGTTAGTTCTCACGTTATCTCTATCAGACCTTTATTTGTAACATAACATCAGTAATAACCACCATCTGCTATTATTAAAGGCATTTAATAATAGTAATAGTCAAGTGTATACTGGATTTCTAAATGCCAAACACTGTCCTAATTACTTAATTGATTCAACTTATTTAATACTTATGAAGTAGGAACTCTTTTTATCCTTATTTTATAGATAAGGAAGATGTAAATTAAGCCATTTCTCAGATAACACTGGATAGTAGAGTCTGAATTTCCATTTAAATATCATATCTTCAGAATTCTCACTTTTTTTCACTTGGTTGTACTATAGCTTGGCAGTATCAGATTTCACAACCAAGTATTGTGTCCCCATTTCTGTGTTTCAATTTTTATTCCTTAGGTTCTTTTATAGCTTACTCTAAGATAAGTCAGTATGTCCCAGGAAATTACCAGGTTACAGTATATATTGTACTAACATAGACTTGGAGAGTCTGAAAAATCACAAACCCATTTTTTTTCATTAGGTACTGGAGATTGCACCCAGGGTTGCTTAACCACTGAATCACACCCCCAGCTCCCTTAATTTTATTTTTGACACAGCGTCTTGCAAAGTTGCTTAGGGCCTTGCTAAGTTGCTGGGGCTGGCTTTGAACTTGCATTCCTTCTGTCAGCTTCCCAAACCACTGGGATTACAGGCATGTTCCACTACACCAGGCTACGTACACATATTTTGAAGCTTCCAACATGTCACTAAAATCAATGTAATAATACATTTCCATAATATTCAGTTCATTATTCTCTTACTGTTTTCACAGTAAAAGAAGCAGAACTAACTGTAATTTTCCATTTCTTTGGGAGAAGAAAATTCTAATGAAATCAGTAAATATGTGGCCCGATTTTAAGTTGGCCTTAAATTAACTGAACTTTACTAGTTCCTATATTGTAGCATTTTGCATTGACTTCCAGTATGATTGGGTACCACTTTCCAAATATACATTTAGTTTCTTTTTTTCTTTTATTTATTTATTTATTTTTTAATTGTAAACAAATGTGATAATGTTGTTTCTCTGTTTGTACATGGAGTAAGGCATATCATTTGTGTAATCATAAATTTACATAGAGTAATATTGTTTGATTCATTCTGTTATTTTTTCCCTTTGGCCCCACCCCTCCCACCCCTCTTTTCCCTCTATACAGTCCTTCCTTCCTCCATTCTTGCCACCCTCTCTAACCCTCACCCTAAACCTAACCTAACCCTAACAATAAACACTCCCACCCCCCATTAGGTGTCATCATATGCTTACCAGTGAGATCATTCGTCCTTTGGTTTTTTGAGATTGGCTCATCTGATTTAGCATGATATTCTCCAATTTCATCCATTTGCCTGCAAATGCCAAAATTGTATCATTCTTTATGGCACAGAAATATTCCATTGTATATATATGCCACAGTACCTTTAAACATTCATCAATTGAAGGACATCTAGGTTGGTTCCACAATCTGGATATTGTGAATTGAGCAGCTATGAACATTGATGTGGCTGTATCTCTGTAGTATGCTGATTTTAAGTCCTTTGGGTATAGGCCAAGGAGTGGGATAACTGGGTCAAATGGTGGTTCCATTCCAAGCTTTCTGAGGAATCTCCATACTGCTTTCCAGAGTGGCTGCACTAATTTGCAACCCCACCAGCAATGTATGAGTGTACCTTTTTCCCCACAACCTCGCCAACACCTATTGTTGCTTGTGTTCTTGATAATCGCCATTCTAATTGGGGTGAGATGGAATCTTAGTGTAGTTTTGATTTGCATTTCTCTTATTACTAGAGAAGTTGAACATTTTCCCATATATCTGTTGATTGCTTGTACATCTTCCTCTGTGAAGTGTCTGTTCATTTCCTTATCCCATTTGTGGATTGGATTATTTGTATTCTTGGTGTAGAGTTTTCTGAGTTCTTTACATATTCTGGAAATTAGCGCTCTATCTGACGGATGAGTGGCAAAGATTTTCTCCCACTCTGTAGGCTGTCTCTTCACATTGCTGATAGTTTCCTTTGATGACAGAAAGCTTTTTAGTTTGAATCTATCCCAGTTGTTGATTCTTGCTTTTATTTCTTGTGCTATGGGAGTCCTGTTAAGGAAGTTGATTGTAAGCCGACGGTTGAAGAATTGGACCTACTTTTTCTTCCATAAGATGCAGGTCTCTGGTCTGATTCCGAGGTCCTTGATCCATTGTGAGTTGAGTTTTGTGCAGGGTGAGAGATAGGGTTTTAATTTCATTCTGTTGCATATGAATTTCCAGTTTTCCCAGCACCAATTGTTGAAGAGGCTATCTTTTCTCCATTGCATATTTTTGGCACCTTTTTCTAATATGAGAAAATTGTATTTATTTGGGTTTGTGTCCATGTCCTCTATTCTGTACCATTGATCTACCTGTCTATTTTGGTACCAATACCATGCCGTTTTTGTTACTATTGCTTTGTAGTATAGTTGAAGATCTGGTATTGTGATACCCCCTGCTTCACTCTTCTGCTAAGGATTGCTTTAGCTATTCTGGGTTTCTCATTCTTCAAGATGAATTTCATAATTGCTTGCTCTATTTCTGTAAGGTACGTCATTGGGATTTTAATTGGAATTGCATTGAATTTGTATAGCACTTTAGGTAGTATGGCCATTTTGACAATATTAATTCTGCCTATCCAGGAACATGGGAGATGTTTCCATCTTCTAAAGTTTTCCTTAATTTCTTTCTTTAGAGTTCTGTAGTTCTCATTGCAGAGGTCTTTCACCTCTTTATGTGAGTTTGATTCCCAAGTATTTTATTTTTTTCGAGGCTATTATGAATGGGGTAGATTTCATAACTTCTCTTTCTGAGGATTCATCACTGATGTATAAAAATTCATTGGATTTATGAGCATTGATTTTATAGCCTGCTACTTTACTGAATTCACTTATGAGTTCTAAAACTATTCTGGTGGAATATCTGGGTTCCTCTAAATATATAATCATGTCATCAGCGAACATGGATAGTTTTGAGTTCTTATTTTCCTATTTATATCCCTTTAATTTTGGGGGTTTGTCTAATTACTCTGGCTAGAGTTTTGAGGACAATGTTGAATAGAAGTGGTGAAAGAGGGCATCACTGTCTTGTTCCAGTTTTTAGGGGGAATGCTTTCAGTTTTTCACCATTTAGAATGATATTGGCCATGGGTTTAGCGTAGATGGCCTTTACAATGTTAAGGAATGTTCCCACTATCCCTATTTTTTCTACTGTTTTGATCATGAAGGGAGGCTGTAATTTATCGAATGCTTTTTCTGCTTCTATCAAAATAATCATGTGATTATTAACTTTAAGTCTGTTGAAATGGTGAATGACATTTATTGATTTCCTGCTGTTGAACCAACCTTGCATCCCTGGGATAAATCCCACTTGATCATGGTGCACTATCTTTTTAATATATTTTTGTATGTGATTTGCTAAAATTTTCTTGAGAATTTTTGTGTCAATGTTCATTAAGGATATTGGTCTGAAATTTTCTTTCCTCGATGTGTCTCTGCATGGTTTAGGTATCAGGGTGATATTGGCTTCATAAGAATGAGTTTGGTAGGCTTCCCTCCTGTTCTATTCGATGGAATACTTTGAGGAGTATTGGAATGAGCTCTTCTTTAAAGGTTTTGTAGAACTGGGCTCTGGTCCTGGACTTTTCTTTGTTGGTAGGCTTTTGATGACGTCTTCTATTTCATTGCTTGAAACTGATTTATTTGAGTTGTGTATGTCCTCCTGGTTCAGTTTAGGTAATTCATATGTCTCTAGAAACTTGTTGATATCTTCGAGGTTCTCTGCTTTGTTGGAATATGGATTTTCCCAAAATCGCTTCTAATTATGTTTTGTATTTCACTTGTATCCGTAGTGATATTTCCTTATTCATTCCGAATTTTAGCAATTTGAGTTTTCTCTCTCCTTTTCTTTGTTAGTGTGGTTAAGG
Organism: Sciurus vulgaris; assembly: GCF_902686455.1. NCBI lineage: Eukaryota > Metazoa > Chordata > Mammalia > Rodentia > Sciuridae > Sciurus > Sciurus vulgaris. Next base: position 100,247,268 of record NC_136471.1, on the reverse strand, counting down.
GTTTATCAATTTTGTTTATTTTTTCAAAGAACCAACTATTTATTTTGTTAATTTTTTCGATTGTTTCTTTTGTTTCAATTTCATTGATTTCAACTCTGATTTTAACTATTTCCTGTCTTCTACTACTTTTGGCGTTAGTCTGCTCTTCTATTTCTAGGGCGTTGAGCTGTAGTGTTAAGTCGTTTGTTTATCTTTACTTCTTTTGTTGAATGCACCCCATGAAATAAATCTTCCTCTAAGTACTGCTTTCATAGTGTCCCAGAGATTTTGATATGATGTGTCTGTGTTCTCGTTTACTTCTAAGAATTTTTTAATTTCCCTCCTGATATCTTCTGTTATCCATTCATCATATAATAGTGTATTATTTTATCTCCAGGTATTGGAGAAGTTTCTGTTTTTTTTTTTTTCTCTCGTTTATTTCTAATTTCAATCCATTATGATCTTATAGAGTACAAGGTAGTATCTCTATCTTCTTGTATTTGCTAACAGTACCTTTGTGGCATAAAACATGGTCTATTTTAGAGAAGGATCCATGTGCTGCTGAGAAGAAAGTGTATTCACTCTTTGTTTGATGTATATTCTATATATGTCTGTTAAGTCTAAATTGTTGATTGTGTTATTGAGATCTATGGTTTCTTTATTCAATTTTTGTTTGGAAGATGTATCCAGTGGTGAGAGAGGTGTGTTAAAATCGCCTAGTATTATTGTCTTGTGGTCTATTTGATTTCTGGAATTGAGAAGGATTTTTTTGACATACATGGATGAGCCAATGTTCAGTGCATAGATATTTATGATTGTTATGTCTTGCTGATTCATGCTTCCCTTAAGCAGTGTGTAATGTCCTTCTTTATCCCTTCTGACTAGTTTTGGCTTGAAGTCCACCTTATCTGAAATGAAGATGGACACTCCAGCTTTTTTGCTGTGTCCAGGTGCATGGTATGTTTTTTCCCATCCTTTCACCTTGGGTCTGTGGGTATCTCTTTCTATGAGATGAGTCTCTTGCAGGCAGCATATTGTTGGATTTTTCTTTTTAATCCAATCTGCCATATTATGTCTTTAGATTGATGAGTTCAGGCCATTAACATTCAGTGTTATTATTGTGATATGACTTGTATTCCCAGTCATTTGACTCATTATTGTTTTTTACATGGTTTGGTTTCTCCTTTATTTGGCTATTCCTTTAGGCTAGTTCCTCCTGTTGCTGATTTGCATCATTGTTTTTCATCTCTTCCTCATGGAATATTTTGCTGAGAAAGTTCTGTAATGCCAGCTTTCTTGTTGTAAATTCTTTTAAGTTTTGCTTATCATGGAAGGATTTTATTTCATTGTCAAATCTGAAAGTAAGTTTTGCTGGGTATAAGATTCTTGGTTGGCATCCGTTTTCTTTTAGGGCTTGAAAAATGTTGTTCCAGGCCCTTCTAGCTTTTAGTTTCTTGGTTGAAAGATCTGCTGATATTCTTATTGGTTTCCCCCTGAATATAATTTGATTCTTTTCTCTCGCAGCCTTTAGAATTCTGTCTTTATTTTGTATGTTAGGTATTTTCATAATCATGTGCCTTGGTGTGGGTCTGTTGTAATTTTGTGTATTTGGAGTCCTATAAGCCTCTTGTACTTGGTTTTCCCTTTCACTTTTCAAATTTGGGAAATTTTCTGATATTATTTCATTGAATAGATTGTTCATTCCTTTGGTTTGTTTCTCTAAGCCTTCCTCAATCCCAATAATACTTAAATTTGGCCTTTTCATGATATCCCATAATTCTTGTAGATTCTGTTCATGATTTCTTACATCTTTTGTGTTTCGTCAACTTTGTTTTCAAGATTAAATATTTTGTCTTCTATGTCTGAGGTTCTGTCTTCCAGGTGTTCTATCCTATTGGCTATGCTTTCTATGGAGTTTTTAACTTGGTTTCTTGTTTCCTTCATTTCAAGGATTTCTGGTTTTTTTTTTTCAGTATTTCTAACTCTTTATTGAAATGATCTTTTGCTTCCTGTATTTGCTCTTTTAACTGTTGATTGGTGTGATCATTTAATGCCTGCATTTGCTCTTTCATCTCCTCTTTCAATGCCTGCGTTTGCTCTTTCATCTCCTCGTTTGCTTCCCTGATTGTTTTAATTATGTTCATTCTGAACTCCCATTCTGACATTTCTTCTGCTGTGCTGTCATTGGGTTTTATTGATATAGTATCTAGGTTTGTTTGGGACATTTTCTTCCCTTGCTTTCTCATATTGGTCAGATATCATTGGGACTCTGAGATACTGCAGATTTCCCCTTTGGTTTATAGTGTCCTTGTAGATTTCCAGTATATCACTCCCACCCTTCAGTAGCCTGAAGTCTTTGAGGAACTTGATAATGCAGTTCTTCCAAAGAAAGCTGCCCCTATACCACTACTGGGTCCAGGGCTGGGGGCTGGTTCTGCATGGAAATCCTCTCACTGGCCAGTCCTGCTCCTAGAAGCTGGCTATAGATAGGCCTGCCCCCACCTGAGGGAGCCAGGCTGCTGGGGGAAAGCCTTTCCCTGTCCTGCCTTTGTCCCAGAATCTGCCTGTGGGCCAGGACCCGCTGCTGGATTCAGGGCTTGGGGTTGGCTCTGTGTGGCAAAGCTCTCACTGGGCGACCTGCTCCAACAAGCTGGTTGTGGATCGAGCCTGCTGCTGGAGGGAGCATGGCTGTTTGGGGAAGACTCTAGCTGCCCTGCCCTGGTCCCAGAAGCCACCTGCGGGCTGGGGTCTGCTGTTGGGTCCAGGGCTTGTGGTTGACTCTATGCAGAAAAGCTCTCACTGTGCGGCCTGCTCCAAGAAGCTGGCTGTGGATCAAGCCTGCTGCTGGAGGGAGCAGGGCTGTTTGGGGAAGTCTGTGGCTGCCCTGCCCTGGTTTCAGAAGGCACCTGCAGGCTGGGTCCGGGGCTTGGGGTTGGCTCTGTGCTGAAAAGCACTCACTGGACGGGCCTCCTCCTAGAAGCTGGCTGTGGATCGAGCCTCCCGCCGGAGAAAGCAGGGGAAGACTCTAGCTGCCCTGCCCTGCTCCGAGAAGCTGCCCCTGTCCGGGCCTGCAGCCCGAGCCAAGCTTCACCCAGCAGGAGAGACTCACCCCTTGGCTCTATTTTGGTCCGAGTCTCTCAATATCTCCCCTTCTTGTATCCTGGTTTCTGGAGTGGCGGGAGATGCAGTCAACCTCTAGTCCACCATCTTGGATCTCCCCTACATTTAGTTTCTTAAGTCAGATGCAGTGTTACTCCTCTAATCCCAGTGATGACTCAGGGAGCTGAGGCAGGAGGATCATAGGTTAGAGTCCAGGCTCGGCAACTTAGTGAGGCCCTAAGCAAGTTAGTGAGAATCTGTCTCAAAATATAAAATAAAACAAAAGGCTAAGGATATAGCTTAGCAGTAGAGCATACATTGGATGAATCCCCTGTACCAAAACAAACAAAAAAAATTCATATTAGGTTTTTCAAAGATAAATATCATTTAATATTTTTTTTTACTGTGCCTCCAAAAATGTACCTTATATGGTGGCCTATCTATTCTAGGGACCCAGTTCAAATTTGCTTAGCCAAGTGGATAAATAAATTTGTCTTTTTTGATATGATGTAAGCACAAGCAGGGGAAAATTGGATGGGGTCTGGATGGTCTTTTTTAAGCAAAATATTTTAACTGTTAGGGATGACAGTGAATAACGATAAACCATAAACTCAAGGTGGTACCTAACAATGTCTGAACTTCAAGGAACTAGAGAACTAGAGTAGGTTCCTGACCTCTCAAGTGCCAGTCCTTGGCATGGATATTAGACAGGAACTCTACAGGACTAGCAGAAGACTATCCAGGCCCAGCATGAATAAATGGAACCAGACTTAGCACCTGGACACACAAGCAGGAATCCAGCCAGTGCAGACAGAGCATCTGGGGAAGAGAGTTGGAAGAACACTTCTTAGAATGTAACCTTCTATCAACTAAAGATAGGGCTCTGCCATGCTTTCTGTCTGAGCCCAGAACTGCACTCATATGAAACCCTCAAGTTTAAGACCACTAGAAACATACCTATAGTTCAACAAGTTGGATTTATTGCTTGTTGCAGTGAGAGAGAACATGTACCACGGGAACTATAGGGAATCTCAGTGAAAGGGTGTTAGAAAGGACTTCTTATAAAATTTGGGCATTGGTTTGGTGATTTAGTGGAAGGTCTAAGGAAGCAAGGGCTCTCCCTAAATTGGATGCTGAAAGAAAGGATAGGGTCAATTTTATAATCATGTGTTTCATGGGTGGCACAGTGACCTTGATTTTGTCTGTGCTTAAACAGAAGTATAAAATCACTTTGTTTTGTTTCATTTTATCGTGGTCTCAGTACAATTCTGTCTGTGTTTGATATTCTGTGAAATTACGTATGTCCAACAGAAAAACAAGATAGACTGGACTTGTGCATCAGATAGCTTATAAATATTGAGGTCAAGCTGTGTATCGCAACTCAATTCTGAATGTCACAGGCTGATGTTTTCTTTTTCATTCATTATAGCAATACATCTGAAAGCAAAGTTGGTAACAAGTTGGTAATCATAACTCAGTTAAAAATTGAGACTGAGAAAGGTGATTCCTAATACTATACCCTATGCATGAGTAAATTTTGCACAGCATTAGATGTGTCTAGAGTTTGTATGAACTGCTATCCTTTATTAAATCTAGAGCAACAGCAGAAAAGCCCCATAACTCCTATCAATTTAAGAATAAAGTTGGCCTGCCTGTCCCCCAAGCCGAGGTCAGACACCATCACTGAGCCTGCCTGCCTGCCCCCCCCATTGCAGAGGGACACTGCACTTGCCTCTGTGCTGTCTCAGCACCCTAGCTGGCACAGGCATTTTGAATTATTCCTGAGGGCGTGGTCATCATTGGAAGGGCGGCTCCTTTCCTGAGTCACCTACAGGAGACTGGAGGCCCTTTGACAGGACTCAGGAATCAAGAAGAGGAGGTATTGAAAGACTCGGGATAACTCAGAGCACCGGGTGAGACTCTTCCAGGAGCATTGTAGAGGAGGACCGCCTAACAAGAGGCTTTGGCACAGAGCAAAGGTCCCAGGCTTGGGCAGTAGGTCCAGGCCCCGGGGAATGTCATAAAAGAGGGCCACTCAGAGAGAGAGTCCCTCAAAGGGCCAGGACCCCAGACGAGGTGGTAGTTCCATGCCCCAGGGAATATCACACATGAGGGCTGTCCATCAAGAGTCTGAATCTCAGGGCAAGGCTCTGTGGACCAGGAGGTAGGTCCAGACCCCCGGGAACATTGCAGAGGAGGGTTGCTCAGCCCGGGTGGTAGTGCTGGACTGAAGGGAAGTTCTTGGAGGAGAGCTGCCCAGCAAAACATCCCCACTGGTGAGTCTTCCCCGCCGGGCAAGGCTTTTCCACAAGGGTGGTAGAACCAGAGACACAGGCCTAGACCAGCCATGCCCCAGTCGCAGTTTTGTCCCCCTTTTAACTGACCATCATTCAAGAAGTGGAAGTGCCTCTTCCCACCAGCAGGAAATATACCCTACCTGAAAGCCAACACTCCTAGAGGGGCAGCTTCCTTGTGTATCGCTGCATTATCAAGTTCCTCCAAGACTTCAGGCTACCAAAGACTAGGAGGTGAGTTGTTGGAAATCTACAGGGACACTATAAATCAATAGAATTTCACTACTAGAGGGGTAGATATCTGACCAAGATGAGAAAACAAGGGAAGAAAATGTCCCAAACAAACCTAGATACTATATCAATAAAACCCAATGACAGCACAGCAGAAGAAATGTCAGAAAGGGAGTTCAGAATGTACATAATTAAAAGGATTAGAGAAGCAAACAATGACATGAAAGAGCAAATGCAGGTTTTGAGTGATTGCACCAATCAACAGTTTAAAAAGACAATGCAGGAAGCAAAAGATCATTTTCCTAAAGAGTTAGAGATACTGAATAAAAACCAGACACAAATCCTTGAAATGAAAGAAATGATAAACCAAATTAAAAACTCCATAGAAAGCACAACCAATTAGGATAGAACACCTGGAAGACAGAACCTCAGACATTGAAGACAAAATATTTAACCTTAAAAACGAAGTTGATCAAACAGAGAAGATGGTAAGAAATCATGAACAGAATCTACAAGAATTATGGGATATCATGAAAAGGCCAAATTTAAGAATTATTGGGATTGAGGAAGGCTTAGAGAAACAAACCAAAGGAATGAATAATCTATTCAATGAAATAATATCAGAAAATGACCCACATCTGAAGAATGAAATGGACAATCAAGTACAAGAGGATTATAGGACTCCAATTATACAAAATTACAATAGACCCACACCAAGGCACATTATAATGAAAATACCTAACATACAAAATAAACACAGAATTTTAAAGACTGCGAAAGAAAATAATAAAATTACTTTCAGGGGGAAACCAATAAGGATATCAGCAGATCTTTCAACCAAGAACCTAAAAGCTAGAACGGCCCAGAACAACATTTTTCAAGCTCTGAGAGAAAACAGATGCCAACCAAGAATCCTATACTCAGCAAAACATACCTTCAGATTTGATGAAAAAATTAAATCTTTCCATGATAAAAAACAGCTAAAGAGAATTTACAAATAGAAAGACAGCACTATAGAATATTTTCAGCAAAATATTGCATGAGGAAGAGATGAAATACAATGATGTAAATTAGCAAAGGGAGGAACGATCCTAAAGGAATTGCCAAATAAAGGAAAAACCGAGTCCTGTCAAAACACAAAAATGAGCCAAATGACCGGGAATACAAATCATATCTCAATAATAACCCTGAATGTTAATGGCCTGAACTCATCAATCAAAGGCATAGGCAGGCAGATTGGATTTAAAAAGAGAGATCCAACAATATGCTGCCTGCAAGAGACTCATCTCAGAGAAAGAGATACCCACAGACTAAAGGAGAAAGGATCGGAAAAATATACCATGCACATGGACTCAGCAAAAAAGCCAGAGTATCCATCCTCATATCAGATAATGTGGGCTTCAAGCCAAAGTTAGTCATAAGGGATAAAGAAGGACATTCCATACTGCTTAAGGGAAGCATAAATCAGGAAGACATAACAATCATAAATTTCTATGCCCTAAAGAGTGGTTCATCCATATACATCAAACAAATTCTTCTCAATGCCAGAAATCATATAGACCACAACACAATAATACTAGGTGATTTTAACACACCTTTCCCTCCACTGGAGAGATCTTCCAAGCAAAAATTGAACAAAGAAACCATAGATCTCAATAACACAATCAATAATTTAGACTTAATGTACATATATAGAATATACCATCCAACAAAGAGCGAATACACTTTCTTCTCTGTGGCACATGAGTACTTCTCTGAAATAGACCATATTCTATGCCACAAAGCTAATGTTAGCAAATATAAGAAGATAGAGATACTACCTTGTATTGTATCAGATCATAATGGATTGAAATTAGAAATAAATGACACAATAAAAAACAGAAACTACTCCAACACCTGGAGATTAAATAATATGCTATTGTATGATGAATGGATAACAGAAGACATCAGGAGGGAAATAAAAAAATTCTTAGAGGTAAATGAGAACAAAGAAATATCATATCAAAATCTCTTGATTTTCTATGAAAGCAGTACTTACAGGAAAATTTATTTGATGGAGCACATTCAATAAAAGAAGAAAAAATCAACATATAAATGACCTCACACTACTGCACAAAGCCCTAGAAAAAGAAGAACAGAGCAACACCAAAAGTAGTAGAAGACAGGAAATAGTTAAAATCAGAACTGAAATCAACAAAATTGAAACAATAGAAACAATCAAAAAAATTGACAAAATAAATAGTTGGTACTTTGAAAAACTAAACAAAATTGATAAACCCTTAGCCATACTAACAAAGAGAAGGAGAGAGAAAACTCAAATTACTAAAATTTGGAATGGACAAGGAAATATCACAGTAGACATGCATGTAATACAGAACATAATTAGAAGATATTTTGAAAATCTATACTCCAACAAAATGGAAAATCTTGAAGACATCAACAGGTTTCTGGAGACATATGAATTACCTAAACTGAAACAGGAGGACATACATAATTTAAATAGATCAATTTCAAGTAATGAAATAGAAGAAGTCATCAAAGATCTACCAATGAAGAAAAGTCCAGGACCAGATGGGTTCTAAGCCCAGTTCTACAAAACCTTTAAGGAAGAGCTCATTTCAATACTCCTCAAAGTATTCCATGAAATAGAAGAGGAGGGAACCCTCTCAAACTCATTCTATGAAGCCAATGTCATCCTGACACCTAAACCAAACAGAGACACATTGAGGAAAGAAAATTTCAGACCAATATCCTTAATGAACATTGGTGCAAAAATTCTCATCAAAATTTTAGCAAATCACATACAAAAATATATTAAAAAGATAGTGCACCACGATCAAGTGGGTTTTATCCCACAGATGCAAGGTTGGTTCAACCTCCAGAAATCAATAAATGTCATTCACCATATAAACAGACTTAAAGTCAAGAATCACATGATTATTTTGATAGAAGCAGAAAAAGCATTTGATAAAATACAGCATCCCTTCATGCTCAAAACACTAGAAAAAATAGGGATAGTGGGAACATCCCTGAACATTTTAAAGGCTATCGATGCTAAGCCCACAGCCAGTATCATTCAAAATGGTAAAATACTGAAAGCATTCCCCCTAAAATCTGGAACAAGACAGGGATGCCCTCTTTCACCACTTCTATTCAACACTGTCCTTGAAAATCTAGCCAGAGCAATTAGACAGACCAAAGAAATTTAGGAAACATGAATAGGAAAAGAAAAACTCAAACTATCCCTATTTGCTGATGACATGATTATATATTTAGAGGAACCAGGAAATTCTACCAGAAAACTTTTAGCGAATTCAGTAAAGTAGCAGGTTATAAGATCAATGCTCATAAATCTAATGCATTTTTGTACATCAGTGATGAATCCTCAGAAAAATAAGTTAGGAAAAGTACCCCATTCACAATACCCTCGAAAAAAATAAAGTACTTGGGAATCAATCTAACAAAAGAAGTAAAAGAACTCTACAATGAGAACTACAGAACACTAAAGAAAGAAATTAAAGAAAACCTTAGAAGATGGAAAGATCTCCCATGTTCTTGGATAAGCAGAATTAATAGTCAAAATGGCCATACTACCAAAAGTATTATACAGATTCAATGCAATTCAAATTAAAATCCCAATGATGGACCTTACAGAAATGGAGCAAGCAATCATGAAATTCATCTGGAAAAATGAGAAACCCAGAATAGCTCAAGTAATCCTTAGCAGGAAGAGTGAAGCAGGGGGCATTGCAATACCAGAACTTCAACTATACTACAAAACAATAGTAACAAAAACAGCATGGTATTGGTACCAAAATAGACAAGTAGATCAATGGTACAGAGTAGAGGACACAGACACAAACCCAAATAAATACAATTTTCTCATACTAGACAAAGGTTTCAAAAATATGCAATGGAGAAAAATAGCCTCTTCAACAAATGGTGCTGGGAAAACTGGAAATCCATATGCAGCAGAATGAAACTAAACCCCTATCTCTCACCCTGCACAAATCTCAACAAAAAATGGATCAATTACCTTGGAATCAGACCAGAGACCCTTCATGTTATAGAAGAAAAAGTAGGTCCAAGTCTTCAACTCGTTGGCTTAGGATCAGACTTCCTTAACAGGACTCTCATAGCACAATAAATAAAAGCAAGAATCAGTAACTGGGATAGATTCAAACTAAAAACTTTCTCTCAACAAAGGAAACTCTCAACAATGTGACAAGAGAGCCTACAGAGTGGGAGAAAATCTTTGCCACTCATACTTCAGGTAGAGCACTAATTTCCAGAATATATAAAGAACTCAAAAACTCTACACCAAGAATACAAATAATCCAATCCACAAATGGGCAAAGGAAATGAAGACACTTCACAGAAGAAGATCTACAAGCAATCAACAGATATATGCAAAAATGTTCAACATCTTTTGTAATAACAGAAATGCAAATCAAAACTACCCTAAGATTCCATCTCACACTAATTAGAATGGTGATTATCAGGAATACAAGCAACAATAGATGTTGGCAAGGATGTGGGGGAAAAGGTACACTCATACACTGCTGGCAGGGCTGCAAATTAATGCAGCCACTCTCGAAAGCAGTGTGGAGATTCCTTAGAAAACTTGGAATAGAACCACCATTTGACCCAAATATCCCACTTGTTGGCCTATACCCAAAGGACTTAAAATCAGCATACTACAGAGATACAGCCACATCAATGTTCATAGCTGCTCAGTTCAAAATAGCCAGATTTTGGAACCAACCTAGATGCCCCTCAATTGATGAATGGATAAAGAAACTGTGGTATATATATATGCAATTGAATATTACTCAGTCAAAAAGTATTATAAAATTATGGCATTTGCAGGCAAATAGATAAAATTGAAGAATATCATGCTAAGTGAAATAAGCAAATCTCAAAAAACCAAAGGACAAATGATCTCTCTGATAAGTGGATGATGACACATAATGGGGAGGTGGTATGGTGGCAAGAATGGAGGAAGGAGGGACTGTATAGAGGGAAAAAAGGGCGGGAGGGGTGGGGGGAAGGGAATGTGGGGGCACCTAGCTCTCCTTGCAGTACTTGACAGAGTTCCACTCAAGGATGATTGCAGAGACTCATCCTAAAAGGATTGTAGCCAGATGTATGTCTCCCTAGCTTGGATGTTATTCTGTGGAGTTTTCCTAATAATATATTACTCACTTCAGTCTGAGGATCTTGCTAGAGGTGATGGGAATAATTCTACAAATTTCCAGAAAAACATCATGGAGACAAAACACATGTTGAAACCCTGTGATGTTAACCTCACTACAGGAGAATGTTTTTATTATGTTAAAAATCAAACACTGCATTTACTGGCACAGCCAGAACCTGTTGGGGCACAGAAACTTATAGATAACAATGTTTTCCCAAGTTCTAAGCACAAAGCACCTCCCACAGTAGCTACTAGATATGGACTTGCTTATTTTATCTATGGCAAGCCCTGGTACCCCCCTAAAGGCAAGCCCTTAGAGAAGGTAGATATAGATCTCCCCCTGTCTCCTACAGGGTGGTTTAATCCAGATGATGGTTGTGTTTATGTGTGGTGGTAAGGTAAAAGAATAAGGTTTCACAACATTCCTTCCTTCCTACAAAGAATATGTCACCCCTATAATAAACGTTGGTACATAATAACCATTGGGACCGCTGCCCTCCTGTAACCCTTAACTCAGCAATTTAGATATTAACCAGAAGGACCTAGTAGAGATGGTCACATGACATTATTTGTCTATCACTTTACCGCAAAAATAATAAAAATAGTCTTAGGTCATATAGAGTTTAGATATTAAGGAAATAAACATTGTATTAGCTCATTGACGTAGTTAGATATTCTTAAAATAATTGTGATTTAGTAAGGATAATCTGTACGGTTATTGTTTTCTCATAATCTTTTGGTAAAAACAATTTCTGCCTATGCTTTGGAAACCTCTTTGATTTTATTAATCACAAGCCTGTCATCAAAGCCTGAAGAAAAATGTATATAAACCCAGCCTTCCCCAGAATAAAGTGGGATTGATTGCACCAGAACTAGAGTCTGTGTCTTTCATTCTCCATCCATCGCCGACGCTGTCTCCCCGCGCCCCGTTTGCCAGTGTGGAACCCATGGACTCCTGCTAGGGCTGGACCCCGGCAAGGGAAAAACAACAGAATGAGTCAAAAACGATTACCCTATGTAAATGTATAATTACACAAATGGTATGCCTCTACTTCATGTACAAAAGAGAAACAAGATGTATCCCGTTTGTTTACAATAAAAAAATAGAAATAGCAAAAAAAAAAAAAAGAATAAAGCTGACAAGAAAAAAGAAGCATCCTGCTATGGACTGAATTGTGTCCCTTCAATATTTGTATGTTGAAACCCTATTCCCCAATGATAGTATTTGGTAATGGGGCCTTTAAGAAGTAGAGATAGATGAGTTCATGAAGGTATGGCCATCATGGTAAGACTAGTCCCTTGTAAGAAGAGATACTACAAACTCATATGTGTATACATGCTTACTTTCTCTCTTGCTCTCTCTCAAAGGGCACATAAAGAAAGGATCATGTAAGCACACAATGAGATAGTGGACATCTAACAAGCAGGAGCACTCTTATCATAACCCAGTCATACTGGCGCCCAGATCTCAGCTTTCCTGCCTCCCAAACTGTGAGTTTTCTCTTGTTTAAATTCAGTCTATGACCCAGTCTATGGTATTTTATTACGGCAGCCCAAGGTAAAGCACATTCATAGATATTAAATCATTTAATTAAAAGGGAGAAATATTTTGTCTCTGTGAGTGAACTACCAGACCCAGATAGTAGGATTTTAGCTTTACCTCATCAGAACTGAAGCTAAACTGCTCATGAAAAGGTAACCAGTACTATGCTATAAAGCTAAGTTGAAAAAGTAGGATGCTTTTCAAAGTGTTTAATGGACATTCCCCCTCTTTTCATGGTTTCAGAAACAGAGCTTGAGCTGCAAAATAATCAGTATTTTGCTGGGTTTTATAGCAATTTCCCGGATGAGCTGCATGCCTACAGAACATTATTTTCCTATAAGACTTCCCTGGGACCAAAAGAGTCATTTTCTCCACCCACATTCATCCCTCATTTCCTTTAAACACAAAATGACTTCAAATGACTGAGTTTAAACCATTCTATTTTGCTATAAAACACAAAACAAAATCTGTTTATTTCTTAACTTCCCAGGCAAAGGGAGTCCTCTGTGTTTCCCAACTTTATATTAACCAACAGTGCTATTCCCATATATTTACCATTTTATGGATGAGTTAAAGCAATGGGGTGTCCTGCAAACCTGAAAGGAGGGACCACGGGGGATGTACATATATTTTAGCTCTCCATCTTGATAAACAGAGTCTTCTAGAACTGAGTTGGGAAATGTTGTGTAAGGAACATTTCCATTTCTCTGTTGAACTTTGGTTTCTCAGCACCTTCGCTGACCCCTTCTCTTTCTTTTGCCTCTAAGTGGAGCATATTTTTGACTGAACTCACCAAGTGTCAGTCTACCAATGGTGTCAGTGTACTCATATTCACACAACAGCAAAGAAATGCCCTCATCCCTTTGCTCTTCTGAATCTAGCCATAGGGCCTTCACTCCCTTGCCATAACCAGTGTGCAGACTTCTTTAATTCTTTACCCTCAGCTGTTCTCTCTTCAATCAAGACTGACTCATGAGTTGTGACTATCATTTTCATAGAATTGTTTGTCATTCAATTTTATATGTGTCATAAATAAATAATAGAATCACAGGTTATTTAAAAAATGATCTTCATAACCACTATAATGTACCCCTGTTGCCTAGCAGGGTCCTGGGCCTACAAAAGTACTCATTAAATATTTACTGAATAAATCAACCCCTCATTTTTATAGTTGAAGAAACTGAAGTCCACTGATATATCAAGTTTGTTATAATGGCAAATTAGCATACAACTAGTACTCTAAGCTCACAGAATTTGTAGTATTCAGTGAAGGGTCTCAAATCATTGAGAAAGAAACAAAACAATTCTATTTTCAAGTACTATTTCCTACTGCATTCTCAATCACTCCTTTCTTAGTGTGTTGAATAGTAACAGTTATGTCACTTGACATTAGAGACATGGTCTGAGTAAAGGGTCATTATACAATTTCATTGTTATGTGAACAATTAGTATACTTATACAGATCAATATGACTACAATGTCACTAGGAGATATCATTTTATGGGACCACTGTCATATAGGCAATCTGCCTTTGACACATGGCTCTATCTCATTCCATAATTCTCTAACCATTTTTAGTTATTAGAGCAATTTCATCCAAGTTTTCATGTTTCAGTCTTGTTCATTTTACAAAGTGAATGTCCTCTTTAGTCCAAAGTACTTATCTTCTTCAGACCAAGAAACAAATTTGTGTCTCTAGTAGCTTGCATGGAGGGAATTTTTAGAGTCCCAGGGTTGAGGTGGGGCACAAGGCCCAGTCTTATAATCACCTTCCACTTCACTTTCCTTGCAATAAATTTTAGAGAAAAGTGTGAGAAAAGATCCACATGCCATTACACAATAGTCCATTATGGGGTTGCTCTGGCCCATTCACTTTGAACTCCAGACAGGTGGCAGCTCTTATAAGCCACATCTATGAAGGTTTTCTTTCATGCTGTTGCCCTAGGCATTGTTCAGCACCTTCCCCTACATTCTAATTGAAGTTCATGGCTCTGATATATGCAGTGATAGACCCCAACAATGTTTTAGTTCTGAATTCCTTCAGTGGCTCCAAAATTTGAGACCTTTGAGAAGAGAGGAAATAATTCTGATCACAAATATAACAAAAGATATTTTCCCCAAAGAAATTTTCCCTTTAAATTTTATTTGGACATATGGGGAAGGAAAGTGGTCAATTCTTCCAAATGTCATGTCTCAGCAATACAGGGAAGTGGCAACCTCTAACATTTAGTTGGTGGTGGGGGGGGATCCCTTTAAAGTTGAAACATGTGATGTTATCTCTTTTATTCAGTCAATAATTTTAATGCTGCACAGCTAATACTGTCTTAATTGTACTCTCAATAATTCCAGTGCTATGTTATGTGTCTTGAATTATACATACATAACTCATATATAATGTAAATATATAATGTCTGTTTATATATATTTGAGTCCGTGCATTTATATTCTACACACACACACACACATATATATAGTCGCACACACCATATACACCCACATACATCATATAAATACACATTGTATGTATTTATGTATTTGGTGAGTTGGGAGTGGGAAAGAGAGAGTCATGAAATTTTGCTGGATTATGTGTATTATATGCATTCATGCCAGCTCCCTTTATCCAGATGGTTGTACTTATTTAGTATGACTTTAATTTTAAGTAAGAAGGTTCTGAAATTATCATTAACCAAAATAAAATGTCAAATGAAATAATTTTAATAAGGAAAGAATTTAAGAGTATTAAAACTGCAAGACAAAGTGAAGAACTCCATAAGTGGGTGAAAGCAAAAGATGATTAAGGGTAGCAATGAAGGAAAATAAAAACAGATAGGCTTGGGGTTGGGGAGATAGCTCAGTTGGTAGAGTGCATGCCTTGCAAGCACAAGGCCCTGGGTTCGATCCCCAGCACTGCAAAAAAACAAAACAACAACAACAACAAAAAAAACAGATAGGCCTAAATGAATGGGATGAATGAGGTAAGAGAAAAAGAGAGGAGCTGGATATACTAGGAATCTACACTTACAAAAACTTCTACACCAGATTCTAGAACCCATGGAAAACAGTGAAAAATAGTATTTAAATCAAATAGTATCTTTTATCTCAACATTCTGACAAAAATTAAGAAGTACAACAAAATGAATGAAGGCAAGGATGTGGACCAAAGGGAGTCCTTATGCATTGTTGGCCTGAGTATTAATGGATACAGTGTCTTTGGGAAACAACCGTTCATTAACTCAGAAAGCTGAATATGTGCACATTGTAGGTTAGCAATCCCTCAGGTAAGTACATATAATTCAGAGAAACTCACACACGTTTTAGAATGTACACAAAATTTCTCATAACATAAATGCTTTTAAAGGTAAAATATAAACAAAAAAATCAGAACCACTCAAATATTCACTCATAGGAAAATGAATACAATACATTGTGGTATATTCACAAAAGGACTATCATACATCACTAAAAATGAATGAGCTAAATTATGGCAGATACTGATTGGCAGTTCACTGAAGCTAGGTGATCTTCTTCCTGGGCAATGGAACTAAATAACATTTTCTAGCCTCCCTTGTATTTATGTGATCATGCTTGTCTATTTGGGTCTTCTGGGAAGCCAACACAAAGATGGAAATATAATTGCAAGAGTTTTACTGAGGATGAGCTCTGTGAACCACAAAGGGCAGAGAGAGCAAGAATAGGTAAGGAGAGCCTTCAGACTGAAATGCTGTTTGCTCCTGTAAAAGGAGGAGAAACAAAGAGTGGGCAGAAGAAACATCAGACTGCAGTGCAGCTCTGAGAAAGCTGTGACCATCCCAGTGTTGAGCTCCAGCACAAAGATTCCCCATAGGTGAATTCTGAATTGGGTAGAAATGCCCAGTCCCTTGCTGCACTTAGTCACTGAATCAAAACTGCCTGGGAAAACTCAGGCCTCATTTCAAACATTTTGACAGATCCTGATAATGCTGCAGCTGGAGACTTAGCTCACTGCACTCGTTCTAGTAGCTCCTCTGTTAGAAGAAGATCAACAAAGCACACTTCTGTGACTGACACACCATGTCACTGAGCTTACACAAATGGAACATGAGAGGAAGTGATATGTGTAACTTCTAGACGTGATCTATAGAAATGTACTATGTGGATTCTCCATGTTTGTCCTCCTTCTACAGCTTAGGGGGAAGATGAGTTTGGTGATGCAGGGAGCCATATGTTGAAGATAACAGATGAAAAAATTATAAGATTCTGATTCACCACTTGGATGAGAGCCATGCACTATTACAATATGTCCATTTTTTACTTTATGCAGAAGAAGAATAAATTTCTATTGAGTTGCAATACTAAGATTTGAGGGTTTATCTACTATGACAGCTAATTATAACCTAAATCATGCTTTTAGCAACTCATTAAATCACAGATGAATCTTGGAAAACTAATTTTGAGAGAAAATGATCTCAAAAGATAAAATATAGTATGCTACAATTTCATAGACTTGAAAACAAGTATATCTAATAATACATTGCTTAAAATTATATTCTTCACAGATATAAAATGATTCAAAAAATTAATGAGAGTGGTTAATTCTGAGGGGATTCACAGGTCAGGACTGTAGGAAGATATAAGTAGATAGGAAATGTGTGTAGTAAGATTAATCACAACTTCTCAGATAATAATTACATCATGCTGCTTAATCCTCCTCTGCATAGAAATACTTGTTCAAGGTGAAGGCTTCTTGCTCGATAGAAAATCACTGCTATGGTTTCTTTGTGACTATCAATCATGCCTATCAAGAATCTCCTATTCCTTGGGGGGACAAATGACATTTGGAAATAAAGGTTTTCTCTAAGAGGTTTCAAGAATTGTTAAGCTTGAGAGATAACAAACTGAAAATTCAAAACATTTTTATGTTCAAATATCAGATACAGATTATCAGGTTAAATTTAAAAGGTTCAGCTAGGATTTTTCATAGGCTATAAGTACTTGAAAAATACTAGCTTAAACATACAAGTATTTACTCTCCCACATTAAAGAAGTCTAAAATTTTGAATCAGAATCCCTTTGTCCACTCCAATGTCCTAGCACATAGTTCAAAGTCAAGATGGCTACTAGGTATCTACTATCTGACTTGTCTTCCAGACAGCAAAGAGGACAAGGTCAACCTTCCAACAGTCAGCTTTGTTTAAGAAGTCTCCCCAAAAGCTCCACCAAATATCTATCCTTTCATTTCACCAAGGACTGAGAATAGAGTCTAATGTGTATGGTCATGTGCCAAGTTAATAATCAGGATTCTACTAAATAAAGAAGATAATATCAACTGAAAAGCAACCAGAAGCCTCTGGCATTGAGTGTCTTATATAAAAATGGGCACCCAAATAATATGTTCCTTGAGTAAAATTGACCATACACAAATCCCATAACTCAGCAGTTCTCCTACTCTATAAATACAGTACACAAATTCCTGAAGATACAAACCAGGAAGCAAGTATAATAATTTTAATAACAGCAATGTTAATAATGTCAAAAAACCAGGTATACAATCAAATGTCATTGACAGCAGAATGGATGAATGCACATATAGTTGTTATCTATATATAATATACACTTGTATTTTATATATATACATACATACATACACTGGCTACCTATATATAAGCAATTTATATATAATTATATATGTAAACAATTTATAATCACATAGGTCAATAATTTATATGTAATTACATATATGTGTAAATATATATATGCAAGAAGACAATTGACACAAAAAGTCAGTGTTTTGGGCTCAATTACATACCTCCCCATATAAAATCATAATTCCCAGTAGCTCAGGATGTGACCGTATTTGGAGACTGGTTCTTTAAAGAGATGATTATGTTAAAATGGGGTCATTAGGGTGGACTCTAATACAATATGACTAGTGTCCTTGTAAGAATAGTTCTGGACACAGACATGAGATGTACATGCAGAGAAAGTTGCATGTGAACATACAACAAGAAGACAGCTATCTGCAAGGCAGGGATAAAAGTTTCCAAAGAAACCAAACTTGCCACCACACCATGATCCCAGACTTCTAACCTCCAGAATAATAAGAAAATAAATTTTTGTTGTTGAAGCTAGCAAGACTATGGCATTTTGTAATGGTACCCAGAAGAAACTAATAAAGTCAGAATTGTGGATATATTTTGAGGTGGGGCAAAGGAATGTAATCAGTAAGAACCATATATAAAATTTTTGTCAATGACAATGTCCTATGTTTTAATAAGGATCATGGTTATGTCAAAAATTTTAATAGTATTACTATTCTTAAATATATTTTTTATGTTGCATCTGTGGTATGTTTCACCACTCAAATATGAAGAAAACCAGAAGAGTAGAGAAAGACGTGAAGGCAGGTTTTTAAGCAAAGGAAAAGGATCATAATTCAAGATATTGGAACAAAGACCGGTATTATATAGTTAAGAGAAATATGTACTTTAGATTCTGGACCACAGCTTTAAAACTAAAGAGCTCTAATTTTTTTTTGTTTACAGTTTTTTATTTGTTTTAATTAGTTACACATGACAGTAGAATGCACTTTGATACATCATATATAATGGAGTATAATTTCTCATTCTTCTGGTTATACATGATGTAGAATCCCACTGGTCATATAGTTCTTGTACATGGGGTAGTAATATCTGTTCATTCTACTATCCTTCCTACCCTTGTACCCCTCTTTTTCCTGCCCCCCCTAAAGTAACTCTATTCTTCCCTAGCCCACCCCCCAACATAAATTAGCATCTGCATATCAGAGAAAACATTCAGCTTTTGGTGTTTGGGGATTCACTTGTTTCACTTAGCATGATATTCTCCAACTCCATCCATTTACTGGCAAATGCCATAATTTCATTCTTCTTTAAGGCTGAGTAATATTCCATCACCTATATCTATATCTATATATCTATATATACCTATACATATCACATTTTTTTATCCATTCATCTGTTGAAGAGCACCTCAGTGTGTTCCATACTTTAGTTATTGTAAATTGAACTGCTATAAACATTGATGTGGCTGCATCACTGTAGCATGCTGATTTTAAGTCCTTTAGGTGTAAACTGAGAAGTGGATATCCCACAGGGTCAAATGGTGCTTCCATTCCAAGTTTTCTGAAGAATCTCCATACTGCTTTCCAGAGTGGTTGCACCAATTTGCAGTCCCACCAGCAATACATGAGTGTACCTTTTTCCCCACATCCTCACCAACATATACTGTTGCTTTTATTCTTGATAATTGCCATTCTGACTGGAGTGAGATGCAATCTTAGAGTAGTTTTGATTTGCATTTCTCTAATTGCTAAAGATATTGAACATTTTTTCCGATTTTTATTAACTGATCATATTTCATCTTCTGTGAAGTGTCTGTTCAGTTCCTTAGCCCATTTATTGATTGGATTATTTGTTTTTTGCTGTTAAGTTTTTGAGTTCTTTATATATACTGGAAATTAATGTTTTATCTGAGGTTCATGCAGTAAAGATTTTCTCCTATTCTGTAGGAGAAGAAGCTTTTTAGTTTGAAGAATGAAGCAGGAAACATCATAATAGCAGACCTTAAACTATACTACAGAGCCATAGTAACAAAAACAGCATTGTAATGGCACCAAAACAGACATGTAAACTAATGGTACAAAATAGAAGACACAGAGACAAACCCACACAAATATAGTTATCTCATACTAGACAAAGGCACCAAAAACATGCAATGGAGAAAAGATAGCCTATTCATTAAATGGTGCTGAGAAAATTGGAAATTCACATGTAACAAAATGAAATTAAATCCCTTTCTCTCACCCTGCACAAAACTCTACTCAAAGTGGATCAAAGACTTAGGCACTAGACCATAGACCTATGCCTAATAGAAGAAAAAGTAGGCCTAAGTCTTCACCATGTCAGCTTAGGATCTGACTTCCTTAATAAGACTCCTAAAGCCCAAGAAGTAAAATCAAGAATCAATAAATTGGATGGATTCAAACTATAAAGAGCTCCAACTTCTGCAAAGTTTAAAATGTATTTTATTCAAGGAAAAAGTTAAATGTTAAGAGTGTTAATTTAATTCATTAGCAGGAAAATCAATTACCTCTTATTTGTTAACAATTCATTATATCTACTACTGCTACTATCTTATTAAGAATTATTATCATACAAAGATATATTTAGAATAGGCAAATTCTTTAAAGATTATCCGTATATGTGTATAGTGTAGAAAGACTAACCCCCAAATAAACTATTATTTATACATTATGATAATTTTCTTAGGAGACAGCCTAATGGAAGGTAAACTAGACAAAGTAAGAAGATAAAAAGGAGGAGAGAAAATGGTGAATGAAATAGTCGAACAAAATTGATCAGAACTGAAGGCCTACTTGGGGAATGATCTGTTGCTAGCAGGACTTGATTTCTCTAGGGCTGTTGAATGCTGCACTCCTTCACTGGCTTATTAACTAGAAGCTTCCCTTGGTTCCTTGCTTGTGGGCCTTTCAATAGGGAACCCACAAAAGTCAGTTTGTTTCATCAGATAGCAAAGGAGTGGAGTAAGAATTAATGCAATAAAAAATCATGGTCTTTTGTAGCCTAAAATGATCTTTTCATATATTTAAAACACATTTTTATTGGTTATTTTTAGTTACACATGACAGAATTCATTTTGATATAATTACAGAAGCATGGAATATATCTCATTCTTACTAGGATCACTGAGATGATCTTTTAGAAGCAAGTAACTGGGTTTCACCCTCACATGTGCATACAGAGATCACTCAAAGGTATAAATACCCAGAGACAGAGATCATTTAGTAGCCATTTCAGAAGTTGCCTACCATGTAGTTATAGAAGTATAATTTCTCAGTAATTACAAATGAGATGACATCTCTTTCCTTGATGACTTCAAAAGCATGCCAGTTGGTCTCTGTGCCTTCAGTCCTATTTTGTTTTTATAACAGCTCTCCTGTATTTGCAACATTTCACTAACTACCCATTGTCTTCAGCATGACAGTGAAACTCCTTCTCAGGTATTTCAAGGCCATTTACCTTTTCACTACCCCTAAACTGTATTCAGTCTGAACCCTTTTGCTCCTTGAACAGAAACTTTTGTAAGAATCAGCAACTTTTCTCTGAACACCCTTATCGGTTCTTCACCTGGCCTCTTTACTATCATTGTCTTTATTCACTGTGTTCCCCATTAGACAGTGACCTTCTTGCAATTAGGAAGAAACACTGTCATCTTATGAACTCTAGCTTTCCCAGCATATACTACAACTTCTGGCAGGTGTAAGTCTGTTCAGTGAACACACAAATGAATTTGTTATGTATGTTTAGTTTCATAATACCAAGACATAAAATAATGGATGATAGCCCATATAATAGAAACTCATTGTGTGTTTATTTAGTAATTTAGTCAATTATATATGTATATATATTATGTATGCACCCACATATGTATATGTTTTAAATTCCTGTTTCTTAAAAACCTTTCATTAGTACTGATCAAATAACAGAAATCTGCATGATTGAGATAATTGAGTCTGAATGTAGTAGTTTGCTAATGTAAATTTATGTTCCTATGATTTAGTAATTCAGTTAATTTAGGTGTTTATTTTCATTTTTTAAAATTGGCTGTTGGTTTAAAAATCTTGTTTTAGTCTACGAAATATTTTCTTTAAGCTTTTCAAATGTGAAGGCTACAATATTTTTTCAAAAGTTGCCTATGGTTGATTTAGCAAAAGTTTCAATATGTGTGGTTGGCCTACTTAAATATATATATATATATCAATACATATATATAAGTGTGATGAAGTAAATGTCTATTTGCTAATTTGATCTTAAAAAATGATCAGAACTGAAGGAAATAAGTTTCCATATTGAAAGAGCTCACCATGCACCCAGAAAAATAACAAAATATACCTTGGTATGTATTCCAGAGAAGGGGGGAAACAGACATTAAGGAATTGTGAGTCAACATATATGATTACATGACTGGTTTGATTCTACATCATGTACAGCCAGAAAAATGAGAAGTTATACTCCATTTATGTGTGATGTGTCTAATTCATTCTACTGTCATATATAACTAATTAGAACAAACTTAAAAAATTTAAAAATCATGAGTCAATATGACTTCAGGTTTTCATTAGCAACATCGAAAGCTAGAAGAAAACTAATTTTTTCAAAATTCTTAAGGAAAAGGATTTCCAATCTAGTTCACCATACCTTTCCAAACTATCAACATAATGTGTTGTTAGAATAAAGACACAGGGCCCATTGTGGTGGCACACACCTGTAATCTCAGTGACTCAGGAGGCTGAGACTGTAGAATCACAAGGTGATGGCCAGCTTCAGCAAATTAGAGAGGTCATCAGAAATTTAGTGAGACTCTGCCTCAAAATTTAAAAAGGGATGGGAATGGAGCTTAGTGGTTGGGGAGCTTTACCCATCCCCAGCCCTATGAAAAAATAAACAGAGCTGATGGTATGGTTCAGTAGTAGAGTATGTGCTTAGCATGTGAGAGGCCTTGGGTTCAATCCCTAGCACAAAAAGAGGAAGAAAGAAAACAAGTGGAGGTAAATTATAGAAAAAAGCAGAGTCATAATGGGTTATTCACAGTGATAGGGAGGGAGGTATAATCAATACAAGGCATCAAAGAAGAGATTTTCTAAGTTGTAATGATATATTTATTAACTTTAGTAGTAGATACATGTCTCTTCATTTTACTCATTAATAAAGAATAAACAAATACTGAATGGATAAATTGAAAAATCAATATAAATAGAAGGTTTACATAGCAGGGGGGTTAATGGGGCCAGAGTAAAAATAAATTTTTTTATGCAGTACTGTTTGTGTAACCTTAAATCAAGTCAATGTATCATCAAAATTTTAAATAAAAATTGATAAAATAGCAATTATCCTGAGAGTTAAGAGAAGATTTGAACAATTAAGTAAATTTTCATGGTCGTGAGGAAATAAAATAACTCAAATTTCAAAGAAGGGGAACCCTAAAAGTCAATAGACATTTGAAAAGAATAACCACCCTCACAAATAATCAGGGAAATACTCATTGAAATGGTAATAAGATATTGTTTTATATTTGACATTGATTTGACATTATCTAGTTTGCACTAGGATGCAGAAAAAAAATGAAGACTCGTATGCTGATGATAGAATGCAAACTAGTGCAATTTGGCAATATCTAGAGGGTTGGCAATATGCACACCCTTTAATCCAAACATTCTTTTTGTTCTGTATCTTACACAAACACACATATATCCACAAGAAGACATACAAAAATATTTATGTCAGGACCCATTCCTAATAGTGAAATCATGCAAACATAAATGTCCATCAATATAAGAATGGATAATATTTACTAAGTATATTCAACAACATAGAATGATATACATCAGGAAATGCAGTGAACTTGGGTTAATCCATGGGTATCAAAATGGATCAATTTAAAAAACTAAATAGAGACTAGAGGAAGAAAAATCCATTTGCAGTATATATAAAAATCATCAATAAGCAACATGGAATTATCTAGATTTTTTTAAATAAGTCAGTGTACAGGCAAAATTTTATTTGGGAAAAGGAAAGGGAGAGGAGGGTTTCACTTCAGGTGAAGAGAACACCACTGATGGAGAAAGAAGTCAAAAATGGGCCTATTTTTAAAGGAATGTGATTTTGAATACATGTCACATATCTCCCAGCAAAAAAATTTAAATCCATAAACGTTTGTTGTTATTGTTCTTCTTCTTTCTTCTTCTTTTTTCTCAAAGTTTTGGGGTTCCTCTCTGGCATTTCCACCGTTTAGTGCCTAAATTTTCTAGTACCGTCCTCAGGCCTAGGGCAAGAGGGGCACCTGCCCTGAGGCTCTCACTTTAGAGGACCTCAATGCTACAAATATACACACATAAAAATGTATGAAAGAATATATTGACACCTCCTGATCTGTTGCTGTGTTGGCACAGCACAACCAACTATGCTAAGTGATCAATTCTAAACTGACACCATTCAGAATGCTTCTTCCAAGTCCTAAAACTAAAGGCAATCACATATCATCTCAATACTGTGAAAGTTTGTGGTTTATGGCATTGTCACCACTGGAAATGGACACTTCTTCTGAGTTCTGAGAGAATTTGAATAGCAGAAGCACTAAAATAAAAGGGCTAATTTTCCAAATCCTCCTTGGATACAAGGAACACAAGATTTTCACATTTTTAAATATCTCTCAATAATGTTGAGAATACATTTTCTTGCTTTTTGTATTCTTTTAAATTGAAAATAACTAGAAATTATTGTTGCATATGCAATGTGGCACTTGAAGGAAATTCTGCAATTTTAAACCATTCATATTCCTCTTAAGGTTGATTATTGATAGGTCTAGACAACATGTGAAGTATGATACTTTACATTGGAAAACAAATGGACTTCGAATGCTAGAATCATTAGTTTTAAAAAAATGAAGGAGATTTAGTTATTTAAAACTTTCAACTTTATATTTTTTGTATAAAATGTATTTAATTATTACAATTTGTATATGGCTTTCCTGTGTGTATGATGCTGTCAAACTCATGGCCTTGTACATGTTAGGAATGCACTCCACATGCCTACATCTACAGCCCAATATTTTCATTTGGCTTTTAATATTAATACATAATTTTGCTTTAGATCTTTCATGTAAGTAGTATGATTTCTGCAAAGTATATGAAAATATTGACTACAATAATGTAATTGGGGATTTTGCTGAAATGAAGGCAAAAAATGTTCATGAAATAAACAGATTAATAAATTATATATCTATTTTTGTACTCACCTATGCATCATTAGTCCATCAACAGAATAATGAGACAGGAACAGCAATCATTAATTTTAGTAGTTCAGTTTTCAAAGATATTATTTTTCAAACTTTGCTATTATGAAGCTATATTTGCTAAGATGAGAGGATAGTATCCATGAACATATTTTGCTTTTTACCAGTTTGGTAATTTGATATATAACTTGTAACTTATTCAGGCATATGGTGCATGCAGCTCCATGGGTAGATTTCTTTGGGTGACACAAATATTAGGGACAAACTTTCTGATCCCTCTCTTTTCCTCCACGACCTCCTGAGACTCCTTCCTTCTTTGTTACTTAAATTCTTGTTTCCTCTTCTATGTTAAGCAATTTATGTGTGCCTGTTTCCATCCTTAAACTCACATACCCATTTCATTATGATCCTCAGAGAAACAAAGGGAGCTCCAGTTAGTAGGACCTACTTTTAGAATGTGGGAGTACTTTCTTTTCTCTGGGGAAATTTTGTGTCAAGGGATTATCCTCTTTAGAATGTTTACCAGGCAATTCTATGCCTTGTTCCTCTTCCTTCTTCTTTCTCTTTTCCCATTTTTGTTCTGAGAATGAAGCACCTAATTCTCATTCCTGAGTTCTTTTTATGACTGATTTTGAAACTCCAGACAGGAGAATTTGAATTTGAAAAATATCCACATTCATAGGGGAAGTTTTAATGTTAGAACTCTAAATTTGGTTATTAGATACCACAGGAGAAGAGATTTTTTTTTAGTAGGGATGCCTCATTTACAAATGACATAAAAATGAAATGTTACAATTTTACATTTTGAGTTTTAGATTTTGTTGCCATTAGCGAAAGAGAAGAAGCTCAGAAAGAATTTTTTTATCAGTATATTAATTTCTTTTACCCAAAGGGATTGAAATTCCTAATCCCAAGGCCATCCTCAGGAAGCCTTTGAAGTGTATGTTTACCTCACTTCCTTCTTTCAAGATTCTCCGGGTTTAAGAGAAATGGCTGCTCTAAATTTTCTTTAAAGTACTGACTCAACCTTTCAAACATCAAACACCACTTATTTATTACTTCTTTCCCCCACCAACTTATGTTTTGAAAGACAGCGTCCAGAAAACAAAGAGCATCAATTAAGTCATTATTTGCTTTTCTATTTTTACTTAATCACAAACATCTATAGTTGCTGAACACAGTTTCTGAACAGCATTAAGTAAGTATGATCCTGCCCTGAAATGATGTGATTACAACAGAAAGTAAGGCATCCTTCTCATAATTCTGGACACCTTTATTGAAATGAATGTTATATCAGTTAGGTCTTTTAAAAATATTGAAAATAGCCTACAGATCTAAGTGGTTTTTATTGGTTATTACTTCCCTTTACTACTTCAAAATCCTTTAGTTGTTGACATTAAAATGATCATCTGAGGCTGGACTTGTGGTAAAATCCAAATAAAGACATAGGCAAATTATCTTCCTCAAATAACAGCTGTGGAACTATGAGAAATTGATAAAATGGCCTGAAATTGAAAATGATCAACTCTGGAAGTTGACCAAAGGTATATAGTCTGAAGGACATTTATGCTTGAAAAACTGCTGAACTTCAGGTAAGAACCTTGGGAGTCTGTAGTACTATTGGCTGTGGCTGCTCACATTAAACTTCCCTACTCACCTCCCCAGCTCAGTTAGTGTAGAGGTTTTGCCATCTTCTCTATTGCAGCTGAAGGGGACATACCTTGGAGTAGAAGGTGCTGTCTATGACAAACCATGTTATCCAGAGAAGTGATAACTTCTGAAGTCCAATTGGCACTAGGACTAGGACAAGACAAGTGAGTTACTCATTTTGGATACAAAATTTAAGGAGGTGCCAGAAAAGAAAACACATCAATCAACAAATATTTTAATGCAATAGTTTTAAAAATAATAATTAAAGGAAAACCCATGATGAACAAAATATCAAAAGTTTAAATTAGAACCATTCCCAGCCCTGACAATAGATCTGCTGCAGCTGTGTAGTATAAGTATATTCCTGGCTGAAACAGTTATCG
Organism: Sciurus vulgaris; assembly: GCF_902686455.1. Lineage (NCBI taxonomy): Eukaryota > Metazoa > Chordata > Mammalia > Rodentia > Sciuridae > Sciurus > Sciurus vulgaris. The sequence goes on along the minus strand of NC_136471.1, from coordinate 100,220,064 downwards.
GAGGAAAAGGTTTCAGTATTTCAAAATATACAATTTTCTCTGGTGTTTTAGCTGCGTCCATATAATGTGATAGATCATGTTTTCATTATTGTTATTTTTAAGAATGCTGCCACTTTTGGTCTGTATTTTTCCTTTGATTCAAACTTTTTTTAATACTCTGAGTTTTTTTAAGTTACAGGTAGAAAACACTTTAATTGTTTTTATACATTTCCATTTTTATTTTACTGTGAACAGTGAGTACTGTTTGCATTATTTCTATTCTTGGATTTTCTGAAGTTTTCTCAGTGGCCTAGGATATTGTCAAATTTATGAATAATTCATATACACTTGAAGAAAGTATATTCTCTATTATATAAGTTCAGACTTCTCTATGAGATATACATTATTAATTGCTTCTTATATCCTTCTAAATATTTTATTGACTTATTCTGTTTGAGATTGAGAGTTATGTAAAGGTTTCATTATTAGTGTATATGTGTCCCCTAATTCTCCTCACGTACATATACCTACATTATATGTATGTACACACAGTCTTTTTATACACACGTGTATATGTATATATATGTATGTATATATGTATATGTGTGTGAGTATACACACAGTGTTTTATTGGGAAGTCTGTTTTATTCCCTCTCTTTTGTGTTTTATTATATGACATTGATAATCCTATATACATACACACACGCACACACACATATATATAAACACATGCATACATATATACACAAGTATTATATATTTTTTTTTTCCTTTTTTTTACATTCTCTACTGCTTCCCTGCTATGAGTGATATCAAAATCAAATTCCTACTCCCTACCTTTCCTCTTAATCATGACTTTATATGATGGATTGTTTTTAATCACTGTAGTTGGCACAACAATACCCTCCCCAAAGATGCCCATATCCAATCTCTCCAAACCTGTAACTATGTTCCCTTACATGGCAAAAGAGATTTTATAGTTGTGATTCAGTTAAGGACCATGAGATGAGTCAAGTATCATGAATTAAGCAGGTGAGCCCAATATAATAACAATCATCCATGTAAGTGGGAAGACAGAGAGAGTCCAAGAAAGATATAATGAGCAGAGATTTGAGTGTTACAGCTACAAAACAAGAAATGCAGGTGGCCTATTGAAGATGGAAAAGGCAATGAAACAGATTTTCCCTAGAGGCTCCAGAAGGAATGCAGCCCCACTCACCCATTTTGGACTTCTGAACTACCTTACTGTAAAATAATAAACCTGTGTTGTTTTAAGCCACTAAGTTTTTGGCAATTGTTATAGCAGCAATAGGAAAATAATTCACTACTTAAAAGGCAATCATAATTTCTCTTTCTGAGGATTCCTCACTTATGTATAAAAATGCATTGGATTTATGAGCATTGATCTTGTAACCATGTACAAACAGAGAGGCAACATGTATCCCATTTGTTTACAATAAAAAAAAAAAGGCAATCAACAAAATCACTCTATTTTTGATATATTCCCCCTGTCATTTTCCTAACATAAACATATTGTAGTGTTTCTTCCTTTATCTATCATTTCAACTCAGTTCTACAGGAATTTATGTGAGGCTTAAAACTAGTGCTTGTGCCAATGCTTCTTCAGTCATTTTGATTTCTGAGGTTTGTTCTCTAGGACATTCCTGAGACTGTACTTATGGGAAATAGCTCCTGAATTTTATATGCTCATAACGTATCTATAGCCTTTATACTTGAAAGTCAGCTTGACTGGATATAAAATCCTTGACTCACATCTACTTTCATTAAATATTTTAATATGCTAATCTGCTGTCATCAGACATAAGGCCTTAGTGTCAAAAAATCTAATGGATACCCATTTTTCCCCTTAAATAGATCATGGGTTTTTTGCATAAGTTTAACTGGGCATGGTTGTGCACACCTGTAATCACAGTGACTCACTGGGCTAAGGCAGGAGGATGGAAAGATGAATTTAGTAAGACTCTGTCTCACAATAAAAAATAAGATGGGCACGACTGCATTCAATCACCAGTACTGTACGAAAAAATGAGGGAAAGTTTAAAAAAAATGTTAGAGATTTAAATATAATATAATATAATTTATTCTATTTGTTTGAAGTGCTGGGGAATTGAACCCAGGGACTGTGCATGCTGAGCACATATTCTACCACTGAGCTACACCCCCAGCCCTTAGTATAATTTAAAACACAGATTAGATGTGGGAGTAAAGAAAGTAACACTATTCTGAATATGTCTTATAACACAGTTTTGAAAGTTAGCTCATATAATCATTGTAATATTCAAATATAAAATTAAATACAAAAGAAGCTATATTTAAAATTTTTAAATTTAAAATAGTATTTTCATATAACATGAAAATACTTAAGTTTTGAATGAAAGGATAAATTTCCATGTAGCCTAGATGTGTAAAATTTTTTCTCAAATATAATTCAAAATTCAGAAGCAATGAAAGAAAGGACTGACAAATTTTATTACATTATAATTTTTTGAATGGCAAAAACCACATTAAGCAAAATCAAAAGACAGATTAGGAAAATACATTTGCAACTTATAGCACAAAGATTAATGACTCCAATATAGAAAGAGATCCCAAAAATAGAACATATGAAGCAGGCAGCTTCTTAAAAGGTAAGTGGACAAAAACATGACCTTAAACTTGCAAAAGAAATAAGAAATGAATTTTAAACTTGTAAATATATGCTTTGTATTGCTTGTTACATAAGAATTGTGAATTAAATGTACACTGAAATGCTACTTCTCATATAGTAGTTGGCCAAAGTCTAAAAGCCTAACAACACACTCCACTGGCAATGTTTTAGGAAAACAATCATAATCATACATCGCTGGTAGGGATGCAAAATGATACCAATCCTATGGAGGTGAATTTAATTTTTTTTAAAATTGCATTGGTCTAGACCTTTTATTTCAGCAATGTCCCTTTTTTCTCAAAGACATACTTTTAAAACCTGAGATCACTTATATGTCACAATTATTATTTACAATATTATTGGTATAGAAAAAGAAGAGGAAAAAACCCCACATTTCTTAGGAGACTAGTTTAATACTTGGAATAACATGTAGCCATAAAATGAATATAGACTATTATTTTGCACTGATATGGAGTGATTTTACTGATCAATTATTAGCTATGGCCCATATATGTAGTATGCTACATTTTGTGTAAGAAGTGAGAGAAATGGAAACAAACATAAATAGGCATATATGTTTATGTTTTCACTCCTGCCTTCAAACAAAGAATTATAAGGGCAAACAAAACAAAATAATAGAAACAGTTATCTTTAGTGGAAAGAAAACTCATGATAGATGGGACAGTAAAGAAAGTAACACTACTGTGAAAATGCTTTATTATATATTTTTGATGTTGGACTCAATCATTTTACATGTTCAAATATAAAATTCTGTCAAGATAAGCAATATCTAAATTTTTAAAATATTTAAAGTGGATTAATCTAATTATCTATGAAGTTAGTGACATAATCATAGATAAAGTACTTATTTCCAGTGTCTTTAGAACCAAGTACTTTAACCGTCCTGCCTAAATGGAATATAATCCAAGAAAAATAGAGCTACAATAAAATCTTAAAATAAATTAATTCCCTAAATTATTAGTATTAGTATCAATATTATTTTGAATATAGTTTTATATTGTAAGTAATGAAAATAAGTAATTTGAGGAATATTTTAGGACAAAAGAAATTCAAATATTAAAAGTCAAATAATTTAAATGAAAATTATATGCATGAGATTATTAACATGAAGACATGAGTAGTTTTGTTTTTAAGACACATGTGTCTTATCTCTGTCTACTGGAAAGACATGGACACAATAATAGTTGAACACCAGTGAACACAACTAAGTACCCAGATTGTGATCTCTAAATATCACTCCCCACCAAAAAAAGAAAAAAAGAAATGATTCCTTGGGGTCTATTTCTAGGCTTGGGTAAGAAAATACACAAACATATAGTTGTGCCAGAAGAAAAGAAAACTACCAAAGACTGAAAGGTAATGAAAAGAAACCAGAACCAATATGAAGGAATTTTTATTAGCCAAAATTAGAATAATTTGGGCTTCAAATTGAATAATGAATATGATTGATAAAACATACTGAATATTTTAAATATTATGTGCCTATTGATATTCAAAAAGAAATACAAGAGAAAGAACAATACCATAATGAGGTAAAATTAAAGAAACAAGGGCATAAACTCTAACAAATTGGGCAGATAAACAGGCATTTATGCTGCCGTTCCTCTAAGAACCAGTTTTTACAGTAAACAATTAGAAAACAACAACTTTGTAGTCCCTAATAAAACAAATGTTTTTTTTAAATAATTTTTAATGGGTAAAACCATTAGATGAAAGTTTTAATGGGAAATTAATAATGGAGGGAACACTGATGAATTGTGATATCACTGATATGGAGACCACTTACATGATGAAACTTCTAAGGTGATATGCAATGTCAAGCACACAGGATCTTCATTAGAATATTTTACCAACAATGTTAATGTTGAATATGTCAAGCCTCTAGTACTAAGTCTGATTCAACTAAAATACAAGTTATAGAGAAGAACAAGTTAAGTGACAGTACTAGGAGCAAAATGCCAAATTACTCATGTGTGCTATTCTACAGTAAAATGGCCCTGATTTCTCAAACAGAAGGTGGACAGAAAAACTAAAAAGAGAAGAGAAAATGGGAGGGAGATTCATTTATATTAAAATAAATCTAAACAGAATAACAGTTCATGACCATGTTCATGATCTTACTTCAAAGAAACCAGTGTAAAAGGACAATTTGAGACTGTTAAGGTAATGTGGACATAGACTATGTAGTAGTTGACACCAAAAATTATTAATTTTGGCAGGCATAACAATGATATTGTGGTTATTTAAAAAATGTCTATAATTTTTAGAAATCCATACTAAAATATGTAGAGGTAAAAATGAGACTATTTCTGGGATTTGTTTTAAAGAACCTCAGCATACTAGGTAAGCACTCCACCACTGAGCTATACATCAGCCCTTTTCATTTAAATTATGAGACAGGATCTTGCTAAGTTATCCAGGCTGGCCTTGAATTTGCAATTCTCCTGCCTCAGTCTCCCAAGTAGCTGGATTTACAGGAATGTACCACCATACCTTGCTCTAATTTTTAAAATTGTAGATCTTTTTAAAATATTTCATTCCTCCTCAAGAAAGAAAGCCAAAGAAATATTTTCAAGGGCTTAGATTATATTGTCGCATGGGGTCCAATGTGGTCAAAATGGACAATGTTCCTTACTGTTTAATCACCACTTATAAACCAGGTGGCAGTTTAAGTAGAACTGTGTGAAACAGTTTTATGAAAAATAATACTTTGTAGGACAATATTATTTTTATAAAATTATTTTGCTCACTCACCTTTCTTTCTAGCAGTCTATGCACCTGTCCAAACTGAGGTTTTGGTGACTTTCTGGTGATTTTAATGTTATTTATGAAGATTTCTGAGTATAGGATTTGGGATGATTTTTTTGCTTTCTTGAAGTCTGTATAATAACCATAGTAGAGTTATTGCTTTTAAAATTACTGGTCATAAACCACTTTCAATGACTTTGTAATTCATTATAGGATACAACCTACTGTTTGAAAAATACTCTTAGAATACCTGAAAATATAATATTTAATTCATGAGATGAAATGAATAATCTAATTGGAAAGGTAAGTACTTATTTTGGGAAGCATATTATGAAAGACGTGGCTCTATGTAAATGAATATTGCAAATTAATGTATTATCCTCAAAAGAAGGCAAAAATCACTGTAAACAAATAGCATTGTTTAGTGGCATAATAGAGTCAAGGAATGTGTGTGACATATCCATGAGCATGAAAAAACGAACAATTATTTCCAATAAAGTTATGAAAGAGAACTGTAAAAGTGCAGATATGGAGAAACATAAATGATGTAGATTTTGATAATGATGTGAATGTGTTTGTATTTATTTTTCTAGGTATAAACTTATTTGGCCTGGAGTCACATAAAAAATGACAAGGGAATGACTGCTTTTTAAATCCCATAAATTTTTAAGTGTTACTCCCAGATTTATCAGATTTCACTGATATACTTGAATTAGGATTTTAGTTGTTCCCCAAACTCTAACAACAACAACAACCTAACTTTACAAGGATGCATCTACAAAAATGATTATACTTACATATATGAAGGGCCCTGGGACTTTTCATTATTGACTTCCTGGGAAGTGTAGATACATTGCTCTTTGGCAGACCCATAGCTTTCTTACCAGAAGGTATAAAGGTGACTGTACATTTTACACACTCTGCTCATAAACTGACTTGATTCATGATGATACTTTTTAATAACCTTTATCCTAGCAGAATGGCTCTGTGGCCCCCATGGAAACACTAGAGGCCTCAAGATTTATTTCTAACAATAATACCATGACTGGGATTTTATACTCAGGAATACATCATGCACAAAAGAAAAACACTCTTTCTTTGAGACCTCATTTTGCCCTCATCAACTCCTTAAGAAGAACCAACATAATTTAAAGTAAATAAAGAAAATTTAACATTCATGGGTTTCAAGTAAATAAGAACAAAGTTAAACAAATTGTAAAAGTATAATCTGCTTTTCCCCCCCTTCCTTAATTGAATTAAACACTACTCCCTATGTAAATTTAGATTGTGGGAAAAAATTTTGGGGGTATGTTCCACCACTTCTTAATATTGTCACACTGGGGACCAAGCTTCCATCACCTTTGAATCTTTGGAGGACATACTAAATCCATATCCAAACCATAGAATAGAGTACTTTGTCAATTATCTAGGTATATAAACCTTTTAAACCTGAGGATATACCTCTTCTTACAACCTACAGAAATGTTATATAAAACAGTTTAACTTAAAACAGTTAAAGTAGTACAAAGGCAAAGCAAGTATACATATTTTAACAAATTCTATACATAAAACTATAAAACAATTTACATAATATTTTATAAATTAAATAAATTAGATATTAGAATGAAGAAGCAGATAAAAGCTTTAATATTTAAGAAAAAATCAACAAAAATTAGCACCCATTACAGTTGATGACTTAAATAGAAATAATAGATGAAAAATAATCAATAAAAGCAAACCAATAGAAATAAAATTTTGGTAGCAGTAGGCAGCAAAAGATACAGGTAGCTTTCTCCAAATTGTAATTTTTTCAGTTTATATTCTAATTTTCCATTGATAAGTCATTACATTTCACTTGTTGTTAAAGACTGTAATAAGCCAGATTCATTTTTATGTTTACAGTGATAAGGATGACCCTCTTCCTCTGTTATAAAAGAGTTTAGAAGAAAATATTAGAATGTGGAAAAATTTATTTCTTCAACAGTAATATACTAACTACCAGCCTTCAAGAAACAGTCTGGGGAAGGACACCAATGGTCATTAGGCCTACACAATTTTAAATGTGATAAGTTCTACAAGGATCTAAATACCTTCCCCCGTGATATGCTGCTTCTCCTTGGGTCAAGAGTAATGGAGTCAGCCATCTATGGATTGAGACCTCTGAAACCCTGAGCCCCAAATAAACTTTTCCTCCTCTAAATTGTTCTTGCTGGATATTTCAGTCACAGAATTACAAAAGCTAAAACAAATAGGTAAGGTGGCAATTCTCAGTCCTCCTAACCTAGCTTCAGTCTTTGGCTATGTATGCATGGGAATTTCTTAACATTCCTGTCCTTTGTATTTCCATAGCAATCAAATTCTTTCTTGTATCTGACAAGGATTTTGGATGAGAAGATGTTTTCTTCTTTCTCAGAGGTAGAGGTTGTTGATTTTACTCTTCCCAAGAATGAATTTCTTGAGAACAGTGGTAAAAGGGTTTCTTGTCTCTTCCCTACACGGTAGGTTACTGTTTGTTGCACCTCCCACAATGGCAGTTTACTTTTACTTGTGACTAGGAAAATGAGAACTTCCTATGTCTCTCCACAAAGCAAGGGATCTTTTCCTTGACCACAGAAAGCATTTCTACCTTTTTCTCAGTGGTGATGGCTGTTTTTCTGCCTTTCCTCCAGAAGCAGTGCAGCTTTTCCTGGACTCTGAGGAAAATAAGATTTCTTACAGAGTGACAGATATAAAAACTGGGTAGTGTTTCATGTTTGTTCTCTTAGATCTCCTGCCACTGCCCAAACTTTCTCATGAGTACCTGGCAGAGGCCCATGGAAAAGGCCATCAGAAGGAGTATGACTGTGAGGTATTCTTTACTGTCATACCTGTCTACACTTGTTTTTGAGGAACTTATTAAAATTTTAACCTTATTCTCATTTGCTTTTATGCAGACACTTCTTCCTAGGTTTCTAAAGGGTAAAAATGTTTGTATGTACTTCTTTCCATGGTGGGGCTTGTCATCATTTGGAATTCATTTTACATTGTTGCTTTGAGAATTTCAACTGTGTTATAGGCTCAAAAGAGTTATTACTTAGTAAATATCTTGTTATTTCTTCCTATGGCTGCTATAACTATTTACTTGAGACTTTTTTAGCCTTAGGACTGTCATGACATCTCTGGAAGATGATATAATGCGATAAAGCTAGTCCCTAATATGTACTGATTGCCCTCAAATATTCCTCAAGAGTCTATCAGGACAGGGCATAAATATTGAAGCTAAAATATAAAATTTAAAAAATCATTAAAATATCCATATATCTTGGAAAAGGAAATACATTGGTAGGAATTAGACTTTTTATCATATAGAAAAATATAACTGAGTAAACAGGATTTAGTAACATTCAATTTTGTATATGGGAGGTCAGAAGAGCTGTCAGATGCAAAGAGGTCAGATGGAGACATCTTGGACAGCTGTTAATTCACGGTTTATCAGGAAGAAAATGAAATATATACTTAGGTAAAGTGATGGGTAGAACATTTCTCATCCTAACTCTGTTCTTCCTCATTTACTAACTTTTACAAGTACCTAAGGCACGAATATAATTTGAATAGGGTGAGAAAGAAGGAACCATTTGCATTTCTTAAAGTCTTGCCTCATAACATTCTTATGGCTATAGTATAGTAAATTATAACCCAGTTTCCTAACTGGCATTCCCTATGAGCAGAATATTGTGCTCTAAGCCAAGAAACATATAGGGTATAGAGATCCTCCTCTATTCTAAGCAGTGCAATACTTATTCTTTTCTGACTTCAATTTCCTTCCAAGACAGATATTTCTACATATCCATTAAAAGTTGCATATAGGGGTTGTGATTGTGACTTGGTGGTAGAACACTTGCCTAGCATGCATGAAGCACTAGGTTTGATTCTCAGCACCGCATATAAATAGATGAATAAAGTAAAGGTCCATCAACATCTAAATTTTTTTTAAACAGTAGCAAATAGAACATCCTTATCTAAGAACTTAAATAATTGTCTAATTTTACACTCCAAAGTGTTATTGGGCTATGATGGAAGAGTGAAAAGAAAGATTTTGATGATAGAAATTTCATAAATTATATCAGCCTTCTCATTGAAATACACTGAAAACAAATAAAGCAGAAACAAATATTAAAAAAGCAAGAAACAAATAATTTAAGACATATCACCTAAGAATCAAAGAAGCTCTGATATATACATGTGCTCATCTTCATGGTATAAATGCTCATACCATAGCCAAATTCAAGCTACCAATATAATATCATTGAACCATAGAGCCACTAAGGTGTTTATCAGCTCTCATGAGCTGAGATGCACCAGATCTAGTACACCACTGGTTAAAGGTAAGGATATGGATGCATTTGACAAAATTTAATGTCGAACATACAAATCCAGAAAGAAAAAAATATAGTATAATTCTATTATCATAAAATTCAAAAGGAGGCAGAACTAGAGGTAAATATGTATTTTTTAAAATTTTATTTGTTCTTTTTAGTTATACATGTTTAAGTGAAAACAACATATAGGTGGCAAAACTATAAAGGAAAGATATTTAAAAATACTACATGATAGTTTACCTGTGTGCATATGTTGAGCAGGCTTAGAGAGGATAATTATCTGGAAGCAATACATAAGCAGATTCTGGCATGTTTCTATTTTTTGACCTGTGGAGTATTTACAGTATGTGTTTAACAGCAAGTTGTTGGAACATATATTTAGGTTTTATGCAATTTTCTCTCTGTTATATTGCACAATATTTTTAAATGATGAAAGGAATTCTTTTGTCAAAAGGGTGCTATAAAAGTTCAAGGAGCTGTTCTAAACACTACCAGGAGAGCTAGGAACTGACTCTCATAATTTAAGTTGCTTAAGGGATTCTCTCAACTAAATTTCCTCAATTCCCACGAGGTACATGAAAACTGCCATTTTAATGGTAAGTTTCTTATAAAACAAAAAGAAACAGAAAGCAGAAGTCGAAACATCATATTTATTTTCAGACTTAGACATTTTAACCTAGATACATTTCTACTTTATATTTTTGTCTGAACTACAAGGGAAAAACTCTCCTCTTCTATCATCATTTAAAATCTATTCTTATTCTTCTTTTCATGCATAAAAGGAAATATTTCTATATATAGGAAAATCATTGCAAACAATGCAAAATAATCTAAAAATTTAAATTGAAATTTATTTCCTCATCACTATTACTTTGTTTTAAGCTTTTTAAAGAACTTATTACTATTTCAAATATCTCACATTCCTGTCTTGTGTTTCTCTTGTCCATTAGAGAACAAGTACCTTGAGGTCTGGCATATGGCCATCTCATTCATCATTGTATCCTTGGAGCTCAGAATACTGCTAGGTCACACAGACAGTGTTGAATAAGAATTTTCATCCCTCATCAGATTCATAGAAGCACCAATTTTGACAACAACTCATAGTCAAGAATATTTTAATGGAAACCAAGAAGTACAGTAAAAATCTTCCAGCACTTAATTGGAGCAATAATAATAATAATAATAATAATAATATTATTATTATTATTATTAAATGTGTTAAAATAGATTGAAAAGTTTCATTTGACCCACATTATCCCTCCTCTGAGGAGCACAGGCTTATGCCAAGAGAAATTTCTTAGTCCTACAATTTCTTTCATAGGGGAAGAGAAAATCTATTAAGCACCTAGCTTCCCCGTCACATGGTACGCAGCCCAAGACACCTATTTCTGCCTCATCTCATATAGATCACTGACAGGGTAGGCATGAGTTAATAATATGGAGACAAGTGGACGCAGAGAAAGGGGATGTGGACCCACAGGTATGAAATTTAACACAGGGCTATAGTAAACACCTCCAAGAGGCTTGTCCACAAATTTCATAGAACACATCTCCTGAAATCCCCATGACTGGCTGAAACATGCCTCTAACATTCTTTCATCTATTCCCCACCATAGCTGATACCCTGCATGTGCCCCCATAAATGGTGCACAAAAGCCTCTGCAAATACAGCATAAGCACACAGATAACCAGATCCAACTGGGAGAAGGTGCATAACCTTGAACATTTCAGGGTACTGACATTGACAAACAAAGAGGAGGCTCACTGTACCAGGCCCAGAATTGCAAGATCAAGAGATCTAAATACCTAAGACTTCTCCTCCAAAAGAGAACAAAAGGAGTGGAGTTGTTACATCCATAGAAAAGATCTGAGTGATCTCCAGATTCCCTAGCTGTGCTAATTGGTGCTGGTCTTTCTCTCCCAAAACCAAAATACTTAAAATGGTAGGAGGTTATTGCTTTTGTCAAATGTGAAGACAGCAACATAAGACTCTAAAGAACATGAATAATCAAGTAAACATTATGTCACCAAAGGAATGCAATACTTTCCTAGTAACTGGCCATAAAGAAGTGGTAATCTATGAATTTTCTGATGAAGAATTCAAAATAATTGTTCTAAGGAAGATCAGTAAGATAAAGGGGAACACAAATAGAAATAATTAGACCATGAAAATAATACATGAACAAAACAAGAAGTCCAACAAAGAGAAATTATGTTTAAAAAGGACCAAAAAAATTCTGCAGATGAAGAATAAAATGAGTGAAATGAAAGTGAAGCAACAACATAGGAATGGGAAAATATTTACAAACCAAGCATCAGAAAAGGAGTTAAATCCAAAATGTATAAAGAACTCCAAAAACTCAATAGCACAGAAATGACCCAATTAAAAAAATAAGCTAAGGTTTTAAAGAGAGATTTCTTCAAAGAAGACATACAAATGAACCTGCTCAACATTTAATCAGGAAATACTAATTACAACTACAATCAGATATTATCTTGCACCTGTTAGAATGGTTAATATCAAAAAGACAAAAGATAACAAGCGTTGGTGAAAATGTGGAGAAAAGAGAATCATTGTATGATGTTAGAGGGAATGTAAATTGATAGAGCTGTTATAATGAGCACTAAAGAAGTTTCCTCAAAAAGCAGAAGTAGAACTACCGGAGGATCCCTAAATCCCACATATATATTCAAAGAAGTAATTGAAAATAGTATCCAAAAGAGATATCTGCACTCTCATGTTCAATGCAAAACTATTTATAATAGTTAAGATAGAGAAATCATCTAAGTTGTTTATCCCTGTTTTCTTGACTAGCATCTCATGTTCATATTTCTAGATTACTAAGAATTTCATTTTTCTCTCCAAATAATATTAAAAATATAATAAGGATTATATTGAGTTTATATATTAATCTTCTTCCCAGTCAAGGGTAATGTATGTCTTTCCATCTGAATAAATGTTTAAGTTCTCCTGAAAACTTTTTTGAGGATCCTTATAAGGAAAAATCTCACATACTATCTTGATATATGTACATATCATTATTTTATAATTAATTTGCAACCATCTTTTGTTATGCAGAAGTGTGAACCCAGTTATCCCAGATCTCAGCATATATACAAAGGGTTTAAAATCAGCATTCTAAAGTGACGCAGCCACATCAATATTTGTAGCAGCACAATTCACAATAGCCAATTATGGAGCCAGCCTAGGTTCCCCTCAACAGATGAATGGATAAAGAAAGTGTAGTATATATACACAATGGAATATTACTCAACCATAAAAAAGAATGACTTCATGTTGTTTTCCAGGAAATGCATGGAATGGGAGAGCATCATGCTAAGTGAAATAAGCCAATCCCCAAAACCCAAAGGCAGAATGTTTTCTCTGATATGTGGAAGCTAACGCGCAATAAAGTGGAGGAGAAGAAAAGTTCAGTAGAATAAACAAAGGGGAATGAAGAGAAGGAAGGGGGGTTAGAAATAGGAAAGACAGTAAAATAAATCTGACATAATTTTCCTATGTACACATATGACAAAAACCTAAGTGAATCATACCATTGTGCCCACCCACAAGAATGGGGTCCTAATTAGAATAAGATATATCCCCTGCTTCTATAATTTTATCAAAATGGATTCTGTTGTCACGTCTAACTAAAAAGAACAACTGAAAAAGAGGAAAAACTAAAAAGGTATTTGTTTATAAATGTAAAAATAATAAACTGAATTTTAGTTATATTAAAATGGTCTATAGAAACTAGATCCTAAGAAAATTATCAGATATTGACAATCACTCTCTGTTTAAAACAGTGAAGGGAGCGTTGTTACACTGTGTCATAGAGACTATTTCTCAGCATGTGTGTCCTTCAATGTGAAGATGGTGACGAGGTTAAAATTTAAAAAACAAAACAGAATAAGAGACTTGAGAAAATAAACTAATCCTACTGCTAATTTGAATATAATTTGTCCCCCATCAAAACTCATGTTGAGACTTAATTCCCAACACAGTAGTATTAAAAGGTGGGAGAACCTTTAAGAGGTACTTAGATCATGGGGATCCAACCTGACCAAGGGAACATCATGTCCGCGAGAGTGGATTATAAAGCAAGGTCAGCTTCCTCCGGTTCCCTTTGCTTCCTCTTTTGCACGCATATTCTTTCCCCATTTATGGGCTTTCTCTTTCCACTTCTGTACCATGATATGAAGAGAATATGATCTCACAAGAAGCTGAGGAAGTTGGTCGTGGTAGCACTGGTCTATAATCCCAGCAATTTGTGAGGCTAATTCAGGAGGATACCAAGTTCATTGTCAGCCTTGACAATTTAGTGAGACCCTCAAAATTAAAAAAAAAAATAGTGTGAGGATGTAGCTCCATGTTAGAATGCCCCAAGTTCAATCCTCAGTACTGGAAAACAAAGTAGAAGCAGCAGAAGCAGTTCAGCAAATGCTAATGCTATGTTCTTGGATTTCCAGAACCATAAGCCAAAATAAATCCCTTTCCTTTGGAAAGTAGACCACCTCAGGTATTTTGGTATAGCAACAGAAAGTGGACTAGTAAGATACCTACATTCCACCTATTGAGAGATCCTGTCAACTTCTCTAAAACAGACAGCCATCCTACCTCTAGCTGAACACTTACCGGCATGCAGAATGTTTCCCCTTCTAAGGAGCTCTTTAATAGGCAGTTCCTGTTAAACAATATTAGAAAGAGCTAAACTAGGGTATCTTTACTCCCTTGGTCCTGTTTTAATTTTGAGGGGGTACTAAGGATTGAACCCAGGGGAACTTTGACCACTGAGTCATATTCTCAGTTTTTTTATTTATTATTTTGAGACAGGGTCCTGCTAAGTTGCTCAGCTTGACCTTGAACTTATGATTGTCCTACCTCAGCCTCCTGAGTCACTGGGATTACAGGTGTGCACCACCATATTAGGCCTGTTCTACTTTTTTTAAAGGATAGAATTTAATATTTATAAGACACTTCAAGATATGAAATTCCACATAGAAATAAGAAACTCATTCAGAAGACGAAATTCATATAGTAAGTATAGTTTGGAACTGTTCAAGCACAGTTTTGTTGAAAAAGTGCCGCAATAACAAACCACGTCTAAAATGAGTTCTTACAAGAGAAATAGTAATATAAACTTATTCCAAACAGTATACACTGGTTCTGGCTTCTGAGAGTACAATGAAAAAACATACTCCCTTTTCAATACAAGCTTTTCTACACTTGAAGAACCATCTCATGTTTGACCTCAGGATAACTGGGTAAACCTCCCCAGGTTCTTCACCCACAACACCTGGGGTGGCACTTTTAGACCTTTTGAATTTCTTGCCACTTCCAAGGAATCCCCAATTTACTCCATCCCAACATTATCTTCATAGACACTAAAACAGTAGCTTTTATAGTACTCAGGGGCTGCAAAAAACTACATTTCCATACTAATTTAAATCTTAAGGCTCCAATAACCTCTAATTTTACAGTGAATATTCATAAACATTTGCACTTTGTTCAGTATAATGGAATGAGATTTTAAAATTCATTTTTGTTCTCCAGTGGGAAGCAGCTCCAGAAGTATAGGAACTAGTCCACCAGAATGGACACAATTTATGAGTAACAGTGCTAAATTGCTTGGATGTTTGTCATGTCTGAGTTGAAAAAATGCAAATGAGCATGTTGCTAGGTCTATAAATCCACTACAGGAGTATTTTATATTTTCATTGAGAAAAGCATCTTTTACTCTTTTAAAAATACATCAGCATTGAATAAGCCTAGCTATCTGCTCTAGGAGAAAACAAAGAAAACACCACCATCAACAACGAAACAGTTTACTACTTATTGGTAATTAGATATTGAAAGTGAACAGGCATGACTATCAATCTTCATAAAGATCAAAGAAAAGAATCATCCTCTTTGGTTAAATATGCATGTTTAGATAAAAATGTGAAGTTCTGAAATATTAGTTCCAATCTTTCAGTATTTACTGGACAGTTACTATACAACAAACACTAAGGTATGGCAAATGTTACATGCATCCCAAAGGAAATATGAAGTGAGATTCTTTGTTTCCTCGAGAAATGTGTTAGTCTAAATATCCAAGTCAATGTACATACAGTCTCCCATAACTGGAAGAAAAATAAAATCTAAATTCAATATTAGAAAGAAATTATTTTCAAACTGTTTTGTTTGTTTAAAGACAAGATCTCATTATGTTGCACAGGACAGCCTCAAACTCACAATTCTTCTGCCTCAGCTTCCTGAGTGGCTAAGATTATAGGCATGCACAACCACACCTGGTCAAACTGTTTCTTTTTTTAAGAAACAGGACAAAGGAAAGAGGAATTGCCCACTTGCTCATCTAACTTTCAAATAGTTTTCATCAGTTGTACAGCATGAACCAAACTGATCTAATAATAAAAATGACTCATTTTCTTTGGCAAAATAGGTCTAATCTTTTCCACATCATCAGTCAATCTACTTCACCTTTCTTCAAGATGTTTCTGTGTCTTACTACCAAATTGACTAGATCACTGGTTGCAAATTCCTGCTGATATGTTTGATCTTTTCATCTAAAAGCAGATATTAAAGTAACAGATTGTAGCTATGTCATTATGTGTACTAATAGCAGGTTATAACATTTTGCTTTATAATAATTATTTATAGTTTTACCAATTGTTTCCACATAAATTTAGATGAAAGCATGGCAGGTAGGGTCTCCTATAAAGAAAGAACAACATTGGTGTCAGTCAGATAAGGAAGGTCAGGTCCTGGCAGAAGGACCTTAGAAAGACAGTACAATCACCTCCTATTGTTTTTTCAGTCTCTTTGGACCATTTGAGGACACTGCAGACCAGAAGGAGAAATATGAAAGTAATTTGCTCAAGTAGGAGAAGCAAAAATTAACATGAAGAATCCTTACAGTACAAATTATGTGTTCACCATATGTCTCTCCCAGGATTGCTTCCTTTTAATCTCTATGGATCTGCATATGATCTTGGAGTAGGACTGAGTAGTACTCACAAGAAGGAATTCTGGAGTCACACCACATAGGCTGGGATCTTGGCTTGGCATCTCCCGGCTATGTAAAACTGAACAAGTTATTTCACCATTCTATGCCTCAGTTTCCTGATGATTATAATATATACTCCATAGGTTTTTGCGAGGATCAAATGAATTAACGTGCATAAGTGCTCATGTACTACTTACTGTATGTCAGGAATTTGTTGGGGGCTGTGCCATGTTGATCACATCGGCAGCGAGGAGGTTAATTGACGTAAGCACACTCAGGTGATTTATCATCCAAGTACACAAGGTATGCGCATGTGTTCTCGAGCGCTCCTAATTGTGCCTGTTCGGACATCTAGCTTCTTGCTAATCTTTGCGTAAGAGGTGTGGCCCTGCTCTTCGACTCCTGGAGGTGATATAAGCGTAGGCGGAGCGAGACAGAGACACAGCAGCCATTAGCAGAAAAGCAGCTAGACTCGTGGCAGCAGCAAGTAGGGGCAGCGACAGAAGGCAGATCGCAGAACAGAGAATTGAGACGCATCACTAAAGCACCTTAGGTAGATACCCTTAGTTCACAGGATGCAGGACGCACCAGTAAGAAGAAGCAGACCTTAAGTGAGGCATAGCTAGCCTCTCTTCCTCTAAGCTCTAAGCAAAGCCTGTCCTTCTCTCAAAGTCTCTCTTAAGCAAAGTCTCTCTCTCCTCTCAAAGCAAGTAAACCTCATTTCCTCTATCCTCTATAAACAAGCAAGAAAGCAGTGCACCAAAGAGAAAGATAGAAGTAGCTCAGTTTCCAGTCCACCACCCATAAGACCCGTGCAAGTTGTTGCTGCAGGCGGTGACAAATATCCACGGATTTTGTACCGCAAAGAGCCAGCGACAGGAATTATTCTAAGTGCTAGTTATTTAATATTTCATATTAATATAAAGTGTGATTTGCAGTATTTTAGGAAGAGCCATGAGTTCACTTTAGAGAGCCACACCTCCTTAGGCTGGCACACGGGTAGTTGGATTTAGTGATACTCCAATGGGAAAGTTATTAAAAGTAAATATTCATTCTACAAAATTCACCTTTTCCTTTTCAGGTGGAGATTGTTCCCATTGCTAAACTTGGAAGTACAGGGTTTTAATTATACTAGGAAGACATTGGATTTCCTTATTAACTTTTAATTTAATAAATAGGTATCAAGTACCTTTATGTGTAGGAAAGCATGCCAGGTGATAGAGACACTTAAAATTTGCTAATTGTGTACATTTAGTGATATTGCAAGCCTCTACAAGGGAGGAACTATATTTTATTATTTTTGTATTCTGCATGTTACTTTACTCATAAAAAGAAAATAATAAATATTTTGAAATTTTAACATATCATTTAAGTAGAAATTGACAAATATATGAGCATTTTATTTGTGGGCATTAGTTATGTATACTGACATTCTAGAAATATATGTGCCTGTGACTCAGTTGAAGAAATATGATGACTGAGTAAATTTATTTCTTCAAAGATGTCAAGAATCTATTCTATTGACAGATGTCAGGCTCTGCTGGTCTTCCCTGCTCTGGCATCTTTCCCAATCTCATTCCTATACCTTATCAACTGGCTCCCACCTACATGCTTAGATAGTTCTAGCATAAGTTTGGAAGTAGTTGAGTTGCTATAGTAATACATCTAATGGAGTTCACCATCAGGCAAATTCAATAACCAGTGATACTTGCAGTGTTACCTTGGCTCATGAGCTTTAATTCTCTGCCCTTCCTTACTTGTTTTGTTTCAGCAATCTCTTTAGATCCCTAATGCTCTTTTAAATTTGAGACTCTGCCTTATATTTGCAGTTCTCCTTTTCTAGGCAGAAAGATCATGACTTTGACACAGAAACCTCTGATTCTTAATTCATAATGGTCAATTTGCCTTTGTGCCTGACCTTGTAAGGACCACCAAGACTCCTTGACATATTGTTTTCTATGCTTATTGGATCACTCACTCTCACCCCACACAGTCTTTCATTCAGAGTCCAACACCTTATACCCACCACTGCCAACCATGTGAAGAAAACAGAAAATGCCATTGTCCTTTCATGCCATACTTGCCACCAGGTCAGGGCCTGTGCAATCAACCCCTGCCTAGAGTAACCATTCTAATGAGCAACCTAGAAGGGTCCCATCAAATGTCAACATATGAGAGCACACATGATTTTTTTCCTTTGTAAATGGTTATCATTGTGCTTCACCACCATTTGCATTTTTTTTAGGCTAGAACAAAACAAATCAAACCATTACTCATGAGGGATGAGAAATTGTAGACAAAAGCATCAGCCTTATCTTCTAGGAATGTAAGTTCTAAAGCATGTTCCACAGTTTCTCAGGGAAATCTCCTCCAAAGGGTTGAAGTTCCATTTACTTTCAAATATGATTCCTCAATAATTCACTCTTATTTTTGTGCTTTCAGAGAATGACTACCAAATAAACAAACTGTACCCAAGTCCTTGTTTTAAGATCTGCTTAAAGGACTCCAAACAAGACACCTCTCAAATTTTGTGAAACCAAATTATCTTTTTTTTTTTGGGGGGGTGCTAGGGATTGAACCCAGGGCCTTGTGCTTATAAGGCAAGCACTCTACTGACTGAGCTATCTCCCCAGCTCCCCAAATTATCTTATTCCCTTTCAGTTAAGATGTCCAAGAAGATGCTTCTAAAGACAAAGACTTATAGTATAGTACAAACAAATCTTTTATGAATGACTGGTAATATTCAGATTACTATGCATTAGCAGGATTCATTTAAAATTATAAAAATAGACTCCTTTTTCATTTTTAGAAGAAAATGAATGTATTGAAAGAGTTCTAAAAGATGACACAATTAATAAGAATGTGGGAAAATTGGATTCAGTCTATACAAAATGTGTTGGAATCATAGTAATTCAGGGTACTTTTCTCTAAAATTTATATGCCTTCATTTTATTGACATCTTGCTAGTATTTGAGTTTCTATCAGAAAATGAAATGTTTTTAGCACAAATAGAGCATGTAATGTTTCCTATGAATTATTTATAGAATATACAGCATGCATTCAGTAACAGCTTATATTATACAGAGTTCTAGTAAGTGTAACAACCAAAAGAAAATATAAAAAGGAGGGGAAAGTTTAAAGTGGCAGAGAAAGCTTTTGTATTTGATGAGGTGGAGGTCAAGGTGAGGGAGGACCAAAACCATTATTCTGGGTTCACAAATAGATTCATCTATTGTATTCTAAGCACAATGGCACAATAGAGAATCCAAAACACATGTAAACACACACACATACACAAACTCTCACACACAAACACATGCATATGCATATAATATATGAAAGGAGAGCTTTGGCCTTCCTATGTAACATTGCAAGGATCAGAGATACTATTGTCTTTCACATCACTCTATATTCAGGTGATATCTACACAATACTTTCTATTTTGACTTTCTTTGATGTTGACCTTACCAAACTTCTATTGACCTTGAAAGAAGTTCCATGGTAGCTCAGAGGGAAAGAAGAAAAATGACCCCTCGAAGTTAAGAATGGTCACTGGCCTTTTTCTCCATCCCTATCAAGTCCTGGTGCTTGATATTTTAAGTGTTTGCTTTCCTTGGCCTCTCTCAGGATACTGGCCTTTCCAGTGTCCCTCTTCCACAGAATATTTGTGTTTCAGATTACTTTCCCCAGGCAGAATAGCTCCTATTTTCTCCTGGTTAGATTTAATTTTATTTCCTGCCCTCACTTTAACCTTTCCAAGTCTAAAAAGAATGATTTCTCCATCTTTTCTGGTTAAGGCAACACCTTCCAATTCAGTATCCTCTGCACATTTAATTATCTCTCTGTTTACATGGCAAGATATTACTTCAATTCAATAAGCTGCTGTTTGTCATTTCTTTTTGTTAACTTTTTCTCCCTGCCCTTTACATTCATTTTAGTCTCTATAACTGAATTTAATTAATTTTTCAAAAACTATTTCTCAATATAGTATCCATAACTGTGATTATCAAGGAACTGAATTGCAATGGCATTCGTCAAAGTTACAGACTCAGAACTAATTCTGCTTCACTTTGACAGTTTTGCACATCACTGATTGATAATAAGATTGTTTATTTAAAACCTTGGAATTGTAGAACAATGAATGGGAAATATTGATGCAAGAAATTAAGAACACACTGTTCAAAGTAAAGCAAAATATCTAATTGGCCTCATAAACTCAAAATGAATGTGATAATACAAAATACCATTTCCAATTTACACTAAAATGAAACTAACCAGCAATAAAAACAACAACAATAATAGTAACAATAAAAGTATGGCAAATTTAGGTGAACACATACATGTTGGTATAACCTACTGGTTTTCAAAGTTATTTTAGTGTCTTAAAAACAACTTTTTAAAGAATAGAAACATAATTTACAAGCACACTAGCAGCTCCCCTTATGATGTGGTTTATAGCATATATGTATGTTTAAACTTATTAGATATAGGCACATAATATACCAAAGTGGTTGTACCAATTTATATTACAACTTGTGATTAGATATACATTTTTTTACCTGGTACTGGAGAATGATCCCAGGGGTGCTTTACCTTGATCTACATCTCCAGTCCTTTTCTGTTTTGAGGCAGGGTCTCACTAAGTTACTGATTGTGATCCTCCTGCCTCAACCTCCTGAGTCTCTGGGAATACAGATGTGTGCCACCCACCATGGCCAGTCTTGCTGTACTTATATAGCTTTTAAATGTCCTTCTCATCTTTGCAACTTTCTTTTAAAAGAAAGCATGTCATTTAATCCTACTTTTTAATCAGTTGATCCAAAGACAGTCATAAAATACCAGATGGAAATTCTCTCTTTTTAAATCTAATTCTCTTCCACTGCTCTAGGGAATGTGAGAGTAAACTCTTCTATCACAAGGTGACATGTGACTGTACCTCTTATAAAATAGAAACTCAGAAAATTTACTGAATCAATGAAATTAGAAGAATAAGAAATATTTGTCACTATATGACTTAATTTTTAAAAGTTACTTAAATGTATGCATAGAGTCAAAAAAACAAGGAAAAAATTAAATAAATTATGTATATGTGTATGTGTTTTTTGATGACCAAACAAACACTTATAGGAAAGGAGGTTTTGATCTGGCATGGAGTAAATA
This sequence comes from Sciurus vulgaris, assembly GCF_902686455.1. Classification (NCBI taxonomy): domain Eukaryota; kingdom Metazoa; phylum Chordata; class Mammalia; order Rodentia; family Sciuridae; genus Sciurus; species Sciurus vulgaris. The sequence goes on along the minus strand of NC_136471.1, from coordinate 100,198,123 downwards.
CAGTTAGTGAAAGATACAATCCAGACTAAAGATGACTAATTTGATGCTGGTGTCACTACTACTGGTAAACAATACTGTTATAAATAATTTTTAATAAAACGACTAGTGGGTAAATGTGAGTTTCCGTAAGAGAGGGTCTGTGCTGTATTCAATTTTTTTATCCCTTATGGCATTTTAGCATAAGTAGTTGAAAACAAAACAAACAAGCAGGAAACACTCTGTATTTTATACACATAAGTAGATCCTTTATGTAATCCTTCCAAAGTGACTAACATGGGAAAAAATAGAAAATATAGAAGAAAAAACAAAATGCAAGGAAAAGAGATGATTATATGGTAAGAAGGAAACATGCTAATGGACTCTGGTTTGCGTAATATTTTTAATCTTTCCAACCTTGCAATTCCTAAAATAGTGCCTTGGGCATCAATAATTAAATTAAAATATTTTGATTTCTTATCTCTTCTTCTGTGAAAATTATGAACTTTTATACATGTAGACAGAGCATCTTAGTTTTAAATATTTTCAAGAGGCTTCATTATTTTTTCTACTTATTGTTCTAAAAGTCTCAATTAAGTTAAGCTCAACTGTGCCTTTTAAAATAGTCTAATAAGTAGGGCATTTTGTATGATTTGAATCTCTGAGGATTGACCTGGGCCCCATATTTTCTGGTAAAAACCAATATCCAGGGTCCTTTAAAAAGGGTTTCTCTGTTGCTCTCATCCCTCAGGTAATATAATCATCTGTACAATAGTTAGGTATTACACATAGATTGCAATAATAAGCAAGAACAACAAAGAAATGCTAAAATTTACTCTCTAATTTATCTTTACCGCCTCCAAAGCAGAAAAGGAATTTTTATATTCATGAACTTCCTAAGAACTGCTTTAGAATCTATGCTTTTTTTCTACTTGACTGTCAAGAAGAAATAGGCGTTGGGGTACTTTTTTGGTGTTTTTTTTTTTCTTTCTTTCTTTATGTAGAATACACCTAAGATTTTCTGGATATCCGATATGCTGATGAGTCATGAAACCTGCAGAATTTTGAGATGCAATTTAATGAGGGGATTGCAAATTAAGCCTGCACTCCAAGAAATGTGTGACTGCATACCTCAAAGGGGAACTGTACAGCCAATCCCTAATTATGCAGTAACTCACTGACTAGACAGATTGACCAGAATACTTTATTTTTCATTCAACCTCCTGATTTCTTTTCCTTTAATTTTCCTTCCCCTTTTCTTTTTCCCTCTCTCCTTCTTTTGTTCCCCCCGCCCCCAGGGCCTGGTACATGCTATGTAACCACTCTACCACTCAAGTTACATCCCAACCCCCAACCTCCTGATTTGTAACCTATGGATTTGTCTTTGTTCATTATTAGTTCCAGAGGGTATAAAGGAAGCAGGAAGGTATGCAACTCCAATAAATCCTAGTTAGGTAGAATAATCATAATTAGATTAAGAAGGCTAAGTAACATAACAAAAATGCTACTGACTTTAGTAATATTTTTTCATATTCTCTGTAGGTTTTAAACATTTTAGTATAACAAAATGAGTAAGGCCATACATCAATAACTCATTGAAAATAACTTGAATGTTTGGAAATATTCAAAACTGACCTATTCTGTGTTCATATCTTTATAGGTTTGAGGCAAGAGGAAAAAAAAAAGTGGATAAAGTTTGGAGTTTTACTGTGAAGAAGTGGATGCTTCCACCCACAACTGTTTTGGAAAGAGGATAATTCATATGTCCTGAAATTGTGCTATTTTCATGGATCAGTGGTAGAAATGCAATGACTTGGGCAAACATAGATTAAAGTATAAACTAGGGACAGGATGAATTGGAAATGCTAAGGAAGAAAATATAGAAAGAAGAAAATGAGGAAGAAACCTGTCAATGATTATGCTGAGCTTAGGGTTCCCAGGCATTCTATGATGAAAATCTAAGTCCCAAATCCTTATTTTTTGTGAGACATTGAAAAAGTCACAGAATTTCTTTAAGACACAATTCCCTTGCCTTTCACATTAAGATAATTTATTGCCTATATAACATATATTTTCTGTTACAAAGAACAGTTGAGATTTGTATGAAAACTTTTTGGAAAATTATTTTTAAAACATGCAAATTAAACAAAATTACTTTTGGAGGGTAAGTTTAAGGATAGTGGAAACTTGATCGAATTTTCCAGTTTGAGAATTCCATGAGACCAGAGTAGGCACACAGGTAAATTTGCCAGTTTTGGAGCACATGGAGGGACAGATGGCAAACGTTGGAATGTCAGAGAGAAAAAAAGTCTACCGTGTTTTTAACACTTGATATTCATTGGATATATTATATTCATTTTATCATTTAATCTCTAACTAAACTTATGAAGTGATTACTCTTCTCCCCATTTCACAGTTGAAAAAAGATATTCAGGAGAGTTAAGGAACTTGTCCAAATACATACAATTCAAAAGAGTTTGAGATAAGATTTGAACCACTGTGTAATTGGTCTTATATTCATACTTTGCCAGTCCACTAGAGTATCTCTAATATGTACACTGAAGAGTAACTTAATATCAGAGGAGACAAAATGGGAAGTCCAAAGAATTTGGTTTGTATAGTTTGAATAAAGCCAAATACAAGTCCCAATTGTGTTTTTTTTTAAATATATAATGAACTCAAAAAACTCTACACCAAGAATACAAATAATCCAATCAACAAATGGGCTAAGGAAATAAACACACACTTCACAGAAGAAGATGTACAAGCAATCAACAGATATATAAAAAAAGGTTCAACATCTTTAGTAATAAGAGAAATGCAAATCAAAACCACCCTAAGATTCCATCTCACCCCAATTAGAATGGCGATTATCAAGAATACGAGCAACAACAGGTGTTGGCGAGGATGTGAGGAGAAAGGTACACTCATACATTGCTGGTGGGGCTGCAAATTAGTGCAGCCACTCTGGAAAGCAGTGTGGAGATTCCATAGAAAACTTGGAATGGACCCTCCATTTGACCCAGCTATCCCACTCCTTGGCCTATACCCAAAGGACTTAAAATCAGCATACTACAGAGATACAGCCACATCAATGTTCATAGCTGCTCAATTCACAATAGCCAGACTGTGGAACCAACCTAGATGCCCTTCAATTGATGAGTGGATAAAGAAACTGTGGTATATATATACAATGGAATATTACTCAGCCATAAAGAATGATAAAATTATGGCATTTGCAGGCAAACGGATGAAATTGGAGAATATCATGCTAAGTGAGATAAGTCAATCTCAAAAAACCAAAGGACGAATGATATCGCTAATAAGTGGAGGATGACACATAATGGGGGGGAGGGAAGGGTTAGTGTTAGGGTTAGAGTTAGGGTTAAGGAGGCGGGCAAGCATGGAGGAAGGAAGTACTGTATAGAGGGTAAAGAGGGGTGGGAGGGGTGGGGGGAAGGAAAAAATAACAGAATGAATCAAACAACATTACTCTATGTAAATTTATGATTACACAAATGGTATGCCTTTACGCCATGTACAAACAGAGAAACAACATGTATCCCATTTGTTTACAATAGAAAAAAAATAAATAAAAAAAATTAAAAAAAAAAAAAACTACCCTAAGATTTCATCTCACCCCAATTAGAATGGCGATTATCAAGAACACAAGCAACAACAGGTGTTGGCGAGGATGTGGGGAAAAAGGTACACTCATACATTGCTGGTGGGGCTGCTAATTAGTGCAGCCACTCTGGAAAGCAGTGTGGAGATTCCTCAGAAAGCTTGGAATGGAACCACCATTTGACCCAGCTATCCCACTCCTCAGCCTATACCCAAAGGACTTAAAATCAGCATACTACAGAGATACAGCCACATCAATGTTCATAACTGCTCAATTTACCATAGCCAGATTGTGAAACCAACCTAGATGCCCTTCAGTTGATGAATGGATAAAGAAACTGTGGCATATATATACAATGGAATATTACTCTGCTGTGAAGAATAATGAAGAATAATAAAATTATGGCATTTGCAAGCAAATGGATGAAATTGGAGGATATTATGCTAAGTGAGATAAGCCAATCTCAGAAAACAAAAGGATGAATGATCTTACTGATAAGCGGATGAGGACATATAATGGGGGGTAGGAGGGGTGAGCATTAGGGTTAGGGTTAGGTTTAGGGTTAGGGATAAGGAGGGTGGTAAGAATGGAGGAAGGAAGGACTGTATAGAGGGAAAAGAGGGGTGGGAGGGGTTGGGGGAAAGGGAAACAAAAATAACAGAATGAATCAAACAACATTGCCTTATGTAAAATTATGATTTTTCATAAATAAAATGTGAAAAAAATTAAAATTAACCTACAACATGCTTGTTTTAATGGCAAGTGATGTCTTTATTCTCCATTAAATAAAATTAGCACTCTAAAAACAATGAATTATATTTATCTTATAGATTTAGGTACCCCTTACTATATTTTCAGGTACACATCAAAGTTGTACCCACAGATTAATACTACCAAAGAGGGGGAAATTTATTTTTTACATTTATGGGTAGCAAATTTTCAAATGAATGCCTAGACTTTGCCTTAGGACAGTTGATTTTGATTAAAGCCATCACTTCTCAGACAGTCTTTGAGTACAGTCACTGAAACGTGTTTTAGCAGACCCTGAAATTTGTCCATGTTATTTGGAGAAGGGACTTGTGCAGCTCAAAGATCCAGACTGCAATTTGGAAGTCTAAGAAAGGCTAGAGAAATTTGAGGGTTATTTGTTCTCTTAATTCCCCTCCTCTAGCATAAAGATCAGTGAAGATGTGAGAAAATGGGATGTTCTGAATTATTTGAATAAATAAATATATTGGTCAAAATGAAGAGTCAGGGTCCTCACTGTCCATAAGGGATATACAAACATGGAAAGGAGAAAACTAATATAAAACATGTGGTATTGAATCGGAATTGAAAATATCCATATTATTTATCCATGTTTTGTGTGTGTATGTGGTTGTATGTGTACATGCATGCACATGCACATGAATAGCAAGAGATGAATAAGTTATGTGTGTATGTATATATATATATATATACACATACATATATATGTAAGTATACATAATACTTACCCATACAACCTACCTCTGTTCATTGTAAATATCTAGGAACACTCCAGTAGCAGTGAGCACACTTATCACTCAGATCCTGATTTCTAAATCCATTCTCCATTAAAAGAACCAGGGTTCATTGGCAAAATGACTGCTTTTTTAGAGGATATCAAAACTTAAATAAGGTCTTGCCAAATCAGAAGAAACATGAACATAAAAGCTAGTAATGACAGTAACTAAATATACAATATGACAGTGAATAAAACAGTAACACATACGCTTACATGGAGGTAAACAAATAAAAGAATCAACAGTAAATAGGGAGAAATGAAGGCTCTATACTACAGTAGAATTGCAATTAATGTCAAAGAATTTGTGGGGTTATAAAATTACCATATAGCAATCACCATAGTAAAAACTGATTCAAGCTCAAATCATCGATAGCTCCTAAAACTTGTGGGTAAAACAAGTGGGTTGAAGTTTATTTACATATTCTCAAAGTACCTTCCCACAACTTATCAATTAAAAAACGGAATTTTTACAGTGAAAATCTGGTAAAACAACACCTTAACCAAGTGATAAAAGTAAACATCACTAATAGAAATTTTAAATGATGAAATGTGACTATTTCATGCACTAATAAGGAATTACCTGATACTGTGGCATTTGTTTTTATTGTGAACAAGTGGATTGTAACTTGTTTCCCTGGTTGTACATGAAGTAGAAGCATACCATTTGTGTGATCGTACATTTACATAGGGTAATGATGTTTGATTCATTCTGTTATTTTTTCCTTCCTCCACCACTCCCACCCCTCTTTTGACTCAATAAAGTCCCTCCTTCCTCCATTCTTGCCTCCCTCCCACCCCCCATTATGTATCATCATCTACTTATCAGTGAAATCATTCGTCCTTTGTTTTTCTTGAGATTGGCTTATCTCACTTAGCATGATATTCCCCAATTTCATACATTTGCCTGCAAATGCCATAATTTTATTATTCTTTGTGGCTGAGTAATATTATATATATACCACAGTTTCTTTATCCATTCATCAATTGAGGGGCATGGAGGTGGGCTCCACATTCTGGCAATTGTGAATTGAGCAGCTATGAACATTGATGTGACTGTATCTCTGTAGTATGCTGATTTTAAGTCCTTTGGGTATAGCATTGATCTTGTAACCTGCTACTTTACTGAATTCACTTATGAGTTCTAAAAGTTTTCTGGTGGAATTTCCCGTTCCTCTAAATATATAATCATGTCATCAGCAAATAGGGATAGTTCGAGTTCTTCTTCTCCTGTTCATATCACTTTACTTTCTTTGGTCTAATTGCTCTGACTAGAGTTTCAAGGACGATGTTGAATAGAAGTGGCTAAAGAGGGCATCCCTGCCTTGTTCCAGTTTTTAGGGGAAATGCTTTCAGTTTTTCACAATTTAGAATGATATTGGCCATGGGTTTAGCATAGATGGCCTTTACAATGTTCAGGAATGTTCCCACTATTCCTATTTTTTCTAGTGTTTTGAGCATGAAGGGGTGCTGTATTTTATCAAATGCTTTTTCTGCATCTATCACAATAATCATGTGATTCTTGACTGTAAGTCTATTGATATGGTGAATGACATTTATTGATTTCCAGGTTTTGAACCAACGTTGCATCCCTGGGATGAACCCCACTTGATCATGATGCACTATCTTTTTAATATATTTTTGTATGCGATGTGCTAAAATTTTGTCGAGAATTTTTGCACCAAATGTTCATTAAGGTTATTGGTCTGAAATTTTCTTTCCTCCATATGTCTCTGTCTGTTTTAGGTATCAGGGTGATATTGGCTTCATTGAATGAGTTTGGGAGGGTTCCCTCCTCTTCTATTTTATGGAATACTTTGAGAAGTATTGGAATGAGCTCTTCTTTAAAGGTTTTGTAGAACTGGGCTTAGAACCCATCTGTTCCCGGACTTTTCTTTGTTGGTAGGCTTTTGATGACTTCTTTCATTTCATTACTTGAAATTGGTCTATTTAAATTGTGTATGTCCTCCTGGTTCAGTTTAGGTAATTCATATGTCTCTAATTCATGTGTAATTCATGTGTCTCTGTTTGGTTTAGGTGTCAGGGTAATATTGGTTTCATAGAATGAGTTTGGAAAGGTCCCGTCCTTTTCTATTTTGTGGAATACTTTGAGGAGTATTGGAATGAGCTCTTCTTTAAAGGTTTTGTAGAACTTGGCTGAGAACCCATCTGGTCCTGGACTTTTCTTTGTTGGTAGATCTTTGATGACTTCTTCTATTTCATTACTTGAAATTGACTTATTTAAATTATGTATGTCCCTCTGGTTCAGTGTAGGTAATTCATATGTCTCTAGAAACCTGTTGATGTCTTCGAGATTTTCTATTTTGTTGGAGTAGAGATTTTAAAATAATTTCTAATTATGTTTGCATTTCAATCATGTGTGTTGTGATATTTCCTTGTTCATTTCAAATTTTAGTAATTCGAGTTTTCTCTCTCCTTCTCATTGTTAGTGTGGCTAAGAGTTTTTTGATTTTGTTTATTTTTTCAAAGAACCAACTACTTATTTTGTCAGTTTTTTGTGATTTTTTCTTTTGTTTCGATTTCATTGATTTCAGCTCTGATTTTAACTATTTCCTGTCTTCTACTAATTTTGGTGTTGATCTGCACTTCTTTTTCTAGGACTTTGAGCTGTAGATTTAGGTTGTTTATTTGTTGATTTTTTTCTTCTTTTATTGAATGTGCTCCATGAAATAAATTTTCCTCTAAGTACTGCTTTCATAGTGTCCCAGAGATTTTGATATGATGTATCTTGTTCTCATTTACCTCTAAGATTTTTTTTATTTCCCCCGATGTCTTCTTTTATCCATTCATCATTCCATAGCGTATTATTTAACCTCTAGGTGTTGGAGTACTTTCTGTATGTATTTTGTCATTTATTTCTAATTTGAATCCATTATGATCTCATAGAATACAAGGTAGTATCTCTATCTTCTTGCATTTGCTAACGATAGCTTTGTGGCATAATATATGGTCTATTTTAGAGAAGGATCCATGTGCTGCTGAGAAGAAAATGTATTCACTCATTGTTGTTAAGTCTAAACTATTGATTGTGCTATTGAGATCTATGGTTTCTTTGTTCAATATTTGTTTGGAAGATCTCTGCAGTGGTGAGAGAGGTGTGTTAATGTCACCTAGTATTATTGTGTTGTGGTCTATTTGATTCCTGGAATTGAGAAGGATTTGTTTGACATACATGGATGAGCCACTGTTTGGGGCATAGATATTTATGATTGTTATGTCTTTCTGATTTATGCTTCCCTTAAGCAGTATGAAATGTCCTTCTTTATCCCTTCTGACTAACTTTGGCTTGAAGTCCACATCATCTGATATGAGGATGGATACTCTGGCTTTTTTGCTGTGTCCATTTGCATGGTTGTTTTCTCCCATCCTTTCACCATTAGTCTGTGGATATCTCTTTATATGAGCTGAGTCTCTTGCAGGCAACAAATTGTTGGATCTTTCTTTTCAATCCAATATGCCAGTCTATGTCTTTTGATTGATGAGTTCAGGCCATTAACATTCAGGGTTATTATCGAGATATGATTTGTATTCCAGTCATTTGGCTCATTTTTTATTTTTGACATGACTTGTTTACTCCTTTATTTGGCTATTCCTTTAGGGTAGTTCCTCCCTTTGCTGATTTACATCATCGTTTTTCATCTCCTTCTCATGGAATATTTTGTTCAGAATGTTCTGTAGTGCCAGCATTCTTTTTGTAAATTCTTTTAGCTTTTGTTTATCATGGAAGGATTTTATATTGTCGTCAAATCTGCGGGTAAATTTTGCTGAGTATAAGATTCTTGGTTGGCATCCATTTTCTTTCAGAGCTTGAAAAATGTCGTTCCAGGCCCTTCTAGCTTTTAGGGTCTGGGTTGAAAAATCTGCTGATATCCATATTGGTTTCCCCCTGAATGTAATTTGATTCTTTTCTCTTGCAGCCTTCAAAATTCTGTCTTTATTTTATATGTTAGGTATTTTCATTATAATGTGCCTTGGTGGGGTCTGTTGTAATTTTATATATTTGGAGTCCTATAAGTATCTTGTAGTTGATTTTCCATTTCATTGTTCAGATTTGGGAAATTTTCTGATATAATTTCATTGAATAGATTGTTCATTGTTTTGGTTTGTTTCTCTAAGCCTTCCTCAATCCCAATAATTCTTAAATTTGGCCTTTTCATGATATCCCATTTTCTGTTCATGATTTTTTACCATCTTCTCTGTTTGGTCAACTTTGTTTTCAAGATTAAATATTTTGTCTTCAATATCTGAGTTTCTGTCTTCCAGGTGTTCTATCCTATTTGTTATGCTTTCTATGGAGTTTTTAATTTGTTTTATTGTTTCCTTCATTTCAAGGATTTCTGTGTGGTTTTTTTTCAGAATCTCTAACTCTTTATTGAAATGATCTTTTGCTTCCTGCATTTAATCTTTCAACTGTTACCTAATACCATGTAGCAAATGCTATGTATACGAGAGAACTTTTGCAACATTAAATCTTTGTACATGTGCTATAATACTTCATAATATTACTATTTATTTTAGTATTGTCATCACTTAAATACTTCCCCAATATATTCCTAGGACTGTAACATGTGTGTGTGCGTTTGCACGTGCACACACATTCTTTTCTCCTTTTCTTCACTTGGTTATTTTTAGTCTCACCTAGAAGGTTGTGGAGCCTGAAACTGTAACTACTACAGGTACATTTTCATTATTCTACATGCAAAAACTAAAGAACTCAGAACCTGTTTCTATTTCAATATCCAGTAGCAGTCTTTGTTACAGATAGTGTTCTGAATCTTTGTTATGCTTTGGATATGAGGTGTCCCCCAAAATCTCCTGTTAATATAGGAATATTCAGCAGTAAAATGAGTACATGAGAGCTAAAACCTAATCAGTATACCTGTAGACAGGTGGGCCATGACTTAAGGAAGTGGGTCAATGGGGGTATACCCTGGAGGGTTTGATCTTTCTGTGGCCCCTATCTCTCTTTCTCTCTCTGCTTCCTGTGGCAGACACATCCCATATGGTGGTCTGCCTCACCTTGCACCCAGAGCAAGGGAGTTTGCTCCTTATGGACTGAGACCTCTTACAGCAAGACTCAAAATAAAATTTTCCTCCTTTAAGTTGGTCTCAAGTATTTTGGACACAGCAACACAAAAGCTGACTAAAAAAAAATCCTGTTGTCAAATTAATCTATTTCATAGTCCCTCTCTCCCATTAGCTAATTTTGACCATAGCAAGCAGCTTGATCTTGATGAATCTGTTTTGAAATCTCAATTAACATGCAGGACAACTGCAATAATTAATTATTAATTATGTAAAAGGCTTTGCACTTGTCAATAGTCAACAACTAAAGAATATTTTAATTCCATTGATCTTTTGGGGAAGATAATTACACCTTATATTAACATTCTGATAGTTTCCATGCCCCTATACAATAAAATATGATGTTGTATCAACTACAATACAACTAATAAATTATTTTAATAGTAAACAGGAAATTATCTCAAAGATTATCCAGTCTAGACTCCACATCTTATTTTTAAAAACAACTTTAATTCATGAATTCACAAAGTTTATAAAGTTCAACAGGTCTACTAGGCTTATTTCTTAAAGAAAAAGTAGTAGTCTGCAACTCTCCTTTCTTCTCTATTTCCCAGATGTCTCTTAGCCATTCATTCCAATGCCAACTTCCATATTTGTAAAAAAAAAAAAAAAAAAAAAAAAAAAAGAAAGAAATCTTTACTGTTTGTTTCTTATTTTTCTGCATGGGAGACCAAAATATGTCAGCCCAAAATGTGACTATAGGAGACCAGAATATGCTCCCTCAAAATATCCCTCTTTGGCATAAGATATTTTGAGGTGATTATTTTGAGAAAGTGCAGATACAGGAGAAGCTCTAAAAACAGCAAAGGTTACCCTTTTTGTAAGGAAGAATTATATCTACTGTAAATCTCCACTTGTAAGGGTGTGTTATGGTTTAGATATGTAGTATCCCCCAAAAGCTCATTGTAAGACAACATAAGAATGTTCAGAGGTGATATAATTAGATCATGAGATCTTTAACCTAATTAATGGATTAATAATTTGAATGGATTAACTAGGTAGAAGGCAGGTAGGGTGTGGCTAGAGGAAGTGGGTCACTGAGAGAGTATCTTTGGGGTTTCTATTTCATCCCTGAGTGGCTAGCCACCACACTCAGCTAGCCAGAATATTTAAGTCACTTTGAGACTTAGTCATTTTTCCTGTGTATTTCCCATGCATACATGAGGTATACATATTAATAAAATTCTTTCTCTTGTTCATCTGTCTTTTGTTACAAACTAAGAACTGTGAAGTGTAGAGAAAATTGATTTTTCCTCTACTATATCTGTTTTAGATATGGCTTTATTATTTTCTAACTTCTAATATTTCTGAGAAGTCAAATTTTATCCTTATTTCATATCCTTTGTAATTATTTTCTGGAATATTCTAGGACCCTCTCGATATGTTATTCCAATATTCCAAATAAAGTACATTGGAAATGACTCCTTTTTTCTTCCCCCATTCAGTACGCTGAATTATTGTGGGACTTTTAAGTTTGATGACTCATATTCATCATTGCTAGGAAATATTATTGTATTACTTCATACAGACCACAGAAAATAATCCTCAGAAGGAAATTATCACTTTCTAAAGCTCTTATTTGCCTGTTGTACCTCTTATTTAAAAAAATATTTTGTCTTCATTATAAATCTTTCCACCTTTGGGTTCCAATTTCTAGGAAATATACATGACTGAGTATTCCAACTCTTCAAATTCTTTTACAATCATATTTTTAATTTCTAGGAATTCATTCTTAAACTTTGATTATGCAAGTTAAATTCTTCTCTCTCTCAGTCTAGTCTTTTAAAACACGTAGTGAGCTATTTGTCTTTAGAAGTAAGGTAATAAGTTGACAGGAAGTTACCTGCCCATGGGTAGGCCTTATTGATTAATGTACTTCACAATTAAATAATCAAATGACGAAGCAGATTTTTTGAGGAAAATTTCAAAATGTCAGTATTTATGGATTTTATCTCTAACAAACTCTCATCATCAAATAATCTACCAATCACTCACTTATGTGAGGCTGGCTGGCTTTGTTCTGATGTTGAGTGAAAGTAAGGGTGGGAGTTTCACCTTTACTATGCAGACTTACACTCAATCCTTTCTTATGATCTGGTTTCTTGTTCCTACCTTTTTGCCTGTAGTCTTTTCTTAATCTTTAAAATTTAAAAAAAATAGCTACATTAAACCAAAGTTTTTGCAAAAATGATAATGCCCATGGTACTTTTTACTTACACATTAAGGTGAAATTCCCTTGGTATATTTACATATGCACATAGCATGATTTTATAATTAATTCATTCCACATTTCCTCCCCTTTTCCATTCTTCTGCCACTCAATCTCTCTCTTCTACACTACTAATCTTCTCTATATCTTTATGATATCCTACTCTTCCCTCCTTTCATTTATTTTACTGTAACTTCCACTCATAAGAGAAAACACTCAACCCTTGAGTTTATGACTATTTCACTTAGCATGTTGCTCTCCATTCTATCCTACCATTTTTATAAGAAGGTTATTCAGTCATGAACATGTGGGTAGGGGAAGGACAGTAAAGATCATAACTTACAGAGAGGAAATCAGATATATGCATCAAGACAGTCCATTCGTCACAACTGGGGATAACAGTGAACTTTGTCAAAGCAGGCAAGAACAAAAGAAACTGATATCAGACAGTGCTAATACTGGCCTCTCAGCTCTAATACCAGCCCAGAGAGGAAGGAAGATAAGCTACAATATCTCTGCTCTAGAGATATTCAGAGTCAAATTGATAAGAAAGTCAGTTTTATTCAAATCCAGCTTTGGGGGAAGATGGAAAAAAATCATTGTTTCAAAAGTTCCATCTCCCAAACCTCTGAGGGGAAGAGAACTTTTAGAAGGGAATAGGGTTACACAAGGACAAAAGACAAAATTTCACAGGTTTCAAATAGGTTTACGCTTCTAGGAATTTCACTGCATTTAACTACTGGTCCCAGGAGATGACTTATTATGTCAGTGGCAGAGGGACCTCCTGGGGCCAGTGTCTGAATCTTCTAATTTCAGACAGGGACGGTTTCCAAGTTTAGTCTTTAAAAAACTTCAACTCTGCAAGGTCCCTATTGACCGAACTGAGGTCATCCATTCAGTCTGTGCTGAATGTCTGAATTCTCCATTTTTCTAATAAACTGCTACCTACCTGCTACTATGTATGAATGTTTCAGAATTCTTGGTGTGAGACTGCAAGAACTGGGGGCTCAGAACCCCGCTCACCTCTTTGGCTTCAAGGGCAGATTTCACTCTGCAACCCCTATGTGTTCTACAGTCAAGCCCAGACTTTCTTAGTTCAAATATCAAGAAAATACATCACCTATCCCTTGTGGGATGAGGAAGGGCAGGAGTGGTGACCTAGAAATCTAATCATTCCTGTTTTTACTCCCCTGCCTCACTCCTACTGTCTGTAATTTCTAGTGCTTCTGATGCCAAACCTTTTCAGAGTACTTCAAGGTGAACCGGTTATATCTCATCACCATGCTAAATTTTCCTTTCTCCATTCTTTTTCCATCTACATAGTAATTTGAAGTTATGAAATTATTCTAGTTTTATTAAAAGTAGAATTTGTATTTTTTTGTTTTATTCTTATGTTAAGAGATAGTTTTCAAGAGGGTGGAAATTACTCCTTCAAGTTAAAGCCATATATCCCTTCTAATTTTATAGATTCAGAAATCAAGTTCATAGGAAATAAAATGACTTTTTGCCAGTCTAACTGGTATCATAGCTCTGATTAAAAATAAGTCATTTAATTATTAACCTTTTGTAATTGTCAGTATACTACACTAAAACACGTTAAAGTAACATTTACTGAAGTATCACTTTCTTTACTGATTAAATAAATAGCATACATTCATCTACTGTAACCATTCTTGGCAAAGTCACAAATAACCTCTATGTTGCCAAACTGGTCAATTATTAGTATTTATCTATTCAACTGAAAGAATGGACATTTTTTTAAGCTGTCTGTTTTATCTCAACTCCCTAAGGTTTCCCTCCCAGTAATGGGAACAAAGCCCTTAAAGCTGTTCCAGGAAACAGCCCCAAACAGAGAGTAAAAGAGTAAATTGAGCCTGATAGCCAGATAGTGCTCAAACAGTAGGATTACCAGAAACTATTGACCAGAATCTACAGCCTGTTGTAAAACATTGTGAAACATGTTGTCAGCAAACCCAGACCCCCTTTGAAATTTCCTGGCAGCTTTGTTCCCCCTTTTCCCCCTTTCATGTGTGACCCCTCCCGATGTGTGGTTTCTGCCTTTATAAACCTACAAGATTTTCTGCTAGGGACTCGACTCCTGGAGTTGGGTCCCAGCGCGCTGGAATAAACACCTCTTGCGGTTTGCATCAAGTGACGCCTCCTGCGGTTGATTGGGGTTGCCGTCCATCCATGGGACAGAGTTGGGGGGTTTCCTTTTTGGGGGGCCTTACATTTGGGGGCTCGCCCGGGATAAGATGGCCCCCCCTCATCCGCGGAGTCGACCTTGGAGGTAAGAAGGGGTACCCCGAAGTTGTCTGTCTTTGTCTTGTGTTTTGCTAGTTGGTCTGGTTCTGTGAGCGCGCTTTCGGTTTCGGTGGCAGCCGTTCGGTGACTCGTGAGAGTGGCCGAACAGTGGCCGGCAGACGTGCCTGGGGGGCCACAGGTTGCAGCCCTGGGGGACGCCCTAAGGGTGGAAGGAGAGCCAGGGACGCCTGGTAGTCTCCGTCGGTAAGGGCGCTGATGGGGTTCAATTGGTGGATCAGAGATTGGCGCCCGTCTGTATCTGGTTCTGTTGTGTGTTTGTGGCGGACAAGGTGGAGGAAGGGTTGGAACAACTGGGGGGTTCTCGGCCCGGGCTACTCTCGGGTGGACCCCAAAGGTTCCTTCTCTGGACTCCCCCTCCCGACAGCCCTGAAGGGTAACTTAGCAAAGTAGCTTCAGTCTCAAAAGCAATGAAAAATAAGGTCTCATAATTTTAACATCCAACCTGTCCGGATGAGATGGCTAAAATGCCTTAGACACAGAGTTTCTGTTAAAACCTGTTAGATCCTTCCAGATCTCAGTCCAGGCTTACACTGAAATATAAATAAAAGAAGCCTAAAGGCTCAGTAGGAGACCGGTCTCAAACCCAGGGAAAGAAAAGGTAAAAAGAGTCTTTAAAACTCCAGCAAAGTAAATGCTATATTTTTAATTATATGTTTTTTTGAGCTCATGATTTTTTGATCAGTTCTATTTTTTATTCAACTAGAGTTTTTGAACATCTGTTACACTGCAATGTAACACCAATAAAGTTACAAGGGCTTGATTTTGTGTTATTTGTATGTTGTGCTGTCTGATGTCATGTTTTGTCTGTATCAAAACTGAGCGCTCCTAAAATTAAAATTTAAAAATGGATCCAGATACTTTTAATTCACGTGATTTAAAAGAGGTTCAAATTGGGTAAACTAATAAGAGTAAAATGTCTTTGAAAATAACTTGCAAGTCTCTAGGTGGTCAAGCTAATAAAATATTGATGTTAATAAAATGTCTAATATCAATTGTTTCTAGGACTTTTCTTCAACAGGGAAGAGACAGCAAATACTGTTCAGGACACTTGTCTGATATCTTGGTTTTTTACAGAAAAAGTGAATTAGAGTCAACATGTATGGGATTACTCTAATGTATTTGTAGAGACATCTGATTAATTTACAAAGTTAAAATGCTAATTGTTAAATAACATCGAGTACTTTTAACTCCTTAAATTCCATGGGGTATCATACTTAAACATTATTGGTGTTTTCATAGGTTGGTAAATAAAAGGGTTTAAACTTGCTTTGTGTCATCACTAAACTAAAAACAAGGTTACTAAGAGTTATGTCCTAACAAGTGCAATTCTATATACAAAGGGTCCCAAAAGTTTCAACTGTGTTTCAATTAGAGTACTATAAACAACAGAATATTTAATCTTATTAAAATAGAGTAATTTATCTAAATTCAGAAATTTCATAAGAGTTGTTTCAGAATGTGAACAAAAAGGGGTCAACGAATAGGAAAGAGAAAATAAAAGGTTCTGGGTATGGAAATATATTTAGTAAAAGGAAAAAGGAAATGTTTCTGGGTAAGAAAGTGCTTGTGTGATGAAATACATGAGGGTCTAAGTAAGTGCTAAGAAAGTCTGTGTAAGTAAAGGGCAAGTTTCAACAAGTTTGTGTGTAACTAAGTTGGTTATATGTATGTGAGACAGCTAAAACTATTGAAGGTTTTTCCTAAGGTGAAATACTAATGTTCTGATATAAACCAAAGTTTAATCTATATGGTAGAATGACATGGTAAAATGACAAGGATTTGAAACACTAATTTACTCTTTATGTCTATTAAGTTTTATTCTTTAGAACAATTAGTCTTAAAAATTGGGGTGTATACAATTATGGTTAAACAACTATTATAGAGTATTGTACTTTGTTACAGAGTATACGTTTCTCTTTAAAAACTCAATTTGGTAAGATAAAAGTGTCAAGGTAATTGTGAAATGGTCACTAGTTGTATATTAAATGTGTTCATATTTTTCAGGACCACAAGTTTTTAAAGCAAGGAATTTATTAAGCTCTGCTATCCTCCAGATTAAACTTGTCTGTAATGGTAATCTTAAACTTATAAAGAGTAAATTTTATTGGGGATTTATTTCTATCATTTAATGTTCTATTATAGGACCTGCTATCAATAGGGTATGTGTAAAATTTGTTACTTTTTACACTGGGATAAAGAATTTCAAATGTAAATGTATTTCTAAACATTAGAGTCTGATTTGTTTAAATGTTAATATTGTGAAATATGAAAGAAACATGAAAACATTTTGCCACTTAATCACAAAAGGAAAGTTAAAAGCTCTCTCAGCCTTTCTTTGATTCATGTTTTAGATACTATGTTAAATTGTGTTAATTATAAAGTTTATATAGACTCAGGAAACAGTATATGTAAACTACTTAATGGTATTTAAGGAAAAGAAGCAAAGATCAACATCAGGATTAGAACACTTAAGATCTGTAAAGAGCCACGCCTTACCTGAGATAAGGCTCTGCCTCCCACCTCACTGTGTGTAGAATAGCTCCAAAATAAGCCAGACTTCAGCTTATTTAAAGTTATAGTCAAAAGATTGGTTCTTGTTGTAAAAGTACTGTGATCTCAAATAGGGGATAGAATGTAGTTCTCAATCAAAATTCAAGATAGCTATTATACAAGCTGAATATATTTTTACTCTTGCTAATTTCATTTTGTAAAACTGTTACCTGTTAATGTTTTGCAGAAGTAGCTGCTCCAAGAACAAACAACCTAGGTAACTTGTGATAATAAGCCATCACCTATAGAACAGATAGTGGTAACTTCCAGTACTAATGCAGACTCCAGTTAGATAAAAGGGTAAATAACTGTAAAGTTATGGACATTAAAGTTAAAGCCCATTACTCTTAATTTATGACTGGTGAGACTGGCTTGCTGGATAATTAAGATCAAACTTAGAAATTGGAGTTAAATACAGAGGTCAAGAAAAGTCCATATTTGGGTCTTGCCCTCAACGTTAGCCTGAACCCAGGGAGTAAGAGAACTTCTCTAAGGAGCGTTGCAACTCTGGGTCACACAACCTCCTGATCAAGGAGATTGTTGAGACTAGAGGATGAAAAATTATCCAGTGCATCTGCTGCAGAGGAGGGTCATGGAAAAGGGGAAACATCCCTTGATGTTTCTAAAGGAAGTCACCTCATCAAGAGACCCTGCCTAATCAAAGTCACTGGTGGAGCTAAGGAGCCGCTCTTAAGTTCTGTACGAGTGACCCCTGTGGGAACTCAGCTAACTCTTTAACAAGACAGGAACCAGGTCAATTTGACCAACTTGATCTTAGATACCCAGCAAAATAGTTAAAACCAAAATATAGCCATTCTTGGGCATTTAAAGGAAATAATAATTAAATGTAACTTAAGATGTACACTTGTATTAGCCCACTAGAATAAAGGTTGGAAGCTACAAATGAAAAAAAGATTCTTCAGCAAATGTGCCTGATAACTATCAAGAGAAACTGCCAGAGTCAGAAGTTTTTAGTCAGTTTAAGACCTTCCTAAGCTACACAGGTAGACTTAATCTATGTTTGCTAGTATGATTATCTATTCCTAAGTAACAGAAGTATAGAGATCTCTAGTAAACACAGGTTATACCAATAAAGGGATATTTTACAAAATCAGATGACATTAAGTAGCTTAACTATATTTTCTGGGGCCATCTATGACAATGTTAAAGTCCCCAAATAAAGGCCTTGTTCTCTCCAGCCTTTGCTAGGCCTAGTTATGGGAACAATTTCTCAGTTCTTCCACCTCCTGGTGAGAGATTAACTTCTGTCATTTTCATGATACTCAGTGGCATGTTTCAGATGCTGCAACATTTACTTTGTGCTAATCTCATTTCAGTACTCATGTCTTTTTGTTCTTCTATCATAGAAGCAGCCGCCCCCAGATGACTTTACAACCTGCTCTTCCCCAACCAGGCTTCTTCCTGGGACCCCTTGATTGACCCGATTTTTAGAAAAGGAACTCCAAGCTGCTTGCCCCACGCCACCCACTTCCAGCTCGAAGAAGCTAGAGCGGTCATCGACCTCCTTCCCCAGCAGCATGGAGTTCCTGAGATTAGAGGGGAAAATGAAGCCAGAATTGGGAACAGGTAGTTAGTGTAGAAATAGGGGATCAGGTCAAATCGAGGAAATGGCCATAAAATCATCTGCCTCTGGAAGTTGGAGACTGCCCCTGGAAGAATGGAATGTCAAAGATCTCCGGAGCCCATTGATTACCAAATTTACCTGCCTTTATCAAGGACTGTTGATCAAGGACTGCAAACAAGGGGCTGCTAATTGGTGGCCCACCCCCCCGGCTCTTGCCTGCCTGAAATCACCTAGTCACCTTCATCAGGGAAAGAGTAAGTGCTGTACAGGTACTAATGCTCAGGCAACAATACCAGTCCCTCCGCCAAGGAAACAGCTTTGGAGAAGAGTATATAGAGACAGAAGTTCCATGATTAGAACTTCCAGAAAAGAAAATGGGGAAATGAAAGAATGGACATTTTTTTAAGCTGTCTGTTTTATCTCAACTCCCTAAGGTTTCCCTCCCAGTAATGGGAACAAAGCCCTTAAAGCTGTTCCAGGAAACAGCCCCAAACAGAGAGTAAAAGAGTAAATTGAGCCTGATAGCCAGATAGTGCTCAAACAGTAGGATTACCAGAAACTATTGACCAGAATCTACAGCCTGTTGTAAAACATTGTGAAACATGTTGTCAGCAAACCCAGACCCCCTTTGAAATTTCCTGGCAGCTTTGTTCCCCCTTTTCCCCCTTTCATGTGTGACCCCTCCCGATGTGTGGTTTCTGCCTTTATAAACCTACAAGATTTTCTGCTAGGGACTCGACTCCTGGAGTTGGGTCCCAGCGCGCTGGAATAAACACCTCTTGCGGTTTGCATCAAGTGACGCCTCCTGCGGTTGATTGGGGTTGCCGTCCATCCATGGGACAGAGTTGGGGGGTTTCCTTTTTGGGGGGCCTTACACAACTCACTATCAGCACTTGAAGTACTGATTACTCATTCTTCCTTGAAACACCTTTGTTCATTTGGCTTCTAGAACACTACGAGTAGTTTTCCTCTGACCTCATTGCATTCTCCCTTTCTATGCTTTGGATCTTTACATTTATTGAACCTCCAAACAGTGGCATATCCCAGAGCTCTATTTCAGAGTACTATTCTATTCTGGTTGTTCTCATTCCCTTGGTGATTGGATTTGTTTCATTGCCTTAAATACTGTGATAGTTTTATACTTTAACATGATCAAGGGTTACCCGGGTATTAGGTCAACATTGTTTCTTGATGTGTCTATGGGATATTCTGAAAAAGAGCAGCACTTAAATCAGTAGGCTCAGTAAAGTAGATATTTCCTCCCAATGTGGGTGGGCATCACCCAATCTACTGAGGTCCTAAAGGAATCCTCCTGGTCTTATATAAGAAAAAAAAAAAAAAAGAACAAACTGAAAATGAACTATTTTTCTTAGATGCATAAGAGAACTGAGGTTTTAGAGCAATTTGATACTTCAAAATCTGGACAGGTTGTTGCATCCAGAAAGACACAGCAGAGAACTGCTTACCTGGAGCAGAAGCTACTGGAGCAATAAACTGCAAGGAATATTTAGCTGGTAACTTTGACAAACAGCTGGAAGGTGAATGTGAAATAGCATGAGAGGAAAAAATTCCTGTGATCATAGTTGTAGGGCCTCTCATATATTTTTGAACTTTACCTCCAGAAACTCTACCAGATTCTCATACTGAAGATCCAAGAAACATCCATTCCTGACTCTGGCAAGGAAAGGGGAAGTATGATCACTCTATTTTTTTTTTTTTTTTTTTTTTTTGGTGGTGCTGGGGATTGAACCCAAGGCCTTGTGCATGCTAGGCAAGCACTCTACCAACTGAGCTATATCCACAGCCCATAATTATTCTAAAATAAACCCAGCCTTTTCCATAATGAATGCCTACTCCCCAGAATGAAGTATGCATTGCAAGAGCCTCATCTTACCTGGTAAAACTTCTCACTCCAGGCCCCTCTAGACTTTCTTTCTCAACTGAAAAAGAGTCAATAGGGATCACAGTTTCAAGCAAATAGATTTGAGAGGAAGGGGTAATGGATTGATAAGGCATAGAGGAAGAACAGCTACAACATTGGAGAAACACTTGTGAAGGGCACAGTTCTGAAACACAAGTCCCTGAAAGACTGACATTTAAATGGAAGAATATAGAAAGCTTTGGCTCCTTTACATTTTACCACTATACAAACAGGGCTCCACTAGAATATTTATTTTAGTCCTTATTATTTGATACAACATATCTGGCTTTCAACAGAAAGTTTACAAAGAATGCTAAAAGGAAAGAAAATATTATAGTTTGAAAGACAAATCAAGCATCAAGAAAAGACAGATTAAAATTTGGCACAGACGTTGAAATCATAAAGAAAGGATTTTTTTAAAATATATGATTATTATTGTAAGGGCTGTCTGTAAGGAAAAAAGTACACAACATGTAAGAACAAATTGTTAATGTATTTAGAGAGGACAAACCCTAAGAAAGAATAAAAATAAAAGGCTAAAATCCAAAAATATTATAACAGAAATGAAGGATGTCTTTGAGGGGAGCATAAGAAGATTCAACATAGCCAAGGAAAGGATTACTGAGTTTGAAAATAGATCAAAAGAAATTTCCCAAAGTAAACAAAAGAGGAAAACAAAGATTTTTTTTAACCCAGAATATCTGAGAACCATAGGACAACATCAAAAGGTATAGTATATGTGCAATTGTAATACTAGAAAGAAAAGAAAAAGAAAGGAACATAAGAATTTTGGGGAGTAATGGTCAAGAGCTTTTAAAAATGACAGAACCCAAACTACAGAAAACTACAGATACGGATATCTTAGAAAACACCAAGGAGATTAAATACCAAAATAAATAAACAATCTTTTACGTGTAGGCATATCATAATCAAACTGCAAATGTCAATGACAGCCAGGTGCCATGGTGCACACCTGTAATCTCAGCAGCACAGGAGGCTGAGGCCAGAGGATCTCAAGTTCAACATCAGCCTCAGCAATTTAGCGAGACCCTAAGCAACTCAGTGAAACGCTATCCCAAAATAAAAAAATAATTTTTAAAAAAGGGCTATAGGTGTTGCTCAGTGGTTAAGGGTCCCTGGGTTTAATCCCTGGTATAAAAAAAATCAATGACAAAGAGAAAATATTAATAAAAGCCAGGCAAACAATATACACTATGTAAATGATAAGAACAGACAAGAATTACAACAGACTTTCTTCACAATCCATTCAGTCAAGGAAAGAATAGCATGAATATGTAAAGAGTTGAAAGAAAAAATAAAACCCACTAGTTCTATCATTCAATAGTGAAGAACTATAAAAATTCTCATATAAAAATAACAAGTATTAAAAATCATCAGCAGATCTGCCTTGCATGAAGGCAGAATTAAAATTCAGGGAGAATTAAAATTACCTACATCAAAAAGTTGGATCTACACAATGAAAAGAATACTGACAAAGGAATAAAGAAAGTAAAATATTATTTCTTATTTTTAAATATCCTAAGAGATACCTATTTTTAAAAGAAAGTATGGTAGTAATGTATTTGCGATTATAGCATTTGGACAAAGAAATAAATAACATCAGTGTCCAAAGGATAGGAAAGAAGTGTTGGGAAACTTTCTATAATGTACCTGAACTGCACATAAAGAGGTATACTGTTAGTTTAAGTTAAACTTACATTAGTTAAAAATGTATATTCAAATTCCAGGGAAAAGAATATAAAGATTTTTTGAATAAATCTGTTTTAGAAAAATAAGATTGATATGCTAAGAGAGGAATTAATGTAGAGTCATATAAAATTTTCAATTACATGAGAAAAGGCATAAAAAAGGGAGAGGAACATGGAACAGAACAAATTTGATGACAAGAGAGCAGGTACAAAGTAAGAACAACAAACAGACCTACGTTGAAAGCTAAGGTACTTCTTAGGGCACTTCTAAATTTACCTAAACTCAATAGGCCTAATCCATGAAAACCTGTATCACTGTAATAAAAATCAAAGAGCCAAAATCTTTAGTGATTAAAGACTGGACCATTCCCTAGTAAAGATTACATCTATGAGACATCTAGCAAAGGATAAGGACATACCTAAGGTGTGGTAGAAGAAGGTAGCTATGATAAATCAACTTTTCCTTCATGACATTCTCCAGTAGGATCTAACACAGATACATTTTATATAATTCAACCCTTTTCCCATACTGTATTACATGAATTCTGGTGTTGACTATTTTTATATCCTAGACATTATAATGGTGTTTTATCATCCTACCATAATATAGTAATTGATGTGACTTCATGTACTCCTCTCTTGGGAAAATGAAGGCTTCCCACTGATGAAATACGAGTAGATATTTCAAGTTGAAAAGAGTAGCGTGTATGAGATTTCTTCTATTTGACCCCTTTCCATATCCATTTTCCACTATTCTCTAAGCTTTTCTCATTCATTGCTATCCCCAATCCCACCCCAGTTAGAATATTGAGTCTTCTTTACCATAAACTGATCTATACGGACCACACTAGTGAGTTCCTATTGCTTTGGGCCAGTGAAGAGACCTATCTGTATGGAAGAGAGATGGTATGAAACAACTCTCTTGGTTGTTTCCCTGAAAAGGCGCCTTGGACTGGCTACTTCCCTCAATCAAAGGTCATTCACTGCTCCTCTTAAAGTAACCAACTTTCCACAAAATTCTCTTTCCCTTGTATGTTTTTAAGGCTGTAGTCATGACATATGGGCTGTTTCTAATCCTTTTCTCCTGCATATAACTAAACCTTTCTTGAATTATCCTATTTCAAGTTTACCTTTCTGCTTCCTGTGGGTACTAGGCTTAATAACATACACATGTGTGTGTGTGTGTGTGTGTGTGTGTGTACCATCACAGATTTTTGTTAGGTTCAAGCAAATTTATATGTATATATGTAGCATTATAGATTTTAGGTAAATATATTTAAACAAATTTCTGTTGTACAATATTTAGTTTCCCCATCTCCTCTCCCCCACCCTACACATAGCACTGGAAACATCATACTATGGCTGAATCCCAATAGACATTTGTCTTAATTTCCCTAGGATATATTTTTGGAAGTATAATTGGTGGCTCAAAGACCATGAATATTTTTAAGTATCTTAATACAGATTTGCATTTTGCCCTCCAATAAATATATGACAACTTAGTGATTTACATCAGTCCTATAAGAAGTAACATAATTCATTCAACTTTAGTTAAAGTTGGGTATTAATATTTTATAATTTCAAATTTATGGGTGAAACAATTTTATTGTTGGTTTAACTTGTTTGGTTTCTTTCGTTATATCTTTAGTTGAACCTTTTCATATTCATATTTCCATTTATATATTTTTAAAATAAGTTGCATATATATCATTTGCCTTTTTGTATATTTGAGGCTCCACTTTTATTTCTATGTTAAAATACTTCTTCCTTGTCAATATTTATTTTTGATGCCAAAAAAGGCAAAAACAAGAAAATAAAGGGCACAATGAATTATTTTCACTGTAAGTTTTCTGAAGGACTGAATCTGAGATATTTTCAGAAGTTATTTTTAGGGGAAATTTTATTTTCATCTTGAAAAGTACACAATGATTATCATTAACATCACCAGGAACTGCATGAATAAGTTAGCAACAGGAAAAAAAATCTTCAAGTGGATATCAGGACTTACAACACAGTGTTATTTAAAATACTAAGCTTCTAAATGTAGTATTTTTTCACAAGAAGTGCTATTACTTTCAATTTTTTTCTCAGGCTATATCACTCTTTGTTTTTATGAAGAGGAAAAAAAATCTAAGCTACCAATAATAAAAGAGAAAAGGCAATTCCTTGGTAGAAACAAATTTGCAATCATGTATGATGGAAAGTGGATATAGCCAGAGTCACAAAGTAATAGCCTATTTACATATTATTTCCATAGAGTTTCTTTCCCCATAGGATATTCTTTTTTTTAAAAAATGGTTTTGCTACATAACTACATTGGAAATTTGAAGCAGATATAACTCATTCTTCCCATTTTAAAGAGATAATACACACTAACACATTGTTGCTTGGTCTCCATTAGGGCAGGGTATTTACTTCCAGATTATTATAAACAATTGAAAATGAGTTTATGTTGCTCCTGGCAGTCAAATGACATTCAAAAATTATAGCTCCTTCCTGATGTAGTAACTTACTATTATCCTAATGACTCAACCACATATCTAAATAATCCCTATCTCTCTATCCTTTATCATCATTATTATTCCCTACTATCATAGTCCAAGGCCTCCTCTCTTCTCACCTGAACTATTGTAATAACTGCTTTAAACAACCTGAGTCTCACTTTTCTCCAATTCGCCCTCCAGGATTCTGTCAGATCAACTTTATAAAAGGCACTTCTGGCCCTCCTTGCTCCCCTGAATAGAAACCTTCAAAAGTTCTTCACTACCTATAAAATGACATCCAAGCTCCTTAGCATGGTGTATAGTACCATTTACAACCTAGCCTATCTAAACTTTCTCAGATCTGTCTTTCCCTTCATCACCATTCTTCAGGCATGTGGAAATTTAGCCAATGACCATGCATTTTTTTCATCTTGTCTTCCAGATGAATACCTCTCACAAAATTCATTTTAAATGTCGCTTTTTCAGCAAAGCCTTTCCTTCCTTCATAGGTTAAAAAAATCACATTCTCTAAAACATATTCTTAATTCACTGGGTATATTTCAATCTTAGTTTCTTTGTTGCTTGACTGTACTTTATGGTTAGATTCTATGTTCTAGGTTCCTCTTTGCTGAACCAGTATCCCTGCATACATTAACTAACATAACATGAGGCACATGGCAAGTCCTAAATACATTGTCAAATGAATGGATAAGTGAAGAAATGAATAAGTATTCATAGGAGAAACTGTATTTTTAAAATATTTTAGTTATCAATGGATCTTTTATTCATTTATTTATACGTGGTCCTGAGTATCAAACCCAGGGTTTTCACACATGCCAGGCAAGCACTCTACCACTGAGCCACAACTCCAGCCCAAGAAACTGTATTTTATAAAATTCATTTATTAAGAAACTGGATAAGTTTCAGCTTCTGTCTCAAGTTGCTTATATAAAACTAATTAGGTAGAAATGGCATATGTATATAAAAAGAAAAAGGCAAGTGCATGAGTCAGGGTCCCAAATGAAAACAGTCGGCACAGTCCAATTAAGATAATTTGAAGAGGTTTGATTTACAAAGGATATGATAAAGGTTTGGGGAAGGTATAGGGAAACTACAAGCGATAGTGCACAAACTTATTCGTACAGTTAGATAGGTTGTAGATGATACTACTTCTATGCTTGAAGGGATGAAAATATATAGAGAAGTTATTGGAACCCAGGAGAGAAAATTATGCCTTGGGTAAGGAAGACAGTCAGCACCTGATGACCTTGAAAGAGATTTCAAGGGAAGAAGTTCCCTCTTCATTAATCTCTTCCTTTCAGTCTGTTGTCAAGGCTCTCCACTGGTCAGATCTGACTGAAAACCAGAATGTACTAGAGCCCTGTGTTACATTCCATAAAGGTTAGGCTTCTACATCACAAAGCAAGGTGGATGTTATGGATTGAAGATGGTTTGTCTCTTCTGAAAGTCATGTTGAAATGTAGTCCCCATTATGAGTAATAAAAGGGTGGATCTAGGTAAGACCTTTAAGAGGGAATTAAGTCTTTGTTCTCATGGATGAATTCACTCATATGTTTAATGGATTTATAGATTAATGGGTTAATGGGTTAGCACAAGAGTAGGCCTGCTTTAAAAACCAATTGTGCTAGGCCTCTTATATACTCCCTGTCTCTTGTCATGTGATATCCTGCACTGATTTGAGACTCTGCTAGCAGGACAGCCATCACCAGATGCGACCCTTTAACCTTGGTTCAGAACCATGAGCCAAATTATACCTCTTTTCATGATCCCTTACCTAGTCTGTGATTCTGTGTTATTAACAACAGAAAACAGAATAAAAACCTGGGACATGGCCACTGTGCAGACTGGACTCTGCTTGCTCAAGTGTTTCACTCCACCTCCTTCACAACCACATCTGACAAACCCCAACTGCCTGAGATTGAGAAGTTTGGTAATTAAAAATTGAAGAAGACAAAAATGCAAGAGAAAAATTCTCTACCTTAAGAAAACATGGAACCAGAGAAATAAGCAGACAGATTCTGATGAGGCATGTACTGATCATCCAGCAGTGTATATTCCACAAGCATTGCCGTATTTTACTTCTTTTAACTGTTTAACTTTATAAGGTACAGAAAAGTTAGAATCAACTTTAAATGGCAGTGCTTCCCCTTTCACATCAAAGAATTAACAAGTACTAGTGATGAAGTCTAAGAACCTGCCCCTGTCATCTTCCCATCTGCCTGACAGGGAAGGAAAAGAACTTGCATGTTGGTGAAGAAAGAAGCTGGGTGGGAGGATTGTGAAACATAGAGTAAAATCCAAGATGTCTTGTAGGTTGTAAAATGAAATTCAATCAAAATGCCATTTTTGTTCAAATGATTTTAATTATTAGAATGCACAATTTCTTAAATACAAATAAAAACTTTGAAACTTGGAAAAAACAGACTAAGAGAGAAGGGGAGAAAATAGAAAATGCATAACTTAGCAAATGTCTTACACTTCCTTGCATCATCAAAGAGTCCAGCAGATCAGTTACACATAGTAGGAACTTAACAAGTATCTGTGGACAATTTCAAAATTAAAAACACTAAAAATAATTAGGTGACAGCCATGGATGTACATCACCAAAATTTGGCACTCAACTGTGAAAGAAGCAGTTAGCTGACAGTTTCTATTGTAGGGTCTTCAGGATTCACTGCAACATTTGCATTCAATTTACCCTCTTCCCAGGCATCTTCCAACCAATGACTGATCATAATGGGGATAACAGAATCTGGTCATTTCTGCCTAATGTAGCACTCTAATGGAAAATATTTTCTCAAAAGCTCTTTATTGGATTGGCCAAAATTTTATCAGAACTGCTTCATAGTACAAGGTTTTTCTTCAGAATTCTGCTTCATGCCCTTTGCTCTCTCATAGGCATTTTCTCCCAATAAATCATTTATACTCCTAAATCTGACCATCTAAATAAAAATTAGAGGGACAAACTGACACATATATAAAGCTAAATGAGTAAATAAGAAAATAATTTATTTCTTTTTCTTTCATTCTTTCTTTCAGTACTAGAAATTGAACCTCAAACATAGGGGCACTTTAACTGTCTTTTTCAGTCCTTTTTATTTTTGTAATTTGAGAAAGGGTTTTGCTAAGTTGTTGTTGAGGGTCTTGCTAAATTGCTGAGGTCGACCTCAAACTTTTGATGTTCCTACCTTAGCCTCCCAAGTTATTGGGGTTAGAAACAAGTACTACCATGCCCAGGAATAGATTTTTAGCAGAAGATGTTGGAGTGGCCCAGTTTTAATGAGTAGAATTGTGAAAGGGGTCTTAAAAGATAAGAAGAAAAGACAATGAAATTCAAAACATCTGTTCCTCATCCACACCAGACTGTTCACCATCCCTTTCTGTGTCACTGAGATGCAGTGAGGATCAAATGAGAAAGTACATAGTTTCTGAAACTTGGGTGAGCAAGTCAAATGAGGTTGCCACTATGTATCACTTCACAGTCATTTTCAACCCATTCTTCCCTAACATTTCCTGGAAATACTATGAAAGTTGAACACTCATTTTCCCAGTCTCTTTTCCACTAGGAGTAGACATTTGAAATCAATTTATATAAATAACTAGTTTTTTGGACATTTCTTTCTCTTGCCTGAGAAAAGCTTGGTATAAGTGTGACAATCATATTGAGACCAGGATACAAAAATCTAGCTAGTAGGTATGACAAACAGGAAAGGTGTTTTTAAAAAACTGTAATTTTGAGATGTTGCCCAACCCTGTCCTGCCCAACTCTAGATTATCTCCTGCCAGATTTCTGGTCACATGGAAATCCACACCACTGTAATCTACTATGATATGTGCAGGTCATCATACCCTGTTAGATACATTTACACCCTAGACCTTACTTTTTATGGGCTTCCTATCCACATGAGAAGAAATTAAAATTAGGTTCTCAGAATACATACACCTTATTCAATACTATGAAATAACCAAAGTAAACAAAATGAAGAAAACAAATGGTGGAATCTCTGTGAGAAAGTACATATGAATGTTTTACCAAGGCATGATGGAAGCAGACTTCATTATAGGGACTAGTTACGAGATGTAGCAGATTTTTAGGTACAAAGTGAGATTGTACTTAAACATCCCTCAGCACTTTGAATTCCAAGAAGCAGACAACTGTGATATAAAAGAGAAATCAGTGTTCTTAAGGCAAATATATCTGCTGAGAAAACCCTCTGAAGGAGGATATGATGGGAGAAAGAGAAGGATTTTCATACTGGCTGAAGAGAAACAAGAGAGCAAGAAGATTTTCATTTTGAAAAGATTAGTAGGGCTTCTAGTTTCAGCTCTGACATAAAAAAAGACTAGAAACTATCACTCCAATCCTTACAAGAAAAAGGTGGACAAAATGAAAATCAATGACTTTTCATAGATGGGCAAAGGGTTGCAATAAAATTGGGAGACACAGCCAAATCTAAAGACAGCCAAAATCTTCTGTCTGAAGTACAAGTTGCTGAAACAATAGCTGCTAGGAATAATTAAATGGTAAATTTGAGGAGTTACTGAAAGCTGAGTGTAGACTCTAGTGACAACAAGACATTTCTGGGGGCTAGAGTTCTATGGGACCCACATAATTTCATAAGCTTTACTTCTAAGAATGTATACCAGGATATCTAAGAAAGATCTCCCTTATGAGTCTGGCACGGGTTAAGAGAGGAGTAATCATTATGAAATATTTTCAGAGTTTTCTCCATGAGAAAGTCCTACTTTATGTGGGGAAAGAATTTGCCAGAGCCTTGTCACTTAATTTTAAGAAAAAGTCATTCCTCTGACTCTAGCCCTCTTCAATTTTCAAGTATCACTTAAGGCACTGGGGAGATACAAAAGAAGAAATGCTTAGGAAAGTCAAAAGTCAGAGCAAAAATACCAATAAAAGCCTGATTTTTGAACTGTGTATATCTTTCAACCATACCAACATTTTAAAAAAAAAAAGAGTAGATAACAGCAAAAACAACTGAAAAAAAGACTGTCTAAGAAGAAATACATAGGAAAGCCCAAAGTTAAGAGGGGAGAGAAAAATGACAATAGAGGGTTTTGAATCCTGGAGGGTTCATTCCTAGAGCTATAGCAAATAGTAAACAAAACCCAATTCCTGGTTAGGGTAACAAAATTCCTCAATTTCAATTAAGTATTGCAACATATATAGCTTTAAAAAAGGAATAAAAATCTCAAATCAAAAGACAAGAAAAAAGCCTAAAGAGACAAAAGCAAGGATCAAAAACAGACTTAGATATGACAGATGTTGGAATTATCAGATGGGGAATTTACAAAATGATTAATTTTAAAAAGTCACTAACAGGAAAAGTAAACAACATACAAGAACAGATGGGTAATGGAAGCAGAGAGATGGGAACTCAAAGAAAAAATCAAATGGAAATGCTTAGCCAGGCATGTGATGCACACACCTATGAACCTAGCTACTCAGGAAGCTGAAGTATGAGCATTGCAAGTTCAAGGCTAGCTGTGGCAACTTAGTGAGACCCTATCTCAAAATTTAAAAAAGAAATAAGGACTGGGGATATTGCTCAGTGATAGAATGCCCTTCAGTTCAATTTCCAGCATAAACTTCTACTATTACTACTATTACTACTACTACTACTACTACTACTACTACTACTACTACTTCATCATCTTCTTCTACTACTACTAGTACTACTACTACTACTTCATCATCATCATCATGAAAGACTGGAAATCAAAAACAGTGTAACAGAAATGGAGTGCCTTTACATCATTAAACTGAGCTGAGGAAAAAAATCAGTAGACTTTAAGACTGATCAATAGAATCATCTCAAAATAAAATGCAAAGGGCAAAAAAGAATGGGGAAAAGTAAAACATCTGAAAAATATTGAAGTATCAAATGTTGTACTGTATGAATAATTGTAACACCAGAAGGAGGGAAAGAAGAATAGATAAACTACTTGAAGTAATAATAGCTGAGAACTTCCAAAATTAATGACAGACACCAAACTTCAGATCTAGTAAATTCAGATACCACTAAACAGAATAAATACAAGAAAAACCTATAAACCTGTATGTAAGCATATCATATTCAAACTGCAAAAAAAAAAGAAAAAAAAAACATGACAAAGAAAATTTTGGAAAAAGAGGGCAAAAATTCCTACAAAGGAATAAGGATACAAATTATAATGGACATCTTTCAGCAACCATGCAAAATAGAAGACGGTGAAGTGAAATATTTAAACTCTTCAAAGAATAAAAACCATCAACCTAGAATTTTATTTCCAGTGAAATTCTGCTTTTAAAATGACTGAGAAATAAAGACTTTCCCAAATAGTAAAATCTGAGGGAATTTTTCATGTAGACTAACATGAAGAAGAGCATAAAAAAGAAAAGTAAATTAAAATCGTTTACTTACTATTTAATTGAGTTAAAATATAACTATATGTCTAAAGTAACTATAACAAAAATGTACTTGATGATTATAAAATGTAAATGAGTTAAATGAAGGAAAGCATTGTTATGCAGGAAGAGAGGAATCAGGGGTTATAAGGTACCTGCACTACATGTGAGTCAATGCAGTGTTACACAAAGGTACACTTAGATTAGTTTAAAATGTACATTGCAAACTACAGGGTAGTAATTAACTATTTTAAAATATGATTCACATTTTAAGTGGAATAAAAGTATATAAAGTGTTTTCATACAAGGAGGAAAGAAACGTCAAGCAATGATTACAGAAAAATTGCAAATATGATTGATATTAAAAATTCATGAGAAACTGCATTAAATGGGATGGTCTAAACACAAGAATTAAAAGATATATTTTCATAATGGATGCAGAAAACTACTTGTTGTCTACAAGAAACCCACTTTAAATATTAAAACCAATAGTTTAAAAACAAAGAAGAAGAAAATTACTATGTTAATTCTTATGACAAGAAAGCAGAAGTAGCAATACAAACTTCAGACAAAGCAGACTTCAGAGCAAGGAAACTTGCCAGGGGTAAAGCAGAAGCAATACACAATAAAAAATGGATCAATTCCCTAATGAAGATATGACAATCCTAAACATGTATGAACCCACAACAGAGTACCAAAATACATGAGGCCAAAACTGACTAATGTAAGAAGTAGGTAAATCCAGTATTATAGTTGGAGATTTCAATGGCCTTGTCAGTAAGATAGTTCAAGGAGGCAGAAAATCAATTAGAATACAGTTGACTTGAATACCACTATCAATTTGATCTAATTGAAATTAATAAAATATACTTTCCAGCACCAGAATAACATAAATTTTTCTCAACTTTGCTTGGAACATTCACCAAGATAGATCACATTCTGGACCATAAGCTCCATCTTAACAAATTTACAAAAAGAGAAATTATACAGAGTATATTTCTGACCACATGGGGAATTAAAATACAAATCAATAACAGAAAGACACCCTAGAAAATCTGAACATGTTTAAGAATTAAACAATGCACGTGTAATAAGATATGGGTCAAAGAAGAAGTCTTGCCAAGTGTGATGGCGCATTACACGTAATCCCAGCTACTCAGTAGGCTACAGAAGGAATATCCTAAGTTTGAAGCCAGCCTAAGTGACTTAATTAGATCCTGTTTAAAATTTTTTAAAATAAAAAATAAAAGGGCTGGGAATGTAGCTGTAGTTCAATGGTAGAGTACATGTATAGCATATGCTAGACCCTCAGCTCAATCCTTAGTTCCAAAAATGTAATCACAAAGGATCAGAATTTTAAAAAGTCTTAGATCATAATATAAAACATTTAGAATTAAATAAAAGTACACATCAAAATGTGTAAGCTGTAGTGAAAGCAAAACTCAGGGGAAAATTTGTAGAATAAAATGTATACATTAGAAAAGAAAGATCTAAAATCAATAAGCTAAGCTTAAACATTAAACAACAAGAGAAAGAACAATTTAAGTCTAAAACAAGCAGTACAAAAATAAAAATGAAATTAGAGTAAAAATCTGTGAAATTGAAACAGAAAAACAATAGAGAATAATCAGTGAAACCAAAAACTGACTCTTAGAAAAAAATCAAGACCAAAAAAGAATGAATAAACTCCTTGCAAAGTTGCCTGAGAAAGACAGGCAGAGATACAGAGAGGACCCCGTTTACCAATAGTAGAAATGAACTGGGTTCATAAGTACTAATCACATACACAATAAAGGATAATAAAGGAATACTGAGAATAATTCCATGCCTGTAAATTTGATAACTACATGAAATACACCAATTTCTTGAAAGACATAAATTACCAAAATTCACGAAAGGAGAAGAGAACTGGTTAACTCAAATAACCCTGTATTACATAAGTTGAATTAATAATTAATAAATGTCTAAAGAAAAAAGCAGATCCAGATGATTGGTACATTGATGAAAAGAAATGACATCGATTTTTCACAATCACTTCCTACAAAAGGAAAGAACAATTCATTTTTTCCAGAAAAATATTGCTTCCTCTTATTTAACCCTGATATGCCTCCTCCCAAACTACTGTAAACCACTGATGTTTTTACTTTTTCTGGTGAAAATAGTGACATTAAGTATTTGTCAAAACCCACAGAATTATACAGTACAAAAAGTAAACTTAAATGTATTCAAATTTGTTAGAGGATCATTTAGAATATCCAAGAATGGAAAATAGAATGTTACAAAACAACCTAAATGTATTACAATTGCTTGAAAATAAAATCCTCATTGAAGTGGGTATATGAAGAGGTGCTAACCTAAGTTACCTTAGAAATAAGTGGAGTTCATCAGAAAAAAAGCAAAAAGGTCTATGTTTAAATATAGGCCTTTTGGTTCATTGTTAAAAGAACATTTTAACAATGTCCTTAAAATATTGTTTCCCATGGCAGTATTGTTTAACAATTCTGAAAATAACTTATGCATACGCTGGAATTGAAAATTAAATGGATGATGGATAGTGGAGGTCAAATTTCACTGTGGGAGTGAGTAGGAGGTTACAGATAAAGCAAGGGAAGGAAGGTAGCACGATGCCTGTGGTAATGACTTACAGTTGGACAAAAGGCCCATGTATTAAAGGCGTATTCTATAGCTTGGCATTATTGGGAGGTGGTGGAAACTTTAAGAGTTGGTGTATAGTGGGAGGCCATTGGGATTATGCCCTTCAAGGGAATAATGGGATTCCAGTCCCTCTTTCCCATTCCCAGTCATGAGGTGAAGGGGTTCTTCTGCCCTGCCTCACACCATGATGTACTACCACAGACCCAAGCAATGGGGCTAGTTGGTCATGGACTGAAGCCTCCAAAACTGTGAGCCAAAATAAACCATTTTTCTCTTTAAGTTGATTATCTTAGGTATTTTGTTACAGTAATAGAAAGTTAACACAGAATCCAACTTTAACTAAATATATACAGAGATGTTTACATATAGAAATGTTTGTGGTTATATTGAATACTCTATCAATATCAAATGTTAATAATAGGGGAAACACCACAGAAGCTCTCTGCTATCATCACAATAATCCTATAAATTTAAAACTGCTCCAAGATAAAACATTTAAAATATAGTTATTATAGCTGGGTGTGGAGACGTATTCCTGTAACTCAGGAAGCTGAGGCAGGAGGATCCCAAGTTCAAAGCCAGCATGAACAGCTTAGTGAGGAACTAAGCAATTTAGTGAGACTGTTTCAAAATAATAAAATAAAAAGATTTGGGGATGTGGCTCAGTGGTTAATTGTCCCTGAGTTCAATCGCCAGTACCAAAAAAAAAAAAAACAGTAATTGCAACTTAGAAAATAACTTCACATGTCATGGACAAAGCAGTTCATCAATCAGGTAGCAGAGAAAATTAAATATTTTTTCTCATCTTTCCTTAAATATAGAAACACTACCCAACCATATTGTGATGTTAGGTATATAGCCCAGAGATATGTCATGGAATGATGAGAAACACCCTGTACTATAAGTTAATGAACAAGGATGTAGTTCCTATCTTAGTGGCTTGCTACTCTTAATAAACCTTGAGAAATCACTCCTTCTCTTTAAAACAAGTATATTGGATATAACTACCTTTAAAGCCTATCCAGCTCAGACATTCCAACATATTATTTTTTTGTTTTGGTATCAGTGATTGAACCCAGGCATGCTTAACCACTGAGCTACATTCACAGCCTTTTAAAAAAAAATTGAGACAAGGCCTCACTAAGTTGCTGAGGCTGGCTTTGAACTTGTGATTCTCCAGCCTCAGCCTCCCAAGTCACTGGGATTACAGGCATGTGCAACTTCTATATTCTCTAATATAGAAGAAAGATTGGGTTTCTCACATGTTCATAAGGTTGACACTCCCCTCTTGAGCATGCTGTGTATCTGTGAATAGGATTTTGGAGTCCATGCCAGAAAGCCAGTTAGAGTCAAGGATTTCTATGCAACGCAGGACAGGTTTTAAACTGCCCACAGGGGTAAAAGTTTAGCAGAATCTTTTATCATCTATACTATAAGTAGTTACTGTTGGTTCCCTGCCCATATCTGCTTCACCAGGCTATTGTGCACATTCTCCAACTGCTGTGTGTGCTAACTGCTAACAGGTTATAGTTCGCTAGTCTCCGGAGAATTGTTCCAGGTCAACGGAAGCTGCCTTGTGCAGAGGGGCCTAGGATGTTATACAGACTCCTTTCCTGGGAGTTGGTTCATTACTAATGACTTAGTGATACTGGGGTATTAAAGCCCAGTCTCCTTGTCTGTAGGTGGGACAAATCTGTCATATTCATAATGCATCACAGCTCCCTGATATCACACTGAGCTTAGACTACAACTGAATGCACATCTTTGCCTGGATTCTTTTCCTTCCCTTTTCTGATTTCCTTACTGTATTAGAGTTTCAACTGGGAACACTCATTCACTAAATCATATCCAAAAGCCTCAGGCTCTACTTATTGGGAATGTGACCTCAGAGAGTATGGGAAAAGTTGTTGTAACATCCTTTCAATGTCCCAGAGAAGTCAGGTGGGAAAATTCTGTAAAGCAGAATTCCATGCAAAATTCTGTAAAGCAGGAATCTGAAAACTTGGCAAGGAGTAAATGTTTTAGTCTTTATAGGTCATATATGCTTACTACTGCAGATTATTTTTCCTCTTTTTAAAAAAATCCTTTAAAAATGTAAACACCATTTTTACTCTTAGTTCATATAAAAACTAGCAGCTGGCAGGATTTGACCCATGGGCTACAGTTTGCTGATCTCCATTCTAAAGCCTAGAGGTAAATAAACTACACAGGGACACCTCAGTGCAGAGGGAAGGTTTACAAGGTCTCAGTCATACTTGGGTCTTCAATGGGGAGGGTTAATGAAGAAGCCCATCTGACAGAAGGCAGCAGGAATCAACTAATGAACATTAAAGTCTTTAAAAACATTATGACTTTACAAAACTAAGTTCAAGGATTTATCATTAAATATTCATCTCATCTACTTAATCAGTTATCTTATGCTATGGTTGTTATGAGAAACTTTTTAACAAAATGATTTAATTTAGGGGAACTGAAGATCTCTCAAGAAGCAAAATAGTTCCTAGTGAGTCTTTGTATATTATCAAGAAAAGAGAGACATATAAACTGAGACAGATATATATGGAGATCAGAGAGAGAGAACAGAAAAGAAATAGGCAGAGAATAAAATTAAAAACAAACATGGATAGAGAGGGGAAGAGACAAGAGTGGAGAGTGAAAGAAAGAGAAAAAGAAAATTAGATATAAAGAGAAATAGGCAGAGGTCGAGAGGGAGAGACAATGACAGAGAATCAGATAAAGGGGAAGCTCTTAAGTAATATTTCTGACAGCAGTTCAAAGCCAGATCTCAAAAATGGAGGCTTAATTAATGATTCAACACTGGTCTCATTTTAGCCTCTACATTCACAACCTAATACCTGTGGTAAGAATCAGGTTGGTGTGTGTTGTTTGATTTAAAGAGGATAAACACTCTATACTTTAGAATTCTGGAACATATTTTCAGGATTATTACTTATAGAGGGCATTGATTATGTAGTGATATACCCAATAATGTCTGAGAACAGATTCTAAGATATAAATGACCAGGAAAGGAAGTATGAGAAGGTACTTGTTGGGACTAATGACATGTTAACTAACTCAGGCTGACTCCTTACTCCCTGGCGAGTGAGCTAGATCAAGGCCTCAAAGGCGGTTTCAATAGTTAATGACAATAAATCGGACCACCATCAGGGATTGGTTAACAACAATTCCCCGAACGTGATCAGCTCGAGCTTGCCATATGGGACTCTCACCTACGTGAACCTCCCATGCCTTGCGGACCTTTAAGCTGATTGGTTCCCGCCTAGCCCCCACCCTACATAAAAGCTGTGTGATTTCCTCAATAAACGAGATTCCTGCTATGCCTCGTACACTGACAGACCTCCTGGCTCTGGTGTGTTTCCTTTGCCACCGACACTCATCAACCTGCTCAGCCCTGTATTCTCCTCAGGCGGACACTGAGGAGGTACATCGGACCTTGTTGCCCGACAGGGAGCAATAGCTACTCATATGAGGTAGGTAGCACAATATAAAGAATAGAACTCAGAGTAAATATGCCTAAGTTCAAGTCTATATTCTTCCACTTACTTACCTTGAGAAAATTGCTTAATGTGTATAAGATTCAAAATTTCATCTGAAAAATTTTTCTCTCACACATATAGATGTGCATTCAGCTATGCACACATACACACACACAGTGTTAAATAAAAGCATGAATAGAGTTTTCTGACAAAAAGGTAAAGGGTAAGATAGGATAAATGATCTCTCTAACCCTTCCACATCTTAGTAAGCCTCAGCAATATTCCAGAAAAGGAAAAAATTGAGATTATTGGAAACACCATCTGTAAAAAAAAAATCATGACATCAGCTCTGTAAATTGTGGAACATAAATTTTCCTTCTACCCCAGTTTGATTTGTTTGTTTATTTTTATTTTTGCTCTAAGGAACTGAGGAAATTGGTAAAGAATTCTATAAACCCACAGGAAATATAGGAAATAAAGGTGTCAACTCCAGTCTTCTAACACAGTTATATGGATTATGTGGAATAATATATGTAAATTTCTTTTTCAGTCATTACATACCATATGTACTGATTATATATGGACTAATTTTAGAACAATCAAACGAATCATTAATTTTTGCTGAATTGACAGTACATATCATTCAAAACACTGGAAACTTTTAAATATGGTATCCCAGATATTTTACATTGAATGTCATAGGCACAATCCAGTTTTTTCATTTCAAGGAAACAAAGCCAACAAGGTGTAAAGCAGGCTTAATTTCTAGTCATTTCTTTTTAAAGAACAGTATCAAAAACTCCTCTAACCAGGAACTAGACCAGCATTAGCCCACAGTGAGAAAATAGTTTGTTAGTTTTTCTTTAAGTTTCAGCACTATCATTTCTTGTTACTTTGTCTCTGCTTCCCATCTGTCATAGACACTGGGACAAACTTCTGACAAGATCTTCCTTCAATGAAGGATATGTTGCTCCAGCTATTGAGACTGTCCTAGAAAGTCAGCTGTCAGCTGTTAGCCTCTTCAAGGACTGCATGAGCTGTAGAGATTAGTCTTGCAAAGGTCATGTCTCCTTTCTGGGTGGCCTACAAACAATTTCTGTTCCTATGGGAGTATAAATGCCTGGCCATCTCAGCCCAATTTTGGAAAAAAAACTCTTCAGGGCCTTCCTTGCCCTAGCATTCTCCCATCAGATCAATATAGGCTATTGTTGGGCCTGTATCATAACTCAATTTCTTCCTCTGCCCAATCTTGCCTCCTTCTCCTCCCTTTCACAGAGATTGAATCTAAAGATATTCCTAAATAAATACTATGTTTCAGTTCATTCTCTGTTGCTGTAACAAAATACCTGAAACTGGGTTATGTATAAAGAAAAGAGGTTTATTTAGCTCACAGATTTGGATGCTGAAAATTCAAGATAGGGCAGACCCATCTGTTTGGTCTCTATTGAAGCCTCTTTGGGTGACAACACAGCAAAGAAACAGAGAAGGACTGTGTGTGCAGAAGGTACCACATATATGGGTTGGACTCATTTTTATAAACAATCCACTCTAACAAGAGCTAATTCACCCCACAAGAACAGCATTCATCACTTCGGAGAATGATGCCCATAACCTTACATTAGGCCCCATATCTTCAAGGTTCCACCACCTTTCAACTTCACTACAGTGGGGATCAAGCTTCCAGTACATGAACCTTTGTGGGACAGACCACATTCAAACAACAGTAACTCAGATGCTAAATGATATCTCATAATTTCCTTCTCAGGGAACCCAACTATAATACTTTCTCACATGCCTTATATTTTATAGTATCACTATGTAGCATGAATTCATGGAATTATAGGTCAGTAAGGAGTTAACCCCAATTCTAGGTGATACATATAAACA
This sequence comes from Sciurus vulgaris, assembly GCF_902686455.1. Classification (NCBI taxonomy): domain Eukaryota; kingdom Metazoa; phylum Chordata; class Mammalia; order Rodentia; family Sciuridae; genus Sciurus; species Sciurus vulgaris. Next base: position 100,158,628 of record NC_136471.1, on the reverse strand, counting down.
ACAAGAGGAAAAAAGAATCAGAGAGGTCCCTATTAGAACTCAGATATAGCATGCTCATAGGACTTCTTATACACTCTAACCTTCAATGATAAACCCAGGAGCCATGAGGGACTGTAGGTTATATGTAAAAGAATAAACTGATATTAACAGAACATTTATAATGAGCACTGGACTAGACACCTCTATACCTATTCTCTCACTTAATCCTCATTAAGAATAAGCTGGTATAGGTAATAATTCTCACTGATTAAGAAAGCTGAGATTAAGTGCATGTAAGGGACACAGTGAATGAAGGTCAACCAACCAAAACTCAAAGACAGATAATCTAAGAGATCATCTTAAGAATATAAACTTCAACATTGGTTTCATTTCAGTCCAGAGCCTAAAAGTATTTTCTCCAACTATATTAGATAGTCATTTTGCTTGACTGAATATAAAAAAGTTTTTAAAAAACAATGACATAGACAAGATACGGTTTTTCTTTTTTAAAATTATTTGTTCTAATTAGTTACACATGACAACAAAATGCATTTCAACTCACTGTACAACATGAAAGACCTAAGTTAAGTGGTGGCTAACATTAGTTCAGGAGCTGGAGGATATTACAACTGAGGCTGCAAAATCTATTGGTCTTTCCTCCATCTTTCTTTCTAGCATTAAAAATACTGTTCTTCGGGAAGGAAGAAGAGAGGCTGATGGGTAGAAGGACATGCATCAACTCACTTAACTCATTTAAAAAGCAATGACTTCTGTTTATGTAACACTGGCCAGAGATCTGTTGAATATGCACCTTTGACTGCAGTCTAGGAAATAAATAAGCCACTAACAGTCTAATAAAACTGGAGTTCAGTTTGTATGAAAGAAGAGTCAGTTGCGGTGGCACATGCCTATAATCCCAGGAGGCTTGGGAGGTTGAAGCAGGAGGATTGCAATTTCAAAGCAAGCCTTAGCAAAACCAAGGCCCTAAGCAACTCAGTGAGACCCTATATCTAAATAAAATATAAAATATGGCTGGGGATGTGGCTCAGTGGTCCAGTGTCCTTGAGTTCAATCCCTGGTATTCAAAAAAAGAAAAGAAAAGAAATAGAGAATTACTGTTGACTGAAGAACTAACTAATGCCTAAAGATTCATCTCGGGACTTCTAAAACTTTTGCTGATATTCAGGTTGGGTTCCCTGGAAATGGACTTAAGCAGTTTTTAGGGGCATGTTCTTGTGAGCAGAACATGTAAGAGAATATGGGAGAAACTGAAACACAATATAGTTGTTGTAAAAGAGACAAGTCACCTTCATAGAAAACTCTGATATTGGGGTGACCCTTCAGGGATGTTCCAAGTTGAAACAAGGGGACTGACCTTATATCCTGCAACACTCAGTCACTCAATGCTGACTGCCCCTGAGAAGGGCAAGTGACCTTGGAAGAGGCAACCATGTCTGCCAAGGACAATTCCTAGGGATGAACTCTATACTGACAGTAATCAGCACTTCTGGGAAATAAGTGCTTCAGACCTGAAGTAGAAATTTGGACAGAGTATCTCACCATCCACAACACCAGACTAATAATAAGTTGACCCTCACATGATAAAGTGCAGACTCTCCATGCTAACCTCACACAATGTGGCAAGGGAGGTACAAAATGAAATTAAAACATTACCAGATATATAAGTTTGATGCAATTGCTAGAGCTTTATTTCTTGCAAATTCCCAATGTTAATGATTACTGTTATATCAAATGTGCATGTAGTTCCAGTGAAGATGATTCTTAAAAATGTTTGCTATCAATTAAACAATTAGTGTCTTCACAGGAAGGAAAAAGTAAGTAATCTCAACAACATTTTGAGGACCAATGCTTACAAAATTGTTCATACAGAGAAGTGCATTTGGATAATACCTTTGCAATTTATGAAAGTGATCTTTTAGAGATACAATTAGTATTTATTGGGCAAATGCAATTCTCAGTTAAAGTGATCAGCCTGGCAAATTCAGACTTTGTTAGCCAGGACATCTTTGTCTAAAACTTTCTAAACAAAAATGGATCCAATATAAATTTTTTATACTTCTGATCTTGATAATAAAAACTGTATTAACTAGTAATTAAAAAGGGTATGATCATTTTACTTCACTAATGAAGCAGTTCAGATTGTTTCAAAACTTACCTGAGGATAATTGCCAAATGGTTGGTAATTATCAGAACCTGGACACAAACTCTAAAACCCTGACTTCAATCCCAGTGCTTTTTCTAGGAGACTGTAGTTTTCTTGTGGACCAGATACCAACACAGCAGGACTATGTAAGACAGGGATTAAAATAATGGCTGTGATAGATAAGGACTAAAGAAAAATTCACCTGCAGAGAAACATGATATGATAAATAACTTTTGTGAACTAAAACTGCCAACAAATTGTACAACTACTATGCCTTATAAGAATGGATGTTCTCCTAGGGAATATTTTAAAAACTCAAAAATTAAGTTATGATATACTTATTTTAAATGTGTATGTATGTATGTATATATAGATACATTCATTCCCCAAGTATTCTGTTGTTCTAAAAGGGATTAAAGATGGTTTAGAAAGATAAATTAAATGCCAGAAAATAAAAGAAGTTGAAAATATAAATGAAGTAAGAAAATGAGAAAGATTATAAAATGCAGCTGGAAAAAGACAACAAATTCATACCACAAAACCTCCCTAGTTGTTATTGTTAAGGATAGTCAAAAAATATGACTCTAAGTCTTCTTGCAGTGGAAATAAGAAGGGAAACTTGATCCTTTATATGAGTGTCAAATAGATTTCAAAGGCAAATTTGTCACGAATAATACTATTAAATTTCTTCAAAAGTAGAACACTCATACCAATCATACCACATCTTACCAATATTTGTAACTAAAACATATTAATAATTTATTAATAGTCCTAAAACTTGTATTTTTTTCTCACGTTGCAAAATTAGTGTGATCACCAAAAACAGCCTAAAATACATGAAAGTTTCAAGAGGAAAACAGAAATCTCCAGAAAGATAACCATTTGCTTTTTAGTTAGTACATATCAATTATACATATTTAAAAGGGCATAGTATATAATTATGATTTCTATCTCCTTATTATTTCTTTGTATTTAGATTTTCTTTTCTCTAATTCTTGATCAAATATATAATAGGTTATTATAAACTTTTGTCACCCTATTGTGCAATAGAACACCAGAATTTATCTCCCTATCTAATTGTATTTTGGTATATGGAGAAAGAACCACTTTTAATATTTTACTATATACTATAACCATATATATAGTTATTCCTCAGGACATTAGTTCTAGAACAACCTGCAGATAGCAAAATCCAGAGATGCTCAAGTTTCTTATATAAAATGCCATAATATTTTCATATAACTCATGCATATCCTTCTGTAGATTTTTAAATCATCCCTACATGACATTATAACTAATATTATGTAAGTGCCATATAAGTAGTTATTATGCTGTATTTTTAGGGGAAAATGACAAGAAAAAAGTCTGTACATGTTCAATGCAGACACAGTTTTTAAAAATAGTGAAACACAGATTGGGAGACAAGGGGACTGACCTTATATGTGCTGTATGTATGTATATACACACATGCGCATGTTACAAAATATATATTAATACGTTTAAAAATATATTTTACATTTTTAAATTATGTAATTCATAATAAAAATTATATGATATAAAATTAGACTCATATTTGTCATTCATTAATATGCTTTGGATATTCCATCATGTTCAATATTCTCATATGGTATATTTATATGTGAAATATTATGTAGCCACATAAAGTTATATATAATTTATTCATCAATTTAATCAAACTTATATTGGCTGGATATATGTTTATATTTTTTCTTTTATGAATAAAATACAAAAAGTAATTCATAATTTTGAATTCTGATTTTTATCACTACTCTAAAAAATGACTAAGCAAAAAGGAACAAATTTTTTAAACATTTATAGTCACATTCATAATCTGCCCTCTGGAAAATTAATACCAATTTATACTTATTTAAAAATGTATGAAAAATAATGTCAACTTCCTAAGTGGAAGAATAAAGACCTTGGTGAATCCAATGCTCCATAAAAGTGGAGAAATTACTGACAAAAAAATAAAAAGCTTTATAAACTCAAAAAATTAACCAAAGGCATGGAACAAACTGAAAAGTTATTCAAGAAAACCTACTGGGGTCTGGGGTTGTAGTTCTATAGTAGAGCACTTGCCTAGCATGTGAGAGGCAATGGGTTTGATTCTTATACCACATAAAAATAAATAAGTAAAATAAAAGATAAATAAAAAAACCCATTGGATCTATTCAAGACAATCTATTGGTGTCTATGGCATTTTAATTTGAATTTTCTCTTGTGACACACACTGTGTAGGATTACTTCATCCCTGGGTATCAAGCAGGACCCCTCTAGAATGAAGGTTTTCAAGGGAGAAGGGAAAAGAAAGGGAGAGGGAGATGATATTTTTTGAGGAAGAGGTTTTCTAGTTTCTACAATGCACATTGGGGAAGAGGAATTCTGGTTTCTATGACTTCTTCAGGGAGAAAAAAGGTCAGGAGAGAAGAGGACTGGATAAAGCCAGCAAGACCTTGCCTCTGAGGCCCTTCTAGTCCCTTTTAGTTCAAAGTACTCAGCATACCATTGTCCCACACTTTGGAGTATCGTGTTCTGAGCCCTGTCAGTTCAACATTCAAAAATCATTCATATATATTATTAGAATAAGAGATAGTAATTATATGATCAATTCAATAAACAGAGAGAAAGCAATAAAATCCAAATGTCATCATAACAAAAATTCTCTACAGATTTGGAATGAAAGGGAAATTCTTTATGTTGACAAAGATTATCTAATAAAAAGTCTGCAGCAAATATCATACTTAATGGTAAAAGAATGAAGAATTTCCCCTAAAACAGGAAGAAAGAGAAGATGCCCATTCTCACTACTTCTCTTTTTTTTTTTTTTGGTACTTCTTTTAAACACTGTACTGGAGGTTCTAGCCAATGTAATCAGGCAAAGGAGAAAAACATCTAGACCAAAAAGAAGAAGTAAAGTTGTACTTGCAGATAACATGATCCTGGATATAGAAAATTCTAATAAATCCACAGAGGAAACTACCATAATTAACAGGTAAGACAGTAGAATTCAAGATCAATATACATAAAAGTGCATTTCTATGTAAAAACAATAATGAATCTGAAAATAAAATTTAAGAAACAATTCATGATCACATCAAAAGAATAAAACACTTAGGAATAAATTTAATTTAATAAGTGCAAGATTGGATACCAAAAATTATGAAACACTGCTGAGGGAAATTTAAAGTATCTAAGTAAATGGAGAAATATTCCATTTCATAGGTTAGAAGATTCAATACTGTTAGGAATACAATTTTACACAGATTTATTTATAGATTCAATGAAATACCAATAAAATTTCCAATAAGTTTTTTTATACAAATTTACACACTAATCCTAAGATACACATGAAAAACCAAAACACCCATACTATCTAAAACAATTTTGAAAAATAAGGATAAAATCTGGGTACTTTCTAATTTCAAAACTTACTGTAAAGTTACAGTTATCTAGACAGTGTAGTACCAAAATAAAGACAGGCACACAGCTCAGTGGAATAGATTGGAGAGTTGGAAATAAATCCTTATATTTATGATTAACTGATTTTCAAGAAATATTTTTAAAACAAATAATACTAGAACAATGGAATATTTACATAAAGTAGATCAGCTTGGACACTTAACTCACACCATACACAATTATTTTATACTGGGGATTGGACTCGGGGTGCTTGACAACTGAAGCACATCCCAAGCAACCCTCCCCCTTTTTATTTTCAGACAGGGTCTTGCTAAGTTATTTAGGTCCTGGCTAAGTGGCTGGCTTTGAACTCGCAATCCTCCTCCCTCAGCCTCCACAACTGTTGGGATTACAAGTGTGCACCACCATGCCTAGCACACATTTTTTAGGTATATGTACAAAAAAGATAATAGACATAAATGTCAGTGCTAAGACAATAAAACCTTAAGAAAATATGGAATAAAATCTTTGCATTGTTGGCAGTGCTTTCTTAGATATGACATCAAAATGATTTAAATACAGTCAACTAACTGGACCACAGTTTGAATCATGGATTTGGGGAAGGTTTCCACCATTCCCTAACTATAGTATTCATGGTACTTAAACTATACTATCAATATAGTTTATATCTCTTATGGTTTAGATATGAGGTGTCCCCACAAGTTCATGTGTGAGACAATGCAAGAATTTCCAGAGGTGAAATGATTTTATTATGACTGGTGTAGCCTAATCCACTGATGGATTAACTAGGTAGTGGCAGGTAGGGTGTGACTGGAAGAAGTAGGTCACTGGATGTGTGACTTTGGAGTTTGTATTTTGTCCCCAGTGAGCAGAGCGCTCTTTCTGCTTCCTGGTTGCCATGTTCTGAGCTGCATTCCTCCACTATGCCCTTTTGCCATAATATTCTGCCTTATCTTGTGCCCAGAGCTATGTTGTCAGCTGACCATGGACTGAAATTCTGAAACAGTGAGCTAAAATAAATTTTTCCTCCTCTAAATTGTTCTTGTCAGGTCTTTTAGTCACCGCAATGTAAAAGCTGAATAAAACAATGTGAAACATCTACTTATTTTCTGGGAGTCTGGAATTTGGGTTCATGCTAATAAGTTCCCAATAAAAACTTAGGTCACCAAACCCTAATGAAATTCCCTTATAGACAACATTTCATACATGTTATTATGATTTGATGCTGGAGGAGTTAAGTATATCCTGTGTGATTTGACTGGGAGAGAACTCTTAGAAACTTGTAGCTGGTTTCCTCCAGGCTTTGTCCCATGTGCCTTTTGCCTTTGCTGATTTTGTTTTGTATCCTTTCACTAAAATAAATCATTGCCATGAGCATGACTAAAAACTGAGTCCTGTGAGTCCTGGCAAATCACAGAACCTGTTGTTGGCTTTGGGGATTCCTGATACAATGCCTCAACAAACTTATAAAAAATGTATGAGAATATTCATTTTCCTGTATACTCATCAACAATGGATATTAGCACTGTTGAAAATCTTAATGAATTCAAAAGCAGTTAATGATATCATCTTACTATTCAGTTATTCATCCTGAATTTTCATTTTTATGCTTATTCCATTTACATTTGTTATTCTGAAATTATGTTGGCATGTTTGACCTGTTTTTTGGTATGTATATGCACACACATACACAAACACACAGGCACATTTCCTAAATGACTTTCCAGCTTTGTTCACATATTAAGGATAATAATAGTCTCCTGCCATATACCTTGGGTATACTTCTCAATTAATCATTTGCACAGGGATTTTTCTTAGATTTCTTCAATAGAGACTAATGACTCCACAGCAAACCTCAAAGGAAGAAACATGCTATTTGAGGAGGATCCAATTTCCACCAGATCAGTCTTCATATGTTGCTCATTTGGCTAGATTAAAAAGGGGTTCAAAAACCATGGAGGGAATGTATAATTTTTAAATCTTTCAAGGAAATCTCCTAGCATTGTTAACTGTGACTTTTCTAACACTGTGACAAGCAATAAAAACGAGATCCTATAGATTGAATAGTTTATATCCTGAAAAGATTCATATGTTGAAATCTTAACCTCAAAAGTGAAGGTATTGGAAGATGGGGCATTAGCAGGTGTTAGGTCATAAAGTTGGAGCCCTTATGAATGGGATTAACGTTCTTATAAGAGATAGCCCAGAGAGTTTCCTCAATCCTTCTGCAATGTGATGTTACAAAAAGATGACTGTCTAAGGAATCAGGAAGCAGTCCCTCACCAGATACCAAATCTGCTGGTACCTTGATCTTGGACTTGCCAGTCTCTAGAACTGTTAGGAAGAAATTTCTATTGTTTATAAGCCATTCAGTCTATGGTAGTTTGTTGCAGATGCCTGAAGAGACTATGACAAAATATTACCCTACGGTGTACCTGTTGTGAAGATATTCCATTGAGTCAGTTACAGACTTTACTAGACATGTGAACTAAGAAAAGTGTTCACATACTCTACTATGCTTCCCTCATTTTGTTTGCTCTCTAGCTTCCCCAGCTATATGTATGTGTGGTACTGGGGATTGAACCCAGGAGTGCTCTACCATTTATATCCCCAGCCACTGCTGCCACCACCAACATCATCAACACTGATGATTAAATTGCTAAGGTTGGCCTGCAACTTGTGTTCCTCCTGCCTCATCCTACAAAGTAGCTGGAATTAAAGGTATGAACCATCAGCCCAGCTTCCTTGGCTTTTTAGTTCTACCTGTTCAGCATACTATCCCCAGTTGATCTTTGTATTCTCTGTTCCCTCAATTGGAGAGACACTTCCCACCCTCTAACACCTATTCCTACTTCAGATCTTAGTCCAAGTGTCACTTCCTGGAGAAACATTCTTTTATTTCCCTCACTAGGTCAAATCTTCCCTTATATGTGTTTTCATAGAACCTCTACCTAATCACTGTCACAATTGAAATTTTGCTTCCATTTGGGATATTACTTAATTACTAGAATGTTAAGTGCCCTAACAATAAATGTTCATTTTGTTCATTATGAAGGGTATCAGAATATGCTTACCCTAACATATCTCTGGCATATGGACTATTTTGAGCTGAAGGCCATTGAGAATCTGCAGATATAGACAAAGTTTTCCTTTTCTAAAGGAAATTTACATTTATAAAGAAAATTTCCATTTGTAGAGATGTTTCCTTCTCCCATACTAGGAAAAGTAGTACTTTTAGCAACTCTTATCTATGGGGAAAAAGCAGGTTTAAATCTGCATAAACAGATTTATCAAACAACCCTGCTTATTATACTCTTTGAGTATACCTTCCCATAATTTGCAGCCACCAGTCCAAGGCCTCAAGTTCCTTTTTTCTTTTGTTTTATCCTAAGATGATATATAAAGCAAAGTTTCCACCATCATTTTTTTGTTATTCATCTGGATACTCCCACATGTGTGATGTACATACTAAAACATGTTTTTCTCTGTTAATCTTTCTTTGACCAGTCTCAATTTCAGAGGTCCAGGTACAGAATCTGAGATAAGTAGATTTTTTTCCTTCCCTATTATTTGTATAATCCCCACCTTACACTGTGCCTAGAATCTAATAGGTCCTCAGGTAATAAATGTTCAATTGAGTAGGGCATTCTCTTCCACAAATAGGCATGTCTTCTAAAGATATGGTGCTGAACCCTAGAGAACGGTTTTTAAGTGAAATTTAATAGATGCAAATGCTTTCACAAGCAGTATCACGTTTAATCATTACAAAATCTCTGCCAAGTATTGTTTACCTAGTCTTACAAAAGCAGATACCAAGGCTCAGAGTGACTGAACAACGTTGTTTGGTCCATTTATGCCCCATAGAGTGTCTCCATTCACAAGTCAAATCCTTCTTTCATAATTTCTATGCAGCTGTTAAGGGATCAATCTAATATATGATTTATTTCCTCATTTCCCACTATGAAGATTGCCTTTTGCTTTTTATAGTTTTGCTGAAAGCAAAAATTAGGATCTGAATCACCTATTAAAGTGTAGGGAAGGAAAAATTCTCTTGCCTTCTAGGTTCTCTGCCTGGGGCTCTTTAAATTGGACTGAAAAAAAGACAAATTAGCAAGAGAAAAATAAACAGAAGTTTATTAACATGTTCTTTGCAAATGTAACACATGGGAGTACCCAGAGATGAGTAACTCAAAGGTTTGGTTAGAACTTGTATTTATACATCATCTGAACAAAGAATATATTTTTAGAGAAGTGACAAGACAAAGGAAAACACCTTTGAGTCTCTAAGGTGGCAAATTGTGACAAGGCAAATATATGGGAAATTAATAATGGGTAAAGGGTAATTAGTAGAATTTTTTGTATAGATTCCTCTGGTGCTGTCTCCAGACTGGTAAATTTCTAAAGTTGTCCATGGTGATTAACTTTTGTACTTCACGACAAAAGAAGGGACTACCTTTGAAATTTATGTCCTGCTCTTATGCAAAGAGAGGTAGGGCAGAAAATTTTTTATACCCCACTTTTTCTCATTTACCTTAAGCTCAAAATAATCTTTATGTCAAGACAGCATATTTTGGGATGGCATATTCTGCCTCCCTACAGGAAAAAAATAAGAAACTGACTGATTTTAAATAAGAGGACTGCTATGGTTTGGATGAGTCTTCCAAAGGCCCATGTGTTAAAAGTTTGGTCCCCAGGGAGTCACTATTGGGAAATGGTGGAATCTTTGAGAAGTGGTGGCTAGCAAGAGGTCCTTAGGTCACTGGGTTTTGCGGGAACCCAGTCTCTTGATCTCTTGCTGATTCCTGGCTCAAGATGAAAGCAATTCGCATTGACACATGCTTCCCATCATTGTCATCCAGTGCCCTCTCCAGAGGCCCAAAGCAGCAGAGCTAGCTGGTGTTGGACTGGAACTGCCAGAATCATGAGTCAAAATAAACCTCTTTTTACTTCATATGTAGCCTGCCTCCAGTATTTTGTTATAATGATATGAAGCTGACAGATACAAGGATCAAGTATCAAAACACAGATGCTGAATATTTTAGGAAAAAGTGTGATTCCAACCATGATAGGTCACATAAATAAAGATTCTCTCTTCTACTTCTATTGTACAGTTACATCATTTGGACAAAGTTCAGAGGCCATGCCTCAATGTTGGAGTGACACAGGATCTGCTCTCTCTATCTCCAACAACTTCAAAGAGACTGAGTCGGCTCTGTGGTTTCTGCAACAGGGAAAGCTCCCACTCAGAAGGATCTTGTATTAGTCATCTATTGCCACACAACAAATTACCCCAAATTTTAGTTATTTTTGCAGTACGGTAGACTAAACTCAGGGGTGCTCTACCACTGAGATGATGATAATGAGGAGAAGGAGGAGGAGTGCCCAACACTTACTATTTTTTATTTTGAGACAGGATCTAAGTTGCTGGCTTCAGATTTGCAATCCTCCTGTCTCAGCCTCCCAAGTCACTGTGATTACAGGTTTGTGCCACCATGCCTTACAAACATTTAGATATTTACAACAATAAAATTTTATTTTGGATTAGAAATCCAAGAGCAATTTAACTTAGCAGTCATGGCTTGGGGTATCTCATGAACTTGCAGTCATCTCAAGGATGGAAAATTTACTTTCAAGTTTACTTATATGGTTGTTGGGAGGACTCAGTTCTTCATTGGCCATTGGCTAGAGACTTCAGTTGCTTGTCACATGGTCATCTAGATACCTGACTACTTATCCTCACAATATTGCCATTGACTTCCTTAAGAGCAAGTTATCTGAAAAAAGAAAGAGAAAGAATTCAAGATGGAAGCCACAGTCTTCTATAAACTAATCTTGAAAGTGACATACCATCATTTCTACTGCACTTCATTGGTTACTCCAAATAAACTTCATACCATATTGGAGGGAATTTATAAAAGGTTATGAATGCCAGAAAGCAGAGATCATTGAAAGATCATTGAGAGATCATTTGTGGCTATTTTGGCAGCTGGCTACCACAAGTCCCTTCTCATCTTGAGGAGGTGATAAAGTTGTTCCTCTGAACTAACACTATCAAGGTGGAAAGGGATGCTAAAGCCAAACTATTGAGGAAACTCTGGCAGAAGCTAGATATGGTTAGAATTATTGCATCTGTTAATAGCTAGGTAAGCTGATAATGAATATAATATATAAAATGAGATATGTTTAAGGGATCACCTGTGGTATAGCTAAAGATAAAATGATAAATAATACCATTCACTTCCCTGAATACAAAGCCATGCTTACCTTGGTAGAGGACAGAATGGGGAAGCAAAGGGACAAAGGTCTAGTTGTCCTTTATGTGAGTACTTCCATGATAAATATTTGAAACATATCTATGGATTCTCTAACTGGGAACTAACATTTGAACTGAGATCTTCTCTTCTTGAAACCCAGTGATATAAAAATACAACTGCGAGGCAGCTTCTTGGAGGAGGACCTGCTCAGTGAGATGCTTGGATACAGAGCAAGGGTCGCAGGACCCTAGGTGGCTTCTCAGAGGAGGAGCTGCCCAGCGAGATGCTTCAGTGAAGGTTGAGGCTTTCTGAACCAGGAGGTAGGTCCAGGCCCCTGAGAATGTTGCAGAGGAGGGCTGCTGAACCCAGGCAGTAGTTCTGGATCCAGGGGAACTTTTGGGAGGGGAGCTGACCAGCAAGATGTCCCCATTGGGTGAGTCTTCCCCACTGTGCACCCCGCTTTCCCACCAAGGCAGTAGAACAAGATTCACAGGCCCAGAAAAGCCATGCCTCAGACTGCAGTCTAGTTCCCCTTTGGCTGACAATTGGTCAACAAGTGAAGGCACCTCTGCCAACCAGCAGGGATTATACCCCGCCTGAAGGCCACCAACCCTATAGAGGCAGCTTTCTTGTGGAGCACAGCATTATCAAGTTCTTCCAAGACTTCAGGCTATTGAAGGCTAGGAGGTGATACACTGGAATTCCACAGGGTCATTCACTATAAGTCAGTAGAGGAAATCCGCAAAATATCAGGATTCCATTGATAGCTGACCAATATGAAAAAACAAGGGAAGAAAATGTCCAAAGCAAACCTAGATGCTACATCAATAAAATCCAATGACAGCATGGCAGAAGAAATGTCAGAAAGGGAGTTCAGAATGTACATAATTAAAATGATCAGAGAAGCAAACAATGAGATGAGAGAGCAAATGCAGGCATTGAATGATCGCACCAATCAACAGTTAAAAGAGCAAATACAGGAAGCAAAAGATTATTTCAATAAAGAGATAGAGATATTGAAAAAACAAACAAACAGAAATCCTTGAAATGAAGGAAACAATAAGCCAAACTAAAAACTCCATAGAAAGCATAACCAATAGGATAGAACACCTGGAAGACAGAACCTCAGACATTGAAGAAAAAATATTTAATCTTGAAAACAAAGTTGACCAAATAGAGAAGATGGTAAGAAATCATGAACAGAATCTACAAGAATTATGGGATATCATGAAAAGGCCAAATTTAAGAATTATTGGGATAGAGGAAGGCACAGAGAAACAAACCAAAGGAATGAACAATCTATTCAATGAAATAATATCAGAAATTTTCCCAAATCTGAAGAATGAAATGAAAAATCAAGTACAAGAGGCTTATAGGACTCCAAATATACAAAATTAAAACAGACCCATACCAAGGCACATTATAATGAAAATACCTAACATACAAAATAAAGACAGAATTTTAAAGGCTGCGAGAGAAAAAAATCAAACTATATTCAGGGAGAAACTAATAAAAATATCAGTAGATTTTTCAACCCAGACCATAAAAGCTAGAAGGGCCTGGAACAATTTTTCAACAGATGCCAACCAAGAATCTTATAGCCAACAAAAATTGCCTTCAGACTTGACTATGAAATAAAATCCTTCCATGATAAACAAAAGCTAAAAGAATTTATAAAAGAAAGCCTGCATTACAGAACATTCTCTCACCACTGGACAGATCTCTCAAACAAAAACTGAACAATGAAACCATAGATCTCAATAACACAATCAATAATTTAGACTTAATGGATATATATACAATATACCATCCAACAAAGAGTGAATACACTTTCTTCTCAGTAGTACATGGATCCTTCTCTAAAATAGATCATACTTTATGCCACAAAGCTAATGTTAGCAAATACAAGAAGATAGAGATACTACCTTGTATTCTATCAGATCATAATGGATTGAAATTAGAAATAAATGACAGAATAAAAAACAGAAACTACTCCAACACCTGGAGATTAAATGATATGCTATTGTATGATGAATGGATAACAAAAGACATCAGGAGGGAAATAAAAAAATTCTTAGAAATAAATGAGAACAAGAAACATCAGATCAAAATCTCTGGGACACTATGAAAGCAGTACTTAGAGGAAAATTTATTTCATGGAGCGCATTCAATAAAAGAAGAAAAAAATCAACAAATAAACAACCTAAAACTATAGCACAAAGCCCTAGGAAAAGAAGAACAGAGCAACACCAAAAGTAGTAGAAGACAGAAAATAGTTAAAATCAGAACTGAAATTAAAAAAAAATTGAAACAAAAGAAACAATTGAAAAAACTGACAAGATAAATAGTTGGTTCTTTGAAAAAATAAACAAAATTGATGAACCCTTAGCCATACTATCAAAGAAAAGGAGAGAGAAAACTCGAATTACTAAAATTTGGGATGAACAAGGAAATATCACAACAGACAAGAGTGAAATACAAAACATAATTAGAAGCTACTTTGAAAATCTCTACTCCAACAAAATAGAAAAATCTCGAAGACATCAACAGGTTTCTAGAGACATATGAATTACCTAAACTGAACCAGGAGGACATACACAATTTAAATAGACCAATTTCAAGTAATGAAATGAAATAAGTCATCAAAAGCCTACCAACAAAGAAAAGTCGGGGAACAGATGGGTTCTAAGCCCAGTTCTACAAAACCTTTAAAGAAGAGCTCATTCCAATACTCCTCAAAGTATTCCATGAAATAGAAGAGGAGGGAACCCTCAAAAACTTATTCAATGAAGCCAATATCACCCTGATACCTAAAACAGACAGAGACATATCGAGGGAAGAAAATTTCAGACCAATATCCTTAATGAACATTGGTGCAAAAATTCTCGTCAAAATTTTAGCAAATTGCATACAAAAATATATTAAAAAGATAGTGCACCACGATCAAGTATGTTTTCTGCCAGGGATGCCAGGTTGGTTCAAAACCCGGAAATCAATAAATGTCATTCACCATATCAATAGATTTACAGTCAAGAATCACATGATTATTGTGATGGATGCAGAAAAAGCATTTGATAAAATACAGCATCCCTTCATGCTCAAAACACTAGAAAAAATAGGGATAGTGGGAACATTCCTGAACCTTGTAAAGGCCATCTATGCTAAGCCCATGGCTAATATTCTAAATGGTGAAGAACTGAAAGCATTTCCCCTAAAAACTGGAACAAGGCAGGGATGCCCTCTTTCACCACTTCTATTCAACATTGTCCTTGAAACTCTAGTCAGAGCAATTAGACCAAAGAAAATAATGTGATATGAACAGGAGGAGAAGAATTCAAACTATCCCTATTTGCTGATGACATGATTATATATTTAGAGGACCGGGAAATTCCACCAGAAAACATTTACAACTCATAAGTGAATTCAGTAAAGTAGCAGGTTACAAGATCAATGCTCATAAATCTAATGCATTTTTGTACATAAGTGGTGAATCCTCAGAAAGAGAAATTAGGAAAAGTACCCCATTCACAATAGCCTCGAAAAAAATAAAGTACTTGGGAATCAATCTAACAAAAGAGGTGAAAGACCTCTACAATGAGAACTACAGAACACTAAAAAAAGAAATTAAAGAAAACCTTAGAAGATGAAAAGATCTCCCACATTCTTGGATAGGCAGAATTAATATTATCAAAATGGCCATACTACCAAAAGTGTTATGCAGATTCAATGCAATTTCAATTAAGATCCCAACGATGTACTTTATGGAAATAGAGCAAGCAATCGTGAAATTCATCTGGAAAAATGAGAAACACAGAATAGCTAAAGCAATCCTTAGCAGGAAGAGTGAAGCAGGGGCCATTGCAATACCAAAACTTCAAATATACTACAAAGCAATAGTAACAAAAACAGCATGGTATTGGTACCAAAATAGATAAGTAGATCAATGGTACAGAGTAGAGGACATGGACACAAATCCAAATAAATACAATTTTCTCATACTAGACAAAGGGGCCAAAAATATGCAATGGTGAAAAGGCAGCCTCTTCAACAAATGGTGCTGGGAAAACTGGAAATCCATATGCAGCAGAATGAAACTAAACCCCTATCTCTCACCCTGCAGAAAACTCAACTCAAAATGGGTCAAGAACCTCGGAATCAGACCAGAGACCCTGCATCTTATAGAAGAAAAAGTAGGTCTAAATCTTCAACATGTCGGCTTAGGATCAGACTTCCTTAACAAGACTCCCATAGCACAAGAAATAAAAGCAAGAATCAACAACTGGGATAGATTCAAACTAAAAAGCTTTCTGTCATCAAAGGAAACTATCAGCAATGTGAAGAGACAGCCTACAGAGTGGGAGAATATCTTTGCCACTCATACTTCAGATAGAGCACTAATTTCCAGAATATGTAAAGAACTCAAAAAACTCTAGACGAAGAATACAAATAACCCAATCAACAAATGGGCTAAGCAACTGAACAGACATTTCACAGAGGAAGATATACAAGCAATCAACAGATATATGAAAAAATGTTCAATGGCTCTAGTAATAACAGAAATGCAAATCAAAACTACACTAAGATTCCATCTCACCCCAATTAGAATGGCAATCATCAAGAATACAAGCAACAATAGGTGTTGGCAAGGATGTTGGGACAAAGGGACACTCATACATTGCTGCTGGGATTCCAAATTCGTACAGCCTCTCTGGAAAGCAGTATGGAGATTCCTCAGAAAGCTTGGAATGGAACCACCATTTGACCCAGCTATCCCACTCCTCAGGTTATACCCAAAGGACTTAAAATCAGCATACTACAGAGATACAGCCACATCAATGTTCATAGCTACTCAATTCACAATAGCCAGATTGTGGAACCAACCTAGATGCCCCTCAGTTGATGAATGGATAAAGATACTGTGGTATGTATATACAATGGAATATTTCTCAGCCATAAAGAATAATAAAATTATGGCATTTGCAGGCAAATGGATGAAATTGGAGAATATCCTGCTAAGTGAGATAAGCCAAATTCAAAAAATCAAAGGATGAATGATCTTGCTGATAAGCGGATGATAACACATATGGGGGTGGGAGGGGGGCAAGAATGGAGAAAGGAGGGACTGTGTAGAGGTAATAGAGGGGAGGGAGAGGTGGGGGGGAAGGAAAAATGGCAGAATGAATCAAACACTATTACCCTTTGTGAATGTATGATTGCACAAATTGTATGCCTTTACTTCATGTTCAAATCGAGAAACAATATGTATCACTTTTGTTTATAATAAAAATAAATTAAAAAATGAAACTGCTATACTATTTTATAGTAATTGTATTAATATTCTGTTCAATTTAACTTAACCTGAATTGTCCATAGCATTTAGAACCAGATACCAATTTAGACAGTTTAGACAGTTCTTATGCCTTTTTTCATGCATTTTCCTCTGCTTGAAATTATGCCCTCACTCCCAACATTAGAATTGTTTTTCATAGAAAAATTTCAATACTTTTTTTCACTTTTTCTATGATTTTCTGATTTCCTTAAATCAAAACTAATCATTACTGCTTTTTAGCACTTATTTACATATCTGTTAAAATATTTATGCAGCTAAACATAAATCATGACAGGTAGCAAATAGAAATGAATGGTAGTAATATGAAGTTACAGAGATAATTTTATAACCTGGGCTATGTGCTGGCCCTTCACATGTTTTCTTTTAAGAAACAATTTACCCAAGACCATCTTGGCTCTACACTGGCTGAAGTCAATAGGATGTGCTATAGTCCTTGACAACCAACCTGTTATCTTCAGGGTTATTCTGTCAGAAGTGAGGAATGCATATCCAAAGACTCCTCTCTGCCAATAAGAGCACAAGTTGCCCTAAAATGGGACTTTCATGACCTTTATGCAGTCCAAAGTTTCCACAACTCAGGAAGACAGGATAATTAAAAGCAAAGCTTAGTGTTCACAAAATCTGTGAAAACAAGTTCCAATTAGAATCAGTCAGCATGGGCTAAAGTGACCAAGGTGTAACCGAAAGCTTGATCTTGTCCCTGATGCCAATTCAATAATGATGCCAATTCAGTAAAAAAGGCCCGATTTTGAAAAAAAGAAAAAGAAATTTTTTTTTGCTTTTCTAGCAAGGGAGAATCACAGGGGACTCCTGTCTCAGAGGCTGTGATTCTGCCAATCAGGAGGAACAGGGGGACTTTAAAGGAGCTATTCCAAGGCTACATTCAAGGTATGCCCTGACCGGGGGGAACCCAGGACACCCTGATGGTGTGTCAGGATTCACTTGTCATTTGGGGAGATATTCACTTCCTGGATCCTCTGGGAGACATCTCCTTCCAGTGGAGCACTGATAACTCTAGGTAATTTTGTTCCCCACCACCAGGATAGGGAGGAGAGAGGGAGAAGAGGAGAAGAAAAACATTTCCCTTTTAAAAATAAGTATCAGTGCTATATTCAAAAGGTGCCATGAACCACTGTTACAAAGACTTGCCTTTAGATCTTTAGCATGTCATTTAAATCTCATTATAATAGTGAAATTCCCAACCCCTCTGTGGGGTTTACTTGGGTGCATGTGGATAAAGTCATGCAGAGTAGGGGCTTAAAAATCTAATGCAATCCTACTGCCAGCTAAGAGTTAAGAGGTGGTACATGGGTGGGACTCTAGAAACATCCCAAAGACCCCAATAAAATAGGGAAGAAGGGGTATGATATCATTCTCCTCTTTGCACCATCTCCCTTGAGGGCATTTTCCTTTCTCTTCAAACAAACTTTACTATACTTTTACTATATTTTGTGTGTTGCTTGAAATCTATCAGGACACAAGAGATGCGAAACACAATGTGGTCTCCAGATTCCCAGACCCCAGCTAACAATCAGGCTCCAATAGATGCAACATTCATTCAGGAAGGGGAAGCAGTCATCTTGTCCTTGAGCATACAGCAGGCTCCTTGAATACAGAAAATTTTTAGAAAAAATAAAAACACTGATATGAAAGTCTGTTCATTAACAAGGTTCCCTACAGGGAAGGAAATGCAGGCTGGTATGAATACCAAAGCATGTGGTTTGTTCGAAGATATATATATGTATCTTTACACACATAGTAACTGCATATATAATGATTTCATAATAATCATGCCAAAAGACTACTATTTGTTTCACATTTGTCACTATCAGAACATTATTTCCCAACAAAAATCCATTAGCAGGCTGGAGTTGTAGCTCAGTGGTAGAGTGCCTACCTTGCACATGTGAGGCACTGAATTCAATCCTAAGCACTACATGAAAATAAAAATAAAGGTATTGTGTTCAACTTCAGTTAAAAATATATATTAAAAATCTATTAGGAACACTACTCTTCATACTTAAAGAGAAAAACTCCAAGTTTGCTCTTTATTTGCATAAAGATCTGCAGTTTTGCTGCTGCCATTATTCTCCCTGCCCCCACACCAATTTACAACCAAGATTGTTAGCCCACGAACTTTTCTAGTCAGTTATTGGTCCAGATTATTAGCCCCTGAACCTCCTCGCCAGCCATTGGTCTGTTGTTATTAGCCAGTGAAATTCCACTACTTAAGAATAGCTCCCCCACCATTCTCTCTCTCTCTCCCTTGCTCTCGCCCTTGAGCTTGCTCACTCGTGCACGTGCGCTCTCTCTCTCTCTCTCTCTCTCTCTCTCTCTCTCTCTCTCTCTCTCTCTCTCTCTCTCTCATCCTGGGGGTAGACACTCTGCCAGTCTGCTTAATAAAATCTCTTGCGTGAGTTCCCATGTCTGGAGTGGTTTCTGGGTGCTTTCACTCTTGATGTCTATTATATCCAAGAACTGTCAACTCACTGGAAGACTTTTAAATCATATCAGAATTTATCCAGGTGTGGTGGTACACACCTATAATTCCAGCTACTTGGGAAGCTGAGCCAGAAGGATGGCAAGTTTGAGGCCTGCCTTGGCAACTTAGTGAGACCCTGCCTCAAAATATATTTTAAAAGAACTACGGGTGTAGCCGAGTGTTAGACTGCCTGTGGGATCAATTCCTAGTACTACAAAATATCAATAAATAAAAAATCACACAGTCATTCAAAATTATATGAGAATTCAAGGTGGTTGTCCTATAGCAAATGGCAATAAAACAGATCTGTGTTCTAAATCTTTTGCCAAGATAGATTCTTCTGGAATAAAATGTTTTTTCCAGATTCAAAACACAATAAAAGTCAACAGATTTACTCCATATTTCTTAGGTCCAAACATACTATTTTTCTCTTGCATATAATTTCCCCTCTGGCTGGCTACCTATCAGCAGCAGAACTCTTGAAACTCTGTAAGTAGCAGAGCAGCAACACAATAAGAAAGAATGATTTTTATCAGTTTAGATAACAAACCCTGGCAATGTTTACCTATTTGTGTTATCTAGAGGATGGTTATTTACAGTTCCTGCTGTTTTGCAAAAGAAGAAGGAAAAATTAGCTCCCCCCTCCCAGGGCTTTGGAAACAATAGAGTTGTATTTCCCTAACAGTCAGGGACTTGGCAGCAATAACAAGGATTCTCTTAAATTGCCATATGGCCCCCCAAGCAGCCATAGGTTTCCAAATGTGTGTACTATGGGTTTAGTCTAAATCAGAAGAGTCTCAGCATGAGTGGTATTTGCACTCTAAAGAAAGTAACTGAAAAAGCTGAGAAACAAAACAGGGAACAGGGGAACTAGGGACTACACTAATAAATCAGGTCTAAGATTGAACCAGTGAATACTAGGCACTGAACCATATGTTTAACAAAAGAGATAGAGTTGTTATATCCATTTGAAGAGGAATGCAACGGATGAGAAGTGTAGAAATAAAACTCTTTGCAAATTGTTCCCTTAAAAATGCATACAGGGGTCTGGGGTTGTGGCTCAGTGGTAAAGCACTTGCCTACCATGTATAGAGGCACAGGGTTCGATTCTCAGCACCACATATAAACAAAATAAAGGTTCATCAACAACTAAAATATATTTGAAAAAAATGCATACAGGAACTGCAAATAAACCTCCTATAAGATGAATAAAACTAATGTCCTAAAGGGAAGACTGCATTCAGAACCAGAAATACCAGTCAGGTATGACTTAGAAAACATATAAATCATAAGTCCTTGAACCTTGTAAGGAGTTAACTCTGAACTATAGATGACGTCTTGAGAAACTAAAATTGTTGAAGTAGTGAAATTCAGAAGTTGTAAGCTCATGGCAATCAAAACCAACTGCAAGGATAAACTAAAATGTCTAACTCCATAGTTGTAGAGGTGAAAGGAACTTCCCCTTTACCTGGTTAAGGTTCAATAATTGAGAATGATGAAATAGAGAATAGGCAGATTAATGGGAGAAAAAGCATATATGCTCACCACATGCATGGGGGCATTGCAGGAAAGTGAGTACCCAATAACCCAACAAGATTTAGAAGATTATATGCCCTCATTATAAGAGAAAGGGGATGTAGGCAAATTAGACAAAGAACAAATGATTTTTACAAGAGGGAATGTGTCTAAAGAACAGACAATAGCCTGGAACCAAGTTTGTCTATATTCTGGTGTGGTGTCAACTCTTCTTTACTGTGAGTTAATCTTCTGGAGGATCTGGCCTTTAGGTACAGAGGAACTTCATAGATAGTCCCTAGTCCAAAGGGTTGAGAAATGTATGTGTGTTAATGGAGACAGGGGTCAGAAAGACCTTGGTTTTCTGAAACGGCTTTTCTTTTTAGTTCAAAGTTCTCAGTATTTTTGCCAAAAGGTCAGTCCATGTTCCCAATGCCACTCTAATAACAAGGACAGGGTTTTGAGAAAAAGGAAAAAGAAGTTTGATTGTTTTGCTAGCAAAGCAGAAACACAGGGGACTCTTGCCCCAGAGGCTGTGATTCTGCCCATTAGCAGGAACAGGGGGCTTTTAAAGAGGTGATTCAAAGGCTACATTCCAGGTGTTCTCTGTTGCAGTTGTAATTCACTTGTTAATTTGGGAGACAGTCATTTCTGAGATCTTCTGGTACCATTCCTAAAGTCTAGATTACTTTATTCCTGTGGTGGGTGTGGACTCAAGGAGAGAGAAATCTGCCTAAAATGGGAAAGAAAGGTAATTCTACTTCCCCTGAGATTAGGGAGGGAGAGAGATTAGGGAGAAACAGAGAGAGAAGAAAAGAAAGAATCATGTGCATTTTAAAAATCAATTGCAGTGGCAGAGCAGCAAGGGTTACATTCAAAGCATAAAGTGGACCAACCATATGCCAAAGCACCAGACTTTGACATGTTATTTTCTGAGCCCCATAGAGCATTGTTAAATTAAATCATATGGAAAATATTAGAAAAATACATAAGTAAGTTGAAATTAAAGGTTACCTGAGTTATTTCCCTGAAATTAAAGTTCTATTGCCCTAACCCACTTGCTTATAAGACACAATACCACCTCTTCTTAGAGGTAGTTAAGAATCCAACACCTTGATTTAATGAACATGTAGAAATAACCAAAAGCTTTTTTTTTTGACAAGTTTCCATTCACTTTATTTTTATTTATTTTTTTATGTTTTAAAATTTGTTTTAATTATTTGTATGGGATATTAATATTACCATGTTAGGTCCAATGAAAAAACCTGTTACAAAATTACAACCTCCTCAATAATGTATTTGTTACCCAAAGCTTGGTCTTTGTCCCCAGTGAAAATTAATGCCAATTTAATAATGAGGACATGGTTTTGAAAAAAAGGAAAAAGAAGGTTTATTGCTTTGCTAGCAAAGGAGAAATACAGAGGACTCCAGTTCCAGAAGCTGTGGTTCTGCTATCAGAGGAAACCAAGAACTTTTAAAGAAGCTATTCAAAAGCTGTATTCCAGATGTACCCTGACAGGGGTTCCTGATGGTGTGTTGAAATTCACTTATTAATTTGGGAGATAGTCACTTCCTAGTTATTCTGGTGACATCTCCTTCCTGTGAAGAACAGATAACTCAAGGTAATCTTGTTCTCTGCCCCCAGGTTAGGGAGGGAAAAAAGAAGTAGAAAAGAAAAACATGTCTCTTTTATTAATAGTCTTTTTTGGGGGAGTGGTACAGGGGATTGAACTCAGGGGCACTTGACCACTGAGCGGTATCCCCAGGCCTATTTTGTATTTTATTTAGAGACAGGGTCTCACTGATTTACTTAGTTCCTCACTTTTGCAGAGGCTGGCTTTGAACTCACTATCCTCCTGCCTCAGCCTCCAGAGCCACTGGGTTTACAGGCGTGTACCACCACACTGGGCACATGTCCATGTTAAAATAAGCAGCAAGGTCTATATGCAAAAAGTAAAGTGGGCTGGGGTTGTGGCTCAGTGGTAGAGCACTAACCTAGCATGTGTGAGGCACTGGGTTTGATTCTCAGCACCACATGTAAATAATAAAATAAAGGTCCATCAACAACTAAAATATATATACATATATATTTTATATACAACATATAAATATGTGTATATATATAGTAAAGTGGACCAGTCTTACAGATTATCCCTTATATGTTCTTCTGGCCTATGACTTAACCTTCCATTTCCTCTCCTTTGATCTAACAAATACTACTTTTCTTTCTACTTTCAACCCTATCCATTTCACTCTCAGGTCATTTACCTTTTGTAAGACTCTCATTCATTCCTTCTTCCAATGCCTCATTTATCTAATTTATATACATCTGTACATTTTTCTACAATATTCCTTAACCAAAAATCACTGCCCCCAAGCACATATCTCCCTGACAAGCTAACTCAACTTTCACAGCAAGGAGATATTTAAAAAAATCTTACTCCATGCCATTTCCTTCCACTCTTACTTGAAAACTCTCTCTTATGATGAAACACATCTTGTTTCATACTATCTTCCTTCCCTTATACATCTATTATTTAGGGAATTTTTAATCTCTGTCACTAATGAGTTTATTGCTATGATCAGCTAAGAGGATTATCCAAATGGAGGCTTAACATGTTTGCCATTACTATCTCTTGAACCCTATCTTTCTAACTGCCTTCATAGTCACTCAATCTTGTCCCCTATTATTTTCAAGTCTTGATTCTCATCCCTCTCAGCATATATTCTTACCTTCTCCTTGAATGGAAAAAAATAGAGTCATTTTTTTCCTTCTCTTCTCTCAAAAGATCAAACATTCCATATCTTTTTTCATAGGCTTTCCCATTTGCAGATATTCTCAATTCCATGTCTTAAATGTTCTTATCATGAGTACCCTTGTCCTCACTTGTGTCTTTAGTTTTCCTTTACTTGATCCTTGATACCTCTTTACCACTAAGCTCATGTATACTCAAAACTTCTCTAGAGTCTGATTCCATAGCGCAAACCTGTAATCCCAGGGCCTGGGGAGGCTGACAGGAGGACTGCCAGTTCAAAGCCAATCTCAGCAACTTATCCCATGTAGTTTCTCTTGTGCTGGGCTAGCTCATACATGGGGTAAGGGTGCAGAGTCAAGACCCAGACTCTGGGAGTTGGGTGGAAGCAAGCTTGTGGCGAGCAGCCTGCAAACTTGTTTATTGTGGGAACAGCTATACGTTTTACAGGTTTCTTGCCCAATCACAATGGGCCACAGGGGATCAGACCACCAAGTTCCTATATGGGTTCCCTTGGTAACACTGAATCAACTTGGGGCAGTTGTTTATGTCCTAGGTAGCCAAAGCGGAATACTCCTCCCAGCAAGTTTTCCTTACACACTTGAGACGTTCACTGCTGCCAGCCAAGACCTAGAATTTCTCCCAACAATCCCAGCCCTACCTAAGCAATTTAGCTAGGTCCTGTCTCTAAATAAAATGTAAAAAGGTCTGGGGATGTGGTTCAGTGGTTAAGTACCCCTGGGTTCAATCACCTATACAAAAACAAAGCAAAAACTTCTCTAAAAACATTTCCTGAGATTCTCCATTCCACTCAACTTCTAACTCCTCTCTCTTCTTTTACTGTTAAATCTCTTAGGAAGAGTAGTATCTTTGACCTTCTTATTATTTACCTCACAGTCTAAGTAGTATTTCTATCCCCTTTTGAAATCTACTCAATTGTTACACTTGTCCTCCTAAAGATGAAACCCAATGGTCCTTTCTGGATCTTCCTTGTACTTGAACTCTGTGAAATTGGATTAACTTGCCTACCTTCTAGAGACTTTCTTTGAAAATTGCACATCCTCCATTATCTTCATGTTTTAGTGACAACTTTTTCTTTTTTACTTTCCTTTATTGTATAACCATTCTAAAATTCTCATTCTCTTGGTATTCTAAGCTTTCAAAAATATCATGCATGTTGATAAGGTTGAAATCTACAATGCTATCTATTACCTGTTCCCTAAAGATCAGTACCATATAATGCCTCCCGAATTTTCCTCCAACAATTAAAGTAAAACACATTTAGAATAGAACTCATAAAGGGATCATTTATATCATTAGCCATGAGGGCTTGGCTGATCTCAGAATAATGTCCCAATAACAACAAGCAAAAACCTATTTCAATACATAAAACAATTTGAAGGTTTTCAAGACCCAGAAGTTAAAGGACCAGAAGAGATTAGTTTCAGAGGGAAGACAAATACATTTTACATGCAGCCAATATCATGCATACCATTTTCCATGGGGGCAATTTGAAAAACACATGAAGCATGGTAATTCAAATAAATAAATAAACATAAATTGGGTGTCTAAAATAATACTATTAGTGTATTGGTTTATATATATATATATATATACACACACACACATACACACACACACACACATACATATATATACATACATACATATATGAAATTAGAAATATGTATATAACACCTATAAGCCAAACAAAGAATGGGGATAAATGGAGTTAAAATCTTTTTTTTTATTGTAAACAAATGGGATACATGTTGATTCTCTGTTTGTACATGGAGTCAAGGCATACCATTTGTGTAATCATAAATTTACACAGGGCAATGTTGTTTGATTCATTCTGCCATTTTTCACCCTTCCCCCCCACCGAACCGACCCCTCTTTTCCCTCTATACAGTCTTTCCTTCCTCGATTCTTTTCCCCCTCCCTAACCCTAACCCTAATGGTAACCCCTCCCACACCCATCATATGTCATCATCCACTTATCAGCAAGATCAATCGTCCTTTGGTTTTTTGACAATGGCTTATCTCACTTAGCATGATATTCTCCAGTTTCATCCATTTGCCTGCAAATGCCATAATTTTATCATTCTTTATGACAGAGTAATATTCCATTGTATATATATGCCACAGTTTCTTTATCCATTCATCAATTGAAGGACATCTAGGTTGGTTCCACACTCTGGCTATGGTGAATTGAACAGCAATGAACATTGATGTGGCTGTATCTCTGTAGTATGCTGATTTTAAGTCCTTTGGGTATAGGCCAAGGAGTGGGATAGCTGGGTCAAATGGTGGTTCCATTCCAAGCTTTCTGAGGAATCTCCATACTGCTTTCCAGAGTGGCTGCACTAATTTGCAACCCCACCAGCAACGTATGAGTGTACCTTTTTCCCCACAATCTCGCCAACGCCTATTGTTGCTTGTGTTCTTGATAATAGTCATTCTAATTGGGGTGAGATGGAATCTTAGGGTAGTTTTGATTTGCATTTCTTTTATTACTAGAGAAGTTGAACATTTTTTCATATGTCTGCTTGTAGACATATGATTCATATGATTGCTTGTAGATCTTCTGTGAAGTGTCTGTTGATTTCCTTAGCCCATTTGTTGACTGGATTATTTGTATTCTTGGTGTAGAGTTTTTTGAGTTCTTTATAGATTCTGGAAATTAGCGCTCTATCAGAAGTATGATTGGCAAAGATATTCTCCCACTCTGTAGGCTCTCTCTTCACATTACTGATAGTTTCCTTTGCTGAGAGAAAGCTTTTTAGTTTGAATCTATCCCAGTTGTTGATTCTTGCTTTCATTTCTTGTGCTATGAGAGTCCTGTTAAGGAAGTCTGATCCTAAGCCAACATGTGGAAGATTTGGACCTACTTTTGCTTCCATAAGATGCAGGGTCTCTGGTCTGATTCTGAGGTCCTTGATCCATTTTGAGTTGAGTTTTGTGCAGGGTGAGAGATAGGGGTTTAATTTCATTCTGTTGCATATGGTTTTCCAGTTTTCCCAGCACCATTTGTTGAAGAGGCTATCTTTTCTCCATTGCATATTTTTGGCACCTTTGTCTAGTATGAGAAAATTGTATTTATTTGGATTTATGTCCATGTCCTCTATTCTGTACCATTGATCTACTTGTATATTTTGGTACCAATACCTTGCCGTTTTTGTTACTATTGCTTTGTAATAGAGTTGAAGATCTGGTATTGCGATACCCCCTGCTTCGCTCTTTCTGCTGAGAATTGCTTTAGCTATTCTGGGTTTCTTATTCTTCCAGATGAATTTCATGATTGCTTGCTCTATTTCTGTAAGTTATGTCATTGGGAGTTTAATTGAAATTGCATTGAATCTGTATAACACTTTTGGTAGTATGGCCATTTTGACAATATTAATTCTTCCTATCCAAGAACATGGGAGATCTTTCCATCTTCTAAGGTTTTCTTCAATTTCTTTCTTTATTGTTCTGTAGTTCTCATTGTAGAGGTCTTTCACCTCTTTTGTGAGATTGATTCCTAAGTATTTTATTTTTTTTTGAGGATATTGTGAATGGGGTAGTTTTCCTAACTTCTCTTTCTGAAGATTCATCACTTATGTATGAAAATGCATTGGATTTATGAGCATTGATCTTGTAACATGCCACTTTACTGAATTCACTTATGAGTTCTAAAAGTTTCCTGGTGGAATTTCCAGGTTCCTCTAAATATATAATCATGTCATCAGTGAACAGGGATAGTTTGAGTTCTTCTTTTCCAATTCGTATCCCTTTAATTTCTTTGGTTTGTCTAATTGCTCTGGCTAGATTTTCAAGGACGATGTTGAATAGAAGTGGTGAAAGAGGGCATCCCTGCCTTGTTCCAGTTTTTAGGGGGAATGCTTTCAGTTTTTCACCATTTAGAATGATATTGGCCATGGGCTTAGAATAGATGGCCTTTACAATGTTAAGGAATGTTCCCACTATCCCTATTTTTTTCTAGTGTTTTGAACATGAAGGGATGCTGTATTGTATCAAATGCTTTTTCTGCATCTATGGAAATAATCATGTGATTCTTAACTTTAAGTCTGTTGATATGGTGAATGACATTTATTGATTTCTGGATGTTGAACCAACCTTGCATCCCTGGGATAAAACTCACTTGATCGTGGTGCACTATCTTTTTAATATATTTTTGAATGGGTTTTGCTGAAATTTTGTTGAGAATTTTTGCACCAATGTTCATTAAGGATATTGGTCTGAAATTTTCTTTCCTCAATGTGTCTGTGTTTGGTTTAGTTATCAGGGTGATTTTGACTTCATAGAATGAGTTTGAGAGGGTTCCCTCCTCTTTTATTTCATGGAATACTTTGAGGGGTGTTGGAATGAGCTCTTTTTTAAAGGTTTCGTAGAACTCATCTGAGAACCCATCTGCTCCCGGTCTTTTGTTTGTTGGTAGGCTTTTGATGACCTCTTCTATTTCATTGCTTGAAATTGATTTATTTGAATTGTGTATGTCCTCCTCTTTCAGTTTAGGTAATTCATATGTCTGTAGAAACTTGTTGATGTCTTCAAGGTTTTCTGTTTTGTTGGAATATAGATTTTCAAAATAGCTTCTAATTATGTTTTGTATTTTATTCGTTTCTGTTGTGATATTTTCTTATTCATTCCGAATTTTAGCAATTTGAAATTTCTCCCTCTTTCTCTTTGTTAGTGTGGCTAAGGGTTTATCAATTTTGTTTATTTTTTCAAAGAACCAACTATTTATTTTGTTAATTTTTCCGATTGTTTCTTTTGTTTCAATTTCGTTGATTTTGGCTCTGATTTTAACTATTTTCTGTCTTCTACTACTTTTGGTGTTGGTCTGCTCTTCTTTTTCTAGGGCTTTGAGCTGTAGTGTTAAGTTGTTTATTTGTTGATTTTTACTTCTTTTTTTGAATGTGCCCCATGAAAAAAATCTTGTAAGAGCCTTGCTTTGCTCCCAATGTAATAAAAGATCTTGGTTAGAGTTAAATAAGTCAAGGATACATTTGTAATATATAGGGTAAAAATTTAAAGAATAATTAAGTAATGCAAAATTAACAGTAAAATGGAATATTTTAAAATATTTGATGAGTGCCACAACAAAAAGGAGAAATAATTTCAAGATCAAGAACTTAAATGGGGAAAAGAAAAAGTAGAAAATAGTATATATAAGTACAAATATGTAAGTAAACAAAATTGACCCAAATACTCAAACAAAAGACTAAGATTGTGAGACTAAATTGAAATAGCACAAACAAAAAGCACTTTGACCCTTATAAGAAATATGACTAAAATATAAGTGGATCAAAAGTTTTAAAGTGTTCACTAAAATGGTGCCGAAAGCTAAGAAGGAAGCTCATGACCCTCTCAAAGCTGAAGCAAAAGAAAAAGCTTTGAAGGCCAAGAAGGCAGT
Source organism: Sciurus vulgaris (assembly GCF_902686455.1). Lineage (NCBI taxonomy): Eukaryota > Metazoa > Chordata > Mammalia > Rodentia > Sciuridae > Sciurus > Sciurus vulgaris. The sequence continues at coordinate 100,129,271 of NC_136471.1, read as the reverse complement.
GCTGAAGGGTGTCCACAGCCATAAAAAGAAGATCTGCATATCACCTACCTTCCAGCGACCCAAGACATTGCAGTTCCAGAGGCAGCCCAAACATCCTCCAAAGAGCACTCCCAGGAGAAACAAGCTTAAGCAATATACCATCATCAAGTTCCCCCTGACCACTGAGTCAGCCATGAAGAAGATTGAAGACAACACACTTGTGTTCATTGTGGATGTCAAGGCCAACAAACACCAGATCAAACAAACTGTAAAGAAGCTCTATGACATTGATGTGGCCAAGGTTAACACCCTGATCAGGCCTGATGAAGAAAAGGCATACGTTCAACTGGCTCCTGATTATGATGCTTTGGATGTTGCCAACAAAATTGGGATCATCTAGACAGAGTCTAGCTATCTAATTCTCAATATACCCTTTTTTTTTCAACCTAAAAAAAGTTTTAGAGAAAAATGATGGCAAAATTTATACTGAAATATTACTAGAGTAATTACTAGTTTTGACAAGATCAATTCAATAAGAGATATCAATCCAAAATTCATATACACTTAATAATATAGCCCAAAATACATAAAGCAATCACTGACAGACCAACATGAAATAATGAAAAATTTAATAACAATAGTTGAAGTTTTCAGCATGCTTCTGTCAGTGGATAGGGCCAACAAACTCAAATCAGCAAGAATACTAAAGTTTAGAACCACACAGTTAAAATGACTGACTTTGTATATAAAGTCATATATATATATGGAGAGAGAGAATCTGACTTTATATTTACATGGCATCCACAAAAAAACCCACAGTCAACTTTGTACATAAAGGCGAAGAGATAAAATTTTTCCCATTAAGATCAGGAACAGCATAAAGATGTTCCTTCCCACCATTTCTATTCAAAACTGTACCAGAGATTCTAGTGAGGATGTTTATCTAAGAAAAAAAAAATAAAGGCATCCAGGTTAGGTAGGAAAAATTTAAACTCTCTCTATTAACACACAATATGATCTTATATATAGAAAACTCTAAGGAATCCACATACATTCACACAAAAAGTCAGTTAATAAGTGCAAAAAGATTGCAAGATTCAATATCTAAATATAAAAATCAATGTTGTTTGTATACACTGGTCAGGAACAATTGAAAAATGAAATAAACAATATCATCTATAATAACATTAAAAGTAATGCTTAATAATAAACTTAACAAAAGTGCAAGCCTTATACACTGAAAAGAATGAAACATCATTGAAAGAAATTTAAAAGACCTATAAGATGGAAAAATACCCTATGTTTGTAGATTACAAGATTTAATATTTTTAAGAAGACAATACTCCTCAAATTGACCTACTTATTTGATGGAATTCCTGTGAAAATCCCAAAGGCCTCTTTATAATAATTGATAAATTTATCATAAAATGCAAATGGAAATACAAATGATCCCAAATAGTCAAATTTGTAAAAGAAGAAAAAGGGATAGGACTAAGACTTTCTAATTAAAAAACTTACCACAGTTTCTGGACCATTTGGTACTGTCAGAAGGACAGACATACAAATCAACAGAAAAGAGTCCAGAAATAAACCTCTACATATATTGTAAATTGATCTTTGACAATGTTGCCAAGACAATTCAATGGGGGAAAGAACTGGCTTTTCTACATATGCTTTTGGGACAATTGAGTATCATAGACAAATGAATAAAGTTTGACTCCTATCTCATACTGTACAGAAAGGTAAACTCAACAGTTAAATTGAAGAGAGAAAACTATCAAACTCTAAGAAGAAAACAGGTGCAAACCTCCAAGACTTAGATTACACCATGGTTTCTTAGATTTGAAACCAAAAACACAAACAGTAGCAGTAGCAAGAACAAAAACAGATTAACTAGATTTCATTAAAATAACTTTTGTGCTTCAAAGGATTCTATCAAGGGCTAGGGTAATACCTCAATGGAAGCATGCTTGTATAGATTGCAAAAAGCCCTGAGTTCAATTCCTAGGACTGCGAAAAAAAGGTATTCTATGCACAAAGTGAAAAGACATCTAAGAGAATGGAAGAAAACATTTGCAAATCATATATCTGATAAGGACTTATACCTAGAATATATAAAGAACATACAACTAAAAACTAAAAAAGAAAAATAATCCAATTTTAAAATAGCTGAAGAACTAGAGTGAGTATTTCTCAAGAGATGATAGACAGATGACCAATAAGTACCTGAAAAGATCTTCAACATCATTAGTCATCATAAGAATGCGAATCAAAACTGTGAGATACTTTTTCACACATACTTAGATGGCTATAATCTAAATGACAGAAAAAAATGTGTCATGAGCATATGGAGAAACTGGAACTGTCAAACATTGCTGATAGGACTATAAAATGGTGCTGTTTTGAAACTGAAAACATACTCATACCAAAACCTGTACACAAGTATTCACAGCAACATTATTCATAATAGAAAAACATGGAAAGACAAGAAGGAAGGAGGTCAGAGAGACTTGTTTCTGAGGCTATTCCTCATGCCTTCCAACCTCCTTTAGTTCAAAGTATTCAGAATGCCAAAGCACCACATTTGGGGTACTGTGCTTTGAGCTCCAACATTAGAATGTACTAGAGATTCTAATCAGTGGAATAAGGGGAATAAGGTAAAGTTTTAAATGAAATAAAGTTAGCATAGTTACAAAGAAAGAAACACAACTGTCATTATTCACAGACAGAATGATTATGTGGTAAATGAACTGAGCAAGGTCACTGGATAAAAATCAATATACAAATATCAATTTTACTTCTACAAATAGGGAAACAATTACACAATTAAAAAAAAGTAATGCCATTTACATTATCTTATCTTTTTTTGTGGTGCTTGGGATGAAACCCAAGGCCTAGTGCATGCCAGGCAATTCCTCTACCAGCTACATCCCCAGCACCATTCACATTATCTTTCAAAAACACCAAAATATCATGAATAAATTTAAAGATATACGCACAAAATCTCAATGGAATAACAGAGAGCATTAAGAAAGTTTGCTGGATGCTAGTAAATATTATTTGCTAAGTGCTATCATTTCAATCTTTGAATTTCCTTTCATCTCTCTCTCATCATTCCCTTTTCCACTTTTAAAAAACTGGTACAACCCTACATGACTTTGTGCACAATATATTATAACAGCTTTAAAAATCATCTCCTGCTTATACTCTTTCCCCTTGGCTTTTATATTTACTGTTGCCAGATCAATATATCTGATTAATCTGCTCAAAAATTTTTATGTCAGTTTAAAATTGCAACTAGGCAAATATCAGCTATTTGTATGGTTTCAAAATTTATGTTCCATTATTCCCTGTTACACAATGGATGTTCTAGTCAAATTAAAATTGTTGCTAAGCTCTGAATACAACCTTTGGTTTTCCCCTTTTATTAGTCATATGTAAGAGTGAGGTTCATTTTTCTACATTCATAAATACATATAATTTGCTACACTTCAATCCCCTGTACTTTCCCTATCTCTTCCCTCCTCCAAATCCCTGATCCCCTTCCTCTACACTACTAGTCTTCATTCTATTTTATATAGCTTTTTGTTGTGTGTTTTTTTTTTTTTTTTTTTTTTGCAGTGCTGGGGATTGAACCCAGGGCTTTGTGCTTGAAAGACAAGCACTCCACCAACTGAGCTATATACCCAGCCCTATATATTTGTTTTAATTGGTCCATTTAATTGGTCCAATGAAGTGGAATTCATTGTGATATTCATTTATGCGCATAGCATAATTTGGTCAATTTCATTGCTCTGTTCCTCCCTTTACCCATTCCTTCTCCTTCCCCCTCAATCACCTTCCTCTACTCCATTGTTCTCTCTTCAGTTTTCATGAGATCCCCTTGTTTTATTCCTTATTTCTCTCTAGCTTCTGCATGTGAGTGAGAACATTCAATCCTTGACTTTCTGAGTCTATCTTATTTCACTTACCATGATGCTCTCCAGCTCCATACATTTACCAATGACAAAATTTAATTCTTCTTTATAGCTAAGTAAAACTTCATTGTGCATATATACCATATTTTCTTTATTCACCCATCATTATTTAAAAATAGTTTTTATTTGTTGATGGACCTTTATTTTATTTATTTTTATGTGGTGTTGAGAATTGAACTCAGTGCTTCACACATGCTAGGCAAGCATTCTACCACTGATCCACAACCCCAGCTCTTTATCCATTCATCTTTTGATGGATATTTGAGCTGTTTCCATAATTTAAATATTGTGAATTGCACTGCCATAAATATTACTATGTATGTTTAACTACAGTATGCTGATTTTAGTTGTTTCCAGAGCAGAATAGCTGGGTCATAGTTGTTCCATTCCTAGTCTTTTGAGAAATCTTCCTATTGCTTTCCAAAGTGATTGCACTACCTTTCGGTCCCAAAACAATGTAAGAATATGCCTTTTCCCACTCATTCTAACCAGTAATTATTGTTATTTGTGTTCTTTATGATTGCCATTCTAACTGAAGTAAGGTGAAGTCTCAGTGTAGTTTTAATTTGTATTTCCCTGATTGCTAAGGATTTTTGAACATTTTTTCATATATTTGTTGGCCATTTGTATTTCTTCTTTTGAAATTTCTTCTTTTGCCCATTTATTAATTGGGTAATTTTGGGTTTTTTTGTTTTGTTTTTGAGGGTTTTTTTTTTTTTTTTTTTTGGTGACAAGAACATGGAAGGCCATTTTGTCTTCTGTTAAGTCCTCCAAAGATGGAAAGACCTCCCATCATCCCGTGTTCTTTGATAGGCAGAATTAATATTGTCAAAATGGCTATATTACGAAAAGCAATCTATAGATTCAATGCAATCTCATAAAAATAGTAATGGCATTCTTTACAGAACTAGAGAAAACAAACCTAAATCTCCTATCGAAGAATAAAAGACCCAGAATAGTCAAAGCAATATTGAACAATAAGAATGATACTAGAAGCACCACAATAGCAGACCTCAAATTACACTACAGAGTTAGAGTAACAAAAACAGCATGACATTTGTATATAAAAACAGACATGAAGATTAATTGAATAAAAGACATAGAGACAAATCCACTTAGATACCATCATCTGATCCTTGACAAATGTGCCAAAAGCATACACTGGAGAAAAGATACCCTTTTAAATGAATGATACTGGGAAAATTGGATATTCAAATGTAGAAAAATGAAACTAGATCCCTATCTCCCACCTTGCAAAAAAATCAACTCAAATAAATCAAATAAAAACCTAGGAATTAGATCAGAAACACTGCAACTGCTAGAAGAAAATATGGAGTCAACACTCCAACATATTGGCACAGGCACTGACTTCCTTAATAAGACTCCTAAAACTCGAGAAATAAAACCAAGAATAAATAAATGGGATGTCATCAAATTAAAAGAATTCTGCACATCAAAGGAAATGAGAGCGTGAAGACAGAACCTATGAAATCAGAGAAAACCTTTGTCAGCCACTATTCTGACAGGGAATTAATATCCAGAATTCATAAAGAAGGCAAAACACTTAACACTAATCATCATCATCGTCATCATCCTTGGTTTTATCATGTCTTAAAATATGTTTTTCTCCCATATAGCATACCATTCTCTTCCATCCCTGTAAAAACTCTGGACAACCTTCAAAACAAAACTACCAATTATATATATTTTAAAAAACAGAAGGGAATCCAGTAGAGTAGAATAACAGGATTAAGGATAAGAGGAAGTAAGAAAAAGGAGAAGTATGAGGAATGAAATTGTTCAAACTATGTTTTGTACAAATTATATACAAATATGTCACAATGAATTCCACTATCGTGTATAATTATAATACACAAGTAAAAACATAAAAAACACAACTAATTTCTTTATTCCATCCAGGACTCTGTTAGAGCACTTTGTAAATTCTCAATGAATATTTAGTTGAATATGTCACAAAGAATAAACTACAAGACCATATTCCCTTCTAGAAAAAAAAAAAAAGAAATCAAAATCCATTGCAGCATATGTGGATCTGGAAAGCTCCCTTGATTTTAAGGGCTCAAGTTGTATTTGACAGCTTTGGCAATGCAGGTGATAGAGGATAAGTTTATGTCATTAGAGAGACATATTTCATAGTATATGGATCAACTCAGAGTCAGAGCCAGATGGTATGAAGCTTTCTATCTAGATGAGAACTAGTCTAAGAAGCTGGCAAACTCAAAGTTAGGGCAGATGCAGGAGGGACTTCATTGATAAACACATATTAATTCCCAAATATGTTAACCCCAAAGAAACATAAATCAAAAATATGAGGGAATCATTTACAGAGAATATTTTCCAGAGAATACATGCAAATTAAATATAATTTATAACAGATTTAACAAAGTTCTGACCTACTCACATAACCCAAGGTAACAATATTTAACTTGGAAAAATGTTCAAAGACACTTTTGATTATGTTTAGCACAAATCATCTATCTCCAAGGAAAGAAGCACAGATGTCCAGCTTATTAGCAAAATAGAAGAATTGCTTCAAGATTCATATGATGTTGGTGGTTCTTTATATATCTACATAGTCTAACATATTTCAGGTTGGAGTGGGGCCAGAGCATTCTTTACTAGCATTACATTTTCATCTGTTTTCCTTTTTCAAAAAACTTCAAACCTACAAGAGTCACAAACATAATTCAATGAATAACTATACACACACACACACACACATTTTACTTAGATTTACCAATTATTATTTGACTACCTTATGTCATTAACATTCAAAAAACTGAATTGTAATTATGTGGCCAATGACACTACAATGTGGACAATTCTGGTATTTTCAGGAGATACATAATCATCAATGATCCATGGGAGGGAAGAGCTTTGAGCTTACACAATTTTGAAAGTGTTCTGTAAATGGTCAGGTTGAAAAATATAACTTAGGACATGTGCTGATATCTTCCTCCAGCTCTGTACAGATTCATACACAATTAATGTTGCAGCACAGTGGGAAACAAACAAAATGAACAAAACCATACACAAACACCACAATTATTTATTTATACCCCAGATTGTCTCACAAAGGATTTAAGGTTGCTTTCAAAAAGATGTGCTGTACAAAAGGAAACAAATGAACACTTGAGAGGAGAAAAACACAGAGGGAGAAAAACAGGTAATATTGGAATTGAGAATCCTACATAGGTGCAACAATTGAGCTGCTTGCTTTCTAGTGGCTAAACATAGAGTAAACATGATAATGATCATGACTCATAGAGTCTATAAGATTTAAAAAGCCAGTTTTCCCTAAGCAACTCGATGGTTTAAGATACATAAATTTGAAAGCAGTTTTGTCCTTGGGTCCTAAAAGAGAGGATACCAGGGGAAGCTTATGGTAAGATGTGGCCATGGGTTTCACTTGGTTTCTGCCAACTCCATCATGCTCAAATGGTTTAGTGCTCAAGTTTTAGTTAGTAAAAGCAATTCCTTCACCAAATGGTTTTTAGATACTAAATGAAGCAATCCGAGCCTCTAACTCTGATAATCTTGCAGCCTTACTCTAGGGTAATGTTTTAAAAAAATAACAATGAATCAAAAACTATTACCCTATGTAAATGTATGATTACACAAATGGTATGCCTCTACTTCATGTACAAACAGAGAAACAAGATGTATCCCATTTGTTTCCAATAAAAATAAATTTTAAAAAATGCAGAGTGGCACATTCTGTAATCACAGAGACTGGGAGATTGAGGCAGGAGGATTGCAAGTTTGAGGCCAACCTTAGCAACTTAGTGAGGCCCTAAGCAACTTAGCAAGACGCTCCTAAAAATGTAAAAATTAAATGAATAAAAAGGGCTGGGGACATAACTCAATGGTAAAGCACTTCTGGGTTCAATCCATTGTGCGTGTATGCACACATGCATGTGCACACAGACACAGATACACACACACACACACACACACACATACAAATCCAGAACAGATACATAGATTAGGGTACTTGAATGGATTGGATTGAAAAAAAGATGTTGGGGGAGATGAAAAGTTCATGAGTGAAACACAAAGACTTTTCTTAGCAAAAACATTTGGTTTTATGTCAGATAATATGTTGAAATATTCTAATTCTTCAAAGAGGTACAGTTAAAGAAATACTACCTTGCCCAGTAAGGAAACATAATCTCAACTCTCTCTAAAATAACACATCAACAAAAATACTTGATAGGAATCTAGGTAAACATACCTGATTATTACACTTTTACTATCTATATCTATATACAATGGACCTACCAGAAGTTGGAAACTTTTTAAAGGAAAATATGACAACCTTCAGTATCTCCTGTTGTGACTCTCATTATTGAATATGATAGGACAAAGAGAGCTGGTTCAGATGATTGTGACAACAGATGGAGCAATCCTAAGAAACCATTAAGATATACTGTTTATTTTTTTCCTTTCTGAAAATACCCTGCACACTGTGGATCTTTTTCATTAAAAGATTTAGTCTAAAATGATTAGAACTTAACTGAAAATTAGATTTACCACAATGCAAAAGCTTTATCTTAACATATACTACAATGTCAGTTACCATATATGGTCATTTATCCAATAAATATTTGTGAAATGTCTATCATGAGTTGGAAAATATATTCTAGGCCCTGGGTTTCAGCAGTGAACAAAACAGTTAAAACTACTGCCTTACATTCAGGTTGTGGAAGAAGAATAATAAACAAATATATATGTGGTGGTAAGTGCTCTGAAGAAAAATAAGTTAAGATAAATAGAGATGAGAGATCACATTAAGCTCTCTTATATAGGACAACTGAGGACAGGCTTTCCTTTAAGGTACATTTGAGCAAAGATCTGAAGACAAGAATGTGTTTGGCCTATTGGAAGGATAGCAAGGAGATGACTGTGACTGGAACATAGACATTGAAGGGTAGAGTGGGTTTTATGAACTGAGACCAGGAAGTTTCTGGGGGCATGGATGGGACCTTGATTTTACTCTATTGGAAAGAAGAAGCCTTTAGAGGTCCAGAGCTGGGGTATGATTTGGTTTGACTTGTTTTTTAAAGGATCATTCTAGCTTCTGTTAGAGTAATACTATGCTATAGAGGGCAAGGATGGAAGAAGCAGGAAACTATTTAGGAGGAACCGATGATAATCTACACAACAGATGATACTTGCTTGCATCAAAGAGATAGCAGTAGAAACATGAGAAAGTGGTTGGACAGGATATATTAATACATAATAGGATTTGTTGCTTTTGGGTAAGGTTTGAGAGAGAGGAATTGAGTCAAGCTATTCAATTTGAGCAACCGAAAGAATGGAGTTGTCACTTACCAATATTGGAAAGACTGTTGCTGGTGGAGAAGATCCTAGGTTTGAAGGTATGAATGACGACCTTGTAAATTTGAAGGGCAGATCAGTCAGAGCTCTAGAGGGAAAAAATGGTATAGTCAAATCAGGTTAATTTGAGGGGAAGCATAATAATTGAAATTACTTATAAAGGCACAGAGATAGGAAAAGCACAAGGGATGGTACAGTAACCTCAGGAAAACATCTGCTAGAGACTTTACAACTTCTAGATCTTAAGGGGAAAGGAAGTACACAGGGTTTATGTGGGTCTTCGCAAAAGACTTAGAAAGGAGCTGAAATTTCTCTGAAAGACATAACCAATACTCAGCAACACTGCAGGGAGGGAATCAGAAGAATAAATACTTCAACTACTCCTTCTGATTTGTTCTTCTTTTGATGATCCTCATCATCTAAACTCAATAGGAAGCCAAAGAACAAATGGCCCCTTTAATGTACTACACACAGAACATAGAGCAGAGAATGGTGCAGAATAGATTGGGAAGAGCAAATGAAAAATACACAATACATCCAAGAGAAGACATTAAGCTGGTTAAAAGTTGGATGTGCATCTTTTCCACAGAATGATATCACAGTCGGTTTAAAAATATGTGGGAAAAGTCTTGTGCACTGGGAATGGTTAAACTGATACATAATTTCAAGAAGAGGGAGAATTCAAAAATAACGTCTTCATCAAATACTACCATTGACCCTAGAATCACTGACTTTTCTTGCTATAAAGAGTAGGTTATACAATAATTGACAGTTATACTACATCCCAACAGTATGCAGATGGATTAAAATTACTATTATTTTTCTATGAAGGGAACTCCTGATAATAAAAATAATTTTCCTGATAGCATAAAATTTTTCTCTTGTGAGCCCTGGTGAAAAAATCTACTTTTTAGTGTTCTGACACATGAAATTTCTTTGCCAACAACAAAAACAAACATCGATGCTCTATGGATAGATGGCATATTTGTCTGTTTTTGGTTACTATAACAAAAATACCCAATACTTGATAATGTATAAAGAAAAAAAGTTTATTTGGCACATGATTCTTGTGGCTAGAAAGTTCATAGAGCATGGTGTCACTGTCTCACAGCATCACAACATGGCAGAGAAACAAAAAGGGAATCTGCTATGTACAGAAGGGGCATGTTGGCAAGCAGAGAAGCAAGATACAGTAAGGGTCTGGGCTCACTCTGATAACAACTCATCCTCAAAGGAACTTATCTGGTTCCAAAGAACCTGACCTACTCTGGTGAGACAGAATTAATACATTCACTGGGGTTGAGCATGACCTAATTACCATCCCCTAGGCTCTACTGATTAAAGGTTCCATTTCTTAAAGGTTCCACCACCTCAACATCACTGCACTTGGGACCAAACTTCTACCATATAAACCGCTGATGGACAAATCATATCCAAACAGCAGCAGGTGAAATTCATTCAATACTTTCAAATTCCTTCTGGTTATGCTTCTTTGGTGTGAAAGAACTCTGTGAAAAAACCCTGACTCATAGTATAAAATATAAACACACACACACACACACACACACACACAAACTTACTTTGATTTGCTACATTTTGTTGATGACTTTTTAGTGTATGTTCACAGGAGATATTAGTCTCTAGTTTTCTCGTAATATCTTTACCTGGTTTTGGTATTAGGGTAATGCTGGCATTATAGAATGATTTTGGGAGTGTACCTTTTACTTTTATTTTGTGGAAGAGCTTGTGGACTATTGGTATCATTTCATCTTAAATGTTAGGAGGAATTCATCAGTGAAAGCATCTGAATCTTTCTTTTTGTGAAAGTTAATTATTGATTAAATTTCTTTAATAGATATTAATAGATATTAAAGTTATCTACTGATTTCTTCTTATATGAATTTTGATAGTTTTTGTATTTTAAAGAACTGATGCATTTCCTTTGAATTATCAAACATATGGGCATAAAGTTGTGCATAGCATTCCTTTATTATACTTTAAAATCCACAGGATCAAGAGTGATGACCTAACTTTCACTACTGATATTGGTTAATTTGTTTCTTCTCCTTTTCTTGGTTAACTTGGCTAGTAGGTTATCAATTTTATTGACTTTTCCCCAAGAAGTAGTTTTTTATTTCATTGGTTTTCTTTATTGTTTCTGTTAGTTTTATTGTTTTCTACCTTAGTCGTTATTGTTTCTTTTCTTCTACTTGCTTTACACATAAATGTGTCTTTCTCTAATTTTGTTGAGGTGAAATGTTTTGTTGAGTCTAAAGAGTCTTTTATATTTATTTAATGCTATACATTTCCTTCTAAACACTTTCACATATCTCATGTATTTTGATTATATTCATTTTCTTTTTCATTTAGTTCAAAATGTTTTTAAATTAATTGTGAGACAACAGGTTTGATCCATTTATTAATAAGAAGTGTGTGGTTTTATTCCCTAATATTTTGAAATCATCTAGCTATCCTTCTGTTACTGAATTTTGTTTTAATTCCACTGTGGTCAGAGACATACCCTATATGATTTTTGTGCTTTTAAATTTGATAAAATATGTTTTGTGGCCCAGATTATGGTCTATATAGGTAAATATCTCACAAGCACTCAAAAAAAATGTGTATTCTGCCCTTGTTGTATGCAATGTTCTATACATGTTAAATAGATCAAGTTGATTGATGGTGCTCTTTAGCACTAACTTTATTGATCTATATTCCTACTGATTTTCTGCTTGCAGATCTATCAGTTACAGAAATTGGAGTGTTGAAATCTTCAACTATAATAGTGGACTTTTCTATTTTTCCTTTTTATCCTATTGGTTTTTGCCTAACATTTTGGCACTCTGTTGTTAGGTGTATAAACATTAAGGACTATGATGTTGTCTTGGAGAATCAGCCCTTTTATCATGTAATAATGCCTCTCTTTATCTTTGATAATTTTCCTTGTTCTAAATCTGCTTTGTCTAAGATTAATATGGCTAGTCCAGCATTCATTTGATTAATATTAACATAATATATTTCTCTCTATCCTGTACTTTTGACCTGTATTATTCATTACATTTCAAGTAGGTTTTTTGTAAACATTACAAATTTAATGCCTTTTCCATCTTATTTTAAGTATTTATCACACTCTGTGGCTATAACTTTTGCAGTTCACAGTACAGGAGCAAAAGAAGCACAAATTTCTTTTTCCTTCTTTATAATTTCATAGAAAAAAGATTTTTTTTCTTACCATGAAATTTGGCAACCTCATTATATGATTATTTTTTCTTTCCATATTAAGTTATGTACTTTTACATTTTCACTTAAAGGAAGCACTTTAAGGCTTCTCTTTGGCTATCCAAATTGCAGCTTCTCTACTTTTGTACTTTGGAACCATCATTAAGTGAAATAAAGGTTACTTGAACAAAAGCACTGCAATATTGCAACTGTTAATCTAATAACGTAGATGGCTACTAAGTGACAAATAAATAGTGTGTTAGTCAGTTTACTATCACTAAAACAAAATGCCTGAGATGAATAACTTATAAAGAAATAAGGTTTATTTGGGCTCATGGTCCCATGATTGGGTGGACCCCATTGCTTTTAGGCCTTTGACTGGGATACTAGATAGCAATGATAAGGAATGCATGGCAAAACAAACTACTCACCTCATGGCCAAGAAGCAAAAAAGAAAGAGGCTGGCATCTCATAATCACCTTTAAGGACAAGGTCCCAATGACCTCAGACTTCCCACTAGGTCCTACCTCCTAAAGATTCCACCACCTCCCAATAGTGTCACTGGTTGGGAACCAAGCCCTTAACACATGAACCTTTGGGAGACATTCAAGATGTAAACTTCAGGAAATAGGTAGAATATATAGCATGGATATACTAGAAAAAATAATGATTCTTGTCCCAGATAGAAAGGGGCAAGACAGCACAAGATACTATCACACTGCTCTTAGAATGATACACTATTTAAAACTTCTGAATTATTTCTGGAATTTTCCATGTAACCATTTTGGATTTTAGTTGAATCACAGATAAGAGTGATATTACTGTATGTAGTTGGGTCTTATTCTTATATTCACCAAAAATATTTATTTAAATTGGCATATGTCATGGTTTAGATATGAAGTATCCCCCAAAAGCTTACATGTGAGACAATGCAAAAAGATTCAGAGGAGAAATCATTGGTTTTGAGAGTCTTAACCTAATCAGTAAATTAATCCCTGATGGGATTAACTGAGTGGTCACTGATTACAGGTAGGGTGTGGCTGGAGGAGGTGGGAATTGGGTGTGGCTTTGGGGTCTATACTTGTATCTGGCAAGTGGAGTCTCTCTCTGCTCTCTGATCATTATATGAGCTGTTTCCCTTGGCCACGCTCTTCTGCCATGATATTCAGCTTCACCTGGAACCCTGAGGAATAGAGCTGGCCTTCTATGGACTAAGACCTCTGAAACCATGAGCCCTCAAATACACTTTTACTCCACTACAGTTGTGCTGGTCAGATCCTTTAGTCAAAGCAGTGAAATAGCTGAATAAAACAGTATATTTGGACCATTCATATTTCAAATGATTATTGATATAGGTGATGCAATAGAATATGTGTCCCCCTAAAACATTTATGTTGAAGTCCTAACCCCCAATGTGATAGTATTTGGAAGTGGGGACTTTTGGGGGTAATTTGATCATGAGGGTAGAATCCTCATAAATGGTGTTGGTACCCTTATCAAAAAGGCCTCAGAGAGCTCCCTTGACCTCTTTTCTACCATGTGAGAATATGATGAAGAGAAAATAGTTTGCAACCTACAAGAGAGTCCTCACCAGAACCCAACCATGTTAAGATCCCAATCTCAAACTTGAAGCCTTCAGAACTGTGAAAAATAATTTGCTGTTGTTTATAAATCACCCAGTCTATAGCTATAGCAACCTGAACTAAGACAGAGGTATTGACAGTGAGTCTCTGCATTCAACTTTTCTCCATATTTCTTTGGTGGCAGTTCACCCTTTGAATTTAGTTCTCTGATGGGTCCAAGATAACTCATTGATTTTCAGTTTGTTCAGCTTTTTTCTTATTATAAATATGGGAATTATGACTTAGATGCTTTTTGTGTGTCAGAGCTGAAACTAAAAATGTGATTTATTGCTTTTTGTTCTGCCATTCTTTGTAATGAAGACATCATCACCAAACCAGATGTAAAACTAGTCTCTGTGAAAGGCTTTAACATCACACACCAGAACCTTAAACAGCTCCATAAAGCAAACATTTTAAGCAACCACTGAGTTAGATTAGAGGAAAGAATATACCCATTCTTCCAGGTATTATCTAAATATGACATGTTAATGCAGTTTGTGGGTTTGTGCCATTAATCATCCACAGATAAAATTTAGTCCCAGGCAATGGCATTCACAAGATGAATACATCTAATGGTTTGGGTTTTGAATCCAGAATTTTCTATTTTTGCCTTTAGTCAAGTTTGCTGAGTCTCTCTGTGCCTCAGTTTCTAACAGCTATAAAATGGAAATATTAATAATTGTCACACACTGCTTTCTGAATATTAAAAAATATAATTAATAATGTAAAATGCTAAAAATTGGCTCTCATTCTTTAATTCTTAAATATTTTAAAAATTAGTATAGCAGATATGTTATTCCAGTAATGTCCAAGATGTTTCTGAAAGCTGGAATCCCTTAAAAGAGAACACCATAACCAAGAACATAACAAGAAATGAAAGCTTTCCTGTAATCCAAGTTATATTTGTTACAAACTGAATGTGTCCCCCTCCAAATTCACACATTTATGTCCTAACCCTCAATATGATGGTATTCAGGTAGGGACTTTGGGAGGAATTTAGATCAGGAGAATGGAGAAACTATGACAAGATTCATACCCTTATAAGAAAAGGAAAAGACAGTTTCTCTCTCTGCTACCTCTCTCTAAGAAGGTAGTTGTCTGGAAACTGGAAAGAGAGACTTTATCAGTAAACTAAATCACTGACACCTTGATCTTAGACTTCCTAGTCTCCAGAACTGTGAGAAACAAACAGCTATTGTCACCCAACTTATGGTATTTCATTATGGCAGCCCAAGCAATTAAAACAGTCAACAACTCCTTGCTTGAAAATATTTAAGAGTCAGACAGCCTAATAGGAAAGTGGGCAAAATACTTGAAGAAATTATTAAACAAATCCAAACAGTTAATAATATGCAAATATATGAATATATATGTGATCAATATTCATCAAAGAAGTACAATTAAAACTGCCAATAGACAACATCAAGGATTAGCAAGGATACAGAGCAAATGAACTCTCACATATTGCTGGTGGGGATATAATTTGTAAGAGTCTGAAAACTTCTCTTTAACGTCTATTTAATCTATATGTGCCTCTTGATCAAGAAATTCCACTGTTAGGGTGGTAGATAATAAGAATTTTTATATGTTACCGAAACATGTATAAGAATGTTTATATAGCAGTACTATTCATTATATTTCAAACCTGGAATATATAGAATGTCCATGAAAGGTAAAATCAATTAGCCGTTACGTTTACACAGTGATATTATACAGCAATGAAAGCAAATGAGCTGTACACAGCTATATGCAACAAAAAGAATGACTCTCCTATGTAACACTGAGAAAAAGTCACACAAAGAATACTTAAGGGGGCTGTGGTCATAGTGCAGTGGTAAAACACTTGCCTAGCATGTGTAAAGCACTGGGTTCAATTCTCAGTACTGCATATAAATAAATATTCATTGAAAACTAAAAAATATTTTTAAAAACACTTAATATATGATTTCATTGGCATCAGTTTCAAAAGTAGGAAACAAATGTGTTTAGGAGTTGGAATTGTAGGCACCCTTGGGAATATGAGGTAATGAAAGGAAGGGGAATAAAGCAGGGAGTGTAAGATTCTGGTAAGGTTCTTGCTCTTGGTCTGGATGCTGGTTACACAGGTGTTTTCATGTCATCAAAATTCACTGATCTATGTTCTTATTATTTGTACCCTTTCATCTACATATGAATAAAAACACCAAAACTTTTCTAGTATTCTCCCAGAATACTGCCCACATAGATCTCAGCTTGGCATTTGAGGGAATTTATGTCTGATCCCTGCCAGGTCTCCATTGCATCATATTTTAATGCTGACTCCAAGTCTCTTCTTGCTCCAGTCATATTTCACCTCCTAAAAGTTCTGACTTTATAAATGCTGCCCCTTGCCTTTGACTTGTGTCATTAAGCAATTCATAAATGTATTGGGGGTTCTTGGAGTGAGAAAGAGGAGAAAATAAAAATAAACCACTGTCATGGAACAACACCTTAGCCCATCTTTGAGATTCCAGCTCAAGTATTACCTCATCTTCAAAGCTCTCCTTCATTTCAGGTGGAAATGAACCCTTATCTTCCAGGCCACCAGAGATTTAAACAAGACTTTACCATAGTTCTTAATTTGCTATATTGCAAATGTTGTCTTATTTGTATTATTCTTATAACTGTGAACCTGAGGTGATAATAATGCCCTATTCATTTCTATATCCCCAGTGTTTAAAGTATCTGTTTCATGCTAAGTACCATGCTATGTTTGATGAAAGAATAGACGTTTTAATGTCTGAACAGATTATCAAATCATAGAATATTATAGCAGCACAGTCCACTGTTTTCATTGTACTTATAGGCCACAGGATTACCCACTGTGACATGGCTAGTTACTTGGAGATAGGACCAGAGTTTGTTCTCTGGCCACTCTTTCTATTTATGCAAAAATTTAAAAATTGTATTTAAAGATGTTAGATTCACAAAATATTTAAATATCTCAGAGAGCTCCCAAGCATCCTTCATTCAGCTTTTCCTAATGGTAACATCATATGTAACCATAGTACAATAATCAAAACTAGGAAATCAACAGTGATTAAAAACACCATTAGTATTACTACAGGTATTTTATTTGGATTTCACCAGCATTCCCACTACAGTCCTTTTCCTATTCCAGGATCCTATCCAGGATCCCATATTGGATTTCTCATTTCCTCCAATGAGGGAGAGTTCCTTAGTCTTTCCTTATCATTCATGATCTTGACACTTTTTAAGTATACTGAAAATAGGGAAGACACTACGAAAAAGTATATTTTGTCTCTCAATAGGGGCTTATGTGATATTCTCTCATGATTTTATTGCAGTTACACATTTAGGGGAATGGATAGCATAGAGTTATGCCCTTCAAGTGCATCATATCAGGGATATACAATGATTCATTACTGGTGAAGTTCACCTTGATCACTTGGTTGTGTGTCTACAGCATTTTTTCTACTGTAAGATTACTATTTTTTCTCTTTGCATTTAATAAATGTCTTATAGCTGATACTTCAAGATCATGCATGATCAAGTGTTGTAGCTCTTCTTTCCAAAAGACCAATCCCTAATGTGGTTCCCAGGCACCTGGAATTTAATCTATCATAGATTAGCTCATTGCAAAGCAATAATTTTTTTTTTGTGTATTCCACATATCTGGGAGCTTATTTAGAGCAGGATATGCCTTTTTTTTTCTCTGTTGCCATGGTTTAACATGGACCTTAGTTTATTAAATCAGCATTCTAGTTGAATTACTATGGGCAAATTGTTGGCCTCTATATTCCAGTAACAACTAACACATTTGGGAATGCTGCTTAGACCGTTTTCCCGCACTCCCAAAAGGCTACCAGTTTTGACTGTTCTTCCAGGGAAAGAAAGTGCTTTGCAGCACATTTAAGTTGTATTAACTTCCCTGTTACTAAGGCCTTATAAGTCAGTACACGTAAAGATATTCAGAAATATCTGAGGCAAATAGGGCTTATATATGGTGCCTTTAAAAAAAATTCCCCTAAGGATTACTGTGAGAGTTAAATGAGTTAATACATCTAAAGTGCTTAGAATAAGACTAGTACTAAATACCTGATCAATAAATATTAGCTTTTATTTATCATTTATTGAAGGTATTCTTTACAATGCTGTGGAATAAACAGAGGAATCAATAAAAAAAAGAGCAAGAGAAGAACTGGATACAAAATAAAAATGGTCTAGCTCTTGGGTGAGGTGTAGTAACTATAGCAACTAAGTTTAAAGTGCTATGTGAACTTGAAAACATTGTTTTTAATTACATAAATAGTTTGGTTCCATATCAGTGATTCCTAACTAGTAACACTAAAGATGCATCATCAGTGATGTTATACATTTATACATGGTAATGATTACATTATAATTGTTTTAAAATCACAGGAAAAAGAAAAACTATTCTGAGTAATGTTTTCTTATTACTCTGGGGTTCTGCTTTTTCTCTTGAAAGAACTAATTCATTAGTTTCAGAGAATTGCTAGGCACCAAACAACAGCACACATTTGTTAAGCTGTCAAGACCATGGAGACTATTTTTTTAGCACTGATCTCCAAAGTGGGGTGATCACACTCTAGAGGGATGCAAGATGATACACTTGAGGGAAGGAAGAAATATTAGAATTTCAAGTTATAACTGTGTATGAATAAAAGGGAAGAAAGAAACTCTACCACTATTTACTATAAGGCACCCTTACTTGATCTATAAGTCTATTTAATCCATAAGTCTAGAGTTATGGGTCACTTAAGATTCAGTGTCTCCCTTATTGGATTGCATATTATAGCATGTTACAATGGATTGCTGTTTACATCTACACAGTTAAGAAGATTAATGGCTCATATCATCTGGTTTTAACTAAACAAACCCTCATAAAATTGTTAAGTAGCTAGAAATGATTTTTGCAGGATGGATGGACAGCTAGATTGATCACGACTTCAGGTAATGCTAAGAATTAAGCCCTGCCAAACAAAACATTAAAAGGCAGGGTTAAAACTTCTCCAAGTCTTCATTGGACAGCAAACCAGATTTTTCAAAATTGGTAATTTTATCAGATCTAAGAAGTTAACGATAAACTTACAGAGTTAACAATAAGGCTATGTGAAATATAGATTTACATCTATTATTATTAATAAATCTTAATAATAAGTGTCTATTTTATATCAGAGCCCCTGTGAAGGATGACTTCAGCTACAACAGTCAACAAAAACATAGACATCAATGAACTAGACCTTGAGCTAGATTCTGAATCACTATTGAAATCTTAAACTGAAATTTCAAAGAAGTCAAATTTGTAATTAAGTACTTTTTGACTAAAGAGACCCATTATGCATACAAGCCTTCAATTTAGCAAATTTGGGAATAGTGTAAATACTAAACAATAGAGGAATGGACAGTAAATTATAGTATTACCATATAATAGAATATGAGGTAGACATCTCAAATCACAATTAATACCTATGTATCTATGCTGAAACATACCTATAGTATTTGTAAATAAATTAACCTTATGGCTGTAGAAACTGGTCTGGAGACAGCACACTATGTTACTGAGAATGGCCTCAAACTCCTGGGCTCAAGTGATCCTCCTGCCCTCAGTCTCCCAAGTAGCTGGGACTATAAAAAAGCACCATTGTACCTGGCCTGACAATTTTTTTTTTTTTTTTTTTTTTGCCACAGGAGGAACTGAACCCAGGGCTTTGCACATGATAGAGAAATGCTCCACATCTGAGATACATCCACAATCACTTATAACAGAGTGTCCAGCACCCCCACAGAGCAGGTTCCTGCTCAGGTAGTGTGAGCTGCCTGGGAAAATAGAAAATCTCAAATAATCAGTAAGAAATAAGACAAGCCAAAGATTAGATTTAAAAAGTATGGCTCCTGAAGGGTCTTCCAGCCCTAATAGGAACTAGAACCCAACGAACAAAAAAAGGCCCCAATTCTTCATTTAAGAGGAAATACATCAAAGGCATGGATAAGGTTTCAGTGTGGGAGGAGTCTTGTTTCAGTGGTTGGCAGGTTACACCCTTCTCCAGCAGAGGCAGTAGTTATTGATCCTAACTCTGTGAGCTAAGACAGGGCCCCAGCATTATCTGGGCTTTCTGGAACTGGAGAATTTCACCCAGGAGTTCCCAGAGAAGCAGCTCCCCCGACCTTAATGGCTTGAACAAACCCATAATTTATATGTGGCCTCCAACAGCAAGTATTTTTTGAGATAGGGTCTCACTAAATTGCCTACCCTGGCCTTGAACTTGGGATCCTCCTACCTCAGCCTCCCAAGTATCTGGGATCATAGGCATGTGTCACTATGCCTGGATTAGCAATCTTCAAATTTGATACAATTTGCAAATAGTTTATTTTAAATTAAAGGATAATGAATAATTTTCTTTATTATTTTTATTACTATTATCACTGTTATTGTGACACTCCCAATGACTTTTTTTTTCCAGTGCTGGAGCTTGAACCCAGGGGTGCTTTACCACTGAACTACATCCCCAATCCTTTTTTATTTTTATTATTTTGAGGCAGGGTCTCACTATGTTGCTGAAGCTGGCCTCAAACTTCTAATCCTTCTGCCTCAGCCTCCCAAACTGCTGAAATTACAGTCATGTACTACTGCACCCAGCTTATGTATGACTTAAAACAGAAGAAAAATTAAAACTGATCATGGTTCTCTTGCCTAGTCTCTTAATCTCCTTTGTCATCAATCTTTTTTTGTTCAATCCTTGAAATCACTACCCTTTGGTGTTCTGTCATGGAACATCTTCTCTTTCACTCTATACCTATCATAAGCAAATCCAGAAATTTTTGTGGATCCATACACCATGTGGTTACATGCTATTGACTCCTTTAAAAAATAGTGCACTGTAGTTATACATAATAACGGGGTTCATTTTGACATATTTATAAATGTATATAACATAGTTTTCTCTACTATGATCCCTAGTACTATCCCCTTCCTCCTTCTCCTCCTTGTCCCAAATCTCCTTCCTTTAATTTTTTGCTTTTCCTTCTATTTATTTTTTAATTGGTTCATTATGCTTCTATATATAATTGGAATGCACTGTGATATATTCATTCATGCACAATAGGATAATTTGTCAGCTTTATTCCCCAGCTCTGCCCCTTTGCCTTCCTTCCTCCTTCCCCCTTGGTCTCCTACTTTACTACTCTACTGTTCTTCCTTCTATTTTCATAAGAATCCCCTCTTTTATTTCTTTTTTTTTTCTCTTTAGCTTCCACATATGGGAGAAAACTTTCTACCCTTGACTTTCTGACTCTGGCTTATTTCATTTAGCATGCTATTGACTCTTACATGTCTTCCTTCAAACCTCACCCCATATATTTTATCTGGTTGTCCTATGGGCTACTCAAATGTAATATGTCTACAACTGCATTCATTTCTCACTCTGTCTGTATCTTCTGCCCTTTTCCCTTCTGCATTGTCTATTTGTACAAAAGTTGACACCACCTCTGTCCCTAAACATTACAGATTTATTCCCAAATCTAAAGTCATTAAGACCAGACAATCTAACCTCCATGATACGTCCTGAATCCATTCTTCTATGTACTCACCACCATTACCATATTAGTATAGCAACATAAGTGCATATAATCTCTGTTAGAGTGAACCATCTCATAATCAGTGTCTCCATCTTCATACCTTTTCTACAGCAAATCATTTTTCAAACTACCCAGAGTAACCTTTGTGAAATGCGAGTCCTTATGTTTCATACTTGAGCACAAAATTCATAAATGACTCCTTATAACCTACAAGATAGAACTTAAACTGCTTGACCTAAGCTGTGCAATTTGGCATTTCTTCAATTTTCTTTTTTTATTCTATATTTTTTTAGTTGTTGAAGGACCTTTATTTTATTTACTTATATGTGGTGCTGAGGATCGAACCCAGTGCCTCACACAAGCTAGGCAAGCACTCGACCACTGAGTCACAACCCCAGCCACCCTTCTTCAATTTCAATCTTCATCTTCCTCTCATATCAGTCCTTATACTGTAGGTTTCTACCATTTTGAAACTTGAGAGACCACCACACATTTCCCTGTGGCTCAGTAGCACACATACCTTTACCCAGGTACCATTTATCA
This sequence comes from Sciurus vulgaris, assembly GCF_902686455.1. Lineage (NCBI taxonomy): Eukaryota > Metazoa > Chordata > Mammalia > Rodentia > Sciuridae > Sciurus > Sciurus vulgaris. The sequence goes on along the minus strand of NC_136471.1, from coordinate 100,106,992 downwards.
TAATCCTTTATTTGGAAAACTCCAGATCATCCTATCAAGCCACCTTACCTCATGCTCCAAACCATTCCTAATTTCTTAGTTTGGGTTGACTGCCCCTCCTCTGTGAACCCATAGTATCCTGATCTTACTTTTATTCTCAGGTTTATCATCCCAAACACATATTTACTTGTCTGGATTTCCCTCATTAGAGGGCCAGTACCTCTTAGAGAGTAAAAAGTGTGTCCTTCCTTGTAGGACAGGCTCTACCTCAGAGCCTGGCACATAAATAGACCAAGAGATAAACAAGAGATGGGTGATTAATGTAGTGAGAAATCTCTCCTCTCCCCAAGTGCTTTCTGAGGCTTGGGTATCATTCTACACTCTGCATTTTTTCCTAGGAAACCATCAAGGAGCACTGGCCACACACAAATTGGAGAAGTAATGCTTTAGTCCCCACAGACTTCTTGTGACATCCCATAAGATTATATCATCTAGTGATATCAGAACCAATTGTGGCAGCCATCAAGGTACACTGTTCCCACCTATCTTCAAGAAAACTTGCTGATCAGCCACAAGGAGCAGTGACCTGACTCTCTCTAGCTGTTATCTCTTCAACTTTTGAGCTGAGACCCTGATTTTCCCTGGAGGCCCTCAGTCGATGACTACACATGGCTGGTTGGACCCTGGCTACTTTGTCATATCTGGATCAGGTTGAGGGCTCTCCCTCTTTTCTTACTTCCTCCCACTTCCCTATCACATACATGCATCAGCTCTGTATCATATTCAAAAGCTTTCTCTGCCTGATTCTGCTTTCTCCCTTTTCATCCTTCAGAGGCATTAAAACTTCAATAATCTTTGTGCACTCCTAATTCCATTTCAGCATCTTCTCCCAGTTTGGAGTCCTGGTGGACCCAACTCTCAATCAGCTAGCATCGTTTTGCTGTCTGAAGGTAATAAGCCATTTCTCTACTTCAGGGAAATCCATATTATTAGGTGGCCTCCAGAGCAACTGCTACAAGGGCTTGAAGAAGCAACCTGGAGGCATGAGGGAGTTAATATCCACCCCTGGAGCAAACATTAACTAATGGGACACAGTGTGGAGTCAAGCAAATAAATTTCCTTTCCTCTCCTCCCTCTGGTGGAACCTCCCAAAGCATGGATTACTCATAAGTTTGTGCAAAGATACCCCCCAAATATGCCTAGATAAACTTTCTGAGCAGTCAGAGCTAACTCTTCAGGGATTATAAACAGCAGTATCCCAAAAAAATTGTTTCATTTCATTGCCTCGCTTTTACTGCTTATTGGCCTTTTCCCTTACTCTCATTGCCCTGAGGATTCCTCTTCCAAATAAAGCATTAGCCTTTAATCCTTGCCAAGGTTCTGTTTTATAGGGAACTCAACTTACAGAAATACTTTTTACCTTACAGAATCATTAAGATGGTTAAATTAGATAATGAGCCTAGCAAAGACCTGGTAGGCAAGAGGCATTCAATAATATCTAGCTTATTCCTTGTTTGGCTGTCTTTCAGGCAGGAGAATAGGAACTAGAATGGGAGAATGAGAGTTTTGGCGTCCACAGAGAATGTACAAATAGTGATCCCAGCTTCTATATACACTGTCTGTTCTGAAATACTGTGGGGCACATCTCTGCATGTTAAATTAAAGTCTAACCCTCGGTGAAAACAAGATTTCTCCATGTGGGATCCTGTGACAGGACACATATAGTCACCTGCAGCATCAGAAGGTAGGAGAGTTTTCTTTCTGAGCCAAGAAATTGGTTTCTTTATTCCTTGTACAGTTGGAATAGAATCCTTCTTTGTGTGGAAATGTTTCAAGAATCCTTATATTGCATCTGTAAACCATATACAGCTTATGAGATGCCATATATGCATTTAGGAGAAATGATGCAAAATTAACATTTCTCCTAGTTTAAGCACTATGAAACCAGAGATTATTGTACTATGATTTTTAGAACAGAAGGCTTGCATACTCAGGGTATATTGCTTTTTGCATCTGTTATCTAATTGGCATTTGTGGTTCAGGTGCAGAAGCATAGATAGTTGAGGAAAGAGAAGAGCAGTTGTCTGTTCCTGAATGCCGTAGATTTGCCTCCCCCAGGGTGAAATTGCTATCTTGTCTCAGGACTATGAAGCACTCAGTGAGAGGTGACTGCAGAAATAATAGTTGAAAGCTCTAAGTGATCAGACTATTACATTAGTTCTGTGCATTTGTGAAGCATTCATTGTAGTAAGATAAGTTGGGGCCACTTTGTATTAGTTTGTTCCCCCCAGCAATCTAGGCAGGAGGTAACTATTAGAAAAGGAATTAAATAGTTCCTACTGCCAACCTTGCTCAAAGGACAGGAGGGTTAGCCCAATACTTTTCAAAATGAAATCCATGACCCTCCCCCATACCCACACACACAAATTAGCATCCCTGGGGTGGCCCAGATGATTCCTTCCAAACAAGCACCCTTGGTGATTCTGATGAGCACTAAATTTAAAAACCTCTGATTTAATTGAACTAAATGATTACCCAGTCCAACTTTTTACATGCAGCTCACAGGAGGAGAACAAACACTAAATGAGAAAGTTTCATGATGGACAAGGTTCCCTCTGTCTTCCCAGGGAGGGGAAATGGAGAACAACACATAACTGGCCTTTTACTAACTGAGGACAAGGTGGGCTCCAGGATGCAGGCATTTTGGTACCTAGAAGGGGAAACCGAGATGCAGATATATTTAGTTAATTGAAAGTGGGTAATATTTATGTGGTTTTCAATCTAACCAAGTTATTACTGATGTTTATAATATAGCAAGGGCTTCTAGGCATACTATTATTGCACCAACTTACCCTGGGTAATAAAGGTGTAGTAAAGACATAAATAGTCTTATGCTATCTTACTGCATGTTGAACACTCCTTAAAAAAATCCAGAATGCTACAAAATCCAAATTTTCTTGAGTGCCACAAGTGGAAGATTCCACACCTACCCTCATGTGATGGAATGCAGTTAAAACACAGAAGCACTACAAATAATTGTATGAAATTACTTTTAGGCTATATGTATAACAAATTAATTTTGTGTTTAGACTCAGGTTTCAGCCCCCAGGAAAGCTCATTATAGATAATAAAATATCCCCCAAAGTCCTAAACATTTCTGTTCCCAAGCATTTTGGATAAGGGATATTCAACCTCTACATCATACATACTCAACCTCTAGATTCATACAACCATGCCTCTAGTCAAGATAGAGAACTGTTCCATCACTACAAAGACCTCCCTCATTCTAGCCCTTTATACACACACCCTTTCCTCCTCTACCCCTAACCCCTGGCAACCACTAGTTCTCCATCTCTATAATTTGGTCATTTTGAGAATGCTATCTAAACAGACTTGTACAATATGTGACATTTTGTGTGTATGTGGTACTAGGAATTGAACTCAGGGGCTCACACGTGCTAGGTGAGTGCTCCACCACTGAGCTTCATCACCAGTCCTTTTCATTTTATTTTGAGATAGTCTTGCTAATTTTCCCAGGCTGGAGACCCTCCTGTCTCATCCCCCCCTAATAGCTTGGATTACAGATTTTGTCCATTATACCTTGCCTAGAATGCAACTTTTTAAAATGACATTTGTTTTCACTCAGCATAATGTTTTGCGGAGTCGTGTAAGATATTGTGTTCATCAATAGTTCATGTTTTTACAGGTTTCTCAGTCCTTTTTATTTATTACTTTTTATTTTAATATTTTATTTATTGGCTCTTTTTAGCTATACATGATAATAGAAGTCATTTTGATATAATTTTGAAAACATGAAATATAATTTGTTTTAGTTCAGTCCCCAGTAAATCCCCTTTCCCTCTCCTCCTCTCTCCCTTTGTTCCATTCTCTGTACTGATCTTTCTGCTATTTACAGTTTTTTAAATTAGTGTCTTCTGCATATGCATGATGGTAAGATTCACTGTGGCATTTTCATATATGTACACAGAAAAGTTAAGTCAGATTCATTCCACTGTCTTTCCCTATCCCTTTCTTCTTCCTTTCCCTTCATTCCCCTTTGTCTACTCCACTGATCCTTCTTCTCTTATTTTTTAATTCCCCCTTATTTTGGATTAGCTTCTGCATATCAGAGAAAACATTCTACCTTTGACTTTTTGGGGCTGGTTTATTTCACTTTTTATACCTGAATACTACTTGATGGTATGCTATACCATGCATATTTTCTTTTAAAGCACAATAACAATAATTTAATTACATAATTGCATTTTTCTGGGAGCTCAAAGCATTTTGCAGGTATTGTCTTAATTACTTTCATAACAGAAGGACTAAATGGTTTTAATATGCTTTTTTGCAGATATGGAAACTGAGGCAGAGTGGCTAAATCATTTATTAACAATAGCACAAAGGGTTGTTTATATTTTTTTTCAATGGGATTAATAATAATGCCAGTCCTATCTCATAATATTGCTATAAGCACACATATAAGATATATTTTATATGACTTCAAATTACCTATAACTTACATCCTACTTTAGCTAATACTGCATTATTTCCCTTGAAGACTTACACTCATTTTGCTGTACCATGGTATATTTAATCATTCATTCACTGAAGTACATATTGATGGTTTCCCATTTGGGGCTATGGACATTTACATAGGGGTTTTTTTGGTACACATAAATATTTGCTTAGGATAAATGTTATAGAATGTAATTGCTTGGTTGTATGTTGATAGCAGTTTAGATTTTTAAAGATAATTCAAGTGATTTTTCAGAGCAGTTACACTATTTTCCATTCCCATAAACAATGTACAAGAAATCCAGTTTTTCTGCATCTATGTCAGTTGTTATGGATGAACTATGTCCCCACATAATCCATATTTTGAACCTCTATTCCCCATTACCTCAGAATGTAACTGTATGTGAAAATAAGATCTTTAACAAGGTAATTAGGTTAAAATGAGGTCATTATAGGGTGGGTTCTAATCCAATTTGATGGGTGTCATATTATAGTAGGAGATTAGGACACAGACACAGAGGAAAGACACAAGAAAATGAAGATGGCCATCTGCAAGCTAAGTGGAGAGCTCAGAAAACAAATTCAGTCATGCTAACACCTTGATCTTGAATTTATACCCTCCAGAAGTATGGGGAAATAAATTTATTTTTTAGCAACCCAGTCCGTGATACTTTGTTATTAAATCCTAAGCAAACTAATACACTAGCATTTAGTATTTTCACTACATTTTAGCTATTTAATAGGTGTGGTCACATCCCATTAAGATCTTAATTTGCATTTCCTTAATGACTAAAATGTTGAACATATTTTCATGTGTTTATATACCATCCATATCTTCTTTTTGGTGAATTATCTCTCCAAGTCTTATGCTTATTTCTACATGTATAGTTTGTTTCTGGTTGGTTTTTGAGAGATTTTGTTTTTCCATATTCTAGATACAAGTCCTTTGTCAGATATGTGCTTTGCAAATATTTTCTTTAAGTCTGTAGTTTGCCTCTCCATTCTCTTAACAAGACCTTTCACAGAGCAAAAGTTTTTAATTTTGAAAAAACCTAAGTTAGGTACTTTTTCTTTTATGGATGATACTTTTGGTAACTGGACTAAAAATTTTTCTCCAGGCCCTAGGTCTCAAAGGCTGTTCCCATGTTGTCTTCTAAAGGTCCTAAAAAACTTTTCCTTTTCCATTTCAAGTTGATTTTTAAAATAAAGATGAAGTTTAGGGTGAAATTTTTCCCCCTATGGATATCCAAATGCTCCAGCATGATTTATTGAAAAGATTATCTTTCCTCCATTGAGTTGCTTCAGCACCTTTGTCAAAAATTGGGCCGGGCATGTTGGCTGAGGGAGGCTGAGGATGGAGAGTTCAAAGCCAGCCTCAGCAAAAGCAGGAAGTTAAGCAACTCAGTGAGACCCTGTCTCTAAATAAAATACCAAACAGGGCTGGGGATGTAGCTCAGGGGTCAAATGCCCCTGAATTCAACCCCAGTATTCCCTTCCAAAATTGGTATGTCTGGTTCTCCCTTCTGTTCTACTGCTCTGTGTATCTAAACTTCCACTAATACCACACTAATATTCTAGTTATAAATTAGGCTTCAACATCAAGAAAAGTGCTTTCTCTTAGTTTATTCATTTTCAAAATTTTAGCTACACTAAATCCTGTGCCTCTCCATATGAATCTTAGAATAAGATAGAATATGTCAACAAAATTTGCTGGGATTTTGATAGATATTGCATTAAAACCTACAGATTGATTTGGGAAAAATTAACATCTTCACGGCAAATATTCTAACACATGAACATGTTCTATCTCTTCATTTATTATATTTATTCACACTTATGGTAGTTAACACATTTTCTCATTTCCCCTAGTCAGAGTGTTTATATCCATGAATTGGGAGAATAAGTTCGTCCATATTTATTATGAGAATTTATATGTCTGTACATTGCTATAGTTTGGATGATGGATATCCATATATTAAAACCTTGGTCCCCTAGTAGTAGAAATGAGAGATAGAATCTTTCAGACTGGAATATTGTGGGTGGTCTCTAGGTCACTGGGGGCATGCCATCAAAGGGGTTAGTACTACATCCCCTTCTTACCTCTTTCACTTCCCTGCCAGAAAGTAAAAAGCATTCCTTTGCCCCATGCACCTACCATGATGTGCTACCTCACCATAGGCCAAAAACAATGAGGTCAATCAATTATGAACTGGAACCTCCAAAACTGTGAGCCAAAATGAACATTTTCTCTTTACGGTTTTATTATCTTAGGTATTTCATTATAGTAACAAAAAGACAACTAACATAGCACCTCATTGTAGCTTGGCACAAAAGAAATTTAGGCTGTCCAGTAGGTCTTTGTTGGTAATGGTGAGAGTTTTTCCTGTAGTATTTGACTACTATAGAGCAGTTATTATCCCCAAATTTTCTGTCTTGCCAAGCTGCACTTTTCTGGTCCTTTGGGCTAGAGAGAAAAAGACTGTACTTGAGGCTCTTTTAAAAATCCTATGCCAACTAGTATTTGAGGATTGTAAGCTTCTCCAATACCCATCTTGATATTAACAAGGGAAGAAGGAAACCAAGGCCCAAAGTTTTTTTTTTGTTATGTCTTTTTCTTTTCATATTTCAGGGTTTTCTTGTGTTTGTTTTATCCATAATACCCATGGTTTCTTGCTGTAGTAAACCACAGAAATACGGGAAAGTGCAAATGCATGCACTGAATGATGAGATGAAAGAGCAAATGCAAGCATTGAATGATTGCACCAATCGACAGTTAAAAGAGCAAATACAGGAAGCAAAAGATCATTTCAATAAAGCGTTAGAGATATTGAAAAACCAAACAGAAATCCTTGAAATGAAGGAAACAATAAACCAAATTAAAAACTCCATAGAAAGCATATCCAATAGGATAGAACACCTGGAAGACAGAACCTCAGACACTGAAGACAAAATATTTAACCTTGAAAAAAAGTTGAACAGAGAGAAGATGGTAAGAAATCATGAACAGAATCTACAAAAAGTATGGGATATCGTGAAAAGGCCAAATTTAAGAATTATTGGGATTGAGGAAGGCTTAGAGAAACAAACCAAAAGAATGAACAATCTATTCAATGAAATAATATCAGAAAATTTCCCAAATCTGAAGAACGACATGGAAAATCAAGTTCAACAGGCTTAGAGGACTCCAAATACACAAAATTACAACAGACCCACACCAAGGCACATTATTATGAAAATACCTATCATACAAAATAAAGACAGAATTTTAAAGGCTGTGAGAGAAAAGAACCAAATTACATTCAGGGGGAAACCTATATGGATATCAGCAGATTTTTCAATCCAGAGAAGCTTAAAGCTAGAAGGGCCTGGAACAATATTTTTCAAGCCCTGAAAGAAAATGGATGCCAACCAAGAATCTTATACCCAGCAAAACTTACCTTCAAATTTGACGATGAAATAAAATCCTTCTATGATAAACATAAGCTAAAAGACTTTACAAAAAGAAAGTCAGCATTACAGAACATTCTCAGCAAAATATTCCATGAAGAAGAGATGAAAAACAATGAAGCAAATCAGCAAAGGGAGGAATTATCCTAAAGGAATTGTCAAATAAAGGAGGAAACGATTAGTGTCAAATAAATAAATAAATAAATAAATAAAATTTAAAAAATGAACCAAAAGACCGGGAATACAAATCGTATCTCAATAATAACCCTGAATGTTAATGGCCTGAATTCATCAATCAAAAGACATACACTGGCAGATTGGATTAAAAATAAAGATCCAACAATATGCTGCCTGCAAGAGACTCACCTCATAGAAAAAGATACCCATAGACTAAAGGTGAAAGGATGGGGAAAAACATACCATGCACATGGACTCAGCAAAAAGCTGGAGTATCCATCCTCATTTCAGATAATGTGGACTTCATGCCAAAGTTAGTCAGAAAGGATAAAGAAGGACATTTCATACTGCTTAAGGGAAGCATAAACCAGCAAGATATAACAATCATAAACATCTATGCCCCAAACAGTGGCTCATCCATGTATGTCAAACAAATACTTCTCAATTTCAGAAACCAAATAGACCATAACACAATAATACTAGAAGATTGTAACACGCCTCTCTCACCACTGGACAGACCTTCCAAACAAAAATTGAACAAAGAAACCATAGATCTCAATAACACAATCAATAATTTAGACTTATCAGACATTTATAGAGAGTATACCATGCAACCAAGAGCGAATAAACTTTCTTCTCATCAGCACATGGATCCTTCTCTAAAATAGACCATATATTATGCCACAAAGCTAATATTAGCAAATACAAAAAGATAGAGAAACTGCCTTGTATTCTATCAGATCATAATGGATTGAAGTCAGAAATAAATGAAAGAGTAAAAACCAGAAACTACTCCAACACCTGGAGATTAAACAATATGCTATTATATGATGAATGGATAACAGAAGATATTAGGAAGGAAATTAAAAAATTCTTAGTGGTAAATGAGAACAAAGAAACATGATATCAACATCTCTGGGACACTATGAAAGCAGTACTTAGAGGAAAATTTATTTCATGGAGCGCATTTAATAGCAGAAGTAAAACTCAACAAATAAGCGACCTAACACTACAGCTCAAAGCCCTAGAAAAAGAAGAACAGACCAGAACAAAAGTAGTAGAAGACAGGAAATGGTTAAAATCAGAGCTGCAATCAACGAAATTGAAACAAAAAAAAAACAATACAAAATATTGACAAAATAAATAATTGGTTCTTTGAAAAAATAAACAAAATTGATAAACCATTAGCCATACTAACAAAGGGAAGACGAGAGAGAACCCAAATCACTAAAATTCGGAATGAACAAGGAAATATCACAACAGACAAGACTGAAGTACAAAACATAATTAGAAGCTATTGTGAAAATCTATACTCCAACAAAATAAAAAATTTCCAAGACATCAACGGGTCTAAAGACATATGAATTGCCTAAACTGAACGAGGAGGACATACACAATTTAAATAGACCAATTTCAAGTAATGAAATAGAAGAATTCATCAAAAGCCTACCAACAAAGAAAAGTCTGGGATCAGATGGGTTCTCAGCCGAGTTCTAAAAAACCTTTAAAGAAGAGCTCATTCCAATACTTCTCAAAGTATTCCATAAGATACAAGAGTAGGGAACCCTTCCAAACTCATTCCATGAAGCCAATATCACACTGATACCTAAACCAGAGACACATCGAATAAAGAAAATTTCAGACCAATACCCTTAATGAACATTGACGCAAAAATTCTCAACAAAATTTTACCAAATCGCATACAAAAACATATTAAAAAGATAGTGCACCATGATCAAGTGGGGTTCATCCCAGGGATGCAAGGTTGGTTCAACATCCAGAAATCAATAAATGTAATTCACCATATCAATAGACTTAAAGTCAAGAATCACACAATTATTTCAATAGATGCAGGAAAAGCATTTGATAAAATACAACATCCCTTCATGCTGAAAACACTTGAAAATAGGGATAGTGGGAACATTACTTAATATTGTAAAGACCATTTATGCTAAGCCCATGGCTAATACCATTCTAAATGGTGAAAAACTGAAAGCATTCCCCCTAAAAACTGGAACAAGGCAGGGATGCCCTCTTTCACCACTTCTATTCAATATCGTCCTTGAAACTCTAGCCAGAGCCATTAGACAGACCAAAGAAATTAAAGGAATACGAATAGGAAAAGAAGAACTCAAACTATCCCTATTTGCTGATGACATGATTATATATTTAGAGGAACCTGGAAATTCCACCAGAAAACTTTTGGAATTCATAAGTGAATTCAGTAAAGTAGCGGGATATAAGATCAATGCACATAAATCTAATGCATTTTTATACATAAATGATGAATCTTTGGAAAGAATAATTAGTAAAACTACCCCACTCACAATAGCCTCGAAAAAAATAAAATACTTGGGAATCAATCACAAAAGTGGTGAAAGAACTCTACAATGAGAACTACAGAACACAAAAGAAAGAAACTGAAGAAAACCTTAGAAGATGGAAAGATCTCCCATGTTCTTGGATAGGAAGAATTAATATTGTCAAAATGGCCACCAAAAGTGCTATACAGATTCAATGCAATTCCAATTAAAATCCCAATGACGTACCTTACAGAAATAGAGCAAGCAATTATGAAATTCATCTGGAAGAATAAGAAGCCCATAATAGCTAAAGCAATCCTCAGTAGAAAGAGTGAAACAGGGGGTATTGCAATACCAGATCTTCAATTCTACTAACAAAGCAATAGTAACAAAAACAGCATGGTATTGGTACCAAAATAGAAAAGTAGATCAATGGTACAGAATAGGGGACATGGACACAAACCCAAATAAATACAATTTTCTCATACTACACAAAGGGGCCAAAAATATGCAATGGAGAAAAGATAGCCTCTTCAACAAATGGTGCTGGGAGAATTGGAAATCCATATGCAACAGAATGAAACTGAACCCATATCTCTCACCATGCACGAAACTAAACTCAAATGGATTAAGGACCTCGGAATCAGACCAGAGACCCTGCAGATTATAGAAGAAAAAGTAGGTCCAGATCTTCCACATGTTGGCTTAGGACGAGACTTCCTCAACAGGACTCCCATAGCACAAGAAATAAAAGCAAGAATCAATAACTGGGATAGATTCAAACTAAAAAACTTTCTCTCAGGACAGGAAACTATCAGCATTGCGAAGAAAGAGCCTACAGAGTGGGAGAATATCTTTGCCAATCATACTTCAGATAGAGCACTAATCTCCAGAATCTATAAAGAACTCAAAAAACTCTACAGCAAGAATACAAATAATCCAGTCAACAAATGGGCTAAGGAAATGAACAGACACTTCACAGAGGAAGATGTACAAGCAATCAACAAACATATGGAAAAATGTTCACCATCTTTAGTAATAAGAGAAATGCAAATCAAAACCACCCTAAGATTCCATCTCACCCCAATTAGAATTGCGATTATCAAGAATACAAGCAACAACAGGTGTTGGTGAGGATGTAGGGAGAAAGGTACACTCATACATTGCTGGTGGGGCTGCAAATTAGTGCAGCCACTCTGGAAAGCAGTGTGGAGATTCCTTAGAAAACTTGGAATGGAACCACCAGTTGACCCAGCTATCCCAATCCTTGGTCTATACCCAAAGGACTTAGAATCAGCATACTACAGAGATACAGCCACATCAGTGTTCATAGCCGCTCCGTTCACAATAGCCAGATTGTGGAACCAACCTAGATGTCCTTCAATTAATGAATGGATAAAGAAACTGTGGTATATATATACAATGGAATATTACTCAGCCGTAAAGAATGATAAAATTATGACATTTGCAGGCAAATGGATGAAATTGGAGAATATCTTGCTAAGTGAGATAAGCCAATCTCAAAAAACCAAAGGATGAATGATACCGCTAATAAGTGGATGATGACACATAATGGGGGGAGGGGGGGTTAGTGTTAGGGTTAGAGTTACGGTTAGGTAGGGGGGCAAGAATGGAGAAAGGAAGGAGTGTATAGAGGGAAAGAGGGGTGGGAGGGGTGGGGGAATGGAAAAAATAACAGAATGAATCAAACTACATTACCCTATGTAAATTTATGATTACACAAATGGTATGGCTTTACGCCATATACAAACAGAGAAACAACATGTATCCCATTTGATTAAAATAAAAAAAAAAATATATATATATATATATATATATATATATAGAGAGAGAGAGAGAGAGAGAGATTTTTAAACATGGAAAAAAAGATAAAATAGAAATAAATTTAACTTCATAAATGAAAGATCCATAAACTCAAAACTATAAAATACTGATGAGAGAAAAGACAAAAAATTAAAAGATATTCTGTGTTCATGGATTGGATGAATATTATTAAAGTATTCATACTTATGAAAGTAATCTATGCAATCCCTGCCAAAATTTCAATGGCACTAGAAATAGAAAAAAATCAAAATTCATATAGATCCACCAAAGTTTCTGAATAACCAAAGCCACTTTTAACTAGAACAACAAAACAGTAGGTATTAAACTTCCTGATTTCAAATTAAATTTACAAAGCTATAGTAATCAAAACAGTATGGGACTGGCATAAAAATAGATACATAAAGCAATAGGACAGCATAGAGAGCCCAGAAATGAGTCCACACATATACAGTCAAATATTTTTCAATAAGTGTGTCAAGAATACATAATGTGAAAAGAATTGTCTCCTCAGTAACAGGACTGGGAAAACAGGTATCTACATGTAAAAGAAAGAAACTGGATGCTTATCTTACTATGTACAAAAAATCAAATAAAATGGATTAAATTCTTAAATATATGACCTGATACTACAAATTATCATAAAACATAGGGGAAAAGGTCCTTCAAATTAAACTTGGCAAGGACTTTTGGATATGATCTCAAAAGCACAGGGAACAGAAGCAAAAATACACAAATGCGATTACATCAAATAAAAAGCTTCAATATAGAAAAGGAATCAATCAACAGAGTGAAAAGGCAGTCTACAGATTGGGGAAATACATTTGCAAACCTTAACTGATACAAGGGATTACCATATATCTTATAAGGGTTAATATCCAAAATATATAAGGAAGTCAAATGACTAATAGTAAGAAAACAAACAATATTAAAAATGGGCAAAGAATGATGTCTTAGTCAATTTTGTGGTGCTATAACAAACTACCACACTGGGTAATTTTTTTAATTCATTTTTATTGTAAACAAATGGGATACATCTTGTTTCTCTGGTTGTTCATGAAGTAGAGGCATACCATTTGTATAATCATACATTTACCTAGGGTAATAGTTTCTGATTCATTCTGCTATTTCCCCCCCATACCCCTGCCACCCCTCGTATCCCTCTATAGAGTCCCTCCTTCATCCATTCTTGCCCCCTTCCCACCCCCTATATGTGTCATCATCCGCTTATCAGTGATATCATTTATCCTTTGATTTTTTGAGATTGGCTTATCTCACTTAGCATGATATTCTCTAATTTCATCCATTTGCCTACAAATGCCACAATTTTATTATTCTTTATGGGTGAGAAATATTCCATAGTATATATATACCACAGTTTATCTATTCATCAATTGAGCGGCATCTAGGTTGGTTCCACAATCTGGCTATTGTGAATTGAGCAGCTATGAACATTGATGTGGCTGTATCTCTGTAGTATGCTGATTTTAAGTCCTTTGGGTATAGGCCAAGGAGTGGGATAGCTGGGTCAAATGGAAGGTCCATTCCAAGTTTTCTAAGGAATCTCCACACTGCTTTCCAGAGTGGCTGCACTAATTAGCAGCCCCAGCAGCAATGAATCAGTTTACCTTTTTCCCCACATCCTCTCCAACACCTATTGTTGCTTGTGTTCTTGATGATCACCATTCTAATTGGAGTGAGATGGAATCTTAGGGTGGTTTTGATTTGCACTTCTCTTATTACTAGAGATGTTGAACATTTTCTCATATATCTGTTGATTGCTTGTACATCTTCTTCTGTGAAGTGTCTGTTCATTTCCTTAGCCCATTTGTTGATTGGATTATTTGTATTCTTGGTGTAGAGTTTTTTGAGTTCTTTATATATTCTGGAAATTAGTGCTCTATCTGAAGTATGAGTGTCAAAGATATTCTCCCACTCTGTAGGCTCTCTCTTCCCATTGCTGATAGTTTCCTCTGCTGAGAGAAAGCTATTTAGTTTGAATTTGTCCCAGATATTGATTCTTGCTTTTATTTCTTGTGCTATGGGAGTCCTGTTAAGGAAGTCTGATCCTAAGCCAACAAGGTGAAGATTTGGACCTACTTCTTCTATAAGATGCAGCATCTCTGGTCTGATTTCAAGGTTCGTGATCCATTGTGAGTTGATTTTTGTGCAGGGTGAGAGATAGGGGTTTAGTTTCATTCTGTTGCATACGGATTTCCAGTCTTCCCAGCACCATTTGTTGAAGAGGCTGCCTTTTCACCATTGCATATTTTTGGCCCCTTTGTGTAGTATGAGAAAATTATATTTACTTGGGTTTGTGTCTGTGTCCTGTATTCTGTACCATTGATTTCCCTGTCTATTTTGGTGCAAATACCATGCCGTTTTTGTTACTATTGCTTTGTAGTAGAGTTGAAGGTCTGTTATTGGGATACACCCTGCTTCACTCTTCCTGCTAAGGATTGCTTTAGCTACTCTGGGGTTCTTATTCTTCCAAATGAATTTCATGATTGCTTGCTCTATTTCTGTAAGGTATATCATTGGGATTTTAATTGGAATTGCATTGAATCTGTATAGCACTTTGGGTAGTATGGCCATTTTGACAATATTAGTTCTGCCTATCCAAGAACGTGGGAGATCTTTCCATCTTCTAAGATTTTCTTTAATTTCTTTCTTTAGTGTTCTGTAGTTCTCATCATAGAGGTCTTTCACCTCTTTTGTGAGATTGATTCCCAAGTATTTTATTTTTTTCGAGGCTATTGTGAAAGGGGTAGTTTTCCTAACTTCCCTTTCTGAAGATTCATCACTTATGTATAAAAATGCATTAGATTTATGTGCATTGATCTTATATCCCGCTACTTTACTGAATTCATTAATGAGTTCTAAAAGTTTTCTGGTTGAATTTCCTGGTTCCTCTAAATATATAATCATGTCATAAGTGAAAGGGATAGTTTGAGTTCTTCTTTTCTTATTCGTATCCCTTTAATTTCCTTGGTCTGTCTAATTGCTCTGGCTAGAGTTTCGAGGACAATTTTGAATAGAAGTGGTGAAAGAGGGCATCCCTGCCTTGTTCCAGTTTTTAGGGGGAGTACTTTCAGTTTTTCACCATTAAAATGATATTGGCCATGGGCTTAGCATAGATGGCCTTTAAAATATTAAGGAATGTTCCCAATATCTCTATTTTTCCAGTGTTTTGAGCATGAAGGGATGCTGTATTTCATCAAAGGCTTTTTCTGCATCTATTGAAATAATCATGTGATTCTTTAAGTCTGTTGATATGGTGAATGACATTTATTGATTTCTGGATGTTGAACCAAACTTGCATCCCTGGGGATGAACCCCACTTGATCATGGTGCACTATCTTTTTAATATGTTTTTGTATACAATTTGCTAAAATTTTGTTGAGAATTTTTGCGTCAATATTCATTAAGGATATTGGTCTGAAATTTTCTTTCTTCTATGTGTCTCTGTCTGGTTTAGGTATCAGGGTGATATTGGCTTCATAGAATGAGTTTGGGAGGGTTCCTTCCTCTTCTATTTCTTGAAATACCTTGAGAAGTATTGGAATGAGCTCTTTTTTAAAGGTTTTTTAGAACTCGGCTGAGAACCCATCTGATCCTGGACTTTTCTTTGTTGGTAGGCTTTTGATGACCTCTTCTATTTCATTGCTTGAAATTGATTTATTTAAGTTGTGTATGTCCTCCTTGTTCAGTTTAGGTAATTCATATGTCTCTAGAAACCTCTTGATGTCTTCAAGATTTTCTATTTTGTTGGATTAGAGATTTTTCAATATAGCTTCTAATTATGTTTTGTATTTCACTCTTGTCTGTTGTGATATTTCCTTGTTCAACCCAAATTTTAGTAATTTGGGTTTTCTGTCTTCTCTTTGTTAGTGTGGCTAAGTGTTCATCAATTTTCTTTATTTTTTCAAAGAACCAACTGTTTTGTCAATTTTTTCGATTGTTTCTTTTGTTTCAATTTTGTTGAGTTCAACTCTGATTTTAACTATTTCCTGTCTTCTATTACTTTTGGTGTTGCTCTGTTCTTTTTCTAGTGCTTTGAGCCATCTTTTTATTTGAGAAAAAAAATAAGATCGTTTATTTTTTGATTTTTTTTCTTCTTTTATTGAATGCGCTCCATGAAATAAATTTTCCTCTAAGAACTGCTTTCATAGTCCCCCAGAGATTTTGATATGTTGTTTCTTTGTTCTTATTTACCTCTAAGAATTTTTTAATTTTCTTCCTGATATCTTCTGTTATCCATTCATCATACAATAGTATATTATTTAATCTCCAGGTGTTGGAGTAGTTTCTGTTTTTTACTCTGTGATTTATTTCTAATTTTAACCCATTATGATCTGATAGAATACACGGTAGTATCTCTATCTTCTTGTATTAGCTAACAGTAGCTTTGTGGCATAACATATGGTGTATTTTAGAGAAGGATCCATGTGCTGCTGAGAAGAAAGTGTACTCGCTCTTTATTGGATGGTATATTCTATAAATGCCCGTTAAATCTAAATCATTGATTGTGTTATTGAGATCTATGGTTTCATTGTTCAATTTTTGTTTGGAGGATCTGTCCAGTGGTGAGAGAGGTCTGTAAAAATCATCTAGTATTATTTTGTTGTGGTCTATTTTATTTCTGGCATTGAGAAGGATTTGTTTGACGTACATGGATGAGGCACTGTTTGGGGCATAGATGTTTATGATTGTTATATCTTGCTGATTTATGCTTCCCTTAAGCAGTATGAAATGTCCTTCTTTATCCCTTCTGACTAACTTTGGCTTGAAGTCCACATTATCTGAAATGAGGATGGATACTCCAGCTTTTTGCTGAGTCCATGTGCATGGTATGTTTTTCCCCATCCTTTCATCTTTAGTCTATGGGTATCTTTTTCTATGAGGTGAGTCTCTTGCAGGCAGCATATTGTTGGATCTTTATTTTTAATCCAATCTGCCAGTGTATGTCTTTTGTTTGATGAATTCAGGCCATTATCATTCAGGGTTATTATTGAGATATCATTTGTATTCCCGGACATTTGACTCATTTTTTTTTTTGACACGACTTGGTTTCTCCTTTATGTGGTTGATGTGGTTGTTTCTTTAGGGTAGTTCCTTCCTTTGCTGATTTACATTGTTGTTTTTATCTCTTCCTCGTGGAATATTTTTCTGAGAATGTTCTGTAATGCCAGCTTTATTTTTGTAAATTCTTTTAGCTTTTGTTTATCACGGAAGGATTTTATTTCATCGTCAAGTCTGAAGGTAAGTTTTGCTGGTTATAAGATTCTTGGTTGGCATCCATTTTCTTTCAGAGCTTGAAAAATGTTGTTCTAGGCCCTTCTAGCTTTTAAGGTCTGCATTGAAAAATCTGCTGATATCCATATTGGTTTCCCCCTGAATGTAATTTGATTTTTTTTCTCTCACAGCCTTTAATATTCTGTCTTTATATTGTATGTTATGTATTTTCATTATAATGTGCCTTGGTGTGGGTCTGTTGTAATTTTGTGTATTTGGAGTCCTATAAGCCTCTTGTACTTGATTTTCCATTTCATTCTTCAGATTTGTGAAATTTTCTGATATTATTTCATTGAATAGATGGTTCATTCCTTTGGTTTGTTTCTCTAAGCCTTCCTCAATCCCAATAATTCTTAAATTTGGCCTTTTCATGATATCCCATAGTTCTTGTAGATTCTGTTCATGATTTCTTACCATCTTCTCTGTTTGGTCAACTTTGTTTTCAAGATTAAATATTTTGTCTTCAGTGTCTGAGGTTCTGTCTTCCAGGTGTTCTATCCTATTGATTATGCTTTCTATGTAGTTTTTAATTTGGTTTATTGTTTCCTTCATTTCAAGGATTTCTGTCTGGGTTTTTTTTTTTTTTTTTCAGAATCTCTAACTCTTTATTGAAATGATCTTTTGTTTCCTGTATTTGCTCTTTGTCGATAGGTGCCATCATTCAATTCCTGCTTTTGCCCTTTCATCTCCTCATTTGCTTCCTCGATCGTTTTGATTATGTACATTCTGAACTCCCTTTCTGACATTTCTTCTGCCATGCTGTCATTGGGTATTATTGCTATGCCATCTAGGTTTGTTTGGGACATTTTCTTCCCTTGTTTTCTCATATTGTTCAGGTATCTACTCCTCTAGTAGTGAAACTCTGGGATATTGCAGATTTCCTCTATTGACTAACATTGTCTCTGTAGTTTTCCAATAACTCACCTCTTAGCCTTCAGTAGCCTGAAGTTTTGAATGAACTTGATAATGCGGTGCTCCACTAGGAAGCTGGCCTTCTAAGGGTGTGGCCTTCAGATGGGGTATATTCCCTGATGACTCTGAGTTGGTTCCAAGTCTCTCAATACCTGCTCTTCTTGGCTCCTAGGTGTGGTCAAAGGTCCTCTAGCCTCCTATAGTTGTCTCAGGAAGGGAACTGCCCTTCCAATGATGATGGCTACCCCCCAGGAGTAATTCAAAATGCCTGCCCCAGCCTATAAAGAAGCCTCTGGCTAGCTCCATAATGGCGACAAACCTTGGGGTGGTGGTTGGGCAGGGTTGTTCAGTGGTGGGGTCTGTCTTTGGTCTGGTAGTTGGGTGGGTTGGCTACCCGCTGCCTTGCATTGGGTGCCCGCCTGCTACCTCCACAATGTAAGCGGCCTGACTCGCCCATCAGCCTGCTCCACAACTACGACCAACCAGTGATGGCACCTACCTAGGTGCAGGGGTCAGGTGGGGTCACTCAGTTATAATGTCTGTCCTTGGCTTGTTGGCTGGGCGGGATAGCTGCCCACCACCTACCTCAGAGATGTATGCAGCCTGGCTCACCCCCCAGCTCACTCTGCAACTGCGACCAACCAGTGATGGCATCAACCTGCGTTCAGGGGTAATTTTAATGAACAGAAAATTATTGGCTGATAGTTCTAGAGGCTGGGTAGTTTATGACTGAAAGACCAGCATCTGGCAAGTTCTAGCATTTTTATTGTGACATCTTATGGCAAAAGAGCAAAGAGTTAATAGTTGGGAAGGGAAAGAGAAAAAGAGAGTGAAAATAAAAATATGTCAATCATATATCAATAATGTTTTTTAAAGAAAAAAACTAAAATTCCATAGAAATATTTTTTTTTCATTTTTTAGTGCTAGTAGTTTAGTGACTTCAGGAATTTCTCTAATGTTCATGACTTTGAAACTATCTGGGGGAATTATAAAAGACGTTGAAGAAGCTACGAAGATATTACCTTTTTTTTAATTTTTAAATGTTGATAGACTTTTATTTTATTCATTTATTTATATGTGGTGCTGAGGCTCAAACCCAGTGCCTCACACATGCTAGGCAAGCACTCTACCACTGAGCCATCACCCCAGCCCAGATATTACCTTTTATGTTGATAAAAAAATGACAAAAAGTTTCCATCCTGGATGAAATTTCTAATTTTGAAAAAAAAGTTCTAAAGATATTATTTTTAATGAAGAAACAGAAACCTTTGTGTTTCAGGGAGCAAATATCAGCACAGATTTCCCCATGGCAGTAATTTATTAGTCTTATATGTGTGTGTTTGTTAGTGCTCTGGTTAATATTTAACATAAGATTTGAGTGATATGCCTCAATACTATTTTCCCAAAAACTATAATTTTTAAGGCACAATTAAAAACGTAAGAAAATTCATGTATTAGAGTTTAGTGTTTACTTCTCTGAAGCTAAATCATGAAATTGTGAATATGCTCTTCCCAGGTAAATATTTCATCTTATTCATATTTGTAACTTCAACCTGTAGCTTGGTGACTTCTGGATGGTTAAATATACATTATAATATAATTTAGTACCTCCATCTGATTTCCATTGAGTCTTACTGAGTTCTTAGCCCCTGGGTATGCATCTTTCTTCTCCAACCACTCACCTTCACATCCCAGTGAGGTAGGATGGCCTTCTGCCTTGACATCTTTGAGATCTTCCCATTAGTAATTCAAAATCAAACATTTCATACATACCTGCCAATTAATAATTGATTTGGCTCAATATTTTCATGGCAGGCCCTACTTCTATATTCTGTTTGCTGTCAAGTTCAGTGATGGCTGTGGGAATGCCTAATTTGTGGTGTCTGCCTGCTTCAAATTGTTCTTATTCTGAGATGGAATTCCTTTCACCTTGCACTACCAGGTATAATAATAACTTGCATTTCTAGAGCACATATGTGTTCAAAGCATCTTCCCAGAAGAGCATCTCTAATGCTCCTAATGACACTATGGATCATACAGGGCAAACACTATCACAATCTTAATAAAATGTCCAGAACAGTTGAATGATGTAGGAAACAAATGTCCTATCCCTACATCCGCCCCCATTTCTAACTTTCTTACTCTAACTTTTAATGTAGTAGCAGTTTTGTGTATAAAATGTGACTGCACATTGAATTTATCTCCTATTAAAAAACTCATACTTAAATATAAAGAACAATTTTTAAATACAAGGCAAAAAAGACTGGAGTTTGTAAGGTAGTTAACATTTTTCAGACCTTCTCCATGAACCATCTTGACTTTAGAAATTTTTTTGAAATAAGGGTCAAATTTTCTAGAAAGCAAATCTATGGCCTATTGCTCAAAAGTAACTGTCTGCTAGATAGGCCATCTAACCAAATAGTTAGAAATCTGCCTGAGGTATCCTTTACAAGCCCTGACTGAGAAGTGAGGATACCTGACTCAGTACTTACACCCCAAGTATTTTAGCCCCACCTTCTATATAAAATATATTGGAATATATCTCTGACACCTGCTGAAAGCTGAGCTATTCCACCTCCAAGTAATTATTTTTAGAGACTTGAGAATAAAAAAGATTGACTCATTTTAAATATACATATATATATATATATACATATAAATATACATACATATATATATGGACTAATACAGAAAAATGCATACAGGTACTTGCTGAAGACAGGGAAATTGCTAAAACACAAAAGTACAAACAGACAGACACAGATTCTTCCTAAGGCCTGATCTTCATCAATCTCTATCTCCTTAGATGTTTATTGTCTTGATGGGAAGTTCCAAGGATGACCTTCAGTTTCAATATAAAGAATACCAGCTATTGGAACTTTCTGATTGGGTCCCGCAGACACCGTTGATTATAATATTACACATTTAATGACATCTGAGAAAGTAAGAAACATTCTATTAAAGATGTACATTGGTTTTAAAAGCAAACTGATTTAACTATTCTAAAAAGTAAAAAATAATTAGAGACTTTTGAAGAAGAGAAAACTCTATTTGTTGAATGAATATTGGGTTTGATGGATAAAACTCAAAAAGCTCTGATTCCATTCTCCTTTGTGGAAACAACTGGATAAGAAACTTTCATTGAGTTATAGTTTTCTTCTAAAACCAGGCTTCTTTTACTGAAGATGGTCAAAGGAATTGGTGAAGTTTCAGGCCCTGTGAAGCACAAGTTACCAGAGATCTCTGAGGAACTCAGCAACCAGAACCCATGCCCAACTCAAACTTCATAATGACTTAGATCTGGACACCTTCCATTCTTGTGTCGCTATCATTGTGTTCAGGTTGTTGATTCCAGGAGAACCCAATTCATCCAGCTTGGCCGATAAGAGTATCTCTAGGATAGGGGGAGTTGAGGCATCATAACTGAAAATCCATCCAGTCTCATCTCTGATGATGGTTTTGGGGGCTGGAGGAAGCATTTTCCAAAGAAAAAATAAGGTGGTGCTGTTACCCAAAAGAAAATGGAACTTAAGGCTTGATGCAAATTGGAATATGGTGCTACCTCTAGGTAGAGGCAGAGAATTCAGTCCCATTCCCTATTCCTTTAGGAAAGATTGTTCACTTCGTGCTGTTAACAAACTGCATATATGTAGTTTGCATATAGTAATCATATTGGGAAGGGATATCAGATGTCCACTACTTAGGAATGCTCAGGAAAGGTAACTTTAATTTAAAAAACCCATTATGCCCCTCACTACCAGTTGTCTCAAATGTTTCCCTGCTCATTCACAAAATCTATTCAATTTACTAGTCATTCATACTGGGCATTTTCCTCTGTATGCTATATTTGGGTCAGATTTTTCCCCTTTTATCTCTGAAAAAACTGGGGATCCAAGTGACTATGCCAGTCATACTCCTACACCATAAATTATATTAACTTCTTATGATCCTCAGCTCTTCTCTATCCATTGTTTTTTCTGCTTTCTTCTGAAACAAGTATCATCAAAGCAGGTGCTTACAGATGGCAAGCCAGGGATTCCTGTTACAGTTTTATTCCTGTTTCAGTTTCAGTTTTACTCTTGATTCTCAGTCACCCTGTTTCATGCAGCCATTTTGATAATGGAACTTGGGCAGAATGGACCAATATTTTGACAACTAAATGAGGAACAGAAGATCTTGTGATGCCGTTATTGGCCCTTGTTGAAGTGGCCCATTTCCATTTGGAATGACACAGTTAAAAATCCTTGAAGAAGAAGTAGAAGTAATCTACTTGAACCTCAGTTTCCTTTATCTATGCTATGCAGATAATAAACCCCACCTATTAAAAGCACACTGTAATATTCACTGAGATCATGTGAGCAGGCCTGAGGGCTCCCTGATGAAAGTAACAGGTTTCCCCTCCATCCTTGCCTGTGTGATGAGAAATTAGATTCTCTAAAATTTCTTCCATCTATACCATGGAGACTAATTTCTCCTTTTATGGATTTTCTGAAATCCAATGTCACAATTCCATCTACACTTGCTAGAACACTAGAAGGTGTAATAGATTTTCAAACAGGAAATAAAAGAGTAAAGATTCCCCATTAAATTCAGGTAAACAAAGAAAGTACTGCTCAGCCAATATCATTTCTCCCTGTGCTGCCTTTTCTGTCACAGTCACAATTTCAACCAGAGTCAGAAAACTGGCTTTCAAAGTACACCCAAAGAAGGGAATGAGACATCTGATGGCAAAGAGGGAACAAGATATCTGTATGTCCTAACCAGGCATCGTGAACAGTTTCTTGGCATTTAGTTTTATAGTGCCTATAAAATAAGTTGGTATCCTTCAAAATACTTTCTCTCTTTAACCCTTATATAGTCATGCCCATATCATCAGACATTTGAGGCAGGTTTATCATTTCCAATGACTTGCTAAGCAAGGAGGGAGATAGGCGAGTCAACCACTGGGTAGACCTCAGAAAATGGCATTTTTTGGCATGGCTGCTAGTATTTTTCTGTAGCACCACCAGGAAAAGGAACAGAGGAGGAAGATGCCATAGATTTGAACTGATATGCCTTCACTCACAAAAGAGGGGCTCTAATGTAGAAATAAAATTTTGCTCCTTACCTCTTCTAAGACACTGTCTCCTATTTTTAGGCCCCTAAGCATAAGGATCATTTACCCTAGAAACAGGACTTTGTGAACTCAGGAAGGGTAGGTTTGCCATAAAAGAAGCCTTGTTTGTGTGTTTGCAAAAGTTATGTGAAATAAGCCTTCTAGACCATTGCTTTATGTGAGCATAAACAGAACTGTACTCTCCCCTTTCCAAAGGTTTTGCTTTCTGTAGTTTTAGCTACTCACAACCAACTGGGGTCCAAACATGTTAAAATTTCTCTTGACTCTTTCAAAAGAAACTACATAACTTTTACTACAATAAATTATTATACTCGTATTTTATGATTAGTTATTGTATATGTGTGTGTGTGTGTGTGTGTGTGTGTGTGTGTGTGTGTGTGTGTGTGGCATGCTGCTGGGGATTGAATCCAGGGACTCACACATGCTAGGTAAGTACTCTAACACTGAGGCACATCCCTAGCCCCAATCAATTAAACTTTATAATAGGCATATATGTATAGGAAAAACACATTCCATACAGCCAATTCTTTCTATCTATGAGGATGGTTCCAGGACCTCCCACACACACCAAACTCCAAGAATACTTAAATTCCTTATATAAATTGGTACAGTATTTGCAAAGAATTTACATGTATCCTCCCATATACTTTAAGTCTTTTCTAGATTACTAATAATACTAATAAAATGCAAATGCTACATAGTTGTTGTAAATATTGTACTATTTAGGGAATGATAACAATAAAAATGTCTATACATGTTCAGAAGAGACATAACTTTTTTGTTTATTTGTTTTGGAGTTTCTTAACCACTAAGCCACATCCCCAGTCCTTTTATTTTTTTTTTTACTTTGAGACAAGGTCTTGCTGAGTTGCTTAGGGCCCCACAAAATTGGTGAGGCTGGATTTGAACTTGGGATCCCCCTGACTCAGTCTTCCAAGCCACTGGGATTACAGGGGTACACCACCATGCCTGACCAAGAGACATAAATTTAAAAAAATAGTTTTTATCCATGGTAGTCTAACTATATAGTGTTCGGACATCTACTGAGGGTCTTGGAAGTATCTCCCATGGATAGGAGGTGACTACTGTTTTAGTAATCTGCTTCCCAACCTATCATGATAATCTCAGTGACTAGGAATAAGTTAAATGCTTAT
Source organism: Sciurus vulgaris (assembly GCF_902686455.1). Classification (NCBI taxonomy): domain Eukaryota; kingdom Metazoa; phylum Chordata; class Mammalia; order Rodentia; family Sciuridae; genus Sciurus; species Sciurus vulgaris. The sequence continues at coordinate 100,082,249 of NC_136471.1, read as the reverse complement.
GATACAAAGTTTGAATGTAAATTTTTAGCCTTCTATAGGCAGAAAATTACTGAGGAAGACTCCCAATATGCACTCATGGGAGGGAAGGGATCTCATTTCCTCTTCCCCAACATACAGGGTAAAATAGCTTCAGCAGAAACCTGACTGTTTCATCCTCCACTCTGACAAACATAGATGTCTATTCCTAAGGCCTGGATGACTGCATTGAAAAAATAAGAACCCTGGGCTCTCTAAAACCTACTTGCCTAAAACCGTCATACAGATGTGCAATATCCTTATTTATAAATGGTCCACAAATAAGGTTTTATGCAAATGCACTATCATTCCTGTCACAGTATCATCCTAAATGAGACTACATACCTTTGCTGCTCTGCCCATAATTTGAATATCAACCCTGCATTGAATTTCAGATATCTTAATCCAGATCATTTAATCCTATAATTAAGACAGACTGCTTGCAGGGGGAAGTGGTATATTTTTATGTCCCTGTCATCTAAACAGCTTGGGTTCCTTTCACTATAGTTAAAAAGATGGTAGCATCTTTCTCTACTAAATTTGTTTTATACAGACAAATGTTAAGATAGTTAAAGACAGTCAGGATATCTAATCAATTTTAAAAGAATATGTACAGTGGGCAAGGTTGAAAAGAAAACATTCCACAAATGCCTTGTTTCATCAGCTCAGTCAGAATACAGCTGTTAAGTTCTATTTAAAATCTTTTTGAATAACAAAGATGTCCAAGTGAAGTGATGTCACCTTGTAAATATATTAATTAATAGGAAGATTCTAGATATTTGGGCAGACTCATACAGATAAAGGGCAATGTGTGCATTCAGAAATAATAAACTGTTGCTTAAGAATATTTCGAAACCACATTTTATATATTATATAACACAGTACCAGTACCCAGTGAAGTGCTTCATGTAATAAATACCTTTAATTGAAGCAATTTGAATCGCCTTTGAACCATGTCATAGAATATGTGTATCTGCAAGGTGAATACTCAAAAATGCTCCTTAGAAACATAGAATGTGATATTTTAAAAATCTGTTCCCCAACCTTTCTTGTTCATGAATTCAGAATTCAGAATGTCTTAAAAATGTGAAAAAAAAGTTTGAATTAACTTCATTTAGCTTTTTCACTGTTGGAAATCACTGAAGGAAAAGTCCATGTTTTCTCACAGATAAAGATCAGTTAGCATTGCTTTCCTAGTATTTTAGTGTACATCATTAATTTCATGCTGTACAATATGATTAAGATTGTTTAGAAGTTAAACTTAAGAGACCTCTTGTAAAGTTTGAAGATCTGGTTTCATATAGTGATCTCACTGCTTACTTTCTAAGGAATGCTGAATGAATCATGTCACCTCTCAAGGTCTCTGCTTGTCTGTCAATTGGTAGTGATTTCAGGCTGTGGAGTCACTAAATGACTTGAAAATAAAATAACATGTAAAAGACTTTCCAGAGCTATATGCATATGGAAAGGATCTTTTTTTTTATTGGCCTTGCATTAGTTTATTTATTTAAATATTCTACAAATATTGATTGATTGGTTGATTGATTTGGTACCAGGGATATTTATTTATTAATTTGATACTGGGGTTGAACCCAGAGGCACTTAACCACTGAGCCACAGCCCAGTGGCTGTGGCCATTTTTATTTTTTATTTTGAGAAAGGTCTCACTAAGTTACTTAGGGCCTGACTAAGATGCTGATGCTGACTTTGAACTTGTAATCTTCCTGTCTCAGCCTCCCTAGCTGTTGGGGATTATAGGCATGAACCACCATGCACAGCTTCCATAAATATTTATTCAGGCACTTGTTGCATACAAATATAGAATTAGGGAAACCAAATAAAGAAAATTTGTCTTCTGCAATTGAGAAGTTCCCAGTCTAGCAAAAGAGATATATGTGTGAGCCAAGAGGAGGAGGCTCAATGGCTGCACAGAATATCTTGGAGGGTTTCTCAAAAAGAGTTGTTGTTTGAAATGGCCTAGGTTATTTGTTAACACCATGCAGAGAATAAAAAAGAGAAAATTCAAAATTGAAACAAAACAAGGTGTTAAATTATTCTAATATAAAAACACAGAGTGATGGGGAATTGGAGGGAAATATGGGATATCTGTGTAATAGGGGGTAGGGAATGAAGTAGAAGACAGGACTGATAAGTATCCTAGGTTGGGTTATCCAGAAGCAAATTCTATGAGGAGAACTTGGGCACAGTTAACTTATTAAATGTTTCTAGGCAAAAGAATAAAGCACAAGGAGAAAATAAAGCATGCAAAGGACTGATTTCAGTAGATGCCCCACACAAGGAGTTTCAGTCTTGTCCACATGGGAATCCTGAAATACATCCCTAAGGATGTGAAAGCAAACACCCAAACTTTCATACTTTTGTATACATTTGTCCACTGGCCAATGATCAGCCAGGAAAATGTGAAGTCCCAATCATTACTTTTCTGTTTCTACAAGACACACAGCTCTACTTAAGCCTAACAGTTCTCTGAAGCAGGGTTGGGGGTACAAGATTTTGGAGACAAAACACATTAAAGCTGGAAGAGTTGTACCCAGAAATGGTAAAGGGATCCAAAGAACATACATGCTGGCATTGGCAAAAGATGCTATTGCCAGACTGGTAAGAAAGTCCAAGTTACATTGTAGAGGATTTTGTGACAATGGTCTCACAAAACCTTTTCTTCACATGTCTACTAAAATAGTTCCTAATAATAACATGCATGTCTTAAAGCATTTTTAAGTTAGTGTTTACAATTCTATTAATTAAATTAGCCAACATTATTCTAAAACCTGAGTTAAACAATGACATTTCAAGAAAAGAAGATTATACACCAATATCTCCTGGAACTTAGATGCAAAAATACCCAAAATATTATATTAATATTCAAAATATTGAAAAATCAAACTTAATATATAAAATTGATAATGATAAACTGGGGTTCATAACACAAATGGACAGCTGGTCAGCATTTAAAAATCAATTGATGTAATTCACCATATTAACAGGCTAAATTAATAAGTCCTATAGGGTTGGGGATGTAGTTCAGTGGTAGAACACTTGCCTAGTATACACAAGGCCCTGGATTCCATCCTCAGCAATCCAAAACAAAAATAATGAATTTTAAATGCCCTTTGATTATATCAATAGATGAGAAAAACCATATTTGACAAAATACAACATCAATTCATAATAATAATCTTGGAAAACCAGAAAAACAAGGGTACTTTCTTAATCCAGTAAAGGATGTCTAGAGAAAACACTAATAGTTTTTTCACACTTTATAGTGAGAGAAAAGGCATGCAGATTGGAAAGGAAGAAATAAAATTGTATTTGAGACAAAATAATTGTCAATATGGCAAATTATAAAGAATCTACAAAATAAAACCTACTATTGAGTAGGAGGACCTATTCATCTAGCAAGGTTGCAGAATAAAAGGCCTATGTACAATAACCCAGTTTTAAAAATCCTCAGAATTTATCCTGCAGAATTAAAGTCATCTTACTACAGTGATACATGCATACCCATGTTTATAGCAGTACAATTCACAATATCCAAACTATGGAACAAGTTATCCATAGGTGTCCACCAATGATGAATGGAAAAAGAAAATGTGGTATATATACACAATGGAAGTTTATTCAGCCATAAAGAAAAATAAAAATACAGCAATTGCAGGAAAATGGATGGAATTAGAGACCATCATGTTAAACAAAATAAGTCAAACTCAGAATGCCAAGGGTCATTTGTTTTCTCTCATATGCAGAAGCTGGAGATTGAAAGGAAAAGAAAAGGCAGAGTGGATCTCCTTAAAAATCAAAGTGAGGTCAATAGAGGAAAGAGACCAAGAGATTGAAGGCAGGGAGGGAGGGGGAAGTGCTGGGGAGTGATATTGGCCAAATTATATTGTTATATTATGTGCATGTATGAATACATAACAAATTCCATCAATATGTGCAACTACAATATACCAATAAAAATGTGGAAAAAAATGGAATTAAGCTGGGTGCAATGACAGATGCCTGAAATCCCAGCTTCTCAGGAGACTGAGATAGGAAGATAACAAGATCAAGGCCAGCCTGGGCAACTTAGACCCTGTCTCAAAAATAAAAAATGCAAAGGGCTGGGGTTCCGGTTCAGTGGTAAAGTGCTTACTTAGCATGTATGAGACCCTGGTTTCAATCCCTAGTACCCTAAAAATGAATTAAAATCATAATACCATGTATAATATATTTTTTTTAAAAATGAAGTACTTAGACATTGTGGTGACTTTTTTGATGTGTCAACTTTCCTTGGCCAAAGTCCCCAGTCATCCAATCAATTCAGGTATTGCTGAGAAAGGACTTTATAGATAAAAATAAAGTCCTTAATCAGTTGATTTTAAAGGGAAATTATCCAGGACAATCTATCAGTGTGAGCCTGACTTACTCAGTTGGGAGGTCTTAAGTGTTAGGTTACACAATGGTTGGGAGAACAAGAAAAGAAAAACAAGAATAAAAGGAAGGGAGGGAGGGGAAGAGAAGAAGGAAGAAATTCTACTTCTGGGCAACATCTTCAGCTCTTGCCCATGGAGTTTAATTATGCTGGTGATCTTCCCTTCCTGATCAGCCCTTATAACTACATAAGTCAGTTGTTTATAATAAATCATTATCCTTCTCCTTCCTTTCTTCCCCTCTGCCCCTCTCTGACCCAGTCATCCTTTGGTACCCATGGGGAATTGGTTCCAGGTTGCCCCATAGATACCAAAATCTGAGGATGCTCAAGTCCTTTATGTAAAATGGTATAGTGTTTGCATAGAACCCATGTATATCCTCCCATATATTTTGAATCATTTTGAGCTTACTTATAATACCTACTACAGCATAAATACTATGTTTATTAAATTGTATTGCTTAGCAATATTGACCAAAAAAAATTCTGTACATGTCCAGAACAAATGTAATTTTGCCAAATATTTTGAACCATGTTTAGTTGAATCTGTGGAAATGGAGGGGTGATTGTATGTATATGTATATATGTACATGTGTGCATTCATGGGTATCCCAAATACTGATGATTAAAAATATTCCCAAGAATGCAGAGCAATATGAACTCTCATTCATTGCTGTTGGAAATGTTAAGTGGTACAGTCACATTGGAAGATGTTTTTCAGTATGTTTAAACTTACTAATTTACCATGGGACTCAGCAATCATAATCCTAAGTATTTTTCTAAATGAACTGAAAACATATCATACAAAAAGTAAATTCCAATATTTTAACAGTTTTTCATACTGTCAAAAGACTGCAAGCAATCAAATGTCCTTCAATAGGTGAAAGGATAAACAAATGGTGGTGTATCTATATAATGAGACATTATTCAGAGATATTATTCATGAGCAAGGCTATAGTTTCAGCTTCTCCCACCCATTTAACAAAATACTCCTGACTCACACAACAATATGGATAAATCATAAATTCATTTTGCTAATAGAGAGAAGCCAGACCCAAAAAGAATATGTATTCTAAGAAATTACTTTTATATGACATTCTGGATAAGGCAAAACTATATGAATGAAAAGCAGATCAGCTTGTCCAGGTTATCAGTATTAAATGGAAAGGGGAGTCATTGGTTATAAAGGAGATGCACAGGAGAAATTTTAGTGTGATGAAGTCATTCTGTATAGTCCTACGGTGGTGGATACATGGCTAAGTGCATTTGTCAAATCCAAAGAACTGTTCATGAAAAGTGAATTTTGGAGTATGTAAAATTTAAAAAAATGAACTAGAATGTCAAGGGACCTCAAGATTGGATACAGACTATGACAAATTAATCTAACTGTATAATAAATTTATACATAACCTCAGTGAAGGGAGAAGTAGCTGACTCAAATAACTTGGAAAAATTATGTTTTAATTTAAAAATGTAAAAGACAGAACTGTATATAAACAGTATACTCTAATTGTTAAATTTGTTTCAAAGTGGTATGGAATAAGTTTGAACATTTTAAGTATATATTATGATTAAACATATAAGTACATAAAGGGTAGACTATGGGGTTATGCTTCTGTCAGAGAAAGAAATCACAAACTAAGAGGGAAATAGTTATTACTACTCTAAACCTATGAATTAGATTTGTACACCATAAATATGAATTCATGTTTATCTGAATATACATATAAATAGATACTTAAAGAATAGTTATGTAAGTGTATATGTATATGTTTATTTACTGACTAGCTCTTTATATTGAAATGGCCTAGAAATAGTATCCCTAGTAGCAACAAAGCATACCTGGGTCAGATTTCTATATAACTCTCTTTAACAAAAGAACTAAAACTCCTTAGAGAAATGACTGATTCTAAGACTGTGACAGAAAATAGAAAGGATGAACTTGGAACATTTTGTAGTGCCAGAAATTAAGTAAGTGCTCAAAGACACAACTATGGAGTCATGTCAAAGGTAAACAGAAGCAAAATTGAAGGAATGTGTAATAGACAACTGTGTACACACATATAATCCTAGCTACCTGGCAGAGGAACACAAGTTTGAAGTCAGCCTTAGCAACTTAATGAGACCCTCAGCAACTTAGACCTTATCTCAAAATTAAAAAATAAAAAGGGCTGTGTGGTGTTTAGTGATGGATAACCTCTGGGTTCAGTCAAAGGTAGGAAGGAAGGAAGGGGAAAAGGAAATAGAAGGAAAGAAGAAAGTTCCAATAGCCAATACCAGAACAATGTGACCAATAAAATAAGTTTTAAAATGTCTATATACACTCACACATTTCTACATACATCTACACAGGTACACATACACACATAGATTATAATCTAAGTATAAAGTAATTGTTGTGGAAATAAATAAAGAGCACCCAAATGAGAATGAGCAAAAACTATTTATTCAGTGATTGCTATAGCCACCAATGCTTGTGTTTTGGCAGAGACTCAAAAGGCAGGCAGAAGAGAGGGAAAGCTGTATGGTTAACAAAAAATAGGGTGGTTTCAAGTGTGTCCTCATTAGACACTGCTGGCATGGGAAAACTACCAACAAGCTAACTAGAATGGGGTATCCTAAGTTATTGATGAATATTTGGATTTCTCTGTTTGGTTCTACTTGGAAGGGGAACAAAAATTAAGGAAGTTATAAATTAAGTTCTGGCCAATTTGGACTAATTGTTAACAGCAGTTGTTATTTGGCTTCCTGAGTTGTTATTAGATACAGCAACCTGACTTTCTGCAAGTATGACTTATAGAAAATAGGCTGACTTTCTAGGCTAGGTGTTGAAGATTATGGGTTGGCTCCCTGGGCTAGTGGCAGCAGGTTGTAGGTAAGAATTATATTTTTATATATGATCTGACCATTGTACATATATATGTTCACTCAATATGAGTCCATCTTATGTAAATAAATGATTTAATAAGTAAATATATGGAAGAGAAGGGACAAATCTTCCCTATAGAAGAGCATGTGTAGATATTCCCCCCTCTCCAGTAAGTAACTAAATCCCCTCTCCCTTTAGCATGAGTTGTGATTTTCTTCTAATTCATATAAGTATAGACATGGAAACATTCACTTTATGATGGAGGCACTTGGCACTACCATGGCCAGGTAATTAAGGTTAACATCACAGAAAAACAGTTATGTTTGTTGTATAGACTCACTGATACAATATGGAGAAAATGGTGCCTCATTTCTGTGATTTTCTTCACCAACACCCATAATCCCAGTCTGATCATGAGGACAACATCAGACAAAACAAAATTGAAGGGCATTCTATAAAATAGTTGACCAATAACCCTTTGAAACTATCAATGTCATGAGAAATAAGAGAAGACTAAGAAATTGTCACAGACCAGAGGAATCTAAGGAAACATAACAACTAAATGTAATATGGAAACCTTGATGGGATCCTGGAACAGGGAAAAATACACTAGGCTACAAATGAAAGAGAAAAACTTTTAAAAAAAAGAAAAACTAAGAAAATATGAATAAAGTATAGAGTTGGTTATTTCTGTTAATGCTAAATTTTTAGTTTTGACAGTATGAAGGGCAAAGAAATTATACTATCTTTGTGACATTTCTGTAAATCTGAAAGTATTTCAAAATAAAAAGTTTCTTTAAAAACATGCATCTCCTCAGGTACTTTTAAGTTGACATCTAAACCTTTTCATCAGAAGTTTAAATATTTGCAAAGGATATCATTTCCAGCATATTGTAAATATTGTTATTTTAAATTAAAACTGTCACATCATTCTTTTAAATATATTCAAAGGACTATAAATATCAAAGTCATTTGAACCACAATCTTCAATTTAAAAAATACATGAACAAGCTCTTCTCTTAACTGTCAGAAATATTAAATTATTCCTTTTTCTCCTTGAACTTATATTTCCAAATTACTTCCCTTACATAATTTTATCCTATTGAGATACATTTTATGTTGTAAATTTCCAGTGATTATCCTAACATATCTCCATGAAATGAGAATATAAATTGAAACTTTAAAATTACCTGTGACCTTAGGGCTTATGTGTTAATTATATTTCCATCCAAAGACATTTTTCCTAGTATTATACATTTGATCAAAATGGACTGTATTACAAAAGTTGATAATTATCAAACCTAAAGAGTAATTATTTATTGGAAAAGTACATCTCAATGAGAAGGAGAAAGGTTATTTTTGCCTTAAGGAAGGCTTTTGATACCAACATTTGGAATTGTCTATTTGTTACCCAGGAGGTATAGCACAGGATTTTGATTGAGTGAGAGGTGACTTTCTTTTGTAAAGCAGGATAAAGGAGATTATGAAATAAAAGGGGTATGTGGGCGAATTTAGCTTGAGGCCTTGACCCCAAATGCCTTTTCACACAGAAAATAAGTATGGCAAGTTAGGATTTATAAAGTGTTTCCTAAACCATCCATGCCTGTATCCCACTTTGTAAAATTTTCATGTATACTTGGGAATACAAATTCCCCAGTCTACTTCATATACCAGTGGAAGTGAAGGGGGGAGAGGTCATCCACTGACCTAATTAACTCTATTTTGTCCCTCTCTGAATCTATTTCCCTTTGTTTTTCCCTCTGAATCACTTTCTTTTGTAGTTACCTTTGATTACAGGAACAAGAGGCCTGGTTGATAAACACCTTTATGACAAGGGACTAAAACTACCTCATAGGACAGGGAGACTTGCAGAATAGATCATCCTATTATTCTAAGTGGAAACAATTACCCTATGATGAAACTGAGGCTGCCCCCCTAAGCAAAAATGATCAACTCACAATGGGAACTGAATCCTCCCTCAAGTAATGATGATTTTCCCAGAGCTTTAGAGAACCAGTCTTGAGATAATGACCAACCAGACCATGGCATGACCTATTCTTCTAGTTACACAAACCCTTCTCCCTCTACAGCCATAAAAGCCACCAACCCTTTGCCTTTGATCCCCTTTTCTATAAAACCTCAAAGTTTCTGTCAGTTCCTTGAAGAGAGATCTTTTTGGTCACTCTTCACCTACATCTGTTTTTCTTAGCAAGGACACACTGATTAAAGCTCCTTTTATGCCCTTCACCACTCTGATTGGCAAGTTGGAGAAGTGGATAAGCCTGGTGTATTGGAACCATCAGACTGGAACTTTTGCCCAAGAATTCTGGTAACAGGAATACAAATCCTCCAGCTGAAAGTCACCCTCATGAGTATACTGAAAGGATTGGAGTTTATCCTATAGTCAAAGTGTAACTGAATTCAAGGGTTTGCATTTTGCTGATTGCAAAGTCAAAAAGCACAACCAGGAGATAAAAGAGTGGAGAAAGATTTGTTACTTGCAGCATGTAAGGACAGCATTGGGTTTATTTCCAAAGCAACGCTCTCACTGAGGAACAGAAGCATAGGGATTTTACTTAGGAACCTATATATATATATATATATATATATATATATATATATATATATATATATATATATATATATATATATATTAGAAGCAGTCACAGTCCTGGGCATGCACCATTTAAGGTGTATATTTCTGAGCATAGTAAATTTAAGGTCATAGATTAAGAAGGAAGGAGGGTGGATGCGTTTCTAAGAATGCTCAGGTCAAGGTCATAAGACCACATGTTCAAAAAGGTTAAGATGGTGGATATGAATGCTTCTTGGCATGCTCAGTTCAGGGTTGTAAAGATGGTGGATATAAACACGTTTGAGCATGTTCAATTTAATATTTTAATGAGCCAATGTTATTCTAGGTTGCCTAAAAGAATGAGTCAGAGTGACTTTTTGACCTTGGCTGATTTACTGCAAGTTCTTCCAACAATTATCAGCTGAAACAACAAGAAAGCACAATTCTGATGGGGAATTAACGCAGCAGTTTAACCCCGAAGGTTACCTACTTGGCTTAGTGGCTGGCGAAAGAACTGCCAATTGCCAAGCCAAAAAAATAAAATAAAATAAAATAAGATTTGTGCTTTACAAAAAAAATCTGGGGGAGGGGGCATTGTTTCCCAGATGGATGAAAGAAAACAGGAAATAGAAGAATATTTGAGTTCGTGCAGTAGAAAAATCTTGCAAGAGTTCCTATGTGTGAGCTCCAGCTTTCTTCCTATGCAGGCTCTTATTTACTAGACAATGAGATCCATTAAGTGGTAATCATCTCCCCAAGGAGCCATTTCCCTCTAGTATTCTAGTTCACTAAGCATCAGGTAATTCTCATTCCAACAAGTTGAATCTATTCAGACATAACAGAGGATATTATAGAACCACAGTTCCTGTGAGGAAAACACAGCATAATGAATCTAAAGAATCTTTTGTCCACATGTATTTGGATGGAGACATTTATCCTTAGTGCTTTGCACAATATAGTTGGGTCCCAAATTAAAGAAACCCTCTGTAGATAGAATCTCACTAAAGTGAACACAATAGCAAAACCTGGGTCCTAATACAGACAGAGAGTCTGTATTAATATTGTTTTGCTGATATGTACAAGCCTGTGTTTTCAAAGATACTTTTAACCATTTAACAAATACCTGGATATTCTGTATATATTATACAGAACATGTCCAAATTTAGATATCTACATACATTAAATATTTAAATAATCCCTTTCAAAAGACTGTTCTGATTGTGGGCAGATAAGAATAAATTTTCCCTGGGTAATATTGAAAATGTGTTTTGAATATCTGACATCCTAGACTAATGTTGGGAGCATTCTATAAACAAGTTTCTGAGTCTTAAGGGAAGTTAGTCAAGATTTCTAGATATTGGGCTCAAAGTATCTTTGGTTAAAATAGGGACAGGAGTGGCAAGTCCACTGGGATGTGCATAACTTCAAGGTCATTTCATTTACAACATTTAACATCATAACCTCCACCATACTACTGAAAGCTCACAATACCATTAAAGAAGCAAGGCTATACTGTGCACTTGTGAGACTGTCTTCTTTGCCAATTCAGATGGTAAGAATACATGGAATCTTTTCTGTTTCTTCAGTGAGAAAACAGGGTACTAAGAAATAGGTAGGTTTGTTTCTTGGTGTCTAGCAAAATGAAAGGACAGATTATCAAGGGAATCTAGGACTTTTTAAATACAGGAATTCCTTCTAACTAGTTCTTTTGCTGACATCCACAAGCTGGTTAGTATGTAGTATCAAGGAGACCTGCAAACCAAATCACCGCTGATCATGCTGTCCTCGGTCCGGTAGTGTGCCACTTCCATCCTCCAGGAAGGAGATATTGAGACTAAGTTAGGACTATGAGATTTGTTGGAAGAATAACTCCTTGAAAGATCAAAGGAAGGAAGTAAGATTGGGCAGAGAGCACTCTGAAAGGCAATTCAAAATTGACAAAATCTTGATCAATCCAAAGAAGAGCTCTGATGTGAAGACTGCCCATCAGAGGAGGCACCATATAGAGATCTCATCTTGTTTGTTTTTTTTTCAGATGGGGTTATGTTATTTTGCCTAGGCTGGTCTCAAGCAATCCCCCTGAACAGCTGGGACTATGGGCAATAGTAACTATGACCAGCTCTTTCACTGAACAGAAATGGCTAGGCCCTAGGAAGCCAACCACACTCAGTCCAGCTAGGGGTTGCACAGAAAGAATGCAGCATCTACTTAAAACATAAGGTGGATCTGAAGGTACTACAGCTGAATGCCAAATTAATTTTTTGTTTAGTTTTTGAGATGGGGTCTTGCCATGTTGTCCAGATGGGCCTCAAACTCATAATCTTCATGACTCAGCCAGCCTCATAGCTGGGATTACAAGCACTGGTTAGCAAGTCAGCTTTTGGACAGATATCTAAGTGGCACAGATCCATTACTGCCAAAGAGAGATAGTGCAGAATAATCAAGGACTTTTTAACTAAGAGGAAAACTGCCATGATATATGGCTGGCCTTTCTTCCTTCTAGGTGCTGAGTATAAGTGTGGGCAAAATAATCACTCCAACTTTTTTGATGTTTTGACTTGTAAAATATAACACACATACTGAAAATTGCACAACAAACACAACTCAAGAATTTATCACATGAATACCATGTAACCACCATCCAGATAACAAAATAAAATACCGTCAGCACCCCAAAGATCTGTCAGATCCCACCCACCCCAAATATACCACTCCTTTCCCCACAAAGGTAATCACTATTCTGATTTTATCATTGTGCTTCCCTAGGTGCCCTGGGTAACACTTTAAGTAAATAGGTTAAGCAAGTTTCTGCCCAAATTGAAGAAAATTCAGTTTGATAGCCATTGATATTGTTAATAATTACATCAAATACAGAATTCCTTTTGATCTGAAGGTCCTTCTAGTAGATCACAAAAAAGCTGAGGGGAAGAGAATAAAGGTAAGCACATAGAACCTTAAACAATTCTGAGTCTTTCTGAGGTTGAAATAACATGTAAAATTATAAGGTATAAAAACAGAATATGAGGATAGATGGTAATCTATACTCTGATTCACTACCAGGTCACCAGGTTTTCAGAAACACTTCTGGCACAGATCACGATGAACTTGTTAAGAAAGACTATTGACAAGGCCAAGGTTCCCTCAGAGACTCAAAAGTTTACCTCCTCAAAGTACCAGAATTGACCTTCCTCTATTAAGAGTATTCTTAAAGTAGCTGGTTCAGGGTCTAGGAACCAGGATTTATCTCACATGCTTTTCATTAATCTTTCCTTCTAAAAAATGTAAAAATAATATACTCATAAAATTAAAATTAGAACTATGCAGAAGTAAAAAAGTGAAGTTCCTTTTTAAGGGTGGATTCTCCCAAAAGTAGACACTTGGATTAAGATTTGGGGACAAATACTTTATTTGGAAGACCAATGGGAACAGTGAAGAAGTAGAGAATGACATAGGAGAGGGAAAGAAAGTCAGTAAAGGATGTTTTAATGAATAGGTTCTTGGTACAATTTGGGCTTAATTCCCCTGTGAAGTTCTAGTAGATGGTATGAAAGAGAGGAAACTATGGCCAATGGGCCAAATCTGACATATTGGCTATTTTTGTAGGTAAGTTTTAGTGGAACAGAGCCATGCCTTGTTTTGGTTTGCATGTTTTGCTATAAGTTGAATAATTATGACAGTGTTATTCTCAAAGCCTAAATTATTTACTCTGGCTCTACAGAAAACTTTTGCCAGACACAGTAAAGGACATACCTCAGAGTTGTCCCACCTGAAGGTGTGGAGTTGAAATATTTATCTACCATTACTCATTAGCTGAGGGCTGTTCTGGGGATGCTAACTCCTCAGACCTTCTGAATGACTATGTAGGAAAGAAAAGAACACTCCTATGTTCATAGGAAGCCCTTCTTCAGAGAGTTATATGTGCTTGCAGTTAATAAACTATATGCATGTACAGGAACAATGATGACCAAGGAGATAGAAGCAGGGCAACAATACTATGTGCTATAATTCCTACCTCACATACTCATCACTTCCAATGCCCATATGTAATCACTTTAAGATACAGTTTGGTGTGTATCTTTCCAGATGTTTCTCTATGCATACAGAATGTGCTATACACACTTAGGTGCACTAGTTTACTTGGGAACTTATAAAAGGGCAGCTGGGAAAGAGCAGGGAGAGTGAAAGAAAAGAAAAATCTAATAAGGGTTTGTGTTCTTGTGCTGGTAATTGCAATGGACAACTGGGGATCCACTGAATGCCTTAGAATTATCCCCTTGTTGCTGGCCAAACCTAAGGGTATTAATGTCTCCTTATTAAGAATTTGCCATCCACAAGGAGTGAATAAGCTTCTAAGAGTCTGGAGGAAACTCAGGGGCAAAAAGAAAAAAAATAAAGCTGGAACAAGCATTTGAGGAGAGATATTGACAAGATACAAGGAAACTTCTCACATAGCTACACTTGAAATCAGGATAGGCCATAGGATTGTGGCTAGAGGAACCAAGATGGTCTACCACAAGTCTGGATGATATGTAGTTAATTGCTTCTATGACTGTAATAAATCTAGCCAGATGAGAAATAGTCAACTACAGAAGGCATGAAATATACTTGTCCACTGACTCACCTTTAGATAGGCATCCCTTTCAATGATCTCAGCCATTCATTACAATAGACATAACATCACCACCCATCATCTTTGCTCAGTTCTTTCCAAACTAGCATGTTTTAAATGTTAGTGATGACTTCCTCACCTTTAAGTTAAAATATCATGTACATCCGTGGTTTTAATGTGATTGCCATATTATTTATTCCTTTGCCTGAAAAGGTAAACATGCATCTTTTACATCAGCAACTTTCAATGATGTGTGAATTTGATTACTTTTCCCAAATACAGGTAAAATGAGCTGTATTCAATTTGAGTGATTCTTGCTTCTCTGAAGATAAATTTTAAGAGGAGTTTGCAACAGTTTCTTATCTCTTTCTCTAATCTTCAACTTTCAGAGACCATGCCTCACATGTCATGCTCTTTGTCTAACACTGTGATTTGGGCTTAGCAAATATTCACCATCCACTGTAAAAATAACTAGTGAAATAATGGTTAATTCCTTCATCAGTACATTACAGTAGCCAACTGTCACTTTACCAAACACATCATCCAATGTGTTGTGGGTTTTTTATCCTTGTGTACTCTAGGCAACTAAGGGACACACAGGGCCAAAAATAAGATTCTTCCATACGAAGCTGTGCTTTGAAAATAGCACTGCAAAGATACTGAAAACTTAATTCACATCACTTGATTTGTAATGTGTAGAACTCAAAAGGCAGAACATGTTTGTATTTATCCTACCCATTGATCTGTCAATACAGATTAGAGTGAGAGATGTGTACAAGGAAAGATGCAGCAAGTACTCCATCTTGTTAACATAGTTTGAACCTTACACACCAGTCTAAGAAAAGAAAAGAATAAGAACTCTAGTAGAGGCAGGGTTTAGGAGTGTCTTAGTTTAGCCTGGGTCCAGACAAAGACCCATTTAGATGAGCAGCATGGGAATCTTAGGACTGGGAATCCTGACCAAGAGAAATAAGACAGAACATCAAAGACTACTAGGCAGTTCCTCTTGTATGCTAAAGGAGCCCCATCCCTGCTGTGGAAATCTGTTACTACCCGCTGTTAACTAGAGCCCTTTGAAGACAGATGACTGTATGGTTATTTCAGAGGGGGGTGGTGCTCAGAGAAGGGGGTGGGGGATTGTCAAAGGAGTTGTTATAATTAGGCCAAGCTTAAATAAAAAAATTCCAATAAAAGATTTAAACAGATAAAAGTCCTCGAAGGTAGAAATGACTCATTTTAAAGGAGTCATAGCTTTGAAGTATTAGGCTGTGACAAAAATGAAAATGAAAATGGTGCAACATGAAAATGGCCAACTGGGAAAAGGCATGACTGCGTTTCACTTCAGCTCCATGGGAGAGTTGGAAATGATTTCTGACCCAGCTGCATTTAGCTTCCACAGACCCAGAGAAGCAGAAACGGTTTTTTGTTTGCCAGGGATAAGTTGCAGAAATATGCTTCCTTTTGTGACAAAAAAGAGAAGGAACTGTATTACACTACTTAGTTCATGTCAATTGCATGTCAAATATAAGAGCCACCTGTGATGGATGGATTACTAAGTTACAGGTCAGTGTGGTATGAGGTAAATGTTTTCTGATGAAGAAAACATTTATAGATGGGAATGTAAGCTGAGAGCATGTAGTGTAGGGGGCCTTTAAGGAGTAAACTTTTACTCACGACCTCCACTGCCGAAGTTCTGGGGTTGTTTTTAACATATAAAAGACACAAATGACAATTAAAAGGCATTTGTAACATTCATTTACACCGGAGTCCTTGTGGCATCAATGTGTCTTCTTCCTGTTGGCATCAAGGTTGTCATGGGAACAAAGAATCAGCAGCATAGAGCATCTGATTCTCCCTTCAAATACTCACACATCATAAAATAAATATAAAATCTAAGACAAGGGTTCAGTTTTGAGCATGAGAGCAAATTCTAATACCTCAGGAAGAAGGAAGGTCTATGAACAGAAGAAGAGCAGGTGGTGGGGGCAAAGAGAGAAGAATGAGAATAGTTGTAAGCAAAAAATCGATACTTGGCAAACAAAAGTATTAAAAGATCACATTATTACCCTGACCTCTTTAATACAAACTAAAAGAATATCTGTTACTTCTCAACCCGATAATTAAAAACAAGAAAAGAAGTGATGTAGAACCACAGCAGAAACAAAGAAACAATTAAGAGGCGAATTGTCTTGTGGTCTCAATTAGTGGCAAGGTGACCTAAGAGAGTTTCAGAGCAGAAGAAATACATAATGACTCTTTTTAAAATAAGCCAAGCATATTATTTTAAATGAACCATTGAAAATAAGAAAAAATGGATAGCATAAGCAAAAATTAAATTGCATGATGGAGTTCAAGTACAAATTACCATTTGTTTATCTTTCAGTCTCTTTTATAGGAAGGTCAGAGAACTCAATACTGTATTAAAATACAATTTTTATGCCTGTGAGCCTAGTATTGCTGCTTATGTAATAATCCTCTTTAAGTGGAAAAGACAGATCAGGCTAGTTATCAGCTTCAGCACAATCAATGCTTGTCTCACAAAAATCTCCAGACTTTCTGAGGATTTTTTCCAACTATTCTCTGCTCTTTTTGCCCGTTAAAAAAAAAAAGAAATACTGGTTAAAGAAAAGACCTCTTTCTTGGAGGAATGAGACTGAACAAAAGTTGTTTTCTTGGCCCTCAATTCTAAGCGATCATTTTATAGACTTAGAACTTTACCTCAGAGGAGTATATGGAAAGAGAGGGGAAAAGAAGGGAGGTAAATGCTGTTTTCTTCTCATTTAAGAATATAGTTAGTGGGTAGACTGACATTTTAATTGTTAGTTTTTAGCTGGTTGCTTTTTTGGATTAAACAAATACCTTTAAATGCTGAGTTTTAAACAGGAAAGGATATGAGTCATAGTTTATTTCCAAACTTGCTAACTTATTTCTAGGTAACAGAAAGGTGAATTGTAGCTAGCTGTTATAACATACAGAAAATCAAATCAACATAATCCATTATCATAGTGAAGAAAGGCATTGTGTCTGTAAGAGTAAAGAACTTATAACTGAAATATTTTAAAACAAGATATATGAATGTGCCTATCAAAAATGTCTCTATACCTAGCTACTTGAGAGGCTGAGGCAAGAGAATCCTGAATTCAAGACTTGTGCAACATAGTGAGACACTGTCTTAAAACAAAGACTGAGAAAACTTGTTTTGTAGAGGTCTTTGCCTTTTTGAGTTTTCTAGTAACAAAATGATTCTCTAATAAACCATCTTACAGTTCAGTGGATTAAAACTACAATTGTGCATAACTGTAATCCCAGCTACTGGGAAAGTTCACACGTTTCAAGCCAATCTAGGAAAATCAGCATGATGCTGTTTCAAATTAAAAATTTAAAAAAGGGCTAAGAATTGTGGGGGCACCTGGCTCTCCTTGCAGTGCTTGACAGAGTTCCACTCAAGGATGATTGCAGAGACTCATCCTAAAAGGATTGTAGCCAGATGTATGCCTCCCTAACTTGGATGTTATTCTGTGGAGTTTTCCTAATAATATATTACTCACTTCAGTCTGAGGATCTTGCTAGAGGTGGTGGGAATAATTCTACAAATTTCCAGAAAAACATCACGGAGACCAAACACGTGTTGAAACCTCACTACAGGAGAATGTTTTTATTATGTTAAAAATCAAACACTGCATTTACTGGCACAGCCGGAACCTGTTGGGGCACAGAAATTTATATATAACAATGTTTCCCCAAGTTCTAAGCACAAAGCACCTCCCACAGTAGCTACTAGATATGGACTAGATTATTTTATCTATGGCAAGCCCTGGTACCCCCCTAAAGGCAAGCCCTTAGAGAAGGTAGATATAGATCTCCCCCTGTCTCCTACAGGGTGGTTTAATCCAGATGATGGTTTTGTTTATGTGTGGTGGTAAGGTAAAAGAATAAGGTTTCACAACATTCCTTCCTTCCTACAAAGAATATGTCACCCCAATAATAAACATTGGTACATAATAACCATTGGGACCGCTGCCCTCCTGTAACCCTTAACTCAGCAATTTAGATATTAACCAGAAGGACCTAGTAGAGATGGTCACATGACATTATTTGTCTATCGCTATACCGCAAAAATAATAAAAAGAGTCTTAGGTCATATAGAGTTTAGATATTAAGGAAATAAACATTGTATTAGCTCATTGACATAGTTAGATATTCTTAAAATAATTGTGATTTAGTAAGGATAATCTGTACGGTTACTGTTTTCTCATAATCTTTTGGTAAAAACAATTTCTGCCTATGTTTTGGAAACTTCTTTGATATTATTAATCATAAGCCTGTCCTCATAGCCTGAAGAAAAGTGTATATAAACCCAGCCTTCCCCAGAATAAAGTGGGATTGATTGCACCAGAACTAGAGTCCGTGTCTTTCATTCTCCATCCATCGCCGACGCTGTCTCCCCGCGCCCCGTTTACCAGTGTGGAACCCATGGAGTCCTGCTAGGGCTGGACCCCGGCAAAGAATGTACCTCAGTGGAAGAGCATTTGTCTAATATTCATGCAGCCCTGTACCAAACAATAACAAAAAATCCCCAATTGTTTACTCTCACTTACATCAGTGGGTTGTCTGATAAAGGTTATGCTTGGCTTCATGATTTTGTTTTAATACTGGCTTCAGTCAAGCTTAGCTCCTTGTTGCAGGGACACAGGTTTGACAAAGGGGTGCTCATTATTGAGTTTGGATGACAAGACAGCAGCCAACAACAGCCCCAGAGGATGAACTCAAATAGAGAAGTACACATCACATCTCTGTTTATATCAAGTCTACTGTCACATCATTACCTAAACCAAGGCACATGGCCAAGCTCAAAGGCAAACAGGGAAAAATACTCATCCCACTCTGAGACCAAAGCATATCATATGTACAAGTCCAAAGTCAATGTTTCAGGTAAAAACATTCTTCCTGTGACTGTGATAGGTAGGTAGTAAATTTTCTGAACTATATTCTCCCACAATTCTAAATAGCTGTATGAATTTGGGCATATCATTTAACTCTCTTAGCTAAAATTTCTTCAATAGAAAAAGCGATGATAGATATTTATGTGATATAATCGGGAAATATGAGCTTTGGAGTTATACAGACCTCATAAAAATGTCAGTTTGTTTTGGGGCTATTGTTTTGTTTCATTTCATTTTGCAGTACTGGAGTGTTGAACCTGGGGGAGTGTCTACCAATGAACTACATCCTCAGTCATTTTTATTTTCTGTTTTGAGACAGAATCTTGCTAAGTTACTGCAGATGGCCTTGAATTCATGATATTCATGCCTCAACCTCCAACATTGCTGGAATTATGAGTGTGCACCATGACTGCTGAGGGGTAGGAGGTTTATTTTAGAAATGATAAAAATGTTGCCACATTTTTTGTGAAAATACTTATAGAACTCCAAATATACTAAAAACCTTTGAATTGTATACTTCAAATGAGTGAATGGTATGGTATGTGGATTATATCTCAATAAAGTTGTTATTTATAAAAACAACACCAAATAAAACAAAAAAAAAAGCCAGGCGTAAGCAAGACTTGGTGGCACACACCTGTATTCCCAGCTCCTTGGAAGGCTGAGGCAGGAGGATCACAAGTTGAAGACCATCCTGAGTAACTTAGCCACACCCTATCTCAAAATCAAAAAAAATAAAAAAGGCTGGGGTTATAGCTCAGTGGTAGAGTGCTTGCCTAGCATAAGCAAGGCCCTGGGTTTAATTTCCAGTGTAAACAAAAAGGGAGGACAAAAGAAGAAGGGAGGAGGTGGAGGAAGAAGAATAAGAAGGAGGAGGAGGAGGAAGAAGAAAAATTATTTTGTTGAGGACTAGTTACAGCTCTTGAGCAAATCACTAAATGTGATTCTCAGATTTTTTTCTTATATTTACAACTGGGGAAATGATATCATCTATTGTAGCAAACACTCCAAAAATTCAATGACTTAACCTAATAAAGCTTTCTAATTTCTGATACAACTTAATATAGTTTGAATACCTATCTGGGCAGCTTTCTGCTAAGCCAAGGATTATAAGCTTGTGGGTCAAATCTAACCAACTTGTTTTCATACGTAAATTTTTATTGGAACACCCCATCATTTATGCATTATTTCTGACTACGATGACAGGGTTGAGTTGTTATAACAAAATCAGTATGGCTCATAAGCCAAAAATATTTATATATACTTTCTAAAAGTATGCTGACTCTTGCTCAAATCAGGGATCCATACTCCTTCAATCATAGTCCCACCACAATGGAGTCTTTCCCTCTACCTACTCAGGGAAGAAAGAACATGTAGAAGCCATACCATCTACTTCATTGCCTACACCCAGAATAAAACATACCACTTCTTCTTACAGTCCATTGGATAGAACCAGTCACATGACCAGTGAAACTGCAAAGCATATTGAGAAATTTAGAGGATATTTTAAAACTTTCTATTAAATGAATGGGATAAAATAAAAATGAAGAATTTCTTTTAAAATAATAATCCCATAGAACACTGATAATGTGAATTTTTGGAGCCTTAAAAAGTAAAATTTACAAAAGTAAAAAATGCAAATGATGTAAACATTCAATTCAAAGAAATGGGGTTGGAAGTATAGATCAGAGTTAGAGTGCTTGCCTAGCATGAGCAAGGCCTGGGTTCAATCCCTAGCATGACAAAAGAAATAAATCAACAAAGCAAAAAAATACTAAATATAAAGTAAAATCAATGACTTAGCAAGGATAAAAACATCAGAATATATTAATAATCTAGTTCCTTGAAAAATAGAAAACTATTATATAAACTAGTGAAAAGGGAAAAAAGAGAAAATCAGACACACAAAAAGAAAAAAAAAGCAAAGATAGGTTTAAGTAACCAATGAAACAAAGGAAACTTTTTTCAAAATCATAATAAATTGAGTTGCAAAAAATGAAAAAGTCATTTAAAAAGGTAGGTGGATCAGATAATATTTTAGAAAATATAATTTACCAAACTCACCATAATAGAGATGAAAATTTAAACAGGGCAACGTCCATAGAAGAAACAAGTTATTAAAGGGTTACTCCCCAATAGAGCATTCGGCCTAGATATTTGCATAGGAAAATTCAATCAAATTTTCAAAGACTAGAAGATCCCAACAATTCTTTAAAAGTTCAGTACGTAGAAAGAGAAGATTAAAAATACTTTTTAATAAATTAGTTGAATGCTGACATCTAAACCTGATAATTATTTAATAGTAACAAGTGTGGAAATAAAAATTAAGATGGCTGAGTTTTGTCAAGAGGTAGCAAAATTTCTGTGAGCCTCAGAGATAACATTTGACAGGCTGCAGTTTGCCTCAGAAGTCCCTCAATTTTAAACTCCCAGATAAAGAATGCTGTTTAAAAATAATGTGCTTGTAAAATTACAGATTATGACAGTTTTCAACCATAGGACTTTCTGCAGACTTGCTAACTGTTTTAAAAGACTATTTACTGGTGACCCTCTTGCAACAGTCCCTTAGCAACCAATCACATACAGTTTTATGTATACAGACTCAGCACCAGTCTAAATTCATTCAAAACAACTTGTATAACTGAGAGAACCAATAAAAAATACCGCTCAAGTGACTTCACTCCACTGACTTCTGTTTGGCTTATAAGAACTCAGTCCTTCTTATCCTTGACAGAACATTTGTATGCTTTCTAACTGAACCTGTGTCTCGCAATTTACAAATCGATTCTGTACCTAAATAAAAATTCTCTTCTTCTTTTTTAACCTAGTTTATAATTTCTTGGTTTGCATTAGAAAACTATAAGACTTTTTGAGTTATGAATTTTGATACAAAAAATCCTAAAAGAAGTGCAATCGAAGTGAATTTAACGTTCAACTTTGAGAAATTAGATGCCATAACTAATGGGTTTCAGAATAAAATGATTTATTTATTTATTTATTTTTTAGAAAATAGGATTTATTATCACATTTAAGGTGAACACAGAATGTTCTAGAAATCTTTTATATATATCATCAGTAGATTAAATTTATTCAACACATAAAAAGCAAAGCCCACCAGGAAGTACTTTCCTCCTGAGCACAGGGCACTTACAGGCTCCATTTTTGACAGTGATTCACACTGACTAGGCACAGCTAGCAACAGGTTTGTTCCCAGGTTCACCCACTTCCACCCACAGATCCTCCTCAAAAATGAGAGCAGCAAACCAATGGGATTCACAGTGATGGAAGGAAAGGCATCTTGGGAGCTTCTACAAAAGCCCCAAGTTGTGTCTCAAAGGCCAGGCTCTGAGGTTCTGAGTCCCGTACCACCAACTCAGTCACATCACAGCATGGTATAGTGTCACAGCTTCATTTCTAGGCAACTTTATACAATTATTACAAGACAGGGATGTCCTCTTTCACCACTTCTATTCAACATTGTCCTCGAAACTCTAGCCAGAGCAATTAGACAGACCAAAGAAATTAAAGGGATACGAATAGGAAAAGAGGAACTTAAGCTGTCACTATTTGCAGATGACATGATTCTATATTTAGAGGATCCAAAAATCTCCTCCAGAAAACTTCTAGACCTCGATGAATTCAGCAAAATAGCAGGCTATAAAATCAACACGCATAAATCTAAAGCATTTTTATACACAAGCGACGAAACAGCTGAAAGGGAAATGAGGAAAACAACTCCATTTGCAATAGTCTCAAAAAAAATAAAATACTTGGGCATTGATCTAACCAAAGAGGTAAAAGATCTCTACAATGAGAACTACAAAACATTGAAGAAAGAAATTAAGGAAGACCTTAGAAGATGGAAAGATCTCTCATGTTCTTGGATAGGCAGAATTAATATTGTCAAAATGGCCATACTACCAAAAGTGCTATATAGATTCAATGCAATTCCAATTAAAATCCCAATGACGCACCTTACAGAAATAGAGCAAGCAATTATGAAATTAATCTGGAAGCATAAGAAACCCAGAATAGCTAAAGCAATCCTTAGCAGGAAGAATGAAACAGGGGGTATAGCAATACCCGAACTTCAACTATACTACAAAGCAATAGTAACAAAAACAGCATGGTACTGGCACCAAAACAGAAGATCAATGGTACAGAATAGAGGACACAGACACAAACCCAAATAAATACAATTTTCTAATACTAGACAAAGGGGCCAAAGATATGCAATGGAGAAAAGATAGCCTCTTCAACAAATGGTGCTAGGAAAAATGGAAATTCATATGCAACAGAATGAAATTAAACCCCTATCTCTCACCCTGCACAAAACTCAACTCACAATGGATCAAGGACCCTGAAATCAGACCAGAGACCATGCATCTTATAGAAGAAAAAGTAGGTCCAAATCTTCCACATGTTGGCTTAGGATCAGACTTTCTTAACAAGACTCCCATAGCACAAGAAATAAAAGCAAGAATCAACAACTGGGATAGATTCAAACTAAAAAGCTTTGTCTCAGCAAAGGAAACTATCAGCAATGGGAAGAGAGAGCCTACAGAGTGGGAGAATATCTTTGCCACTCATACTTCAGATAGAGCACTAATTTCCAGAATATGTAAAGAACTCAAAAAACTCTACACCAAGAATGCAAATAACCCAATCAACAAATGGGCTAAGGATATGAACAGACACTTCATAGAAGAAGATCTACAAGCAATCAACAAACATGAAAAAATGTTCACCATCTTTAGTAATAAGAGAGATGCAAATCAAAACTACACTAAGATTCCATCTCACCCCAATTAGAATGGCGATTATCAAGAATACAAGCAACAATAGGTGTTGGAGAGGATGTGGGGAAAAAGGTACACTCATACATTGCTGGTGGGACTGCAAATTAGTGCAGCCACTCTGGAAAGCAGTGTGGAGATTCCTTAGAAAACTTGGAATGGAACCACCATTTGACCCAGCTATCCCACTCCTCGGCCTATACCCAAAGGACTTAAAATCAGCATACTACAGAGATATAGCCACATCAATGTTCATAGCTGCTCAATTCACAATAGCCAGACTATGGAACCAACCTAGATGTCCTTCAATTGATGAATGGATAAAGAAACTGTGGTATATATATACACAATGGAATATTACTCAGCTATAAAGAATGATAAAATTATGGCATTTGCAGGCAAATGGATGAGATTGGAGAATATCATGTTAAGTGAGATAAGCCAATCTCAAAAATCCAAAAGACGAATGATCTCACTGATAAGCGGATGATGACACATAATAGGGGTGGGAGGGGGGCAAGAATGGAGGAAGGAGGGACTGTATAGAGGGAAAAGAGAGGTGGGAGGGGTGGGGGGGAAGGAAAAAATAAAAGAATGAATCAAACATCATTACTCTATGTAAATGTATGAATATGCAAATGGTATGCTGTTACTCCATGTACAAACAGAAACAACATGTATCCCATTTGTTTACAATAAAAATAAATTTAAAAATGATTTATTATTAGAAAACTCATTCATATAAGTCAGCACATCAGTAAAATCTAAGAGGAAAATATTGATGACCACTTCAGAAGACACTAAAACTGTAGTTTGAAAGTTCAATACTTGCTGGGTGCAGTGGTGCATGCCTGCAATCCCAGCAACTTGGGAGGCTCAGGCAGGAGGGTCACAAGTTTAAGGTCAGCCTCAGAAACTTAGTGAGGTCCTAAGCAACTTAGTGAGAACCTGTCTCAAAGCAAAAAATAAAAAGGGCTGGGGATGTGGCTCAGTGGTTGAGAGACCCTGTGTTCAGTCCCCTGTACCAAGAAAAAAAATGTTTAATACTTATTCCAAAAAATATTGCATAAGATAAGGTTTGGTGGATATTCCCTCAACAGGATACACAAGCTTCAAGACAATAATCTTTCTTGATTGAAAAACACTGGACTGTTCTCACTAAAATCAAAACAAGGATCATTTTCACTCCTCTACTATTCTACACTGCATTAGAAATACTTTTTAAAATCATTGAGACATGAGAATAAAATCAGGGGTCCAGTCAAGTCATTGGTGTTCTAGGGAATAAAAGTCAAATCAGGAGCAAGATAGCAGAAGCCTAGTCATGCAAGCTGGGCCAGAGGGGAACACTGCAGCATAATGACAATGAGTTATGTCTATTCCATCTTGGGCAGGCATACCAGCTATCACAAACTGGAACAATTGTAGAGCACACTGCTGCTAGGTTTGGAGCTCATCAGGACCCATGCTAAGTCACAATTCTCATCAAGAAGACATTCTATGAAGACCTGGTCAAGCTCCTCTTTAAGGTCCTGAGCTCCTCTAAAAACTCACTGCATATTTGCTAATTTTTTTTCTTGTGGGAAAAGCTGATGTAGCACTACTCAAAGTGTAGACAGTGAACCAGAAGCATTAGAATCATCTAGGAGCTGGCTAAAAATATGAATTAGGGCTGGAGATATAGCTCAGTGGTAGTCCTTGCTTAGTAGGAACAAGGCCCTGGGTTCCATCTCCAGCACCTAAAAAACAAAAAACAAAACAAAAATCCTGCTCAGGCTTCTTCCCATATTCTTACTGATTCTGAGTCTTCAGTTTAATATTATCCTTTGCAGAACTTTAGTGGAGATGGTGGGATGGGTCAAGAGGATGTCACAGAATCATGGAGGATGGTTCCTGGACATTGAAGAATCTTTCATCAAGTATGCATCCCACTCTCCTACCCCCCCCCCCCAAATCCATATCACCAGATTGGGCACAGATGCTTCCCATTTATGAGGATGTGTGAGGAATAGGATGAAGCTTGGGGTGGAATAGTAGGAAATTTGTCAAAAGAAGAACAATTAACCTGATGATAGATAAGGAAAGAGACAAAGATGTAGTTGAAAAGGGGACAGATATTTGCTATGGTACAGATAGAAGATGGACTGCACATTGCTCCCCTATGTCCTTGATTGAATTTTCCATTTTAATGATGACTTCATATATGCCAAAACCCTAATCTGGATTGAAATTGATACACCAAATTTCAAAACTTAAGGAGATGCCACAAATATAACCTTGGGAAGGTTATATCAACTTTCTGTGCCTGTCTCCTCATCTGTGAGATGGGGGATAATGATAGTACCTACCTCATAGGGCTGTTGTGAATTTTAAATGAGTTAAATAACTTGCTTAGTATTATTCAGTCAGTAAGTAACATGGCTATGCTTTGAACATAGACATGAGACTCCAGCATCCATAAGTGAATCTGAACCACTGTGCTATGCTGGTCCTCTGCAAAATGCAAGGAGGAAATAGAGAACTGAGAAGCAGCCCTGATTTCAACCGTAACTTCAAGGAACAGCTACTTCCAGATCTTTTCCCCTTCTGATAAAAGAATGGCAATTACTCTGATGACAGATAATCCAGAATTCTTAGAGAAGCCTATGGTTTTTTTTTTTTCTGTCTGTTGTGAAAATCCCAGCTCAACCTGTATTTCTCCCCTTACCTTGTCATTGTGTCTGACCTCTAAGCACAGTGGGGGCTTCAGTCAATTAACTCAAGGGTTTGAGTGGGGATTGAAAAGGTTTATTAAGACAATACCAGATAACTTGGAGAGATGTTTGATTAAAGGTTAACCATGATTTCATTCATTAACACCACAGGGAAAATCTCTAACCTGTGTTTCCTAAAGTAAAGTGAACTAGCATCATTTAACTCTGATGTTATCACTGTTGATGAAAACTATCACTAAAATAATACAAGATGTGGAGGAGGGGGAAAATCAATGAATATGACAGAAAGTGAGGCCAAGGATGAGACATAATCAGGGAGAATTACAGTGTGATATGGTAAACAAACTCATGACCTTTAAATTCAAACAGACCCAGGTGACAGAGCTATGTGACACTGAGAAGTACCTTCATCCCTTTTTGTCTATTTCTCCATCTCTAAACTGGAGATCATGCCATCCACTTCATAGAGATATTGTAAGTTCCAGGAGACACACTATATAAGCATTTGTATAGAACCCTATAGACAGTAGTCACTCAGTACAGGGTAACTGGGTTTTCTTTAGAAGTCACATAACACCATATTTTTAACAAGGTAATACATGGCATCTCTGCACTCATAGCAACAAGGTATAGATGCTGCATATAAAGTTAGTGCTTTTATATGGTGAAAAAACATTTGCTAAAAGTAATACATACAAATACTCATTCTTTTGTGCTTGCTGCTCCTTATTTACAGAGCAAGTGAAGAGGGAAATAAAAATCACCACTTGAAGAACTTCTACTCAGTTAAATAAGACAGCACAATTACAAACCTGAGAAAAATTACATTTGTGCATAACCAAATACAAAGGAAAGTCTTTATAAAAGAGGCTTAAGATCATGGATGAAAAAGTGACCTCAGCTTGAATTCTCAACTTAGAACAGTATACATGTACACTGTTATTCTTTTGTCATGTCAGTTAATACTAATTACTAAAACTTAGAATAAGGCCTGGAATGTGGTGAACACTATCTAGGTGCCTTATATTTATTAGCTCATTTAGTACTTAAACAAACATGAAGGTCATTTGATTATGCCCATTTTACAGATAAAGATTCTGAAGCACAGGGAGGTCAAGCAATTTAACCAGAGTCACACAGCTAATAAGAGAGAAGCTGGAATTCAACACCATGCATTTCGCTCTGCAGTCCAAGTCTCAGCCTAATGTCATACTGTATCAGATATTGAATCTATTTCCCATCATAAAGACATAACGACCTGCATATATTCATAAATGAAGATTAACACAAACTTAAAGATTAAGTGTTCAGGGGTCCCTGTATTTTTCCTGTCAAATATAAATTGTTATAACCACATAGAGACAGTACTGGGAAAGAGTGGTTTCATTTACTGTGCAGACTGGTTTACAACTATTGCATTCCCTCTGTTTCCACGTGACCAAGGAGAGCTCAAAGCATCTATGGATATGCTATTCTGTACTGCTCCTCAGGCCTTAAACAGTACCTCTCAGACTCAAACCAGCTGCAGAGCGTAGCTAATCAATTACAGTAGCCAGAAATAGTACGTATTCATGAGTACAACAGCGGCCTTTAACCCACAGAGCAAGACCATTTGCAGAGGATAGAAAACCAAACCTTGCAACTCAACCTCAACCTTCACCCTGATTTCCCATCCTCAGCAGCCCCAGAGAAGTAATTTTCAGCTTAGTCTCTCACTGATAGTCATCTGCTTCACAAAACTATTACCCACAGTGCGCCTTCCTACTTAACTCAATGTGTTCTGAGCCTGATAACCAAGACTGCTGAGGAGTCACTCAGGACTGCAGTTAATAGAGAGACTCAATTGCATTTCACCCCAGAGGGGGCTGCTTACAGGTCACTACTGAGATAATCAGCCAGGCAGCCTATGCTTCTGCCACCCCTGCTGCTGCTGGAGGTTGTTTCAGAACCAGGGAAAATTCAAACACATTTATTAACAAATAAAAATGACAACTGAGATGCTAGGAAAATCACCTTCTTATTTTCTCAATCAAGACTGGATACAGTGGCTAACATTTCCCTAGGTTTTTGTTTTGTTTTTCCTTTCAGTTACTCCTCCCAAATATTTTATGTTAAATCTTAGCCTCTGAGACTGAGAAACAATGCTAAGTCAACAACAGCTTTCCCAGACAGAGACAGCAATGGTTTGATCTGCAATAGAAAACAACAGTGATAAGAAGGTCTAATTGATTGCTTAAAAGGAGAAAAATGTGATCCAAGTTTTTATACATTTTTAAGGTTTTGGACTTATGTCTTGCTAAGCCAAGACTTTTTTTTTTTTTAAATAGAACTACTATATTGACAATTTTCCCCACATACTTTGGTTTATACAGAACATACCATTATCAAATATGTCACATGTTACACACTAAGGATTCCAGTAAATAAGACATGATCTTGCCATCATGAGTCCTGACTGTCCACTACCTACTTCTCCACAGTCTGACCTTCAATCTCTCTTAGGATCATAGATTCTACACAAAAGGACTTCTGTTAAGGGGAGGGGTGATCCCTCAAAGACTAAGAGTAAAGGTGTCAAAATGACTTCCTTCTCTTTATTTTCTCATTGTCCAAGGAAAGAATAAATAAAAGGGTGAGATGCTTTCATTCTACTAGAAGATCAAAACATCAGAAAAAAGGAGTTTGGATATAATCTTATTATTAAAAATTTTGGGTACTGGGGATTGAACCCAGAGGTGCATGAACACTGAGCTATATCCCCAGTTCTTCTTATTTTGAGACAATGTCTTGCTAAGTTGCTAAGACTGGCCTCGGACTTTCCATCCTCCTGCCTTAGCCTCCTGAGTTACTGGGAATATAGGTCTATGCCACCTTCCCTGACAATTATTAATTTTTTTAAAAAAGTGGGGGTATGATTCTTAAGAATGTGTTTTATAAACATAAAAACAATTTTACATAAAAAATTTTTATATAAAATTAGGACATGCCAGGAATGAAACAGGAATACCAATTTAAATACCTACTGTGGAATTTAGTCAAGGAATGGTAAATAGATATAGCTAGGAGGAGGCATCTGTATCTGGCCAAGAGGGAGCAGTGGCCCTGTACTGATCCTTATAACTGAAGCAATTAAAATATGAAAGAAAATATATAAGGGTGTTCTGACATTGTCCATCAGACAGTGATAGGACAGTGAGTGATATGAAATGAGAGATAAATAAGGTAAGACTTCTGATTGCCCCAGCTTACTGTCAATAAGTTTCCAGGCCACAACACAGGCAAGAGGAACCCAGGAGGAGCCTGATTATCTCCTTGAATTACAAAGATGGATTTGGAATTCTGAGGAGACCAACATGACTAATATTTATAGCACAGAATCACACATGCATAAAAACTGGGCTCCAGAGACCTGCAAAGGGTCTTTGTCAGCTGTTTACTTGAGTACTGATCAGAACTATAGTGTAAGAAGAAAACTAGTTGAGGACAGAACCTTCCAGAATTCCTGAAGAGTATGTAGGGCCTTGAACACCATGTGTTTCTACCAACCAAAACATAACAACCTTGCAATTCACAGGACAGTGGATCAAATATTCAGAGTACACAGAAGGGGATAGCCTCAGTCCTGGGGAAGAAATCAATTATAAACAATAAACAAAGTGTAAAATTAAGTTTTGAAAGGATTAAACTATTTTCAAGTAATCTACCTATATCCAAGAATGAAGCTGAACAATATTTACAGGATCACAAAAATCAGCACAAATCAAGGTCAAACTCACCATTGCCTGACATCTGATCAAGAATTACTAGGTATACAAATAATCTTGAAAATGCAAATGATAATGAAGGGAAAATCAGTCAGTAGAAAAAAAATGAAGGGACATAGGTTGTAGAATTAGTACATAAAGCCATTAAAACAGCTATTTTAACATTTTATATGCTCAAGAAGGCAGCAAAAAAGATTAAGCATGTTAAAGACATGGAAATACACAAAAACCTCAAATTTAAAGTTTATAGATAAAAATACATCAAACATGCACACAAAATCCCCAAATCCTAGCAATAGAAATTATCAAAAACCAAGTATACAGAGAAAAATGTACAGAATATTAATTAGCTGCACTAAGAGGAGAGAGAAGAATTACTAAAATTTGTGATAAAAAAAGAAATATCACAACAGACACTATTGAAATATAAAACACAATTAGAAGCTACTTTGAAAATCTATACTCCAACAAAATAGAAAATCTCAAAGACATTGACAAATTTCTAGACACATAAGATCCTCCCAAACTGAATCAGGAGGACATACACAATTTAAACAGATCAATTCCAAGCAATGAAATAGAAGAAGCCATCAAAATCCTACCAACCAAAAAAGCCTGGGACCAGATGGATTCTCAGCTGAGTTCTACAAGGCCTTCAAAGAAGAACTAATACCAATACTCCTCAAAGTATTCCAGGAAATAGAAAAGGAGAGAACCCTTCCAAATCAGACAAAGACACATCAAGGAAAGAAGACTTCAGACCAATATCCCTGATGAACATAGATGCAAAAATCCTTAACAAAATTCTGGCAAATCGCATACAAAAACATATTAAAGAGATAGTGCACCATGATCAAGTGGGGTTCATTCCAGGGATGCAAGGTTGGTTCAATATCTGGAAATCAATAAATGTAATTCATCATATCAATAGACTTAAAGTTAAGAATCGTATGATCATTTCAAAATATACAGAAAAGCATTTGATAAAATACAGCATCCCTTTATGCTCAAAACACTAGAAAAAATAGGGGAAGAAGAACATACATCAACATTATAGGTGTCCTTCAATGAATAAATGGATAAAGAAAATGTGGTACATATACACAATGAAATATTACTCAGTCTTAAAGAAGAATGAAACTATGGCATTCGTAGGTAAATGGATGGAATTGGAAACTATCATGCTAAGTGAAATAAGCCAAACCCCAAAACCAAAGGATGAATGATCTCTCTGATATGTGAATGCTAACCCACAATAAGGGAGGGTGTGGAGGGGAAGAATACAAGTCCATTGGATTAGACAAGGGAAATCAAGGGAAGGGAAGGGGAAGGGGAATAGGAAGGACAGTAGAACTAATTGGACATAACTTTCCTAGCCTTGTATAACCAGAATAACTCTGCATCATGTATAACCACAAGAATAGGATCCTAATAAGTTATACTCTGTATATATACAATATGTCAAAATACATTCTACTGTCATATATAACTAAAAGGAATAACAACAACAACAAAAACATACCAGGTTAGAGGTGTAGTAGCTCAGTGACAGAGTATTTGCATGCTGTGGGAAAGGCCCTGAATTCAACCCCCAGCACCATGAAAAACAAATAACCAACCACAGAGATTGTCAAATTGGATTGGGAAGCAAGGAGCAATTTACTATATAATGCTTTGGTGGCCATAATGAAGTAGCACAAACTGAGTGGGTTAAGCAACAGAAATGTCTTGTCTCACAGTTCTGGAGGTTGGAAGTCTGAGATCAGGGTGTCAGTGCCAGCAGAGTTGGTTCCTTCTGAAGAATGTGAGACAGAATCTTCTCCATGTCCCTCCCCTAGCTTCCTGATTGGCAACCTTTGGCATTATTTGTCATGTAGAGAAGCATTGTCTCCATCTTTACATAGTGGTTTCCTTTCTGGGTCTTCTCCAAATTTTCTCCTTTTTATAAGGACACCAATCACATTGGATTAAAAGACTAATGACATGCTCCAACATCACCTCATCTTAACTAATTATATCTGCAATTATCCTACTTCCAAATAAGGTTACATTCCAAGGTACTGAGGGTTGGGACTTTAACATATGAACTTTGATGGACAATAATAGAATAGGCATTAGGCATACAATAGGCATAATATTTTATTATTGTTAAAATATATTAGAGTTCTCCAGGGAAACAGAAAAGGATATATGTATTACATGTATTCTACATACACATACACACACACTCAATTTCTCTAGAGAATCAGAGGAAAAGACTGATAGAAATGGGCTCATGTAATTATTGAGGTTGAGAAGTCACAAGATCTAGTCAATAAGTTGAAAAACCAAGAAAGCCACTGGTATAGTGCCATTCTTGATCCAAAGCCTCAGACACAGGAGAATTGATATTGTAAGTTCTATTCTAAAAGTCAGCAGACTTGTCATCCAAGAAGAAAGAATTTTTCAGTTTGAGTCTGAAGGCAGGAAAAGACCGATGTCCCCGCTCAAGCAGTCAGGCAGGTGAAGCTTCCTCTAATCCACTTTTTCTATTCAGGTCTTCAATTGACTGGACAGGCAAACATATCTTAAGGGGAATAAAATGCTTTATTCAATTTCCTTATTCAAATGTTAAACTTACCCAGACATGCTCTCACAAACACACCTAGAGTTTGGCCAAATGTCTGGGCACTCCCATGGTCAAGGCAAGTTGATACATAAAATTAACCTGCAAAACTGCAGTTTAACAAATAAAATTGTGTAATTTTACATGTTTATTGATTTTTTACCTAATTTTATGAATTGCTCATATGTACCCTTCTCCCATTTTTCTACTGGAGAACTGTTATGGTTTGGATATGAATTGTCCCCTCAAAACTTCTGTGTTAATGCAGGAGGTAAAATGTTTGGATTATGAGAACTATAACCTAATCAGTACAATGATCCATTTGATTGACTGATGGTTTGGGTGGATTACTGAGTGGTAATTGTAGGCAGGTAAGGCATGGCGAGAGGAAGTAGGTCACTGGAGTTGTGCCTTGGAGATTATGCACTTTGTTCCTGGCTCTTCCTTTTCTCTCTCTCTGCTTCTCTGCTGCTGGTACCTGAGTAGATTTCCTCCACTGTGACCTTCCACCATGATGTTCTGCCTCACCTTGGGCCCACGGGGATAAAGTTGGCTAACCAGGGACTGCACCTCTGAAAAAAGACAAAAATAAATTCTTCCTCTTCTAAGTTGTTCTTGTTGTGTATTTAGAGCATAGTAATGAAAAGCTGATTAATACAAAAAGTCATTTAAAAATTCCAAGTTTTTAAACTAAAATACCATATATAACAATTAATAAGCATATTGAGAACAGATATAAGCATCCATAATTCAAAACTATTTTTATTTTCAATTATCACCTTCCAGTGATTTTTCATTATGAAAACTCATTGTTGCATGATAGCAGCCATAATATAATTTTGTATTTTTTAAATTTATTTTTACATCAAAGAATGAAATATCATTTAACATCCTATCCTAAAATAAAAGTAGGAAGGAGAAGGTGGTTTGAAAATAGGGCATTTGTTGAAATATAACTCAAAGTGAAAAGAAAGCTCTTAACAGCTTCACTATATTTCTTTCCCCCCTTTTTATTTCCTAGGTAACTGGTTTTTGTCTTTCATACTTCTTTGCTATTCACTCCAAAAATTGTCCAGAGTAGTCCAAGAGTAAATAACACAGCAAAGCCACCAGCTTTCACTTTTTCAGTAAGTGTTCACAAGGGACTAGGAAATTGCACAATGGAAAAATAGAAGTATGGCACTATGTCAGCCCCTGGCAATGCCAACACTTTGTGTAAATATTGACAAGGTGAGGCAGATTTTCTTCTCAGATACATCTCGGCAAATCTTACTATAAATGAGTGCTACATATACTAATTTCAATGAGGCAAAGCCTCATTGAAAGGCCTAGAATAATAGATTCTGGAAAACCGTGTTCCATTAAAAACTCAAGTCACTTCCAATCAGGTCTGGAAGTTACTTGCACAACAAAGGACCTCATAGGGATGCTGAGCCCAGAGTTCTGAAAGGCTACCTTTCTCCAGAGGGCTCAGGATGCTTCTCTTGGACTCTGATCAGTTAGTTCTTGAAAGACACAGCTGTAGACCAGTTTGAGGCAATACATTTTCTTGAGCAAGGCAGCCTAGGGCATTGGGGGAAAAAAGCTGCATTCTTAGGTTCAGACACCCAGAAAAGTGGGCAAGGAGAGTAACTCAAGTTTATGTCTGCAATGAGTAGTGGGACAAAGATTCTAGTTTTCTGTTTCCTTATGCATTAAGAGGGAAGAGTGGCTTGAATACATTGTTTAAGGTAATCTCTAGTTCTACAATTCAAAATCTCGCCAGGCATGGTGGTGTGTACTTATAGTCTCAGTTACTCAGGAAGCTTGAGGCCAGACAGAATAACATAGCAGGACCCCATTTCAAAACAAAGTCTATTGTTTATTAAACTGAGGTCAAATCATGATTTTTGCCTCTTGTTAGATACAGAGTTTTATGAAAAAAATTATGTATTTTTTTTACAGATAAGTACCTCACTTGTGTTGGAATGTATATAAAATGCCAAGTTCAATGCCTAGCATACAGCAACCAATAAATAGTAGCTAGAAACTCATTATCATCAAAAAGAAAAATTACACTTTCATAGATAAAGAGGGACCTTTACTTTTCCATTTCAAAGAATTGTAAAATGTTAAAACTATAGAGTAGTAGTCCAATATGCTAATATTATAGATGAGGTGAAACCTAAAGGCTAGACCTCATCAAATCACTCAATTAGTTAGTTGTGCAACCAGTAATGGAAGCTTGGCTTCCTGGCCTTCAATTCTTACTACTATACCCATCTCTAGTTTCACTTCCAGTCTGCCTTATTCCCTGAAGATCAATTCCCACAGGCTGAATGTTCCCAGTTCCAGTGTCTGTTTCTCCCCAACCTCTCCAAAGTTTCTTCCAGGAAAAGAGAATTAAAGCAAGTCTTGCCCATCCTGACCTCAATTCTCTTACTTCCCTTGGCCAGTCCATCAACTAGAGCAGCTCCTCTCTCCAGGTTTCTCTCCTCTCCATCACTTGTGCCCCATATCCCTCTTAAAATATTCATGTGACTGGTCACAGGACTGTTCATCCCCATTTTGATCTAAAATAGTTTAAAT
Source organism: Sciurus vulgaris (assembly GCF_902686455.1). Classification (NCBI taxonomy): domain Eukaryota; kingdom Metazoa; phylum Chordata; class Mammalia; order Rodentia; family Sciuridae; genus Sciurus; species Sciurus vulgaris. Next base: position 100,046,362 of record NC_136471.1, on the reverse strand, counting down.
TATTTTCCCAAAAGCAGTAGTCAGTGTCTTATGAAGGAAGAAAAAATTGTTCTGTCTGCTTGATTAACAGATTCCCATTCTCCCTATTAACAAAACCTAATCAGAGGGCTTCTCTGATATGTAGATTCCTTATTTTGTTCCTAAGTTAGAATTTGTATAAATATAAATATTCCCTGATACAGTCTGGGTGAATAAAAGAGGATAATTAAACTTTGGAAAGAATCATGTTTTCATCTCCTATGTTATAGAAAAACTGAGGCCCAGTGGGGTTCAATGACAGCTTCTTGAACCCAGGAATTATATGGTGGCATTTACTGAATACTAGGGGAATTGGTAAACAAACTTTAGATATTTGGTGCTTCAGAAACATCTGAATTATATTTTTTTTCCTTTTCTGGATGGAGTGAAGAAACAGGAGGCAATATGATAGACTGGCAATGACAAAGGAAAGATATGGCAGCTCCCCTGGAAGAGATCAAAAGGGGTTATTTTTGCCCTACCTTTCCTCTTGAGTTTTCAGTGTAATGCTGGAAGGGGAAATAAGGGCAGAACATTCCAAAGAGAGAATCTAGATCACAGGTTTTGGAAGGAACTATAATCTGTATTTGCTGAGGTTTCTGGGAAAGCTGAAACACAAGTACTTGAATAAAAATCAACCTGCATTTTCAAATTCATCACCAAGGAGTGTGGGGTTCCCTCATTTATGACCGTTTGTTTCAGCAAACAGAATGATAATTGGTTGCACAGTCAAGACCAGATTCCAAAACGCATACACACACAAACTCACACACATATCAACGCCTATTCCTTTGTGATCATTGTACCTTTAAACACTATTAGAGATAGCAAGAATCTTGGATGCAGTTCTTGGACACAGACCTTAAGGTCCTGCATGACACATTCCTGATGGCAAACACTGTATGAAGACAGTGGATATTTCATTAAACTATGCACTGGGGGACTTGTGAGAGGGAACACTCATAAATGTGCCAATTAAATATGGAATCATGGGCATGGAAGGATTGAAGTCAGGTTCAAGAACACAGTCCACAGTTCAAGACACAAAATCCATTTCTATTCTCTTTTCCTTATTATTCCACCTTTGTCTTCATCTTTTTGAATTCTGATTTGCTGTACACTATGAAAGGAAAAAAATTTCTGCAAAATATACATTTAATTAAGGATCATAAAACAAATATATAGAGTATATAGATAAAGATAGCAGATTTAACAAGCTCATCTCAACATATTTTAAAGGCATAAAACAACAATGTTTGGGAAAACAGGATAGGATATAATAACAAAATTTTGGAAACTGGAAAACTGAAGGGGAAGCAGTTACAAAATATTTTAGGAGACACAAGAACACTGAATCTTAAGAGGGCAAAAGGAAACAATGCAATGTATACTGACATACACAACAAAACCCCTAATGGCAATATAATATACCCACAGAAGTGGGACAGGAAAGAGGAAAGGAAGACCCAAAATGGTGAAATTAAATTTAAAATCTAATTAGGAAACAATTATGCCCCCGTATCAATTGCTTCACTCAAAACTTCTTCCAGTTACTCCTGAACTTTATTGAAGATTTATTATCTGAGAAGGTCAAAGGTAGGGCCCTTAGTCCTTAGTGTCCTTTAGTTTAATCAAGATAGAAATAGATACTTGACAGTGAGCTCTCCTCAAACCTCTTTCCCACTCTCCTCTTAGAATTCTAGTCATTAGGGCTTTACACTTGAGGCAAGTTACTAGATAAACCTTTTATGAGCAAAACGATCAGCCCAAGAGAAAAGACCTAATCAAAGTTGCCCTCCTGTAAATAATCCATCCAGATATCTCTATGTTAGCATTGAGTTGACAAATCACACTGATGCTAAAAGCTTCTAACCAACATTTTGTGTCCTCCTTATAAAGTATCACCAGATAAGCAGGAAAAAAAAATTAGAGAAATGAGGTACTTTAACTTTTTCTCTCCTGAATGATCATCTCCCAACACCTCACAGAGCTAAGAATATAGCAGAAATATGAAAAAGAACAGGATAAAGAGGAACAAATATTTACAATATTTCTAAAAATAAAAATATACATACATAGCATTGTAAGTACACATGTGAATACATATACTTAATCTATGTAATCTATGATCTCATATGCACATAAAATTTCCACTAATTCTGTCCTTGTGGTCAACACCATTTGATAGCTGTATGACTAGGTTGTTCAGGTATTTCAGGAACTAAGATTACTTGTGCAAAATCCAAAATGTATCCTATTTATACTAAATTTAGTCTATTAAAACAGTTTTCTTATAATAATATTATAATATATACCATTTATTGAATGGCTACTCTGTGCTAATAATTAAGATGGGTGCCCTTTATACACGCTTTCATTAAATACTCACATCCCTGAAAGGCAGTATTAGAGAAGTTAAGTAACTGGCTGGTATTCAGCTGGTGAGTTGTAGTTATGAGTTGTGGCATAAACCCAAATCTGTTCAAGTCTAGACCCTTTGAAGTACAACAAGAGTAATATGATATCCACTCAATAGCTTCCTTCATTACCAGCAGATTTAGGATCCTTGTGTAGGCCCAACCTGACTGGTCTGCCCTGTCATACTGTTTCGTATACTCTTTCTTCATGGTGATTCACCCATGCACAAAGCAGTTTTCTGAACATGAACCACCTCATCCTTAGCTAAGATGTTTTCATTCATTTCCTTCTTCCCCCCCTACACACACACACACACACACACATCACACACAATCTTTTGAATTTATCTTCCTTAGTTTATCATTTCTCTTCTCCAGGAATTTTTATTTTTGCCAACTGGGTCTAGGCACATAGGACTGACAAGCTGTGGCATGGATTTTAAATCCTGCTATGCAGAGTCTGTAGTTGCCACTCCTTCTGCTGAGCTTGCCATTCTGTTTAATAGTTGTTTGGCTTTTTAAACTGCCAAGTCAGCCCCAAAGAGAACCGGCCCTCTGGTCAGTCATATAAAGTCTAGGTTAAACTATCCATTCTGCCAAGTTAAAGGCTATTATAAATTGGTGATTTACTCAGATGAAGCTTTAAGACTGACATAGATTTCTCAGTGGCATGAATCCTGTTTTTATGGGAGCTTATTATATCCTAACCTCCTGCAAGCAATTTGCCTACTGGCCTTTCCACCTATTGGCCACTTGTGGGGCCTCGTAGGACCCTTCTTCATGAAGGGGTGGCAGCATATGACCCATAGCTGTGTAGGGCATCAAAATAAGTTTTCCTTACTATACATAGGTTATGAGGCTTTGAGCACCCAGATATTATCTGAGGACAGACAGTACTAGCCATAGTATCTGAGCACTTACTAGCTTCTGTCAAGAGTGGTTTTCTTCTCACACTGAGATTTACCATGATTTTGAACTTGTGCTCATATAATCTCTATCTTTAAGACGCCTCTTGCATATTTTAAGGTTAATGAAAGAGTGGTGTGGGAAACATCCTACTTAACAAACACATTAAAGTATGATCTTAACTCATTCTGTTTTACACAGAAATTTGGAGAATTCCTCAAAGATTGTTCCATGGATGACTGACATCAGGATCACCTGGGAAGCTTAAAACTGAAGTTAAAGTTCCTTGTAAGCAAAACCTGAGACAAAGGTTTGATACCAGTAGTTTTTTTGGGTATCCAACTCAAGCTGCAGGAGTAAAGACTTGAAGAAATAAAAGGGAAGACAAAGCAACACAGGGCTGCATTATCAAGTTGACTACTGCTAATGGTGACTGGTATTTGATTTGGAAGACATCTCTAAAGACCTTAATGGAAAGGGGCTTAGGTCTGTTCACCTGGGAGTCACAAAGGGAAATTTTATCCATTGGATTTTATCCCTCATTGTACAAGGGTCACCCATTAAGTTCCCCATTTTCTCAGTTATTCATGTGTCACTGCTATGTGAACTGTAACAGGAATTCCATTCTGTTATAGTTTGGATATGAGATGTCCCCCAAAAACTCCTGTGTTAATGCAACAATGCTTAGAGGTGAATGAGTAGATTATGAGAGCTATAACATAATCAGTACATTAATCCATTCAATGAATTAGTTTGAATGGACTAACTGAGTGATAACTGTAGGAAAGTGGGGAATGGCTGGAGGAAGTCACTGGGGGCATACCTTTGGGATTTATATTTTGGTGCCTTACCCTCTGCTGTAACTTCCCTGAGCTAAGCAGCATTCTTCTACCACACTCTTTCACCATAATGTTCTTTCTGCCTTACCTCAGGCCTAGAGCAATGAAGTTGGCTAACCATGGACTAAGACTTCTGAAACCATGAACCCAAATAAACTTTTCCTTCTGTAAGTTGCTCTTGTCAGGTATTTTGGTCTCAGCAATGAAAAACTGAAAAGCACACATGCTATTGTGTCATAGAAACCTGGGGCAAGAAAAAATATGAGGTTCTGGCTGGAGCGAGAGGTTATCCATGTAATACAAAGCCGATCTTCCGCCCCTTCTGTTGCACCACAACCTAACTTGCCAGTCTGAAAGTTGTTCTGCCCGCCCCTTGCGTTGCAGGAATTTCCGGCTTACGCTGCAGCCATTTCCTGCTTCCCACGTTACATCCTAACTTGTCAGTCTGAACATGCTAGCTAGCTATTGGTTCATCAGTCAGTTTGCAAGTATTCTCCTCCACTATTGGTTCCTTCTAGCCCGGGAGATTCCAATATCTGGGAGAAGCATCCACGCCATCTTTCTCTTTCCCTTCTTTTCTAACCCCAGCGGACAGCACTAGTCTTCTGCATAATAGTCTCTTGCGTGAGGTCCTGTGTCTGTCGTGGATTTCTGGGAGCTATTGTTGGACCGCAACTCAGACTGGGCATTCAGAGCGCCAGCTCCATCAGAAGAGCTGGAGCCACTGCGGTCCTGAGCTGAGCTGCATTTTTCCTAAAAATCCAGTTGTACCTGTGTGAAATAGAAATAAAATTGCTTAGAATTGTGTAATGGTTAATTTGACTTGTCAACTTCATTGGGTTAAGAGATGCTGATGATTAAGAGGCTTCTGGATATGTCAATGAAGGCATGTCTAGGAATGACTGGAATGTGGGATAGGAACTGAAGTGGAGCCCCTCCCTAAGCATGGGTCACACCACCCAATAGGATGGAATAAGAGCTGGAAGAACAAGGAAGCAGATACAGATGCAAGCTCAGCTCTTCTTGAACAGGTTCTTGATTGCTGCTTTGATCGTCTGAGGATATGGGACTCTCGCTTCTTCATTCTTCCAAAGCAGACTCTGCCAGTGATTCCCCAGGTAGTTTCCAGAAGCTTTCATCTCAAACTAGGGTAGCACTGTTGATCTTTCTTGTTCTGGGGCTTCTGTGTCTTGGACTCTGCAGCTGCTGATTCTTACAGCTCTCCAGCTACAGATGGCCATTGTGGACTATCCAGCTTCTGGTCATGTAAGCCAATCTAATAAATCCCATTTTTATAATCATACCTCCTGTTGATTCTGCTCCTCTAGAGAACCCTGACTAATACAAACTAGTTCACATTAAGGCTACTAGAATCCAAGATTGGGCCAAAACTGCTTAACATGATGTATCAGAAGATATAGCATGTAAAAATGCCAGTTCCTTATAATCATCCATTGTTATGGGTTCTACTGTGTCCTCTGGTAAAATTCATATGTTGAAGTCCAAACTGCAAGTAGTTTGGAATGTGACAAAATTTGGATATATGTTCTGTTCAGATGTAATTAGTTAAGTCTTACTTAAATTGGAGTGGGGTGGGTCCTAATGGACTAGCACTAGTGTCCTTTTAAAAAAGAAATTTGAACACACATGCATATCAGAAAAACACCACATGAAGATTATAGTTATGCTGCCATAAGCCAAGGAACTACAAGTCAGGAAGGAGACTTTCTCTAGTTCTTTCAGAAAGATGGTGACCTTGCCAATGCTTTGATCTTAAGTTTCCAGCCTCCAGAACTATGAGACAATAAATTCTTGTTGTTTAAGATGCCTTGTTTGTGGTAATTTATTATACAAGTCCTAGGAAATGAATATACCTATGATCAATTGGATCAAAGCCCCCAGGGGGATATGGCCTACAGCAGGTCATACATGAACTCCTACTTTGAGAAACATGGTCTAGAGTGAAATAACACAGTATCTGCACTCAAGGGAGAGTGAATACAAAAGAGCGTGCTTTTGCCCATTCTTCTACAATTCAAGAAAATGCAATTAATGCAAAACTATACCTTGAATTTAGGGAATATCGTCCCAAATATTGACTAAAGTAGGACAGTTTACAACTTCATCCCTGCTGCAAAACAACTGCAAAGGAAAGAATAGATCAATAAGAGACAATACATCTCTATCAAAACACAGACACACACACACACATGCAGGCACAAGCAATCATACTTCAATGTAAAATAAAGAACAAAATGAAAACTATGCTTGGAGAATGTAGCACATTGACCTGTTATTTAAAATTGAAAAGTGTCATATATGTCAATGTTAAAGAAAATGCAGAGCAAAGGTAATAGGGGTCAGGAACACTAAAAGAGGGAGCCACTGAAACCATCAACAACTTCCTATTCCACCTGTGTGAAAGAATGAAACCACCTGAGAGTAGGAACCAGATTTATGCCCCTCTGTAAAAGTGGACACTCAATCTCTAGACACTTGGAATAAGTTCTGAGACACAGCATTCCTGCTCTTGGCGAACCTACATTCTTGTTCCAACCCAATGATCCTCTATTGTTTTTCAACCACTCTGAAGATTGGTTGTTCTTTACTCCCATTTCTTGGGTATTGTGCTTAGAACTGACAGGATATGACTTTTAACTTTAACTTTCATTTGTTTCACCTGCCAGTGACTTCTTCCATATGCCAGCTTATCACACCAATGCCAACCTGAGTAAATGAAGCACCCACCACTCCTTGGGAATTCTACCTTGACCTCTGGTATAATTATGTATTCAAGAGTCAAATGAACTTTCAATAAACAAACAAATGGGTGAATGGATATGACACAGGAGAGCAACTGTCATGGGAAAATAATTGGTGGGGGGTAATACAGACAAGAAGAGAACCACCACTTGAGATTTTCAAAGTACTTTCACACAAATTAAGGGAAGAAGAAAAGATACCAAGATAATTGCAAACTGAAAATAATGGGAAGTAGAAAATAAGAGCCTTAAAAGAAGCCTGCCTATACAGAGGAGAGGGAAACAGTTCCAGAGAGATATATAGAAGAAAAATCACTTTAATCTTTTTCTGTTAGGTAGGAAGTATGGGGAAAGAGATTGAAAGAGAAAGGAGAGAAGTATAATAGAGAACCCAGAGAATAGTTGCTTGACATATTTTCAACACACAAGGAGTAGTTCTTAAAAGTAATCGTTTTAAAATTACTAAGTTGAGTCACTTTCTCTTGCTACCAAATGACTCCTGATTAAGATAAATGACCACAAATAGAATGCAGGCTCAATGAGGGCAGGAATTTTGATCTATTTATATCAAATAGAGCCTGGTGCAAAACATGGGCTCAAAATAGGCATACATAATGTACAAAATTGGAGATGTGACTCAAACAAAAAGATTATTTTGTAATACCCCTGCCCTTCAGCTGGAGTTTAAAGGGTTTCTAATTAATAGGGAAGGTGTATCAGGATATCTTTCATTTGCCACTACAGATCCAGGCTCCATCTTTTCCCATCCTGTTCTCTGCCATGAGAGCCGGCTCAGTATAAACTATAATAATGTCTTCCTTGTTCTTAACTTTCCAGTTGGGCTTGGCTAATGAAGACCATTTGTGTTCAATCAGGATGAAAACAATGTTCAGGGTATTTATTTCAATATCTCCCTCCCTGCAGTTTGTTTTTAGTTGCATGTGTTCCTCAAGCAAAGGCAACATTCTCTATAAGATTCTTGCCTTCTGGGTCCCAGTAAGTGCCTCCTCATTTTCCTTTCAGTCAATCAACATTAACATGTTTGCAGTTACGAGGAATAAGCTGTGTTTCCTCCCAAACCATTTTTGGTTACTCTACATACCACCCACATCTTTAAAAATAGTGCCTTTTTTAATCCCTCTTTGAATTATTCTATTCAAGAGCATCATCTGTTTCCCATTGAGGACCTGACTAATACAGGATTTAAATTAGCTCCTTTTCCAAAATAATCCCTCTAATGTGCATCTTAGCCTCTAAAAATTACAGCTCCTTGAAAATGGATTTTCATTTGAGTTGATAAAAAGGGTGAAGGACACAAATATTCATGAGAAGAATGTTTTGTCTAAGAAATTTTTCAGCAGATGTTTATGGTGACAAACCATTGACATATTTCTGCAAACAATTCCTTTTACATGCATGATCAATTTGTCCACAACATGCTATTCTGAAGACCACAGACTTATAAACATGGCAAAGATGTAAAAATAACCCAGCTTATTCTTTGCATGGAGCCATCTGTAATGTTTTATTCTTCCTGTGTTTGGAATGAATATATGGCATTGGAACTAGAGAGTCGGGGGAACCTGAGAAACACCCCCCAGAATTGATTCCTTTTGTTTGTATTGAAAATAGTATCATTGCTTAATTATCCTGTTTAGATACATTTTAATAAATAAAGCCTTAGTGCTAGGTTCCATACCACAAGGAACTCTCATTCCTTGAAAGAACCTAAGAGGATTTGTAAGCATGTAAGCAATATCATTTTCCAAAAATTAGAGAATTGGGTTTGTCCTCTGTACATGCCTAAGGCTGTCCTAAGCAAATCAGCAAGGCTAAATTAGCTAGGGGTTGGACTTTTAACTAACACTGAGGCAAAGATCAAGTTTGTCTTGTTCATATCATGGCAAGTATCATGTAGAAGACAATAAATATTTAAAGAATCAGTATGTCGAAGGACACAATTACAACTTAACTATTTTAATTTTGTTTTATTTTAGATTCTAGAATCCAGGGAATTCTTCATTCCATAAAACACAGTAAGTGTTCTGATGAACTGAAATAGTTGATTTATAGACAGAAAAAGGCTAAAGGAAACAAACGAACAAAAGCAGATTGGTCATTTCAAAGTTACTTTCCTTTTAAGGCAGCTACAGGGAGACAGAAAAATAGTAAAACAACTGATTGGTTAACATCAGATTACTTGGGGTTCCTTTTTTTGTGTGAGGATTAAGGCAGAGGGAATTTCATTCTCATGCCAATTGAAACTGGACTGTTTGGGAAATTTGGCTGTTCTCTCTCTAACCCTGAGTCTCAGAAGGTTAGATAAACAACTTAGTTTCAGGGCACATTAGCATGAGTGACTCCATTTTGATTTTTAGCCTGGTCTGTTGGGGCCCAGTACAGGAGCTTAACTCAAAATAATGGCCTCCTGTAATTTTTATTTAACTGATTGGTCACTAAACTATCACAGAAAGAGTGTATGGAAGTGGGAAAAAATATGAAAATCTGAGGTTTCCTTTCTCTAGTGTTTTCTTTAGATCAGGACAGTTCTTTGGCTAGTGGCTTGAGGAAGTGGGTTGATGAAGTTGAGTTTAATTTGCCTAGTTCTAAATCATAACAGAGAAACAAAGTATGACCTCTGCCTTCACAGAGATTATAGGATTTTATAACCCTTTCTCTTGGCTTCCTCCCTTTTGTTTTCTTTTATAATCTCAAGATACTTTAAAGAACCATTCTGACATGCTAGGCATCCAGGGTTTCCATGTTTTTTCTTTGTACCTCAAGCTATTCATTCCTCCATAAATGTGACCTAGAATGGTTTCCAAATTTATCTAAAAATTTGTTTATCCTTTTTTTTTAACCTTTTTAATGCTATTAAAAAATGAGCAGGTGATGAGCACACCTAAAGTTGAGAACAAAGAGGAGTTCTTGGGAAATGAACAAAGTCTCCCAGTGCAGGTCTATATCTCCCCTTGTCCCCAGAGTTAATAAGGATAGGGGAGAGAAAGCCTGACACACCAAGCATTGTGATTGTGAACTAGAAGTGCTACAAATCTGGCAAAAGCCTTTGTGGTTTCCCCACAAAAGTGTGTTTTTAAAGTAATTTTAAAAAAACATTTACTAAAGGGCTAAACAGGGCAGAATACTAAGAACACACAAGAGTTGGCTTCAGCCTCAGTGTTTAGCCAAAACCTAATCTTCTTCTTAGATCTCAATCTTTGAAAGGTTGAACAGCCAAACACCCCACATGGATATCATTTCTAGCCTCCCTGAATAACATTCATAATCTTAAAAAAGGTGTGTCATTCTTTCATAAACCATTTAACATCTGAGTATTCATTCTCAGATAGAAACATTCTAAACCTGAAATTAAAATCTGTGTGAGATTTATATGTTAATTTCTATAGGTCTATTGAAGTATAAGTATGTGCTTATTACTGTAAGAATGACATTTAATATAATTTTTTTAAAGTTTTCATTGTTGTATTTCAGAAAATACCCTAGCAACTAAACAATTGCCTCAAAAACTGTATGTTTTGTCTAGTCATTATTTTTGTCATTTTATTATTAAATGTCTTGAACTAATATCAAGAACTATGAGTACCTGTGGAAAGTAGAATGTGACTAGAGTATTGTGAAACTTGGGGAAAAACAGAGCTCCATAGAGAAGAGGTGAGGAAGTACCAACACTGGATCTGAGTCCACTTAGAATAAGATTTCAAACTTAAAACAGACAGGGCTCAGAGAGGGTAGCATTAACAGCCCTACAGTTATTCATTGATGGCCTAGGTTGTTCTCTTTTCCCATGAGAACAGTCTAATTTGGAATATTAAAATCCTTTCCCATATGGAATCAGGAATCAATGAATTCTACACCCTCCATGTTTCCCAGGTGACAAAATTAGACGTAAGTTATGTGACCCATTTATTTATTGTCACAGAACTAAATTAACTAAATTAAGTCCAAGTATAACACTCTTTAAGAAATGGGAGAGAATTAAATTAGGAGAAACTTATTTCATATATGCAAATCTATTTAATTAAAAATATATTTGAGTTAAATAACTACAGGTGGAAGTGTGCCCCAGTGATACATTTAGGTCAGCACACTGGACAGGCATGATTTTAATAAGTCATTAATCCTTCCTATTAACCCTATACAACTTTCAGGAATAATTAGAACCCCATGCCCTTTGAAAATAAACCCTCATCCTCCATTTAGCTTATAATTTACCATGCCAGAGGCCAACTGTTATATGATTTCTCTCTCTGGATTTAAGAGTACTCATATGATTAAAAGGTTGAGACTTCTGTGACAGGCAGACATGATTTAAGAGTAGAAATTAGTTTGGAATTTTTATTCTTAAGACATTTAAGACACTATCCATAAGACATTTAATTTAGGACACTTTAAGTAAGGGAAAATAAGTTTAATATAACTTTTTTCAGTCACTCTAACATCAACAAGCAAACAAGGATGTTGGTCAACACCTTCTTTCATACATTTTCTCCAGGACTGTGACTCAAGAGGTCAAGAGCGCCTCTTTCAGACACTCTACTAGCAAAAGTGAAAATAAGGAGAGGTGAAAGAGCATAGTTTCTTACCCTGGGTGCCCCAGTAAACAGAAACTGAGCTAAGGATTGGAGCACTAATACCATATTTGGTGCAAGCTCTTGACAGTGAGGGTAAGGAAGAAAAATGGCAATGAGGCAAATGACATTAAATGATAAACTACATTATTTTACTGGCCACAGCTTCATGAAAAGCCAAGAAATTAGGTAACAGGCCAATTAGCATGTATGTCTCTATGTATCAGGATTTCTCTGGAAGGCATAAGGGAAAACCACATCAGAGCAGTTCTTGGAAGGGATTAAAGAGGAGGAACTTACCTGATTAGCACTGTTTTCCAGTGGCCTAGGTTTACCCCATTGTGTAATTCAGTCCCTTGTCAGCCATGTAGAAAGTCAGATGCCCCAGATGGTGGTGTCTCATTTATGTGTGAAAATGGAACAGATACTGACCTGGGTCAGCTCAGTATATGGGTTGCATGGGCCATGCAAGTACTAGAATGCAACTTGATTCCAGGCAGCAAGGAGAGTTCAGCAAGGATGATGAGATGAAGAACCCCCAAGCCCAGCCAGTGATAGAACTGTCCCACAATGAGCTGAGAATTTCCAGTGGTTTTCTAGCAATACATAAACCTGAACCCTGCATGTTCTACATACACATAAGTACATGACATTTCCTGTAACTGAGGGCTGTAAACTCATTCTTGTCACATACATGCAGTGAATGCCTGTGCTTGTCTAAAAGGAGCAGCCAAGACCTTCAAAAGAAGCTGATCTAAAGGGAATCTGGAGGCAGCAAAGGTGTGCCCTTGTTCAGTGAGCCACTTTAGTTCATTGTTCTAAAGTCTTTACGGACCTGGATATTACACACACACCTAGCACATCTCAAGCAAGATCTCAGTTATATTGTATATCTTACTTTTCCATTTCTAAAAGGCAGGCAAATATTTTTGCCCCTTGAAGCAAATATCATTGGTGATGCACCAGTACTTCTGCCACTTTCAGCTTTCTTATACATACTAATTTCTTGCTATTGCAAAGGGACTTTCTCTGGCTTCATCTGCAAGTAAGACAGGGTAGAATTCCAAGGAGTCTAATGCCCTTGTGAGCATCTCTCAGTCAACAATAGATGGGAGCTGATATATAACTGATTTCCTTGTACCTCAGGTGAAATAAATCTGAAGTATGCCCTGCACAGTCTCTCAGAAGTACTTGGTGGGAATAAGTCTCAACTACTTAGACTAACTGCTCATAACCACATCCTGTATTGATTTTCTTCCATTCTATCCTCTCCACCACTGATATTTTCTGTGATCAGTTTCCAAACTAATTACCCAAATATTTGTCTCCAGGTCTATTTTTGGAGTAGAACTAAGACATTCCTCTTACATGAGTATCACCAGATTCAACTTAATTCCATGTAACCTGACACTCCTAACTTGAAGTTGGAGTCTAATGCTTCTCTATTCTGAGTGAATACACTTATGGATGAGTCACATTTTCTCTAAAAGACTTTGTGTTTGTAGCTTGTCTGTACTTATTGGTATGTACTTTGGGCTAATTTATGCCACTTTAGGACTAGATGAAACAATTCCCAGTCTTTAGAATTTCAAATTGTGCAATTTGTAGCACTTTTAGGGGTACATGTGCAGAAGATAGGATTTTGGGGACCTAATTTTCTGTTTCAACCAGAACACCTCTGCATCCACGCATTTCATATAGCAAAGGGGGAAATAAGCATACACACGTGCATATACATACATACTCTAAAGTAGATACAGGTGAGACATAGTTACATCGCATGCCTCCTGACAAGTTGCACAAGAAGAACTTAACATTATTTCACTGGTATTTCTGTTCTAATCACTAGAAAGCAAGAAGACCAACCCAAATTGAGGAATACTCAGTTATGTGCTAGAGATGGCTGTTATATACTATCTCCCAAGAGCTCACTCTGCACATTTCTTTCTGCTGGCATATGCAGCAACATCACACTGGAAGCTTGACATCAGTCATGGTGGGAATATTTACACTAGGGAAATTAGTAAATGCTACACAGCAGGATTCTTTTTTTTTCCAGAGAGGCATCTGTTAAGCATTTACGGCATGCTGTTAGATATTCTACAAAATAATTGCCCTGTACTCTTTGAAAATGTCAGTGTCATGAAAGAAAAATGCTAAGAAAATGTTCCATATTAAAGGAAACTAAAGAAGCATGACAACTAAGTACATCTGCAATCTTGGATTTGTTCTTGGACAGGAAAATCTTCTGTACTCAAAGATAATATTGAAACGATTTGTAAAACTGGATTATAAAATGTAGATTAGATAAAGCTTAAGTGCACATTCCCTAAGAACAAGGATATTTTCTTACATAACAATGGTATAAGTATCAAATTCAGGAACTTTAATGCAATGTAATATTATTAACAGGTAAAACAACATACTCTCAAATGGTTGAAGAAAAATAATATTTATATATATGTGTGTATATATATATGGAGAGAGAGAGAGAGAGAGAGAGAGAGAGAGAGAGAGAGAGAGAAAGCGAAATAGTAATACTGTGAATACTGAGGCAAAATGTTTCCAAATGGTACATTAAGATATAGATACACAGAGATCTTTGTACTTTCTTGTGAAGTGTAATGTGTTTGTGTGTGTGTGTGTGTGTGTGTGAAAGAGTGAGTGTGTCATATATAGCTTTTAATTTTGAGATTATTTTAAACACATGGGGAACCCATTAAATCTCACTAATCCTCAATTACATGGTAAAGCAGCAAAGTCTCATTTTGTACCAATTGAAATAGAATCATTTAAAATGTTACATTGTCAAGTGAAATAGAAATGTTTGGGGGATTATAAATTGCCACAAACATTTTAGAAAGCAACCAAGCAATATCTCAAAAGCTATCTAATTATTCATAATCCTTTGACCAAGCAGTTCCTCTTCTCCAATCTGAGGCTATTCTATAGTGCAAAAATTACAAAGTAACACAATTTCCTAGGACATATGATTGAATAAATCATGGAAGATAAACTCATGAATAAATAATCAAGCTTGTATGACAAAATGGAAAAAAATATTTATGTAAAAAATAGAAAATAAAATACCTTTGCTACATTACAATTATTTAAAATAAGTACAATGGCAAATATTGGAAGGAAACACAAAAATGCAAGCAACTGCTCTATTCATATGGTGAAAGTAAGGGAGAGATCATTTCTACTTAAGACAATTTTTACCTAGTGGTTCACAGTTATTATAATAACCTTTAATTTTATTTTGTGACAAGGTCTCACTATGTTGCCTAGGCTGATCTTGAAATTGCAATCCTCCTGCCTCATTCTCCTGAGCAGCTGGGATGACAGGCACACAGCACTGTGCCCAGCTTATAACATTTAATTGAAAACAACAAGTTCAAGATGGGATTTAAACCCACAAAACTGACTCTATTACACAATTTTTCCATGACCTGAAGCTGCCTGGGAAAATAGGAAGAGCAAACCATTTGAGACTATTGGTGAGCTTTTCCTCCCCTTTTGGTACCATTTTTCCTAATGTCCCCACTTTCAGGTGCAATGGCCAGTGCTCTTAGAGAGCTAAGGAAAGTATGTGTCATATGTAGTTATTCCCCACTAGACATGAAATGTCATGTTTCCACTCCTAAGAGGATTCACATTTTCAAAATAATTAGAGCGTTGGCAGGATATAGCCACAAACTCAAATTTGTGCTAGATGTTATAAGCTTCAAAATACAATTTTAGGAGAAAGAACACATAATGATGTAATTTCTAACTGAAAATTTTCAGAAATTCTTGGGAGTGCAGCAAAGAGAGAAGATAGGAACAATTTTCTGAGGGTCCAAGGGATGTCACAAAAGGAGCCAGCTTCATCTGCCACTCCTATTCTAAAACAGTATGTCTCACACAGGCTCTACACAGATAATATACTTCATCTACCAGCACTGATACCAGCAAATTTAATATCATTTTTCATTTTGAGTTTTTCTTTCTTCCAGTTACTTGTTCATAAATTTCCTTCACTGCATCATGGAAATCCGTCCAACATTCCTGGTAAATTCCTCGCAGCCTTACCTCCTGTCATCCATAACATTCTCTCTCTCTCATTTCTACTGATTCCCTTGATAACCAACCACCCAACCACAAAGATACCGGTCACTATTTTCTCACTGTTCATCTTATAAATGCAGAAAAATAAATCAGTTTTCCAGCTAATTGTATCACCTCCATGCATTTTTAAGAAAGGGTGCCTAATGGTCAAGCTTGCTTTCAGAAGTCTTCAAGATATCCCTTTAGCTGTTTTTCTGAACTCCACATCCCTACTTACTCACATGAACTCTATTCACTCATTCTCTTCCTCCCTTCTTCCCTCTCTCCCTCTCATTAGCCCTCATTTCTTCACCTACAAAGCTGAAGAGGCAGGGTGTGGAAGAGAGGATGTGGGATAACCTGTTTGGACAAGTTCAATCGCAAAGGAGATGTTCTCTGCAGTCATAAAGGAGCTATTTTGGAAGTTTTCCTCTGAAATAGTTTAGGAAACAGAATACTTAATGCAATCATATAACTTACAGTAAATTTGTAGCATGTGTTGGTACAAATACTGCTCTGTATATTCTGACTAGATATGAGACTGCACAACTGAGAAATACAGAGACCTGATCACTTGAGCAGGGAAATACCCACTCAAATTGAATTGACCAATATGGCAGCTGGTCCAATCTCCTTTTTGTACTGAAGATAGTGATACCTGGGGTGGGGAATCCTAATCAATTGTGCCACCTCACTCTCCCTAACACCCTTCCTCCTTCCTCCTCTCACTTGTAGTGGATCTTGTCATTTGTGTACAGTCCAGATCCTACTTTCTTTTCCTGGCTTTTGAGATTGTTCATGATATATAGCTCTCTGTTGTCAGTCAAAAAGTATCCCCTACCCATTGTGTTAGTCAGCTTTTTGTCACTGACCAAAGTATCTGACAAGCAAAACTTGAGGAAAAGTTTATTTGGGGCTCATGGTTTCAGAGGTTAGTCTGTGGTCAGACAACTCCATTGCTCTGGGGCCAAGGTGAAACAGAAGATCATGGCAGAAGGATGTAGCACAGGAAATATGCTCAGGTCATAGTACCCAGAAAGGAGAGAGAAATAAAATTCAGGCATAAGATATGCAATTGCCAAAGTCATGCCCCTGGTGAGCTACTTCCTCTAGTCATACCCCACCTGCCTACAGTTACCATACAGGGATCCACTTAAATTATTAATCAATCAAATTGATTAACTCACCAGGTTCCAGCTCTCATAATCTAATCATTTCACCTCTGAACATTCCTACAACGGATATGTTTCTAATACACAAGCTTTAAGGGGAACACTTTATATTAAAACCACAACATCCTTCCTATTAAATAACTGGATAATACCGAAGTATAATATCCTTGTCTACTCACCATATCTTGGGACAACTCTGAAGGGTGAATCTACATTCAGGGATCAAAGTGGGGTTGACTGAGACTTTGGTTGATATTGCATTACAACACAACTTCTCCCTCTGTGCAATCCTGCTGAATGCCTTCCCTGTGTATAATAGAGAGCATGATGATCTCTATTTTAATATGATCCTCAGAGAATTCAACCTGAAACATCCCTCTAGAGTTTTCAAGTAGAAGAGGGATTCCATACAGAGAATTAAATTACAAAAGCATGAGAAGACAGAGACAAAAATCAAGAAGATAGTGATACCCTAAGGTCAGAAGAAGCCTCTACTATAGGTAAGGCTTAAGAGCTATCTCAATTTGGTCTAGGGAAAAGAACACATATGGTGCAGCTGCTGAAATAAGAGTTAATACCCAAATAAGTATGG
The DNA here is from genome assembly GCF_902686455.1 of Sciurus vulgaris. Classification (NCBI taxonomy): domain Eukaryota; kingdom Metazoa; phylum Chordata; class Mammalia; order Rodentia; family Sciuridae; genus Sciurus; species Sciurus vulgaris. The sequence continues at coordinate 100,028,978 of NC_136471.1, read as the reverse complement.
GATTATCCAAGGTCATTCTCCAAGACTCAGACCTCTTCAGCAGAAAACAAACAGGCAAGATAAATGGGAATGTGAAAGGAATCAACTTTCCCAACTTTTCTTGGTGACAGCAATATTTGCAGCCACCTTACAAAAAAATATTACTTTTGGTTTATTATTCTGGCAGGGAATGGAAGCTCCAGGGGTTTTCACTTGGACATTCCTACTGTTTGGGTCTCACTCTAAGAGTCCAGGAACCAAAGGAGGTGCTGCCAGATTCTAAGTACAACTATCCCAGTCATGATTACAGATCTGGCTAAATAATCATAGTCTCATCCTAAAACTCTATTAACCACTTAATCTCTAGTCACCAATCTGACTGGTAGGCCACAGTGGCATTTGAGAACTCCAGAATTAGCATCAGCACTCAGCCTCTATCTGGTAATCCTTAATATGACTATTTCCAATTCCCCAGTCCATGGTCACTCTGTTAAATGGCTCCAAGCAACTTGGAGGAAGAATTAGAGGGAAATTTACAGTGTATATTCATGGAATGTCATAGGAATCGTTCTTCCAGAGGATCCAATATGCCCTTTACTGAAAGGATTCTGATTCTGCAAACTGTCTCAGGTCTAGGAACAAGGTGAGACACCATTATTTTCATTGTAATAGTTCAAGCCAGGTCTCTCTTCAATAGACCTAGATTTCCCCTGTAATTATATAGATCTTATAAGACTTCAGTAGGTGTCTGAGTACTTTGAATACCTCTAAGAAGCTCATCTGCTACCTTTAAGACTAAAGAACCCATTCCCCCAGTTGTTAAGAGTGTTGGTCACAATAGTTCTCAGTTAAGTCCTTCTTGGGGGCTTATATGGAACTGAATACAGAACTTGCCCAAGATCAAGCCACTTTCTATAGCCAATATATGCTCAGTGCAGAGGCATAAAGGTCAGTAACCTTTCCTAAAAATCACAACACTCTTCAAGTCCATTTCAGCTGCTTTGGCATAATCCTGCTTCCTCGACTCCCCTGTGAGTATTGATACTAAGAGGACTCCCCGGTAAAATTTCTTAATGCAAATCTTGTCTCAGTTTGGTGCTGAGGAAGCTGAACTGAACCATGACAATAGACTAATAACTTATTTCACACTGATATCAATAACCTGTCCCCAAAGATCCCTACATTGGAAAACCTATTGTCACTCTGGCTCTACTGCCCATTTTGGTAACTGGATCCATTTTGTTTCAAATTATTAAATGGTTTCCCTTAACCTATACCATTCTGAAGTTTTATCACTCCTAATAAAATGAGGAAGTCCTTTTATTTTAATAAACTAATCAATAAATGGGTAAATGATCTAAACAGACATTTCTCAAAAGAAGAAATACAAATGGCCAATGGATGTATAAGGAAGCCCATCTTAATGTTAGTATACTTCATCATTGATAACCTGAAAGAAGATAGCTATGACAACTTTCAAAGCTTCCTAACCATGCACTTCTTAGTAGAAAAGGGGAGCATTTCCAGAGGATATAATGGGAGAAGAACATATACAGTAAATCCACTTGAACATTCATTCACTTAAATATTCCTACCTCTCTAGGCCCTTGGATTCCTTTGGGTTACTTTTGGCATTTCAGCTTACTGGATGTAGGCATCTTATTGAATATAGATCACTATCAAGTCCAGGTTTTAGTCAACTATTCCCAGCAGTAAATATATGCAGTCCAGTCTGTTGGGTTCCAGTAAAGTAGAATTTACTGATACGAGGTATACTTAGTCAATATTATCTTTCATCTTCCTTGGACTATTATTATCACAATTCATTCTTGTAATACTTCCCAATTTTTTGTTGATATGACTTAGCAAAACAACCTTGCAATTTTACAAATATTTAAGTTCTCTCCTTCACATTCAATCTTTTCATTCATCCCTCAATGAGAGTGCTATGACATGACTCTAGTTATGGGTCTGGAAACATGGAAAGATGAAAATGGTGGATTTTGATGAGACTCAGCATCTACTTGCAAAGTAACTTCCTCTGATGAGGTTAGTACAGGGTTTTCAAGCAAGAGAAGAATCACAACTGCACTGAGAGAAATGCCACAATGTCTCTGCCTGGATCCATATTCACTGTATAATCATTCTCAATCTCTCCTCATTACCTATTGCATTTTTATGTATTCATAGAGACCATGCCACTCATTCATTTTTTCATTGAATTTATTATCTTAATTTATTATTATCTTATTTATCTTAAGCTTGTCATTAGATAACATACCTTTTATTCCATTTATCTAGATTTATTCAAATTGAAAAATACACTAGAGAAAATATCAGATTCTCTGGCATGTGGGATCCTCTTGCCATGAGACAGATAAAGTTGAGTAACCAGAGCACAGGGACAAATTCAAGGCCACATTGACCCTGGGCTGCTTTACTCTTACTTATCCATGTAAAGAGGGTTTAATTGTGGGCATATATACCTTACTTTCCTAAGTCTTTGTATATGTTCTAGACCTCTCTTCTACAACTTATATTGAGATGTAAATAGGATAAAATGGAGATAAAAAATTAAATCCTTTGTAAATGGTAATAAAACTCCGAACCTAAGATGCAAGTATGAGAGTGACTTACCTGAGGTCACACATTTAGAAGAGCAGGACTGTATTTCCAGATTTGCCTCCACCTAATTCCAATTTGCTTCTCTATACAGACAGAGGAGGAGCTATACCATATAATTATTCAAAATAATGTTAGGCAGAAAAATTCCCAAACATCATAATAATCATAGTAGACCCCATTCAGTTTATCTTTAAAAAGCAAGAATCGAGCTGGGAATGGTGGCACACAGCTTTAATACCAGAGTTTCAGGAGGCTGGGGCAGGAGGATCACAAGTTCAAGGTCAGCCTCAGCAAATTAATAAGGCCCTGAGCAACTTAGTGAGACTGTCTAAAAATAAAAAAATGTAAAATAAAAAAGCGCTGATACAAAAGAAAAAGAGAAATTTCAAATAACTAAAATTTGTGATGTAAAAGGAAATATCACAACAGATAATACTGAAATACAGAAGATAATCAGAAACTATTTTGAAAATTTATACTCCAATAAAATAGAAAATCTCAAACACATCAACAAATTTCTAGAGACATATGACCTACCCAAACTGAATCAGAAGGACATACACAATTAAACAGATCAATTTCAAGCAATGAAAGAAAAGATACCATCAAAAGCCTACCAACTAATAAAAACCCAGGACCAGATGGATCCTCAGCCAAGTTCTAGAAGATGTTCAAAGAAGAAATAGGACCTATACTCTTCAAATTATTCCATGAAATAGAAAATGAGAGAACCCTTCCAAACACATTTTATGATGCTATTACCACCCTGATACCAAAACCAGAAAAAGACACATCAAGTAAAGAAAACTTCAGACCAATATCCCTGATGAACATAGATATAATACTTCTCAATAAAATTCTGTCAAATTGCATACAAAAATAGTGCACCACAATCAAGTGGGGTTCATTCCAGGGATGCAAGGTTGGTTCCACATACAGAAATCAAATAATTCATCACATCAATAGACTTAAAAACAATTATATGGTCATCTCAATAGATGCAGAAAAAGCATTTGACAAGATACAGCACCTCTTTATATTCAAAACAATAGAAAATGTAGGGATAGTTGTAGGAATAGGCCTCAACATTGTAAAAGCTATCTATGCTAAACCCAAAGCCAACATCATTCTAAATAGAGAAAGATTTAAAGTATTCCCTCTAAGAACTGGAACAAGAATGCCCTCTTTCACCACCTTTATTCAGCATCATCCTGGAAACTAGTCAGAGCAATCAGACAAAAGAAATTTAAAGGAATATGAACAGAAAAAGGAGAACTCAAACTAACACTATTTGCTGATGACATGATTCCATATTTAGAAGATTCAAAAAATTCCACCAGAAAACTTCTAGAACAAATAAACAAATTCAGCAAAGAAGCAGGTTATAAAATCAACACTTATAAATCTAATGTTTTTCTATTCATAAGTGGTGAATTCTCTGAAAGAAATTAGGAACACTACCCCATTCACAATAACCTCAAAAAACTAAAATATTTGAGAATTAATCTAACAAAATAGGTGAAAGACCTCTACAATGAAAACTACAGACACTAAAGAAAGAAATTGAAGAAGACCTTAGAAGATGGAAAATGCTCCCATGCTCTTGGATAGGCAGAATTAACATTGTCAAGACAGCCATACTACCAAAAGTGCTACACAGATTTAGTGCAATTTCTATTAAAATCCAAATGAAATTCTACATAGAAACAGAAAAGGCAATCATGAAATTCATTTGGAAAAATAAGAGACCCAGAATAGCCGAAGCAATCCTTAGCAAGAAAAGTGAAGCAAGAGGCATCAAAATACCAGAACTTAAACTATACTACAGAGATGCAGTAATAAAAATGGCATGATATTGGCACTAACACACACACAGAGACAATGGTATAAAATAGAAGACACAGAAACAAACCCACATAAATAGTTATTTCATACTAGACAAAGGCACAAAAAAATCATACATTGGAGAAATGATAGCTTCTTCAACAAATGGTTCTGGAAAAACTGGAAATCCATATGTAGCAAAATGAAATTAAACCCCTATCTCTCACCCAGCACAAATTTCAACTCAAAGTGGATCAAGGACTTAAGCATTAGAACAAAGACTCGGTGCCTAATAGAAAACAGGACCACATCTCCACGATGTCAGCTTAGGAAGTGACTTCCTTAACAATATCCCTAAAGCACAAGAAAAATAATCAAGAATCATTAAATGGAATGGAATCAAACTAAAAAAACTTCTTCACAGTAAAGGAAATAATCAATAACGTGAAGAGAGAGCTTATAGAATGAAAGTAAATCTTTGCCACCTGCACCTCAGATAGAGCATTCATCTCCAGGATACATAAAGAACTCAAAAGACTTAATACCAAAACCACAAATAATCCATTCAATAAATGAGCAAAGGAACTGAACAAGGCACTTCACAAAATAAGAAATACAAATGGTCAAAAATATATGAAAAAAGTCTTTAACATCTCTAGTAATTAAAGAAATGCAAATCAAAATGACACTTAGATTCCATCTGATTCCAGTCAGAAAGGCAATCATCAAGAATACAAACAACAATAAATGTTGGTGAAGATGTGGGGAAAAGGTGCACTTATACATCGCTGGTGGCACTGAATATTGGTGCAACCACTCTGGAAAGCAGTATGGAGATTCTTCAGAAAACTTTGAATGGAATCAGCCTTTGACCCAGTTATCCTACTCCTTAGTTAATACCCAAGGGACATAAAATCAGCATATTACATACCATATCAATGTTTATAGCAGCTCAATTCATAATATCTAAATTATGGGACCAATCTAGGTGCCCCTTAACAGAAGACTAGATAAAATGTGGTATATATACACAATGGAATAGTACTCAGCCTTAAAAAATGAAAATTATGGCATTTGCTGGTAAATGAGTGGAGCTGGAGAATATCATGCTAAGTGAAATAAGCCAATCCCAAAGAACCAAAGGCTGAATGTTTTCTCTGTCATGAGGATGCTAATTTACAATAAGGTGGGGGGGGGTGGCTAGGGAAGAATAGAGAAACTTTGGATTAGTTAGAGGGGAGTGAAGGAAGGGGAGGTGGTATGGGGTAGGAAGAATAGTAGAATGAATTGGACGTTATTACCCTATGTGCATATATGATTACACAAACAATATAATTCTACATCATGTACAACCAGAAGAATGAGAAGTAATACTCCATTTATGTTTGGTGTGTCAAAATGCATTTTACTGTCATATGTAATTAGAGCAAAGAAAAAATGAAAAAAAGACTGGGGGTGGTGCTCAGTGTTTCATAAAGCACCCCTGTGTTCAATCCCCAGAACCAAAAAAAAATTCTGAAAAAGCAAGAAACAGCTCCTAGAAGGCAACATAAAGTAGGTAGGTATTGACCATTGTTCCTTCTCTCAGGGGCACTTAAAAACAAACCTTCTGTTCAGCATCTCAAGACCTGCTCATTTAATCAGGCAGGGTATACCTTCTTATCTGAATGTAAATCCCAAAGACCTTGGAACCTGAACATGTGTACACGCAAGACATTGTGCTTTAGAAATTAAGCCTATACATCCATATACCACAAAGGATTTTGGTAAAAAATGAACCACATATGTGAGAGTGGTCCCATAAGATTATACTACCTAGTGATGCCATAGCCATCTTACTTTGGGTAAGTACAACCTATGATGCTCACACAAATGTGGAATCAGCTAACAAGTTTCTCAGAATATATTCCCATTGTTAATCAAAGAATAACTATATTTGTGGTAAGATGTTTTTCTGTCATGAATGCTCTTCTTTTTCTAATTAATCAAGTTCATTAGATTCTACTTACATGATTTCAAAAGAGACCTTAAAGCATGTATTTCATAATTACAACATGAAAAATGAGATAATTCCTGTCCATACTTCTGGCTGAAGTTGGGAATTCATAGTTTATAGTAGGAAAAAAAATCCCTTAACCCAATGCAAAACAAAATCATATAAAAGCAGACAGAGTTCTTTCTTCCCTCAATTCATTTGCAATTCTAATGTTCACTTGTATATATTTTAGGCACTGGTGTATGATGAAGCTGTTTATTTTCTGGAGTCAAATGTGGCATGATAATTTTTTTCTTCTCTCTTCTTCATCCTCTCAGGGGCACTTAAAATCAAACAGTCTAGTTCACCTTCAACTTAACTCACATTTTCTTTGCAATGATTGCAGGTTATTTCCAAAATTAAAATTTACCATAACAGCAAGGCACTTCGTACTGTTTTTTTTCTGGCTTTAATAATGTTAAAATATTAATAAGTACAATGAATATAATGGTTATATTGATGAACTCTCATTTATATAAAGTATAAGAAAAAGGATCAAGGAAAGTTCAGTTGCTCCTTGAAAAGCCTGCCAATTCCCAATCTGAATAAATCAAATCCATTAATGTAGAGCTGATTATTATGGGTAGTATGTTGTTCTCCTAGAAAATTAATAATCAAGGATGCTAAAAGCATCAGATACTCAAAACCCATCAAGTAAATATATACATTCCTAAATTTCCATTGGTGTCTTAGAACTCCCTAATTATATAGCAAACACTGTAGCCCTGTGTTAAAAGTGTTTTGCCAAGAGTTATTATTTCAAAGTGATAGAGCTAATGTTTTGTTCAAAGAAAGAACGTCATAAAAGGAGTCCCTGGCACTCCTTTTTATAATTAGTCAATTGGCTGACAGCCTCCCTTTGGCCAGAGGTATTAGAAAAATCACCTGGGTTGAACATTTCTGTTTCACAGTAAGGAAAAGAAAAACAAACGAACAAAAACAGTAGATCATAGGGGCAGCAATTATTGTCTACTCTCTCCCTCAGTCTTTACAGAGGATGTCACACATGTGCACAGATTGAGACTTTCATGAGATGGTGTAAAAATGCACCTGGTATTATTATTATATTATTTTGGCAGTGCTGGGGATAGTAAACATCCTTGAGAGAAAAGTATATAATAAAGAGAAATGTGAAACTTAATAGCAAGCTCAAGGTACCTTGGTTAAGGGAAACTTGTGTCTAATTGTCTAATGTCTAATTGTCTATATGTCCAAAGCATTTTTACTTCCCAGGGTACTGAAACTCAGTAAAAGTTGGCATTGGTAAGAGGCAGGCCTGTATTTTGTAAATTGATAAAGGACAACTATGAAAGGAAAAAAGCAAAGATGACCTAACTGCATGTATGGTCTCACTTTTACCAAGTATTGCATATTGGAATTGAGCCTAGAAATTGATTCTCATAAAATTTTGTGAATGTACCCTGTAATGTATTGAACCATGCCCTCCAAAAAATTCATATTGAAGCCTTTATCCCTCATGTGAATGTATTTGGAGACAGGACCTTATCAGAGGTAGTTAAAGTTAAATGAAGTCATAGGGCAGAACCTATTTAATCTGACTGGTGTCCTTATAAAAAGGGTAAGAAACAGTAGGAGTGTGCATGCACAGAGGAAATGCCATGTGAGGATACAGTAAGAAGGTGCCCATTTATGCCAGCCAAGGAAAAAGGCCTCACCAGAAACTAGTCCTTCTGGCACCTCAGTCCTAGACTTCTAAGCTCCAGAACCATGAAACAATAAATTTCTGTTGTTTAAACCATATCATCTGTGGTGTACTCTTAAGACAGCCCAAGCAAACTAAATATATATATACCCTTGATCTATCTTCAGGGGTTACACACCAAGTTTTTACTACATTGCTTTACTAACATAGCCTACTTTCCAATTGCTGCTACTCTGCCCTGCTACATGGTGTAACTGTTAAACTCTGTCTACTGCTTGAACAGCTCAAGCAACAACTGCAGTCATGTCCCATTCTGGGGAATCACGGGGTTATAGCTTTATAGCTCTCCAGGATGTACGTGCTAGGTCACCCTAGCATATACTTTTCACTTTTCAGGTCATACCCTTAGGCCCATCTCTGATTTTACCAACAGCTACCATGGAAAGTTCCATGCAAACTCAGGGGTTTTATCTCAGACTTTTCATATTCATCCCTTCCTGTTCTGCTTGGGGTCCTTCTCTGATGCCTCAAGAGTCTGCTTTACACAGGAGCAAAAACAACTCAGCCAAGAAATATGGAGGACTAAACAGTCCCCAGGTTTCAGTCTTCAACCAAGGGGAGATTGAAAGCAGTAGATAAATGGTCAGTCTCCCTGTCCTTAGGCAGGCATTTCTGGGGTAAAGAAAGGGGGTGGCTTTCTGTATGTTTCCCAGAAAGTTATAGCAAAATAATGCTTCTGTTCCCCCACAGAGGCAATCTCCATAATGCATATTTGAGTCTTGGTCCTGGTCCCCAAACACACTCTCTGAAATAAGGATTTCTGTGAGTATTTGATTAAGGACGTATTTCCAGGAGAAAGCAGTAACGGAGGTGGGGAAGCAAAACAGGGCTTGTGAATAAACAAAGAGTGAGATTTCAGGTGAATTCCAATATTGGGAGAATTCTGGAACATAAACTACACCATAGAGTTTCTCTCCTGAATGCAAGGGAGTTGTGCTTTCACACTACTCAATCAGCCCTTGATTATGGGGCCACCCTGGAGATTGGTGGGGACAAAGGGATAAAACTCCCAGGAACTCTTGGTTCTTGGCACCTCCAGATAAGACAATTTTAACAGTTCAAGGGTGCTTCTATAGTAAAGGCTCCAGGTTTGACCCATTAAGAGTAAAATTTGGGACCGTGGACTGTGACTGTAAGGCCCCCAAAAAGGAAACCCCAACTCTGTCCCATGGATCGACGACAACCCCAATCAACCGCAGGAGGCGTCACTTGATGCAAACCGCAAGAGGTGTTTTTTCCAGCGCACTGGGACCAAACTCGTGACTCATGCAGGAGTCCAGGAGTCGAGTCCCGAGCAAAAAATCTTGTCGGTTTATAAAGGCAGAGACCACACATCGGGAGGGGTCACACATGAAAGGGAAAAGGGGAACAAAGCTGCTGGGAAATTTCAAAGGGGGTCTGGGTTTGCTGATAACACACAACATGTTTCACAATGTTTTAAAACAGGGCGTAGATTCTGATGTCTTAACTGCCTGAATACTGTCTTGCTCCAATTACTCTTTTACTCTCTGTTTGGGGCTGTTTCCTGGAACAGCTTTAAGGGCTTTGTTCCCATCACTGGGAGGGAGACCTTAGGGAGTTGAGATAAAACAGTTTAAAAAAATGTCCATTCTTTCATTTCCCCATTTTCTTTTTTGGTAAGTTCTAATCATGGAACTTTTGTCTCTATATACTCCTCTCCAAAGCTATTTCCTTGGCAGAGGGACTGGTATTGTTGCCTGAGCATTAGTACCTGTACAGCACTTACTCTCTCCCTGATGAAGGTGACTCCATGAAGGAGATGTTCAGAGGGTTACACCACCCTTGGTTGTTACATTTGGCTGCCGTAAGATTTTGCTGTACGGTTATTAAATCCCAGGAGGAGGTGGGGTGCCAATAAGTGTTGCCAGTAGTCTCATACCCCCATGCAGAGCAATAATAATGGTCTATACCTCCACATGTCCTTGCCATATTCCATGACCTCCCATCCCGGGGGCAGACATAGAAAGGGGTCTGTTTTAGATTGTCACGGGAGTGTGGGTAGTTACATCCTGGGTTGTACCCTTCAACTAGGTGGTATTCTGTTCCCCCGAAAGGCCTGGGTGATGTTGGCCAACATCTACGGGCCTCCTTAGAAGTCAGGGTAGGGATATCCCAATTATCTAACCCAGCTACTAAGGCGCAGATGTCTGGGGTTAGGGACAGCCACCAAGCCCAAAGGGGTTTCTCCCTGGTGGTGCTCCATATTATATCTCCAGTCTGGGAGAGGACCTGCCATGTTAGTCATTGGGGGGCATGAGGGTTGGGACTACTTATCAGCGGGAGGTGTGTCAACAGGAGCAGGAACACGGTGGATGTGGAGCTTGAGGGGGTTGTCCAATTTTTCCGCTTTCCATGTTGGGTCTGGTGGTGGTGCAGGCTTGACTATGCGAAGCATGAATCCAGGCGGCAATGCCATTGACTTTTCAGGCAGGCAAGGGCCCAGGGGGCACCAATTAGCAGCCCCTTGTTTGCAGTCTTTGATAAACAGTCCTTGATAAAGGCAGGTAGATTTGGTAATCAATGGCCTCCGGAGATCCTTGACATTCTATTCTTCCAGGGGCAGTCTCCAACTTGCAGAGGCAGATGACTTTATGGCCTCCATTTCCTCGATTTGACCCTATCTCCTATTTCTACACTAACTACCTGTTCCCAATTCTGGCTTCATTCCCCCCTTTAGCTTTAGGAACCCCTAACTGCTTGTTAAGGAAATGAAAAGGGGCGTCTATCATTCTGGCTGCTTCAAAGCTGAATGGGGGCAGCGAGGGGCAAGCAGTTTGGAGTTCCTTTTTTTTTTTTTTTTTTTTTTTTAATCGGGTCAATCGAGGAGTCCAAGGTAAAAGTCTGGCTGTGGAAGAGCAGGTTGTAAAGTCATCTGGGGGTGGGTGCTTCTATGATAGAAGAACAAAAAGACATGAGTACTGAAAGGAGATTAGTACAAAGTAAATGTTGCAGCATCTGAAACATGCCACTGAGTATCATGAAAATGACAGAAGTCAATCTCCTCCACCAGGAGGTGGAAGAACTGAGAAATTGTTCCCATAACTAGGCCTAGCAAAGGCTGGAGAGGACAAGGCCTTTATTTGGGGACTTTAACATTGTCCAGGTTATCAGGAAATGTAAACACAACATTTAACTCTTAATGTCATAGATGTCCCCAGAAAAAAGAGTTAAGCTACTTAATGTCATCTGATTTTGTAAAATATCCCTTTATTGGTATAACCTGTGTTTAATAGAGACCTCTATACTTCTGTTACTTAGGAATAGATAATCATACTAGCAAACATAGATTAAGTCTACCTGTGTAGCTTAGGAAGGTCTGCAGGCCTTAAACTGACTAAAAACTTCTGACTCTGGCAGTTTCTCTTGATAGTTATCAGGCTACATCTTAAGTTACATTTAACTATTATTTCCTTTAAATGCCCAAGAATGGCTATACTTTGGTTTTAACTGTTTTGCTGGGTTTCCAAGATCAAGCTGGTCAAATTGACCTGGTTCCTGTCTTGTTAAAGTGTCAGCTGAGTTCCCACAGGGGTCACTCATAGAGAACTTAAGAGCAGCTTCCTAGTTCCACCAGTGACTTTGGTTAGGCAGGGTCTCTTGATGAGGTGACTTCCTTTGGAAGCATCAAGGGATTTTTCCCTTTTTCCATGACCCTCCTCTGCAGCAGATGCACTGAGTGATTTTTCATCCTCTAGTCTCAACAATCTCCTTGATCAGGAGGTTGTGTGACCCAGAGTTGCAACGCTCCTTAGAGAAGTCCTCTTATTCCCTGGGTTCAGGCTGACATTGAGGGCAAGACCCAAATATGGACTTTTCTTGACCTCTGTATTTAACTCCAATCTCTAAGTTTGATCTTAATCATCCAGCAAGCCAGTATCACCAGTCATAAAGTAAGAGTACTGGGCTTTAACTTTAATGTCCATAACTTTACAGTTATTTACCCTTTTATCTAACTGGAGTCTGTATTAGTACTGGAAGTTACCACTATCTATTCTATAGGTGATGGCCTATTATCACAAGTTACCTAGGTTGTATGTTCTTGAAGCAGCTACTTCTGCAAAACATTAACAGGTAACAGTTTTACAAAATGAAATTAGCAAGAATAAAAATATATTCAGCTTGTATAATAGCTATCTTGAATTTTGATTGAGAACCACATTCTATCCCCTATTTGAGATCACAGTACTTTTACAACAAGAACCAATTTTTTGACTATAACTTTAAATAAGCTGAAGTCTGACTTATTTTGGAGCTATTCTACACACAGTGATGTGGGGGGCAGAGCCTTATCTCAGGTAAGGCATGGCTCTTTACAGATCTTAAGTGTTCTAATTCTGATGTTGATTTTTGCTTCTTTCTTAAATATCATTAAGTAGTTTACATATACTGTTTCCTGAGTCTATATAAACTTTATAATTAACACAATTTAACATAGTATCTAAAACATGAATCAAAGAAAGGCTGAAAGAGCTTTTAACTTTCCTTTTGTGTGATTAAGTGGCAAAATGTTTATGTTTTTCTTGTTTCACAATATTAACCTTTAAACAAATCAGACTAATGTTTAGAAATACATTTACATTTGAAATTTTTTATCTCAGTAAAAGTGACAAATTTTACACATACCCTATTGATAGCAGGTCCTATAATAGAACATTAAATGATAGAAATAAATCCCCAATAAAATTTACTCTTTATAAGTTTAAGATTACCATTACAGACAAGTTTAATTTGGAGAATAGCAGAGCTTGATAAATTCCCTGCTTTAAAAACTTGTGTACCTGAAAAATATGAACACATTTAATATACAACTAGTGACCATTTCACAATTACTCTGACACTTTTATCTTACCAAATTTAGTTTTGAAAGAAAAATGTAGACTCTGTAACATAGTACAATACTCTATAACAGTTGTTTAACCAAAATTGTATACACCCCAATTTTTAAGACTAATTGTTCTAAAAAATAAAACTTAATAGACACAAAGTTAAGAGTAAATTAGTGTTTCAAATCCTTGTCATTTTACCATGTCATTCTACCATATAGATTTAACTTTGGTTTATATCAGAACATTAGCATTTCACCTTAGGAAAAACCTTAAATAGTTTTAGCTGTCTCACATACATATAACCAACTTAGTTACACACAAACTTGTTGAAACTTGCCCTTTACTTACACAGACTTTCTTAGCACTTACTTAGACCCGCATGTATTTCATCACACAAGCACTTTCTTACCCAGAAACATTTCCTTTTTCCTTTTACTAAATATATTTCCATACCCAGAACCTTTTATTTTCTCTTTCCTATTTGTTGACCCCTTTTTGTTCACATTCTGAAACAACTCTTAAGAAATTTCTGAATTTAGATAAATTACTCTATTTTAATAAGATTAAATATTCTGTTGTTTATAGTACTCTAATTGAAAGACAGTTGAAACTTCTGGGACCCTTTGTATATAGAATTGTACTTGTTAGGACATAAGTCTTAGTAACCTTGTTTTTAGTTTAGTGATGACACAAAGCAAGTTTAAACCCTTTTATTTACCTACCTATGAAAACACCAATAATGTTTAAGTATGATACCCCATGGAATTTAAGGAGTTAAAAGTACTCGATGTTATTTAACAATTAGCATTTTAACTTTGTAAATTAATCAGATGTCTCTACAAACACATTAGAATAATCCCATACATGTTAACTCTAATTCACTTATTCTGTAAAAACCAAGATATCAGACAAGTGTCCTGTACAGTATTTGCTGTCTCTTTCCTGTTGAAGAAAAGTCCTAGAAACAATTGATATTAGACACTTTATTAACATCAATATTTTATTAGCTTGACCACCTAGAGACTTGTGAGTTATTTTCAAAGACATTTTACTTTTATTAGTTTACCCAATTTGAACCTTTTTAAATCACGTGAATTAAAAGTATCTGGATCCATTTTTAAATTTTAATTTTAGGAGCGCTCAGTTTTGATATAGACAAAACATGACATTAGACAGCACAACATACAAATAACACAAAATTAAGGCCTTGTAACTTTATAGGTGAATCTTCATTGCAATGTAACAGATGTTCAAAAACTCTAGTTGAATAAAAATAGAACTGATCGAAAAATCATGAGCTCAAAAAAACATAATTAAAAAAAAACAAGAGTCCTGGAAAAATGATACGGCCATTAATTACTTTAGTAAAGTACCATAAAATTTACTTTGCTGGAGTTTTAAAGACTCTTTTTACTCTTTTTTTCCTTGGGTTTGAGACTGGTCTCCTACTGAGCCTTTAGGCTTCTTTTATTTATATTTCAATGTAAGCCTTGACTGAGATCTGGAAGGATCTAACAGGTTTTAACAGAAACTCTGTGTCTAAGGCATTTTAGCCACCTCATCAGGACAGGTTGGATGTTAAAATTATGAGACCTTATTTTCCATTTCTTTTGAGACTGAAGCTACTTTGCTAAGTTACCCTTCAGGGCTGTCGGGAGGGGGAGTCCAGAGAAGAAACCTTTGGGGTCCACCCGAGAGTAGCCCGGGCCGAGAACCCCGCAGTTGTTCCAACCCTTCCTCCACCTTGTCCGCCACAAACACACAACAGAATCAGACGGGTGTGATCTCAACCCGATCAGCGTCCTTACCGATGGAGACTACCAGGCGTCCCTGGCTCTCCTCCACCCTTGGGGCGTCCCCCAGGGCTGCAACCTGTGGCCCTCCAGGCACGTCTACTGACCACTGTTCGGCCACTCTCACGAGTCACCAAACGGCTGCCAAACCGAAACCGAAAGCACGCTCACAGAACCAGACCAACTAACAAAACACAAGACAAAGACAGACAACTTCAGGGTACCCATTCTTACCTCCAAGGTCGACTCTGCAGATGAGGGGGGCTGTCTTATCCTGGACAAGCCCACAAATGTAAGGCCCCCAAAAAGGAAACCCCAACTCTGTCCCATGGATTGACGACAACCCCAATCAACCGCAGGAGGCGTCACTTGATGCAAACCGCAAGAGGTGTTTATTCCAGCGCGCTGGGACCCAACTCGTGACTCATGCAGGAGTCCAGGAGTCGAGTCCCGAGCAAAAAATCTTGTCGGTTTATAAAGGCAGAGACCACACATCGGGAGGGGTCACACATGAAAGGGAAAAGGGGAACAAAGCTGCTGGGAAATTTCAAAGGGGGTCTGGGTTTGCTGATAACACACAACATGTTTCACAATGTTTTAAAACAGGGCGTAGATTCTGATGTCTTAACTGCCTGAATACTGTCTTGCTCCAATTACTCTTTTACTCTCTGTTTGGGGCTGTTTCCTGGAACAGCTTTAAGGGCTTTGTTCCCATCACTGGGAGGGAGACCTTAGGGAGTTGAGATAAAACAGACAGCTTAAAAAAATGTCCATTCTTTCATTTGGTTCTTGGCATCTCCAGATAAGACAATTTTAATAGTTCAAGGGTGCTTCTATAGTAAAGGCTCCAGGTTTGACCCATTAAGAGTAAAATTTGGGACCCTGGACTGTGACAACCCACCCATCACTTCCAGACTTGATGCTCACACAGACTCAGTGCTGGTGCTGAGGCTCCCCAGCATGTTTGAAGGCTGGTGCAGACATTTTGAATTATCCCTGAGGGCACGGACACCATCTTGGGGTTGGGTGGCTCCCATCCTGACACATCTGCAGCAGATTGGAGGCCCTTTGACAGGTACTGCACTCACATTGAGATACTGAGGACTGGGAGGTTTGAATGGTGGATGACTGTAAACCAGATTTTTTTTAATTTTTAATTTTTTATTTCTTCTTTTTCCCCCTCATCCTATTTTCCTTTTATTTGCCTATTTCCTCGGATTGTCTTTCTCCCTTTTCTCATGCTAAAGACCAACTTTTCATTCTGCTCCCACACTTCCCTTGACCTAGTACATCTATACACTCACTTCTTATCCCATTAATGATAACATCCTACACCCCTCCCCATCCTCTTTGTCCACCATTAAAATCCTAGAGTTTATTGCAAGCCTATGGGTTACACTGTAGATAATAATCAAACTCGTCCTATCTGTTTCTTACAATACTGTTAACATCTTCATAGGGACTACCTGGTTTAGGGCTGCATATTGTTTGTATTGGGTGCAGATAATATTGATCTCCCCCACACAATACCTCAAATCTTCACTGCTAAAGAGGAATACACAGAAACAATATGAAAAACAGGGGAAGAAAGTGTTGTTAACAAACCAAAATGCTATTTTGATAGAATTCAATGACAGCATGGCAGTAGGAATAATATGAAAAGGGATTTAGAATCTACATAATTAAAATGATCCATGAAGCAAAAGATAAGATCAAAAGCAGGCAATGCATGATCATTCCAATAAACAGTTAAAAGAGCAAATGCAGGAAGCAAAACAGCACTTCATTAAAGAGATAGACATTCTGTAAAAAAAAATACTTGAAAGAAATAAACCAAGTTAAAAATGCAGCAAAAAGCATCACCAACAAAATAGATCTTGTGGAAGACAGAACCTCAAAAAGGAAGACAAAATATTTAATCTTGAAAATAAAATTGACCAAACTGAGAAGATGGTAATAAAATCATGACAGAACCTCCAAGAAGTATGGGATATCATGAAAAGACCAAATTTAAGAATTATTGGAATTGAGGAAGACATAGAAATACAAAGGAATGAACAAACTGTTCAATTAAATAATATCGGAAAATTTCCCAAACCTGAAAAATGAAATGGAAAATCAAATACAAGAGGATTACCAAACACCAAATGCACAGAATTACAACAGATTCAAAACAAGGCACATTATAATGAAAATACTTCACATACAAAATAAAGACAGGATTTTAAAGGCTGTGAGAGAAAACTGTCAGATTACATATAAGAGGAAACCAACATGAATATCAGCATATTTCTCAACCCAGACCCTAAAAGCTAGAAGGACCTGGAAAATATATATTTCAAGCTCTGAAAGAATATGAATACCGACCAAGAATCTTATACCCAGAAAAACTAGCCTTCGGGTTTGATGATGAAATAAAATCTTGCCACGATAAATAAAAGTTAAAATAATTTACAAATAGAAAGTCTGTGCTACAGAGCATTCACAGCAAAATATATCATGAGGATGTAATGAAAAACAATATAAGTCAGCAAAAGGGAGGAACTACCCTAAAGGAATAGCTAAATCAAAGGACAAACCAAGTCAAGTTAAAAACAAAAATTGAGCCAAAATGACCAGTAATACAAAAGACCCAACAATATGCTGCCTTCAAGAGACTCATTTCAGAGAAAAAGACATCCACAGACCAAAGGTCAAAGGATGAGGAAAATATACCATGCACAAGAATTCAGTAAAAAAGCAGGGGTCTCCATCCCCATACCAGATAAAGTGGACTTCAAACCTAAATTAGTCAGAAGGCATAAAGAAGGACATTTCATACTGTTTCATACTGCCAGGGAACAATAAAACAGCAAGACAATGATTTTAAATATTTATGCCCCAAACAATGGAGCATCTATGTACAAACAAACCTTTCTCAATTTCAAGAATCAAATACACCACAACACAATAATACTGGATGACATTAACACACCACTCTTACCACTGGATAGATCCTCCAAACAAAAACTGAACAAAGAAACTATAGAATTAAATAAGACAATCAATGATATAGACTTAATGGACATATACAGAGTGTTTCATCTATCATCAAGTGAATACAGTTTCTTCTCAGCAACTCATGGATCCTTCTCCAAAATAGACCATATGCTATGCCACAAAGAAGCCATTAGTAAATACAAAAAAAAAAAATAGAGCTACTACCTTGTATTCTATCAGACCATAATGGAATGCAATTAGAAATAGGTGATAAAATAAACACAAAAACTACTCCCACAACTGGAGACTAAATAATATACTACTGAATGATGCAATGATAACAGAAGACATCAGGGAGGAAATAAAAAAATTCTTGGAGGTAAATGAGAATGACGACAAAACACATCAAAATCTGGGACACTCTGAAACAGGACTAAAAGGAAAGTTCATTACACTGACCTCATACATTAAAGGAATAAAAAGTGAACTAAATCACCTAACATTACATCTCAAAGCCCTAGAAAAAAAAGAACAGATCAACAAAAATGTAGAAGACAGAAAATTAAAATCAGAAGAAATCAATAAAACTGAAACAAGAGAAACATTTCAAAAAACTGACAAAAAGTTGGTTCTTTGATAAAGTAATCAAAATTGATAAACCCTTAGCCACACTAATGAAAAGAAGGATGGAGAAAACTCAAATTACCAGAATTTGTGATGAAATAGGAAAATCATAAATCATAACAAACACCACTGAAATACCTAACAAAATTAGAAGCTGCTTTGAAAATCTATACTCCAACAAAATAGAAAATATCAAAAACACTGGCAAATTTTTGGAGACATATGATCCTCCCAACCTGAATCAGGAAGACATACACCATTTAAACAGATCAAGTTCAAGCACCAAAATAGAACCATCAAAAGCCTACCAACAAAGAAAAGCCAATGACCAGATGGATTATCAGCCAAATTCTATAAGACTTTCAAAGAAGAACTAATACCAAAACTCCTCAAAGTATTATAGGAAATAGAAAAGAAGGGAACCTTTCCAAACTCATTCTATGAATCTAGTATCACTCTGATACCAAAACCAGACAAAGATACATCAAGGAAAGAAAACTTTAGACTAATATCCCTGATGAACACAGTTGCAAAAATCCTTAACAAAATTTTTGCAAATTGCATACAAAAACATATTAAAAAGATAGCGCACCATGACCAAGTGGGGTTTATCCCAGGGACGCAAGGTTGGTTCAACATCCAGAAACCAGTAAGTGTAATTCATCACATCAATAGACTTAAAGTTAAGAATCATATGATTATTTCAATAGATGCTGAGAAACTGTTTGATAAAACACAGCACACCTTCGTGCTCAAAACACTAGAAAAAATAGAGATAGTAGGAACATACCTCAATATTGTAAAGGCTATCTATGCTAAGCCCACTGTCAATATCTTTCTAATGGAGAAAAACTGAAAGCATTCCCTCTTAAAACTGGAACAAGGCAAGGATGCCCTCTTTCACCACTTCTATTCAAAGTAGTCCTTGAAACACTTGCCTGAGCAATTAGACAAAAGAAATTAAGGAATACGAAAAGGAAAAGAACTCAAACCATGACTATTTGCTGATGACATGATTCCAAATTTAGAGAATCCAAAAAACTCCACAAGAATACTTCTAGAACTCATAAATGAATTCAGCAAAGTAGCAGGATATAAAAATCAATATACATAAATCCAATGCATTTCTATTCATAAGTGATGAATCCTCTGAAAGAAATTAAGAAAACCACTTCATTCATAATAGCCTCAAAAAAATAAATTGGGAATCAATTTAACAAAAGAGGTGAAAGGCCTCTACAATGAAAACTACAGAACACTAAAGAAATAAATTAAAGAAAACCTTAGAAGATGGAAAGATCTCCCATGTTTTTAGATAGCAGAATTAATATTGTCAAAATGGCCATTCTACCAAAGGTGCTATACAGATTCAATGCAATTCCAATTAAAATCCCAATGACATGCTTCATAGAAATAGAGAAAACAATCATGAACTTCATCTGGAAGAAGAGACCTCGAATAGCCAAAACAATCCTGCATAGAAAAAGTAAAGCAGGAAGTATCACAATATCAGACATTAAACTATATTACGGAGCAATAGTAACAAAAACAGCATGGTATTGGCACCAAAATAGACAGGCAAACCAATGGTACAGAATAGAAGACCCAGAGACAAACCCACATAAATACAGTTACCTCATACTAGACAAAGGAGCCAAAAACATACCATGGAGAAAAGATACCCTGTTCAACAAATGGTGCTGGGAAAACTGGAAATCCATATGCAGTAAAATGAAATTAAACCTCTATCTCTCACCCTGCACAAAACTCAACTCAAAATGGATCAAGGATTTAGGAATTAGACCAGAGACCCTGCCCCAATTAAAAGAAAAAGTAGGCCCAAATCTTCATCATGTTGGCTTAGGATAAGACTTTCTTAACAAGACTCCCAAAGCACAAGAAATCAAAGCAAAAATCAACAAATGGGATGGATTCAAACTCAAAAGCTTTTCCTAAGCAAAGAATACAATTAATAACGTGAAAAGAGAGCCTACAGAGTGGAAGAAAATCTTTTCCACATGTACTTCAGATAGAGCACTAATCTGCAAAATTTATAAAGAACATAACAAAACTTTACATCAAAAATACAAAGAACCCAATCAATAAATGGGCCAAGGATCTGGACACTTTATATAAGATAAACAGGTGATTAATAAATATATGAAAAAGTGCTCATCATCCCTAGTAATTAGATAAGTGCAAATTAAAAACACCCTAAGACTTATCTAACTCCAGTTAGAATATCAAGAACACAAGCAATAATAAATGTTGGTGTGGATGTGGGGGAAAAGGCACATGTTTACATTACTGGTGGAGTTGAAAATTGGTGCAGCCACTCTGGAAAGCAGTATGGAGATTCCTTTGAAAACTTGGAATGGACCTACTTTTGACCCAGTTGTCCCACTCCTCGGTTTATACCCAAAGGACTTAAAATTAGCATATTACAGTAATGCAGTCACATCAATATTTATAGCAGCTCAATTCACAGTAGCTAGATTGTGGAACCAACCTAGATGCCCTTCAACAGATGAATGGATAAAGAAACTGTGGTATATATACACAATGGAATATCATTCAGCCATAAAGATAGTAATATGGCATTTGTAGATAAATGGATAAAATTGGAGAATATCATGCTAAGTGAAATAAGCCAATCCCCAAAAATCAAAGGCCAAATGTTTTCCCTGATAAGTGGATGATAATATATAATGGGGGTGGGGGTGGAATGAGAGAAGAATGGAGGAACTTTTGATTATGTAGAGGGAAATGAGAGGGAGGAGGGTGCGGGGGATGAAATATGGTGGAATGAGACAGGCATTATTACCCTATGTACACACATGATTACATGAATGGTATGAATCTACATCGTGCCCATAGAAATGAGAAGTTGTACCCCATTTGTGTACAATTAATCAAAATGCAGTGTGTAAAAATAAAAAAAGAATAAATTTTAAAAAGAGTAAAATTCATGGAAGCTGAGAAATTGGGCAGTCAATATGGGGGATCTAGACAATAGCAGTGATATAATCCCCTACATTTTATATGAACTTACTTTCCATCCCTGTCTCTGCCCATTATTTCACACTTGTTCCTAAGATCCCTTCCCAAATAACAACCATACACCAAAGACCTTGTCTTAGATCCTGCTTTCTAGGGAACACAAATGAATTAGCTTTAAGAATAGTGACTGTTTGCCTCTTGGAAGCCAGTTCTCACATGACTTTGAGCTCAGTAGGTAGGGGGTGATGGGCAAGGTGTCAAAAGTCAAAAAATTGTGTGACATTCTGTTCAGAATAACAGATACCAATTTGTATGCATATTCCTAACAGGAGCATTTTACAGGCTCTTCCCAAAACTAGGATTTTCTATTTACACCTATGTTGCTCAGAGCAGTGGTTTCTCTCTCTAAAGTTGATTTTATTTATTGAGTACCATTTTACCATTTACCTCACTACATACAGAGTAAGAAACTCTTGTATAATTAGCATTATGTGAATGTTATTTCCACTGGCAGGAATCTCCCCAGTAGGAGGGAACTCAAAAGTTTCACAAACAAGCTTGTTATAATTTGCTGTATTTATTTCTGGTAATTCTATATCGGTGCCATGTGCAGTAGCAATAGAAATAGAAAATGTCATCTTTCCAACAGCACTTATTGATGGCAGAGGGGCTACTCTAGTTTCCCCACCATGGTCTTTCCTATCTTATCCCAATCCCAAAATTTTCATACTGAGTTATTACTATCACTCATTGTTGAAAACACTTTTTGAAAAGACACATGCCAAACTGGAAGAGAATATATGCAAATCACATATCTGATAAAGGATTTGTACCCAGGACATGAAGAACTCTCAGAATTCAATAATAAGACAACTCAATATTTAAAAATGGATGGATTATAATATACATTTTTTACCAAAAAAGATACAGATGGCAAATAAGTACATGAAAACATGTTTGACATTAGTCATGAAAGAAATGGAAATGAAAACCACAGTGAGGGCTGGGGATGTAGCTTAGTGGTAGAGCACTTACCTCACATGCCCAAAGCCCTGAGTTCCATCCCCATTACTGCCAAAACAACAACAACAACCACAACAAAAATAAACCAGTGAGATATCACACATACTCTAGAAGGGACACAGGTTTTATTTTTTAATTTTTTAAAAAATATTTTAGTGGCTAGAAATGGTTCAATTTGACTGGGCTGTATTCCTTTTTTAAACTTTTATTTATTTATTTTCATTAATGGGCTAAGGAAATGAATAGACACTTCACAGAAGAAGATCTACAAGCAATCAACAAACATATGGAAAAATGTTCAACATCTCTAGTAATAAGAGAAATGCAAATCAAAACCACCCTAAGATTCCATCTCACCCCAATTAGAATGGCGATTATCAAGAATACGAGCAACAACAGGTGTTGGCAAGGATGTGGGGAGAAAGGTACACTCATACATTGCTGGTGGGGCTGCAAATTAGTGCAGCCACTCTGGAAAGCAGTGTGGAGATTCTTTAGAAAACTTGGAATGGACCCACCATTTGACCCACCTATCCCACTCCTTGGCCTAAACCCGAAGGACTTAAAATCAGCATACTACAGAGATACAGCCACATCAATGTTCATAGCTGCTCAATTCACAATAGCCAGACTGTGGAACCAACCTAGATGTCCTTCAATTGATGAGTGGATAAAGAAACTGTGGTATATATATACAATGGAATATTATTCAGCCATAAAGAATGATAAAATTATGGCATTTGCAGGCAAATGGATGAAATTGGAGAATATCATGCTAAGTGAGATAAGCCAATCTCAAAAAGCCAAAGGACGAATGATATCACTAATAAGTGGATGATGACACATAATGGGGGGAGGGAGGGGTTAATGTTAGGGTTAGAGTTAGGGTTAGAGAGGGGGGCAAGTATGGAGGAAGAAAAGACTGTATAGAGGGAAAAGAGGGGTGGGAGGGGTGGGAGGAAGGGAAAAAATAACAATGAATCAAACAACATTACTCTATGTAAATTTATGATTACACAAATGGTATGCCTTTACGCCATGTACAAACAGAGAAACAACATGTATCCCATTTGTTTACAATAAAAAAAAAGAAAAAAAGAAAAGTCGACAAAAAAAATATTTTAGTGGCTAGAAATGGTTCAATTTGACTGGGCTGTATTCCTTTTTTAAACTTTTATTTATTTATTTTCATTAACTTTTTTTGACAATGATATAGTTTAAAAATTCTTTTTATACACTTATACAGGATACTATGTCTCACAATCTACTGTTCTTCCCTTCCCCACCCACCCTCTCCCTTACTCCCCTCTGCACAATCCAAATTTCCTTCATTCTTCCCTACCCACCCCCCACTATGGCTCAAAATCCCCTGGGATACAAATTTCATATAACAAAAAACAATACTAAGTGCTGATAAGGATGTGGAGTAACTGAAACTCCCATATGTCACTCATAGGAATGCAAAATAATAAAGCCATTTTGCCAAAGCAGTTTGACCCTTTTTTCCCTGTCATTCTGAGAGTATCTCACTTCCAATGATTGGACAACATAAGAATCAGACCCCTTGCCTCCCGTTGGGACAACTCTGAAGGACCATTTCACCTATAGAGTTCCCTCACAGGATTGGTCAAGTTGCTTGTTGAGACCAACACTTCTCCCTCTCCCAGTCCCAATTCCTCTTCTTCCTCCAAAATATTGACACAAAGGGGTACTCCCTAAGAAATATTCTGCATGCTACTCTTCTTCAAATCTACTTCCCAGGAAACCCAATCTGTGATGGTCCTCTTGCCTAACTTCCTTTGTGAAACCCCTGGCATTATTATTCAGCATTACATGGGAGAATCTCATATATGAAGGATTCAGGGAGAAACCAAGCCCTCTGCTTTTAAAATAAAATCTAAATCTCTGAAGAATTAAGAAATGTTCCTTCAGGGAATAAAGACAGGGTGCTGCCCATAGGATTTCAGGGTTATCCTCTGGTCTGCCAAGCTCTAAGTGTAATTACAAATTTAACTTTACTACAAATGTATATTCCACTCCCTAACCTCATGGATCACTCTGAAATAAGTTGGGTTCACTGGGAAACAGACTCAGATACTCAGGTGCAAGAAGTATACTGGAGCATGCTTTCAGGGTGAATACCTATAGGGAGATGAGGGAAGCTAGATTGAACAGCATAATAAATTGGGTTGTACTGTGGTCACAAGATGGGATATGCAGAATAATGACCATCATCCACTGCCCCCCAAATTTCCATGTTCTAATCCCTGGAACCTGTGAATATATTAACAAAAGGATATATACACACACACACACACACACACACACATATATATATACACACATACATGTATAATTACGGATTTGAGACAGAGGAGTATCCTATATTGTCCAGGAGGGCCCAATGTAATCACGAGGGTCCTTATAAGGAACAAAGGAAGCATATTCTCTGTCAGACCAGAGAAAAAAGATGTAAGGATGGACACAGAGGTCAGAGAGGAGATACAATGTTATACTACTGGATTTTTTGTTTTTGTTCTGTTGATCTTTTTCTTTGATGCAGTGTCTTGCTATATTGCCCAAGTTGGACTCCAACTCCTGGACTCAAGTGATCCTCCTGCTTCAGCCTCCCAAGTTCTGGGACTATTGGCATAGTACCACACCATGCTCAATTTCTGCTGCTGGTTTCTAAGATGGAACAAAGGTCATGAACCAAGGAGTACAGGTAGCCTCCAGAAAGTAGAAAAGGTAAAAGGAATAGATTCTTTCCAAGAGTTTCCAGAAAGGATGCAATCCTGCTGACACTTTTATTTTAGCCCAGTGAGATCCATCTCATACTAGTGACCTCAAAAACCATTAAGATCATAAATTTGTGTTGGAAACACTAAGCATGATAATTTGTTACAACCAGCAATAGGAAACTTATAAAAAAGCTTTAAGCCAATTCTACTGTAGAGGTTTCTGAAGCTGAAATGGCTTTTCAGAGTTGTCTCAAGCTTGGTGAATGGACTGGAATGTATACTCACTCCCACATACACCATCCACTGCATGCATGCAGCTCCAAAGAAAGGAGTGTGAAGTGGAGTAAGGGGGCTTTTTCCAGCCAAGGAAAATTCTCAGGGAGAGCTGACAGTATTCCCGCAGCATGAGCAAATCAGTGTTTAAGTCCTAGAAAGATGAGGAGATAGACCTGGGTGGCATACTATGGCATCCACTGTAGTAAGGCCTCCATATCCATAGGCTCCTCAGATTGAACCCACCATGGATCAAAACTATTTGGAAAATGAATTTTGTCTGAACATGTACAGATATTTCCTTATAATTTTCCCCTAAACAATTTGGTATAACAATTTACATAGCATTTACACTGTGCTAACTATTATGAGTAACAGAGATGATTTAAAGTATACTAGAAGATACATGTAAGTTATATGCCAATATGCCATTTTATATAATGGACTTTAGCATTCAAGGATTTGGGTATCCATGGGAGGTTCTGGAACCAAACCCTTATGGACTTCAACTCTGAAAAGTACCTGTCTTTACCCTATCCTTACTTCCAGTTCTTAGAGTATTAATATGTAGTCTCAAAAGGGAAAAAAACTCAGCTAGATGTGCTTGTACCAAGAAAATTAAATTATTTTTTCCTATGCTCACTTTAGCATTCTTAAGCTCACCTCGTTTGTTTGTGTGGTGGGGTGGGAGGTGGTAGGGGTTAAAGTTCTCTAGGCCTCAGTTCCCCTGAGTCTCTCAAGTTAAGAAAAGCTTCAGAGTACAGATTTTCTTAAGAACTACTGAAGGAACAAGATCAATACAATTATTTTGAAACATGCTAAAAGTGAAACAGATATACTGTTCAACTGAGGAATATAGAAATTAGGAATTCGTATTATGAAACACATTTCTAAAGAGTCACTATTTGAAAAGTTTGCCAAATGATGCAATTCTAATTTTACACATGCTTTCAATCTCATTTGTTGAAATATTGTGAGAAATATTTTAATGAATGTTTAAAGGGGGTAGAATGAATTTGTTTTAAATAAAGAGTGTCATTTTGGGTTATCCTGCATTTTATAATTAGAATCTAGTATCATGCCCTGATTATTAGAACTTAAAAATGTAACTATTTTAATCTAGGCATCCAAATTCTGCACAGAGTATAAAATACGTCCATTCCCACATGTTCACACAGTATACACCTTATTTGAATTAATTCAATAGTCTGTTCACTTGTCCTTCTCTTGGTCACCATTCCAATCCATTCTGTATTTGGCAGACAAGAGGAATCTTTCTGAACCACATCTTTGATTATTCTGTTCTTTGATTCAAACCATTTGGGCATCTCCCCAATGGAAGATTAGTTGCAAAGTCATCTCCATAGCATTAAATGCTCTCTATATGATGTTCCTAAAATATCTTTCTAGCTTTCCCACTAACCTTCCCCAACCACCACAATATCAATCCAACAGTCCAGGCGAAGTGAAATGCTTCCTGCTCTCTGCAAACTCTGTATTAGCACTGGCTTCTCCTCCTCCCCCTCCTCAACTATTCTTTCTCCAATCAGAATACTCTACTCATTCTTAGTAGTTTAAATCATATACATTAGAAAAAGCAAGTATTATAAGCCACCACATAAAGTCTTTGTTGATTTAACTAACTAGATGTGATCTTGTCTACTTTTAATTCTCTGTAAGATTCCTGTTCTAGTTAGGGATTGCTATGTTGCAGGTAATATAAACTCATTCAAATTATTTAAATAAAATAGGGGATTATTTTAAACATAAAGGAGTATCATACCACCCAGAGTCTCAAATGAGCCACAATCCATGACAATTAAAAGAAAAACTTACCAAGAAAAGCAAAATAGATTTCTATGACAAAAAAATGCAATCCATAAAAGTTGCAAACACGATTTACAAAAAATAAATGGATTAAACATGGGCAGTGGCACACACCTGTAATCCTAGATATTTGATAGGCTGAGACAGGAGGACAGAAAGTAAAAGATCAGCCGAGCAAATTAATGAGAACTTGATTAAAAATAAAAAATAAAAGGGATTAGGGACATAGCTCAGAGGTAGAGCACTTGCCTAGAATGCATGAGGCCCTGAATTCAATTCCCAGTACCACAATAAATAAGTTAAAGAACAGAATGGACATATTGAAGAAATTATCAGAGTTAAGTTACTCTACTTGATCTTCCACTCACATTCTAAAAGGTGTTAGAAAATGGAAGATAGAGAATGGAAGTATATATCTAAAATATATAAGGAATACAAAAATCTTTATGGAAAAGAAATCAAATAATAATTCAACTAAACAGACATTTTCCAAAAGATGGGTATATAAATACCCAAAAGTATATGAAAAAAAAATACTCAATATCAGTAATCATTAGAGAAATCCAACCAAAAATACAAGATATACTCTCATATAGAATAGCTCTGTTATCAAAAAGATGAAAGACATCAAATGTTGGCCAGGATGTGGAGAAAAGGGAACCCTTGTACTTTGGTGGGAATGTAATTTAGTAAAGTCATTACAGAGAACAGTATAGAAGTTCCTAAAGAAGTTAAAATTAGAATTACTACAGGATCCAGTAATCCCACTTCTGTGTATTTACCCAAAAATATTTAAATCACTATGTTGAAGAGGTGTCTGTGCTCCCGTGTTCACTGTAGCATGATTCTTAATAGCCAAGTCTCAGAATCAACCCAAGAGTCCATCAACAGATGAATGGATAAAGAAAATATGGTTTTACATACACAATGTTGTTCAGCATCTAAAAAATGAAATTGTCATTTGGGATAATATGGTTGAATCTTGAGGACATTATGCTAAGTGAAATAACCCAGGCACAGAAAAACAGGTTCTCAAACTCTGAAGAAAAATATCTTTCCAGAGCACAAGAAAATTTGATGTGTTCCTATTTTTTCACTGGCATCTGGGTAGCGACCCTGCTTTATTTCCTATGATGATGTTGTCTTATAGGTGCTAAACTTCACTGAAGAACCAAGAAAGTCCAATATTTGTGAAAATTGCTATAAACTGAACTGTTCAGATTCTTTGGTGTATGTTCTTCTAGAATAGTTACATAAGGCACAGTATAAAAGGTTTTTATATAGCAACAAACAAGCTGTTTTGTCTATTCTATGCCTTATCAGGGCACCCTGGCTGCCTGTGACAGTCTTTGTGTCAAGTCCAAACCAAACTATGCTGTAGCTAGCTGTCCCTTCTCTGTGCAATACTTCAACTATGTTCTGAATCCTAGATAAACACATTGAGCATCATAAAAGTTTGTGTGTGTGTGTTTAAATGTGACAGACCAGAAAAGTGATAAAAAATAAATAAAAAAAAAAAAACCAAGTTAAGCACACCCTATTCCCATAATCAGAACAAACCCAAATCCTCTGGTCTTTAGTGAAAAGCCAACAAAAAAGTCCTGTTGTGAATCATGAACCTACAGTTAATGGGATAAATAATAAATGTAATATCCTGTGCCAGTCAGGGTCCCAGCAGGAAACAGATGGTAGACTCAAATTAGGATAATTTAAAGAGGGATTGTTACAGGTAATATCCCCCCCAGAAAGCAGACTCTGTGATGGAGATTAACAGGAAGTTTATTGTGCAGTGCTCTAAATAGCCAAAGAAAAGGTAAAAGGAGAATTGAAACAGAGAAGTTGAGCTGGAAATACCATCTCAACCAATATCTCTAACAGGAAACCTAAAGTTGAGATGTTCCTTCAGAGTCATTCCTAGTTAGAGTGAAGAGGTAACCCTTAATGCCCCCTGCCTTGACCAGTTGCCAGATATGGCCACCCATGGAAAAAGACATCACCTTGGGCAAGGCAGCTCCTTCTGCAGAGGGCAATGTCCAGAGGAAATCGGACTGCCACCTGAGGGCAGCTGATGAAGTAAGTTCTCCCATCCTGAAGGAAGATCTTGACAACAGCACAGCATTTACTCTAGCATTCAAAAGAACTATTTCCAAAAGTATATGCAGGGTATATGAAGAAATTCAGTTACGAAATAACTTCATTCACAAGAGGTATGAAGTATAGTTTCCTTCAACTGAGACACTGAATATGTAAATGCACATTTAAAGCAACTCTGACCTACTATCTGTAACAACCAACTCAGTAATCCAACCCATAATCTTTCATAACCAGCCCAGGAAGCCAGCACTAAGTCAACTGTAGAAAATCAGGCTTCTGTGTCTAATAACAGCACAGAAAGCCAAACAATAACCCCTGTAACAATCAGCCCAAATTGGCCAGAACTTGGTTAATAACTGACAGCTTCCCTAATTTTTGTCCCCTCTCTCAATTAAGACAAATCATAGGTAGGCAAATATGTACCCCTAATATAGAATGCTCGATTTCAGTTAGCCTGCCCACAACTTTGCTATGCCAACAGTCTCTAATCATGTCATGTGTGAGGCTATCCCTTTTTTTTTTCCAACATTAAGCATTCCCCCTATGCCTGCCTTTGAGTCTCTGCCAAAACTCAAGTGATGGTGGCTGACTCCCTTGATGTGGCAAACTCTGAATAAATAACCTTTGTTTACTCTCATTTGTGTGGTCTTCATTTATTTCAACACAAAGCCTCCACTGAGAAGATGGTCTCAGAGCAAAACTTAAGATGATTTACCTAGTCCTGACCCATCTGGACCCAAACCTGGAGCTTCTAAAAATCATCCAAGAGTTTTCTTTGCTTTATAGAATAAGCATTCAGAATTGTGAATATACTACCTTGCTTTAAGAAACAACTGGGTGGACATCAGGTCCAGAAAAGCCAGTCTGAGGCTGAGTACAACAAAAAGATTTAAGAAAGATCTACCAAAATACCAGAGTAGAAAACAGACTTCTTTTTTCCCCACAGACCTGTTAACAATTCTTAGTTATTCCAAACATTTCACATGAGAATATGCCCTGTAGTAAGGTACTCTGCGAATGTTCCAGCTCTAACATGACTGGGCAGTTTTGAGAACAAGAAGCTTTAGAAGTGAAAAATTTACTTCCTTAAATAAAAAGGGAATAGTTTCTGTGTTTTCTTCTTCCCACCCTGAATCACCATTCCTCAGAAACCAAACTGGGTAATTTTTGCTTAAACAAGGGATTCTTGTTAATACCTCCTTGTTGTCCCAGCACATCACTACTTAAGAACAACTTTCAGACCACAAATGAGCTTATTAACACAAATAAACAATTCATACTGGACATTCCATATTTCACTATATAATCATGTAAATTTTATGCCAATCTTTTGAAAAGAAGTGTGGTGCAACCTTTATGCAAAGCTTTTAGAAAAAGTGTGCTGTTATTACTTAAAAATCAGTTATCACTAAACTGTCTTTGGTGCAAGATTAGGACACAGAATACTCATGAATATACATTAATGTGGTTTTGACAATTATGTGGTTAAATATAATTTTCAGAATTATAAAAGTTCAGGGGGAATGGTCAGATAAAAGAGAATATAGAAATTGTACCATCAAATAACTTAGTAGACAGTTAAATATATCACCTGTAGCCAGACCTGAGTGAGACTAACTTATCACCCTTGTTAACACCTCAGCAGTCCTCATTAGCTGGGTTTTGAGCTGACCCCCTACAAAAGGGACTCTAGATGGATTCAGTTTAAATGAGGGGGTTCTGAGAGGCTGAAGGCTACCACGAAAATCCTGATAAATGGCACACAAAACATGTATTTAGGATGGAGAAAACATTGGGGATCAAAACAGAGGACTATGGAAAAAAACAGCTTTGCCTATGGCTGACTCTGACCCTTAGTTTGAGTAGCTCATGAGTCACATGTGGGTAGAAGTCTTTAGAACATAGGCATGCTATGATTAAATACTGTGGTTGGGGTAGGAGGAGGGAACATTAGAGATTACTTGGTGAACCATTATTCTTTATTTACCCAGACCAATTCCTCCTAACCACCAGTCATGTCCTCTCACTAATCAACCCCTTCTAATGGTAAGTGAGAACTCTTCAGTGAGACCAGACTTTGTTCCCCATGGCTATAATTACCCACCTTTGCTTTTGTAGGCTGCTAGTTGGAGAAGGCACTCCAAACCACCAGTGATCCCTAAAGAGTATATATGTATTTGCCCAGCTAAGCCGTTTAGAGCCTGGTCCACTATCTCATTGAAAAAAAAAACAAACTATAAAATGTTTACTATTCTTAATTCTTATAACAACCCTATGAGTTTCTTATAATTTACAATAGAAGAGAGTCAGAATGTGCTACATCAAATATGCCACTTTGGCATAAGGATTATTTTAAGCTAAAGGCAATTAAGAAACAACATGCACACAAGAAACTCTTTGCATAAATTTCCCTTTGTGAAGGTGTATCCCCTTCATACTCAAACACCAGGAAGAAGAGAATGACTGTTTATCACCAGAGACAATTTGGAGATGGCATTGAGTCTGCATAACAAATGTTACTAAATGACACTTATCTTCCATTATAGCTTCTCCCATATATGTACCTTTCCACAATTTACTGCCCTAGAAATTTAAACCTATTTTCTTTTGTCTAGTCACTTCTTCACAATTTACTCCCTTTTACTAAAGTAGTATATAAATTCCCAAGGCTAACCACTTCTTTGGGTTTTTACCTCTGTAAAACACCTGTGTGCATACTTAATAAACTTTTTCTCCTAATCTGTCTTTTGTCAGTTTAATTTGAAAGTCCCAGTTATTGAACCTAACAGGATAGAGAAGAAGTTTTTCCTCTATTACATTAACCCCATTTGACAAATGGGAAATTGAGTTAGAAAGATTGAGCCCAAAATATCTAGAAGTTAATACCAGAATTTGGAATCAGGCAGTCTAATTCTAATACCTATGTTCTTCCTTAAGTATTCCACTAAAACTTCAGTTTAGAGAAACAATTCTTCTGTATAACCCAGGGGCCACACTGTTTTCAAAGTACATACTGAGTCTTCAAGTACTAGAATAATTCCCAGTGAAGCAAGAAACACTACAAGGAGTACTAGATAGAAGCAACCTAGAATTTGCTATCCCCACAGGAAACTCGCAATCTTGGACACATGCCCATTGGGCAAAGGATGAGCAGAATCTCCAAGTATTTATACCTCTTGGTGTGGGTTGGGGTTGAGGCCAAGTGGTAGAGTGTGTGAGGCATTGGGTTCAATCTCCAGCATTGCAAAATACCTACATATGTACATATCTCCTGTTGAGTATGGTCAAAATAAGGAAATAAAGTACAATTTCACCAATCACATGGTTTGCTGCCACATAAAGAGAAATTTTCCTTAGGTTCTACAATGCTCAAAGAAGGGAGAATGACATGAACCAATTTCACAGGAAATACACTCAATAGTCAGGTACATTAACCACATAGTGAGTTCCAAAATTATTAGAGTCCAGTTGCTCAATTAAGATGAAAGCAGGACTCTGTGGAAAGTAAAACCTAAGTAAATTTTGAAAAATATCTTTAATTTTTTGCAAGTTATTTCTCTGGAGAGATGGTGTCTAACAGAGTGTAGGTCTGAGATGACAGGTTAGGTCCTTGAATGCTAAGAGTAGTGCCAGTCTTGGTAGGTGAGGCATCAAATCTCAAAGGCTGTCAGTGTGTGGCCTGTTGAAAATTGAACTGGCAGGAAGCAACTGAGAGGGCAGCTACCATGACTTAAGCTATCAAAGTGTTTGTCAACATCTTCAGTTTAAATGTATTTTGAAGTTCAATAGTTGAAGCTCATACATGGGGTCTGATAAAACATCACATGCTAGAGGGAGAACACTCCAAATCCTGCCACAGCAAAACATGTCACCCATGTAGCAAACTTATGTGTTTGGAATCTTGGAATCATTTCAAAGTTACATAACACTCTTTCACCTCTCTTTACTACGCACATATAGGAAAATTAATATAGGCTAAATGTGCATATGAGGCTGGGCCACAATGTATAAACACAAGGTGGGTAGATTTCCAAAGGACTTAGAAATATAATGACAAAGAGGACAGATGAGAAAAACCTATGGTTTTTATGGATGGTCACAACTTAGGATCTTTTGACTTAAAGTTTTCTGACTTTACAATGGTGCAAAAGTAATACATATTAAGTAGAAACCATTCTTGTTTTTTTGTTTTTGTTTGGGTTTTGTTTGTTTTGGAGGCAGGGACTTGCTATGTTGCTCAGGTTGGTCTTGAACTCAGACTCAAGTGATCCTCCCACCTCATCTTTCCAAGTATCTGAGATTATAGGTACATACTACCATGCCCAGTTTCATCCTTCAAATTTTGATCTTGGACTATGTGATATGCGGTCTGATCATCATGATGCTGGGCAATTGGAATGAGCCACAGCTCCCAGTCAACCCTGCAACCATGAGGAGGAAACAACTCACCTTATTAGTATTCTGTGTTGCTAAGCTAGGATGTGTGTGGTAGATTAGGTGGATTGCATGCATTTTCAACTTATGATAATGTCAACTTAAAATGGGTTTATCAGGACATAACCCCATTATAAACCAAGAAACATCTGTACTTTGGTCAAACTCACTGCCTTTGTGTTGCTTCAGGTCAGTCAGTGACTGTGCAGCAGACAATTATAAAGTATGATTTCTGCATGCAATTGGAAAGTACTGATCGGTGCTTTTAATGAACTCAGCAGGAAAAAGGCAGCCAAGAGGGCAAGGAAAGAAGGGAAAATCCTCGGGAGGGTTCTTGCCAGTAAGGCTGCTGTGGGAAGGCAGGGCACTGAGCATTTCTGACCATTTTTCCCATTTCCTGGTCCCCAATTATATTGATAAAAATAGCCTTGAAGGACTTCTGGGCCTTGGACCTGGTGGAAGTGTTTGGATGGGCTAAAGCTGATATCACACATGTCCATGAATCTTCCAGAGGCTCATGATTGATTAATTTGTGAAGAAACCCACAGCCCATACTTTCATGGTATCAGTAAAACATTCCAAGTAATGAGCACTAAGCTAATGTCTGTACCCTTTACTTGGACAGAACCATTTGGCCTCACATCATGGGATGTGAGCTGTAAACAGAAATGGCAGATGCTGTACATCCCACCTCATTACCTAATCCCTTCAAATGAAAAGCAATAAACATGCTTCTACCTTAAACATGCTGTGTTTGTTCCACATTAATGGAAACTATGTTCTAGTGCAAGTATTGGATTTCAGGTTGTTGCTTAATAACAATTCATTAATCTAAAACAAAAAATTAGAGCATTCATTTGCAGGATGGTTATTAGAAGGGGAGCCCAAAATAACCCCTTTCAAGCTTCACTGAGCTTGGTATCAGGGTGACTCCATAATGACAGACCTTGGATATATTCATTGATCCCATTGACAGAGTTTTCTATAATACCTACACATTCCAGGAAAACTGAAGTAGTAGGACAAGAAGGCAGAGGGAGAAGATAGAAGGGGACAGATGGGGAAACCCGAGAAAATGAAAAGAAAAGAAAAAGAACAGGAAGAATGAAAGAATCAGGTGAGAGAGAAGTACAGAAAAAAAAAGAAATCTATCATATATTTGATGAATTGGACTTTTAGGAGAATAAAAACAAAGCTTTTGTTTGCTATTTATTAATACAAAGAGGATTTTGAATGCCACTATGGCAGCTAACTGTATGCATGGTGACTTAGCATTTTTTTGAGGAAAAAAATCTAATAGAATGACTTAAACAAACCTAGGGTAAGAAACAACACACAGGAAAAGGAAGGTTGGAGAAAAGATGATGAGGTTTTTAATTTACTATTATTGCTATACTACAAGGGAATCCCAGGTAGAATAAGGTCCAGAGTGCTCCTGAACTGATTTTAGTATCATTTCTTATCCTGCCTGGAAGCACTAATTGACAGCAGGTAGATTTTATTCAAAAGTGAGAGAAGAAAGGAAAGACATCAGTCATGAAATGCTGTTTACCATTGTGGCTCCCACCTGGCATTATACCAAAGACTGGGAACAATGGATAGAACACACAGAATAAAGGTGAGAAAATTCCCAGGCTTTCTGGCTGTGCTGCAGTGCAGATCTGAGAGAAGCAGGGGACCTAAGAGTAGTTGCTGAGTGCTGCAGAGAAGGTACACTCAGATTCTGCAGTTAGTTGCCCTTCAGAGGGTTTTGCCAGGTGGCACATGCTTCAAAAATTTTCTGTGTAAAATGGTAGAATATTTGGTGACATTTTGCTAATAATATTTAGGCAGGGAATCATAAAAGTAAGGTGGATAAATAAAGTTTAAGTTGGGTGCAGTGGCTACACCTGTAGTTCCAGCTACTTAAGAGGCCATGACAGGAGGGTTGCTGGAATCCAAGAGTTTGAGGCCAGCCTGAGCAAGAGTGAGACCCCATACCTAAACAATATATAATAAAAAGATAAAGTTTAGAAGCTTGGTACTAAATTGTGAGCTGAGGACAACCAGCAGCAGCAGCGTCTGGGAGCTGGTTAGAAACAGAATGCAAGTCCCATTCTAGGCAGACTGAATCAGAACCTACATATTAATAAAATCCTGATAGAATTTTTAATAGGTAGATGAAAACTTGAGCGTACAATGGTTAAAACGTGAGTAGCTCTGGTTAAGAGGAAAATGGTACACTAACACCTCAAATATTTATTCATTGAAAGTTTTGAAAAAAAAAAAAAAAGAAAGAAAGTTTTGGCTCTGTGGTTCTTGCACTTGTCAGTTACAAGGGCATACACATGTAAGTTCCATCCCATTTCCCAGTCTCACAACTAAGGCAAGTGTTCCTAATTGATTAATTAGTAGTGGACACCAGAAGAATTATCCTGAACTGTGAAACTCAAAGGTGACTGGGGTTGGCATCCTGGCTTAGCTTTTTGTATGTGCAAGTGCACATATGCACATTCCTTTTTCAAAGATTCTCAAGTTGTAGCATGATCCAAATGGTCTACAGGACTTGCTAAAACAGATTGCTGAAAACCAGCCCCACAATTTGCGTCAGTCAGTCCAGGGTGGGGCCTGAAATTTTACTTTTCTAACTCATTCTAAGCATTGAAGCTGCCAGTCTAGAGATCACACTTTGAAAATTATTACTCTCCAGTCTTTTGCTAACTCTCTCCCTCCTGTAATAGCATTGTACTCTATCCCCTCCCTATTGAGCCTTCTGTTCTGCAAGGTGAGGGGTAATAATTTGATGTGGCAGTAGATATTAACTGCTTAACTTGTTAAAGACTGAGTATCCCTTAATTAAAACTGCTTGGGACCAGAGGTATTTTGGAGTTTTTCTGGTTTTGGAATGTTTGCATAGATTTTATGGGGTTGAGAATCTCCAAAATCCAGAGATTTTTTGAGTTTCATGTCAGCATATGGTCAGATTTTGGAGCATTTTGGATTTCCAGATTAGGGATGCTCAACATTTATCATCCAAAGAACAGTTTTATGAATATTTCAAAAGAAACTCATAAGAACATTAGATTATTAAACAAATGATCTAAAATGATATTTTATGAGTCATGTGTTAGAAATAAAGGTGATATTTGAGGTCAGGCAAAGTCATGCTCTGTCCCCCAGGTACTATCACCAAGACATTTGCTACTTAGGCCTCAACAACAGGACCAGGAGTCGGCTCCTGTGAATCTTGCCAGAAAAGCACGAGTCACTCTACCAGGAAGGCCCCTTTATGATTAAATAGAAAGGGAAAAACAAAATCTACCAAAAGTGGGAGGCTGTCTTGCAACATCATTGAAAGACAAATAAGTTCTTTACCTTATTTAATGCCTGTAATCCAAGAGGCTTGGAAGGCTGAGGCAGGAGGATCAGAAGTTCAAAGTCAGCCTTAGCAACTTAGTGAGGCCCTAAGAAACTTAAAAAGACCCTGTCTCAAAGTAAACAACAAAAAGCACTGGGGAGTTGGCTCAGTGTTTAAGCACCCCTGGATTCAATCCCTGGTACAAAAAACTGAGAACCTATCTTTATTTCACAGAATTTAAGAAGTACTAGAGATAGGAAAACAAGACGTGGTTCTTAGATCTAAATATGCAATTACAGGATATTTTGTATAATAAAACCCAAGTAAGAACCAAGTGCCAAAGAAAGAAAATAAGGGAAGTGAACTCAACCCAGAGATTATAAGGGCTTCCTGGAATTAGAGATGGCTAAACTGATTATTAAATGATGATCAAGAGTTACCTTAAGCAGAGGAGTAACATGATGAGTGCACTTACTAGAATTGTTAAACTGGGTAATTTTGTGGAAAAAAGATTGGAAGAGTCAAGACTTGGGATGGGGACCAGCTAAAAGATGTTTGAAGAAGTCTATAGAGACCTAGACTAGAAAATGGTAGTGGGTAAGGAGAAAGACAGTCAGGAAACATCAAAGAAATAGAATCTGGGAACTGAAATGGAGCAAATTATATTCCACGAATGCATGATTATGTCAAAATGAACCCCAGTATTATGTATAACTATAATGCATGAATAAAAACTAAAATTAAAAAAAATAAAATCAAACCAGGTGTGATGGAACATGCCTATGATCCCAGTTACTCAGGAGGTTGAGGTAGAATTAGGAGTTCAAGACATTTAGAGTAAAATGTTAGCATGTCTCCAGAGTCATGTAATATAGATTTTGATGTAGAAAAGCAATTTGAAATCTACTAGTCTTGTGGTGAAAATAATTATTGCCATTTGTGTGGGGGGGATAGGGAAAAAAGAGTCAGGGAGGGAACGTGTTTGGGGGTGATGAGTGTTTAAAGTTAGTTAACAGATCAATTGATCCTTAGAGTACCTTCTTCTAGGAACTATAAGAACCTGAAATGGTGACAGGTAGAACATTGGTTCTATAAATCCACCTTTAGCAAATGCTGTTTGTACCCATCTCATATGATCTCATAGTCACTGTGGTAGTTTTAAAAAATGTTCACAAATTATTTGACACACCTACTTTCAAAAGGTGTAGACTTTCAAAAGGTGTAGACTGAACCTCCTTGAGTGTGGAATTGCTGATTTACTTCTAACAAAAATGGAACATGTCAGAATTAGATTATGATATGTGACTGTTAAGACTAGGTCATAAAAGGCATTGTGACTTCCTCTTTGCCCTCTCAGATTGTTCACTCAGAAAAATCCAGTTGCTTATGTCTTGAGTATACTCTCATAGTCTTAATGAGAGGCCCACATAGTAAGAACATGAGCCTCTTGCCCACAGCTAGAAAAAAATTAAGACCTCTTGCCAAGAGTCATTCAAGTGAGTCATTTTGTAAGTGCATCCTCAAGCCCCAGTCAAGCCTCAGATGACTGCAGCCTGGCTGACATCTTGAATGCAACTTCATAACAAACCTCAATCCAAAAGCCAGCTAAGTAACCAATTTCCTGAACAACAGAAACACTTTAGATACATAAAATATTTATCTTACAAAGTGTGGGGGTAATTTGTTATGCAGCAATAGATAATTAATATCCTCACTATGCTAATGCATGCCAACCCAACAGCACCCAACTGAAGGCATCTGTACCTTTATGCTTAAGAAATTTCTCCGACTGCTGGAGCCCACTTGATCAGCATATAGGGGCAGTACCAAGGAGTTACCTCCCAGAAACAACCTTCAATCAACAACTGAGCATTTGCTGGATAAATATTCCAGCCCCTTTGCCCCTAAATGTGGAATACCATCTTCTGGATGTTCCAAAGAGAACTGAGTTCCAAGTCCTCACAGATAAGTAACCTGCCCATTCATGCACATTTTCTTGGCTCCCATTCTATATCTATCTTTTCCACTTCTCTAACTTCTGGTTCATCTTCCAAATAAAGTGTTGTTATTCAAATCCATGCCTCAGGTTCCACCTCTGGAACACCACCAGATAATTTATAATGCAATCATCTGAATGCATTCCCCCAAAATTAATGTGCTGGAAAATTAATCCCCAAATTAATATGTTAATGGTATTTGGAGGTAGAAAGATAATTTGGCTTTGGGATAGTTCATGATAGTGGGGCCCTCATCATGACATTAGTGGCTTTATAAGAGGAAGAGACAAAGCTACCACATTTGCTCTCTCACCATGTGTTGCCTCTGCCAAGTTATGATGCAGAAAGACCCTTACCAGATGTCAGCACCATGCTCTTAGACTTCCCAGCCTCCAGAAACATGAATAAAATTCTATTCTTTATGAGTCATTCAATTTCATGTAGTTTGGTAAAACCACAGACAATAAATTAAGACATCAGTCTTTCTATTAAAATACAATAAAATTATGGGAGAAAAATGTATAATAAAGAATCAAGGAGAAAGTTTTAAGACCAAATGACTATTCTTGATCACCTAATAGTTCCCAGTGCAATTGTACACCTCACCATCATAAATTCTGCAGGTCAGTGCTACAGTTTAGGATGAAAAAGGAAAAAGCTGACACAGAAGCTATGAACTGCTTCATCTCCAGTCTAATACAGTAGAGGTCTCTAGTTTGGAGGTGCTGACCTTCAATAAAACATCTCTGGATAAACCATTCTTTTGATAAACTGTTCTACCCTCCCCTAATCTATTTGGTTTATATGGGGATTACCCATAACAAGATTTTCTGAATTGGAATTAAGGAAATACAGTTTGCTAGCAGCTCCAGGATTCACTCACATATACCTTCCCAGCTTCACCAATAGAGAAATAGGGGACATAAAGAGAGTCAGAGAATAAAGATGAAACAAAGAGCAGCAGAGAATGAAGGTAAAGAGTGAAGATCCCGTGGCATTTTCAAACTCTAATTCCAATTATTCCTGAATCCATTAATATCTTTGGCCCTTTCACAGATTGCTTGCATAAGCCAATAAATTCCACTCTTGCCTTATCTAATTTTGGGTTGCAAAGTGAAAGAAACCCAACATGTGAATACTGATTAATATATCTTATTTTAATAATCCCGAAATGATCAGACATTTATCTTCTTGAACCTTCAGCTCACAGACTGGTCTTAATCAGACTAATTGGGCTTAATTTAAAGGTCGACTTTCACCTAAAAAGAGAAAGAGGATGCACTAAAAAATTATGTCAGGTGCTTTACAGAGAAGGTTTTAAAAATTGTCATTTCACCTTCACGATGATCTTTCAATGATATTTCCATATTGCATATCAGGAAAACAAGGCTCAGGGAAGTTAAGAAAGACTTTTCAAAGGTTGCCCAACTAGTAGTGATATAACTACAAATGGTTTCAAAGCACTAGGCTAAAAAAGGAGAAAGGCCCAGACTTTAAACTTCCCCCAGGTATTTTGCATCTCAAACCCTGACCCTGAAGACTCTGTGAAGTCGTATTTAACGCCCTGTAGTTACTTTTGCATTTATAGGTTACCCAAGGGTAACTGTAAAATGAGTCCATCTTGCACTCATAAAACTATGAAAATGCATGTAGAAGTCATAGAGGAGCACTTCAGATCTCCCTCCAAGAAAGCATTCACCATTCCACTGTAAGAAATGCAGTTAACTGACAGTTTCTAGCTTTGGAGCTAATGCTACACTTCAAAAGAAGCTGATGACAGAACACAACAGACTTTCTGACTGGTCATATCCATCCAGAGTGGGACTCCTCTAATGATAGCTCTCCCTGTTCTGGGGCTCCCCACTAGGTTGGTCAAGACTTTGTCATATTTGCATGGCAGTCTGAAGTTTAAAGTCCAGGCCAAAGCTTCTTTCCAGCTTTCTGCATGTATCAGATCAGCATTATGGTCTGAAGGCTTTGCCTGTACAATCTTGCTCCCTCTATTGTCCCTTTCATAGGCATTTATATCCCCCCACCAACAAACTTCTTGTACTTTTAACTCAACCTCAGCTTGTTTCTTGGAACACCCACTAGCACATTAAACAGTAAATGAAAGAGCAAGAGAAGTAGGATTAACGTGAAAATCATTCTTAAGACATATTTTCCTACAGATAAGGTAGCTGTGGTAGAGCTATGTAATTCTAGTTCAGTAAAGCAGATTGTGCTGAATATGCCAAATGGCTTCTCTTAGCTGGAGGAAGCACCTCTCTGAGACCTGTCAGGCACTAAGATTTATGGAACCATTTCTATCTTAGTGATCCAGTCCCTCTTTATGAGGATGATTGCTTTGCAGCCCTGCCATAGATATTTACCATCAGGGCCATTATAGCCCACTGAGTCATCCAGGAGAGAAATCCAAGTTGATAATTAACATCCTGAGGAAGGTAATTGTGAAACACTTAAGCATGGGGCTATAACTTCTGGCTCAGTGTCAGTAAGGACAACCTGTAGGGCATATCATACTTAATGGTTAGTAGCTACCTAAAATGTTTATAAAACCCCAAAGCATATTTTTTTCACTATGTGCAAGAGCTGCAGATTATGTCCTTTTGACCTATTTTGTATTTTCATTCCTATGTAAAC
Source organism: Sciurus vulgaris (assembly GCF_902686455.1). Classification (NCBI taxonomy): domain Eukaryota; kingdom Metazoa; phylum Chordata; class Mammalia; order Rodentia; family Sciuridae; genus Sciurus; species Sciurus vulgaris. The sequence continues at coordinate 99,987,180 of NC_136471.1, read as the reverse complement.
AATAATCATTTGGGAGTGGTGAAACATAATTCTTCCACTTATTAAGAGATTTTATATGTCCATGGTGTGTTCTTCCAAAAAGGAAACTTACAGGACAGGAACTTTTCTCCTTCCACTCATGGTACACTTTTCAATTTTAATTATATAGGTGATTCCCTTCTTACTTTGGAGTTAATGGAAAGTGATGGATAAACACACATCCCAGTTCATAGACAGAATGAAAGGGGTTGAGGTTAGATTTTTTTCAAGTAGCACCCTTCAAGTGAAGGGGATAACATATTTAGAGACAAGGCAACTACTTACCTAATAGTCTGAGTCTTCCTAAACTGCTATGCCAGTTTCAAACATTGATGGATTAAATGTAACTCTGTTACCCCTAGAATGACTTAATTTCATCCCTCATTTCTCATCACTTCCTCTCCTACGTTACCATATGTGTGTTTTCACTTTATTTTTTTTGGCCATGTACAGAAAATGAATGGTTTTTACCATAGCATAATGGCATCATGCAGGTCCTCTGGTAAACAGACAACAAGTATGAGTAAGGAGTGTTTTATGGTTTAGATATGAGGTGTCCCCCCAAAGCTCATGTGTTGGTCCATGAAAGAACCATCAGAAGTAAAAACAAAAAAATCAGGTCATGAGAGCTTTAACCTAATCGGTACATTAGTCCAATTGAGTAGACTAACTGGGCAGTAACTCTAGGCAGGTAGGGTGTGACTGGAGGAGGTAGGTCACTAGGGTCATGCCTTTGGGGTTTATATTTTGTTCCTGATCAGTAGAGCTCCCCGATTCCTTGTTGCCATGTCCCAAGTTGTTTTCCTCTACCACGCTCTTCCACCATGATACTCTGCCTCACTTGGCCCAGAGCTGTAAAGTCATCTGTGGACTGAAATTTCTGAAACATGCCCTAAATAAACTTTTTCTCCTCTATGTTGTTGCTAGGTCTTTTGATCACAGTGTTGAAAAAGCTGACTAAAACATAGTGCAAGGCTTATATTGGGAATAATTCCTGTGAAAGATAAATGGGGGAGAAGCAGGTTAGACAGATTTCAGACCACAATGCTGATTGGACCTATGTGAAAAGAAAGTAAGGAAGCAGCATCTAGAAGGCACAACCTCAGGATACACTGCTCATATGACAAATCTCAGCAACACAATGGATTACACTGAAGCAAAGGTTGTCCATTAGCAAAGCCCCACATTGGGCAAAATCAACCAGGCCCTAGAGTATCCCACAATGCTCAGTTTCAGTCACTGTCTGGAGGATGCCCAAGAAAAGCATGGTCTTAACTCAGATGTTACAGTGGGTCCCAAACATGCTACAGGTGGAGACTGTCAACTAGCAGACTTAACTCACAGTTAATCATGTGGTTATTTATTGAAGGGAGACCCAAGCAGCACACTTCAATGGCTACCACAATAACCTAGTCTATCAGGACTTTGACACTAAACAGAAAATTTTTATTTCAGTCATATGACATATGCTTTGTAGATTGACTAGTTCTAAGTTTAGGGCCAAAGTTAAGAAAGCAGTCATTCGGAGCATTACCAGTAACTGTGGTAATGTGGAATCATTTTCACACTGATAAAAGCTCATAATTCATTGGCCAAAATGGGTCACATGGTCCTACCCAACCACTCATGGACAGGAAATTCAGTCCTACCATGTGTGGAGAGACTGAAAACAGCAACACCAATGATTACAATGGTAAACAAATTGGTTAAATTCCCAGAGTCTCCTTTACATTCTACTCAAGGGGTTTTATTATTGATGACTTGCAAGTAATGATTTCTCTTTTCTATTTGTAGTAGTAGAGGCATTATATCTCCTTGTTTTGTAAGGAATACATCAAATATTCCCTTTTGGTTATTTGGAAACAGGGCAAAAAGGAGCTCAGTGTTTGAAGAAGCATTGGAGCTCTTTTGACAATTGGAGCAGAATCACCTAGACTCCCCACACACCTAACCCCCTGCCTATTTCCACTTATTATGAAACTAAGTTTTCTGAAAAAATGATGGAAAATTCTCCATTTCAATGCAGCCATTCTGTCAGTTTCTTCCCTGTAGTTTTCTCACCCCCAGACTTAAGTAACCTTCAGTCAGTGGGGTTTAGATTGAAGGACTGGCTGAGCAGTAGACCATGTGAATATTCAATATCATCTCCACCCCAATCAATATGGGCATTATCATTGGGAAGAATAATTGATACAGTTCAGTTTATTCTGAGTTATTTCCCAAAAGATTCCTTACTCCCTCATTGAATCTTAGTGACTCCTACCTCCACAAAATTGAGACATGAGGTTCACATAGACTCCTACCTCCACAAAATTGAGACATGAGGTTCACATAGACTGTCACCACACATACAGACATCATTGCTATGGTTTGAATGTATTTTTTCCCTGGCAAACCTTATGTTGAGTCAATTCCCCAATGCAACAGTACTAAGGTGGCAAAGGCTTTAAGAAGCATTTGGGGGCTGGGGATATAGCTCAGTTGGTAGAGTGCTTGCCTCGCAAGCACAAGGCCCTGGGCTCAATCCCCAGCACTGGAAAAAAAAAAACATTAAAACATTTGGGATCATAAGGGATCCACCCCTCCTAAGTGGATTAATGCTTCTCTTTGGAGACTGGGTTACTTCTCTTCAGCCTGGATTAGGTCTCACAGAACTGGATTGGTTACCACCAGCTGAAGTTATTATAAACCATGTTTGGCTGACTCAGCTCAATTTCTATTGCTTTATTCCTCTCCTCACATGACCATGTACATAAGTCTCTTGCACATGTTCTTGCCATATGATGTTATCTGCCATGAGACCTAACCAGAAGCCTACACTGCAACATACTCTTAGACCCCCCCTAAATACTGAGAAAATAACCTTATTTTCTTTATAAAGTACCCAGCCATGGGTATCCTGCTATAGCAATAAAAACATGGACTAAGATAACCATATTGACTCCTGCTTAGTGAAATGAAGTGGCTGGACTATGGGAGTAAAAAGTGAGGGGCAAGCACCCCATCACTTGAGGGCAGGAGGGGCCCTGTTTTATTCAGCCTTTTTGCTGCTGTGACTAAATGATCTGACCAGCACAATTATAGAGGAGGAAAGGTTTATTTGAGGGCTCACAACTTCAGAAGTCTTAGTCCATAGAATGCCAGCACCATTCCTTGGGGCCCAAGGTGAGTCAGAACATCATGGTGGAAGAGCATGGTAGAGGAAAGCAGGTGGCATCAGCAGGAAGCAGAGAGAGAGAGAGACTCCACTCTCCATATACAAAATATATACCTAAGCCACACCCAACGAAGTACTCCCTCCAGTCACACCTCAACTGCCTCAAGTTACCACTCAGTTAACCCCATCAGGAATTAATTCACTGATTAGGTTAAGATTCTCGCAACCCAATCATTTCTCCTCTGAACCTTCTTGTATTGTCTTGCACATGAGCTTTTGGGGGACACCTCACATTCAAACCATAATAGATCCCATGTCTCTACTTCTCCCCAGCATTTAGACAACATTCTCTCATATCCACTGTCTGCATGACACTAATCAGTTGTGACTACAAAAGGCAAGTGGCAAATAGGGCAATGCTATCTTCCTAGGTATGTGGTAGGGGACATGGCATATTGGAAGCACAGGTGACAATGGGAAGGTAGCAAATATATTGGAAAGTACACTGACACATGTATTAGTAAACAGGTATTTTCCTTTTGGGTGCTATAAATTTCAGACAAAGTTTGCAAAGAGGCAGAGTGAAAGAAAATTTGGGTTATTATTTTAGAAACTGATTTTTAAAAGATTAAAAACAGCTTGTTACTCGAAGATACAGCTGACCTCAGAATAAGCAGATGCATCTCTACCATCAGGAGACAGTTTTAGAAAGGATTCCCCCTTGTTAGCTCAAGTTTATTCTTATCCCTAAGCACAAACTTCCTAGGGGATTTGGACACTGGCTGATTGCAGAATTGCATATATTGAGAGCCAGAGTAGCATAATAGTGGGGAAGACAGACTTTGTAGCCAGTCTGCCTGTGTTGAAAAACTATGACTGACATTTAACTAGCTGTGTGCTAGTATGAAATTTACTTAGCCTCTCTAAGTCTCAATTATTGCTATTCAACAGATGAAGTAAGGATGCCTAATTCACCAAACTATAATGAGAATTACACAGGAATATATGAAATGTGCTTTAGCACAGGTCTTGGCACCTAATCACACAAAATATATTTGCTTTCAACACTGTTATTTCATTTTAAGACTGGCATAGTAGAAATCAGAAATCTATTATTTAGATTTTAGACTCGGTTTAAATTGCTTTGAAATTTTGTTCTAAAGGATATTGTTTACTTGAGTATATTTTTATGAGTTGTTTACACATATGTGCAGTGTAGGGAAAGAAAAAACTGGTTTCCCACTATCCTTCTAGGTTTTTTGGTTAGGCTACTAATTAAGTTGATATAACAGATTAATAGGAGAAAAACCATATTTAATTACACATGCATGGAAGTTGTACAAAATATGAAACTCAAAGAGCGACCAGTTGATAAAAGCTTATAAAGCATTCTGAGCTACAGAAAGGAACAGGGGCTGGGGATTTCTGGGAGTAATGCAGACATGTTATGATGTATAGTAAATAGAGGTTGTCTTGTTATGCAGATAAAAGTCTCTCAGGTAATAAAAGTTGTCTGGAGCAGCCTTCTTCCTAATACAAATAATTTTACTAATGGAGATTTCCTTTATAGATGTAAATTACTTTCACAAAAGTACAGTTTTTCCAAAATAACTCCTGCATCTGCTGTTCCTCAGAATAACCAGCCCAAAATATGCGAAAAAACTATTTTGGGGTGTCATATTCTAGTCTCCTACAGTCATATTTTGGGGTGGTATCCTGAGCCCCCAAAGCAGAAATCCATAGGTGTACTTGATGTGGTTAAGAACCACCATCTTAACATCTTATGGAAAACAAGCTCCAGGCAAAGCAGAACTGGAAGATTATGGTACAGTGCTGGCATCTGGTGGCAGCAAACCCTGAAACAAGGAATTGAGGTTCTCTCAATTACTGCATCTGGAATGGTTCAACACCTATCGAAAGTTGTTGGTTGGCTATGTTTTACACCTAATTCAAGTTCTAAAATATAAATCAGTCTTAGGCTTCTTATAGAAAGTTAACTCCAAATGATTAACATATAGAAAGATATTTAGCACCCCTAAAAACAAAGAAATGAAAACTAAAACAATACCAGTTTACACACAGATTATAAAATGTTAAAATGTCCATTAAGGTCATAGCCAGATACCTAAGGCCACGCCCACCTGCCCCCCCCCAATGCAGCTGGATGCCAGTGCACCCACACCCTGCGCTATGGCATTCCAGCTTCTTTGGAGACTGGTGCAGATATTTTGAATTATCCCTGAGGATACCATCATTGGAGGGGCAGCTCCCCTCCTGAGACACCTACAGTACCCTTTGACAGGTACTGCACTCGCATGGAGATACTGAGGAATGGGAGGTTTCAGTGGTGGATGATTGTGAACCATAGCTTTTCTTTTTGTTTTAATTTTAAATTGTTTATTTCTTTCTCACTCTATTTTCCTTTTATTTACCTATTCCCTTGAAGTCTCTTTCTCCCTTTTCTCATGCTAAAAACCAAGTTTTTTGATCCCGCTCTCACTCTTCCCTTGATCAAGTACCTCTATTAACTCACTTTTCCCATTAACAGTTACATCCTACACCCCTCCCCATCCTCTTCGTCCACCACTAGAAGTTGTAAAAACATTGCAAGCCTATTGGCTCTACTGTAGATAGTGAACAAACTCATCCTGTTTATTATAATACTGTTAAAGGCTTATAGGGCTATCTGGTTTAGGGCTGTATATTGATTGTATTGGGCGCTGATAATATTGATCTCTCCCACAAAGGAGAGGTATTAGAAACCTGCAGGGTCACAATAAGCCTACAGGGGGGAAGCTGCAGTACCTCAGATCTTTACTTAGAGGGGAATATACAAAAATATGAAAAACAGGAGAAGAAAGTGTTATTAACAAACCAAAATGCTATTTTGATAGAACCAAATGACAGCATAGCAGTAGAAATGACAGGAAAGAGTTTAAAATCTGCACAATTAAAATGATCCCGTGAAGCAAAAGATGAGATAAGAGCAAATACAGGCAATGTATAATCACTCCAATAAACAGTTAAAAGAGCAAATGCAGGAAGCAAAACAGCACTTCAATAAAGAGAGTTTCTGAAAAAAAATACTTAAAATGCAAGAAACAATAAACCAAATTAAAAACTCAATAGAAAGCATCACCAACAGAATAGATCTCATGGAAGACAAACTCTGACAATGAAGACAAAATATTTAATCTTGAAAATAAAGTTGACAAAAGTGAGAAGATGGTAAGAAATCATGAATGGAAACTCCAAGGATTATGGGATATTATGAAAAGACCAAATTAAGAACTGAGAGGAAGGCAGAGATACAAACCAAAGGAATGAACAACCTGTTCAATGAAATATCAGAAAATTTCACAAACCTGAAAAATGAAATGGAAAATCAAATACGAGAGGATTACAGAACACCAGATGCACAAAATTACAACAGATCCACACCAAGGCACATTATAATGAAAATACCTCACATATGAAATAAAGATAGGATTTTAAAGGCTGTGACAGAAGTGTCAAATTACTTATAAGGGGAAACCAATATGAATATCAGCAGATTTATCAATCCAGACCCTAAAAGCAAGAAGGGCCTGGAACAATATATTTCAAGCTCTGAAAGAACATGGATACCAACCAAGAATCCTATACCCAGCAAAACTAACCTTCAGATTTGATGATGAAATAAAACCTTTCCATGATAAACAAAAGTTAAAATAATTTACAAATAGAAAGGCTGCACTACAGAACATTTTCAGCAAGATATTTCAAGAGGAGGAAGTGAAAAACAACAGTACAAGTCAGCAAAGGGAGGAACTAGCCTAAAAGAAAAGTCAAAGGAGAAACCAAATCAAGGTAAAAACCAAAAATAAGCTAAAATGACCAAGAATACAAATCATATCACAACACTAACCCTGATATTAATGGACTAAACTCACTAATCAAAAGACAGAGTGCCATATTGGATTAAAAAGAAAGACTCAACAATATGCTGCCTTCAAGAGACTCATCTCATAGAAAAATATCCACAGACTAAAGATGAAAGGATGGGGAAAATATACCATGCACATGGACTCAGTAAAATAGCAGGGGTGTCCATCCTCATATCAGATAAAGTAGACTTTAAACCTAAATTCGAAGGGATAAAGAAGGACATTCCATACTGCTCCAGGGAACCATAAAACAGCAAGACATATGATTTTAAATATTTATGCCCCAAACAATGGAGCATCTATGAACAAACCCTTCAAATTTTAAGAATCAAATAGAACAAAACACAATAATAGTGGGTGACTTTAACATACCACTCTCACCACTGGATAGATCCTCCAAACAAAAACTGAACAAAGGAACTATAGAACTAAGTAAGACAATCAATGGTATAGACTTAATAGATTGTATACAGTGTTTCATCTATCAAGTGAATACAGTTTCTTCTCAGCAACTCATGGATCCTTCTCCAAAATAGACTATATGCTATGCCACAAAGAAGCCATTCATAAATACAAAAAATAGAGATACTACCTTGTATTCTATCAGACCATAATGGAATATGATTATAACTCAGTGATAAAATAAACAAAAACTACTCCTATACCTGGAGACTAAATAATATACTACTGAATGATGCAACGATAACAGAAGACATCAGGGAGGAAATAAAATTCTTGGAGGTAAATGAGAACAATGACAAAACATATCAAAATCTCTGGGACACTCTGAAAACAGGACTAAGGAAAGTTCATTACACTGACCTCATACATTAAAAGAATAAAAAGTCAACAACTAAATCACCTAACATTACATATCAAAACCCTAGAAAAAAGAACAAATCAATACCAAAAAGACAGGAAATAATAGAGTTGAAATGAATGAAACTGAAACAAGAGAAACAATTCAAAAAATTAAAAAGTTGGTTCTTTGAAAAAATAAACAAAATTGTTAAACTCTTAGCCACACTAATGAAAAGGATAGCGAAAACTCAAATTAGAATTTGTGATGAAAAGGAAAGATCATGACAGACACCATTGAAATACCTAACATAATTAGAAGCTACTTTGAAAATCTGTACCACAAAAAAATAGAAAATATCAGAGACATTGACAAATTTTTAGAGACATATGATCCTCCCAAATTGAATCAGGAAAACACACAATTTAAACAGATCAATTTCAAGCACCAAAACAGAAGTAGCCATCAAAAGCCTAACAACCAAGAAAAGACCAGGACCAGATGGATTCTCAGCTGAATTCTACAAGACCTTTAAAGAACTCATTCCAATACTCCTCAAAGTATTCCAGGAAATAAAGGAGGGAACCCTTCCAAACTCATTCTATAAAGCTAATATCACTCTGAAACCAAAACCAGACAAAGATGAAGTTTTCTGAAAGAAAACTTCAGACCAATATCCCTCATTAACATAGATGCAAAAATCCTTAACAAAATTCTGGCAAATCACATACAAAAACATTAAAACCACAGGTTGGTTCAACATCTGGAAATTAGTAAATGTAATTTATCATATCAATAGACTTAAAGAATCATGATTATTTCAATAGATGCTGAGAAACTGTTTGATAAATACAGCATCCCTTCATGCTCAAAACACTAGGAAAAATAGGGATAGTAGGAACATACCACAACATTGTAAAGGCTATCTATGCTAAGCCCATGGCCAATATCTTTCTAATGGAGAAAAACCAAAAGCATTCCCTCTAAAAGCTGGAACAAGGCAAGAATGCCCTCTTCACCACTTCTATTCAATGTAGTCCTTGAAACATGAGCCAGAGTAATGAGACAGACCAAAGAAATTAAAGGGATATGAATAGGAAAAGAAGAACTCAAACTATGACTGTTTGCCACCGACATGATTCTAAATTTAGAGGATTCAAAAACTCCACCAGAAAACTTCTATAACACATAAGTGAACTCAGCAAAATAGCAGGATATAAAATCAATATGCATAAATCTAATGCATTTCTATTTATAAATGATGATTCTTCTGATAGAGAAATGAGGACAACCACTCCATTCACAATAGCCTCAAAAAAAATACTTGGGAATCAATCTAATGAAAGAGGTAAAGACCTCTATGATGAAAATTACAGAACACTAAAGAAATTAAAGAAAACCTTAGAAGATGGAAAGATCTCCCATGTTCTTAGATAGGCAGAATTAATATTGTCAAAATGGCCATACTACCTAAAGTGCTATACAAGTTCAATGCAATTCCAATTAAAATCCCAATGACATGCTTTATAGAAATAGAGGAAGCAATCATGAACTTCATCTGGAAGAAGAGACCTTGAATAGCCAAAACAATCCTGCATAGAAAAAGTGAAGCAGGAGGTGTCACAATACCAGACATTAAACTATACTACAGAGCAATTGTAAAAACAGCATGGTATTAGCACCAAAATAGACAGGCAAACCAATGGTACAGAATAGAAGACCCAGAGACAAACTCAAAAATACAGTTACCTCATACTAGACAAAGGAGCCAAAAACATACCATGGAGAAAAGATACCCTGTTCAACAAATGGTGCTGGGAAAACTGGAAATCCATGTGTAGTAAAATGAAATTAAACCTCTACCTCTCACCCTGCACAAAACTCAACTCAAAAGGGATCAAGGACTTAGGAATTAGACCAGAAACCCTGCCTCAAACAGAAGAAAAAGTAGGCTCAAATCTTCATCATGTTGGCTTAGGATAAGACTTTCTTAACAAGACTCCCAAAACACAAGAAATCAAAGCAAGAATCAATAAATTGGATGAATTCAAACTAAAAAGCTTTTTCTCAGCAAAGGATACAATTAATAACGTGAAAAGAGCCTACAGAGTGGGAGAAAATCTTTTCCACATGCACTTCAGATAGAGCATTAATCTGCAAAATTTATAAAGAATTTACAAAGTTTTACACCAAAAATTCAAAGAACCCAAACAATAAATGGGCCAAGGATCTGGACAGACACTTTACAGAAGATATACAGGCAATTAAATATATGAAAAAGTGTTCAACATCTCTAGTAATGAGAAATGCAAATTAAAACAACTCTAAGCTTTCATCTTACTCCAATTAGAATGGCTATTGTCAAGAACACAAGCAATAATAAATGTTGGCATGGATCTGGTGAAAAAGGCACACTTTTGCATTGCTGGTGGAGTTGCAAATTGGTGCAGCCACTCTGGAAAGCAATATGAAGATTCCTCTGAAGACTTGGAATGGACCTACCTTTTGACCCAGTTGTCCCAGTCCTCAGTTTATACCCAAAGGACTTAAAATTAGCAATACTACAGTAATGTTGTCACATCAATAGATGCCCTTCAACAGATGAATGGATAAAGAAACTGGTACATATACACAATGGAATATTACTCTGCCATAAGGAAGAATATTATGACATTTGCAGATAAATGGATGGAATTGGAGAATATCGTTCTAAGGGAAATAAGCCAATCTCCCCAAACCAGAGGCTGAATGTTTTCTCTGATACGTGGATGATGATATATAATGGTGGTGGGGGAGTGGGTGTGAGAGAAGAATGGAGGAACTTTAAATTATGTAGAAGGAAATGAGAGGGAGGAGGGGATGGGGGTATGAAAGATGGTGGAATGAAATAGACATTACCCTATATACATGTGTGATTACACAAATGGTATGAATCTACATCATGCACAATCATAGAAATTAAGAGATGTACAGATATACCCCATTTGTGTACAATGAATCAAAATGCAGTCTGTAAAAATAAAATTTAAAAACATACTTCCATTTTATCTGTTGTTTGCAACATATTTAAGTTTATATTATGTTATCTAAAAAGATGTGGATTTTTATCTTCCCTATTAAAGCATCTGTAGAAAATTATAAAGAAAACAAAAATTACAATAGTACTAATTGGTGACAAGAATGTAGCAAAAAATGGGAATGCTATAAAACTGCTGTCCAAATTGGAAAGGCCATTTTGCTGTACCAGTAGAAATTTAGCAGTGGATAGCCAAAGTGAAGATGTGCACAACCTATAGCTCAGCAATTCTAATTCAGAGTATATATTCTAGACATCAGGAAATGCCTGTACTCAAGGAGATGTGTTACAAGGATACAAATAATACATGGCATGGATACAAATAATACATAACAGCATTCTTTGTAATAGCCAAAAAAAAAAAAAAACCTGGAATGATACCAAATGTTTGGCATCAAGAAGATGGCTAATTTGTCATATGCATATGCTTAAAAGCATAGAGTCATAAAATTGAATGAACTAGAACCACATATATCAAAAGAGAAATCTTGAAAATAGTAAAAGATGCAAACTTCAGATTAACACATGATATACTATTGATGTGAATGTTAAAAACACAAGAAAATATATTTTCAAAAAAATTAACATTTAACAAGATATCAAATCATAAAATGGGAGGAACCCCACCAACTTCAAGGCAGTGGTTATCTTTGGGAAGGAATAAAAGAAATTGGGACTGGGGAGGTAGATAAAGGGAGTTTATATTTGAAATGTTTCTTTTCTTTTTTTATTTATTGTAAACAAATGGGATACATGTTGTTTGTCTGTTTGTACGTGGGTTAAAGGCATACCATTTGTATAATCATAAATTTACATATGATAATGTTGTTTGATTCATTCTATTATTTTTTCCCTTCCCCCCACCCTCCCATCCTTCTTTTCCCTCTAAACAGTCTTTTCTTCCTCCATTCTTGTCCCCCTCCCTAACTCTAACCCTAACCCTAACCCTAACACTAACTCGCCCCACCCTCCCCCTTATGTGTCATCATCCACTTATCAGCGAGATCATTCGTCCTTTAATTTTTTGAGATTGGCTTATCTCACTTAGCATGATGGTCTCCAATTTCATCCATTTGCCTGTAAATGCCATAATTTTATCGTTCTTTGTGGCAGAGTAATATTCCATTGTATATATGTACCACAGTTTCTTTATCCACTCATCAATTGAAGGACATCTAGGTTGGTTCCACAATCTGGCTATTGTGAATTGAGCAGCTATGAACATTGATGTGGCTGTATCTCTGTAGTATGCTGATTTTAAGTCCTTTGGGTATAGACCAAGGAGTGGGATAGCTGGGTCAAATGGTGGTTCCATTCCAAGTTTTCTAAGGAATCTCCACACTGCTTTCCAGAGTGGCTGTACTAATTTGCAGCCCCACCAGCAATGTATGAGCGTACATTTCTCCCCACATCCTCACCAACACCTGTTGCTTGTATTTTTGATAATCGCCATTCTAATTGGGGTGAGATGGAATCTTAGGGTGGTTTTGATTTGCATTTCTCTTATTACTAGAGATGTTGAACATTTTTTCATATGTTTGTTGATTGCTTCTACATCTTCTTCTGTGAAGTGTCTGTTCATTTCCTTAGCCCATTTGTCGATTGGATTATTTGTATTCTTGGTGTAGAGTTTTTTGAGTTCATTATAGATTCTGGAGATTAGTGCTCTATCTGAAGTATGATCGGCAAAGATATTCTCCCACTCTGTAGGCTCTTTCTTCACATTACTGATAGTTTCCTTTGCTGAGAGAAAGCTTTTTAGTTTGAATCTATCCCAATTATTGATTCTTGCTTTTATTTCTTGTGCTATGGGAGTCCTGTTGAGGAAGTCTGGTCCTAGCCCGACATGTTGAAGATCAGGACCTACTTTTTCTTCTATAATCTGCAGAGTCTCTGGTCTGATTCCAAGGTCCTTAATCCATTTTGAGTTGAGTTTTGTGCAGGGTGAAAGATATGGGTTTAGTTTCATTCTGTTGCATATGGATTTCCAATTCTCCCAGCACCATTTGTTGAAGAGGCTATCTTTTCTCCATTGCATATTTTTGGCGCCTTTGTCTAGTATTAGAAAGTTGTATTTATTTGGGTTTGTGTCCGTGTCCTCTATTCTGTACCATTGATCTACCTGTCTATTTTGGTACCAATACCATGCCATCTTTGTTACTATTGCTTTGTAATAAAGTTGAAGTTCGGGTATTGCGATACCCCCTGCTTCATTTTTCCTGCGAAGGATTACTTTAGCTATTCTGGGTTTGTTATTCTTCCAGATGAATTTCATGATTGCTTGCTCTATTTCTGTAAGGTTCATTGGGATTTTAATTGGAATTGCATTGAATCTGTATAGCACTTTTGGTAGTATGGCCATTTTGACAATATTAATTCGGTCTATCCAAGAACATGGGAGATCTTTCCATCTTCTAAGGTTTTCTTTAATATCTTTCTTTAGTGTTCTGTAGTTCTCATTGTAGAGGTCTTTCACCTCTTTTGTGAGATTGATTCCCAAGTATTTTATTTTTTTCGATGCTATCATGAATGGGGTAGTTTTCATAATTTCTCTTTCTGAGGATTCATTACTTATGTATAAAAATGAATTGGATTTATGAGCATTGATCTTGTAACCTGCTACTTTATTGAATTCACTTATGAGTTCGAAAAGTTTTCTGGTGGAATTTCCTGGTTCCTCTAAGTATATAATCATATCATCCGCAAATAGGGATAGTTTGAGTTCTTCTTTTCCTATTCGTATTCCTTTAATTTCCTTGGTCTGTCTAATTGCTCTGGCTAGAGTCTCAAGAACGATATTGAATAGGAGTGGTGAAAGAGGGCATCCCTGTCTTGTCCCAGTTTTTAGGGGGAATGCTTTCAGTTTTTCACCATTTAGAATGATATTAGCCATGGGCTTAGCATAGATGGCCTTTACAATGTTAAGGAATGTTCCCACTATCCCTAATTTTTCTAGTGTTTTGAGCATGAAGGGGTGTTGTATTTTATCAAATGCTTTTTCTGCATCTATTGAAATAATCATGTGATTCTTGACTTTAAGTCTATTGATATGGTGAATTACATTTATTGATTTCCGGACGTTGAACCAACCTTGCATCCCTGGGATAAAGCCCACTTGATCGTGGTGCACTATCTTTTTAATATATTTTTGTATGCAATTTGCTAAAATTTTGAGAATTTTTGCATCAATGTTCATTAATGATATCGGTCTGAAATTTTCTTTCCTCGATTTGTCTCTGTCTGGCTTGGGTATCAGGGTAATATTGGTTTCATAGAATGAGTTTGGGAGGGTACCCTCCTCTTCTATTTCATGGAATACTTTGAGAAGTACTGGAATGAGCTCTTCTTTAAAGGTTTTGTAGAACTTGGCTGAGAACCCATCTGGTCCTGGACTTTTCTTTGTTGGTAGGCTTTTGATGACCTCTTCTACTTCATTACTTGAAATTGTTCTATTTAAATTGTGTATGTCCTCCTTGTTCAATGTAGGCAATTCATATGTCTCTAGAAACCTGTTGATGTCTTCGAAATTTTCTATTTTGTTGGAATATAGATTTTCAAAATAGCTTCTAATTATGCTTTGTATTTCAATCGTGTCTGTTGTGATATTTCCTTGTTCATTCTGAATTTTAGTGATTTGGGTTTTCTCTCATCTTCTCTTTGTTAGAGTGGCTAAGGGTTTATCAATTTTGTTTATTTTTTCAAAGAACCAACTATTTATTTTGTCAATTTTTTGAATTGTTTCTTTTGTTTCAATTTCGTTGATTTCAGCTCTGAGTTTAACTATTTCCTGTCTTCTACTACTTTTGATGTTGGTCTGTTCTTCTTTTTCTAGGGCTTTGAGCTGTAGTGTTAGGTTATTTATTTGTTGATTTTTACTTCTTTTATTGAATGCGATCCATGAAATAAATTTTCCTCTAAGTACTGCTTTCATAGTGTCCCAAAGATTTTGATATGATGTTTCTTTGTTCTCATTTACCTCTAAGAATTTTTTAATTTCTTTCCTAATATCTTCTGTTATCCATTCATCATGTAATAGCATATTGTTTAATCTCCAGATGTTGGAGTAGCTTCTATTTTTTACTCTTTCATTTATTTCTAATTTCAATCCATTATGATCTGATAGAATACAAGGTAGTGTCTCTATCTTCTTGTATTTGCTTACATTAGCTTTGTGGCATAATATATGGTCTACTTTAGAGAAGGATCCATGTGCTGCTGAGAAGAAAGTGTATTCGCTCTTGGTTGGATGGTATATTCTATAAATATCCGTTAAGTCTAAATTATTGATTGTGTTATTGAGATCTATGGTTTCTTTGTTCAATTTTTGTTTGGAAGATCTGTCCAGTGGTGAGAGAGGAGTGTTAAAATCACCTAGTATTATTGTGTTATGGTCTATTTGGTTTCTGAAATTGAGAAGGATTTGTTTGACGTACATGGATGAGCCACTGTTTGGGGCATAGATGTTTATGATTGTTGTGTCTTGCTGATTTATGGTTCCCTTAAGCAGTATGTAATGTCCTTCTTTATCCCTTCTGACTAGTTTTGACTTGAAGTCCACATTATCTGAAATGAGGATGGATACCCCAGCTTTTTTGCTGAGTCCATGTGCATGGTATGTTTTTCCCCATCCTTTCACTTTTAGTCTATGGGTATCTTTTTCTAATAGGTGAGTCTCTTGCAGGCAACATATTGTTGGATTTTTCTTTTTAATCCAATCTGCCAGTCTATGTCTTTTGATTGATGAATTCAGGCCATTAATATTCAGGGTTATTATTGAGATATGATTAGTATTCCCGGTCATTTGGTTCATTTTATTTATTTATTTATTTATTTATTTTGAGACGACTTGGTTCTTCATTTATTTGACAATTCCTTTAGGATAGTTCCTCCCATTGCTGATTTGTTTCTTTGTTTTTCATCTCTTCCTCGTGGAATATTTTGCTGAGAATGTTCTTTAATGCTGGCTTTCTTTTTGTAAATTCTTTTAGCTTTTTTTTTATCATGGAAGGATTTTATTTCATCATCAAATTTGAAGGTAAGTTTTGCTGGGTATAAGATTCTTGGTTGGCATCCATTTTCTTTCAGGGCTTGAAAAATGTTGTTCCAGGCCCTTCTAGCTTTTAGGGTCTGGATTGAAAAATCTGCTGATATCCGTATTGGTTTCCCCCTGAATGTAATTTGATTCCTCTCTCTTGCGGCCTTTAAAATTCTGTCTTTATTTTGTATGTTAGGTATTTTCATTATAATGTGCCTTGGTGTGGGTCTGTTGTAATTTTGTATATTTGGAGTCCTATAAGCCTCTTGTACTTGATCTTCCATTTCATTCTTCAGATTTGGGAAATTTTCTGATAGTATTTCATTGAATAGATTGTTCATTCCTTTGGTCTGTTTCTCTAAGCCTTCCTCAATCCCAATAATTCTTAAATTTGGCCTTTTCATGATATCCCATAGTTCTTGGAGATTCTGTTCATGATGATTTCTTACCATCTTCTCTGTTTGTTCAACTTTGTTTTCAAGGTTAAATATTTTGTCTTCAGTGTCTGATGTTCTGTCTTCCAGGTGTTCTATTCTATTGGTTATGCTTTCTATGGAGTTCTTAATTTGGTTTATTGTTTCCTTCATTTCAAGGATTTCTGTTTGTTTTTTTTCAATATCTAACTCTTTATTGAAATGATCTTTTGCTTCCTGTATTTGCTCTTTTAACTGTCGATTGGTGCAATCATTCAGTGCCTGCATTTGCTCTTGCATCTCGTCATTTGCTTCCCTGATCATTTTAATTATGTACATTCTGAACTCCCTTTCTGCCATTTTTTCTGCCATGCTGTCGTTGGGTTTCATTGATGTAACATCTAGATTTGTTTGCAGCATTTTCTTTCCTTGTTTTCTCATATTGTTCAGGTATCAGTTGACCGCTGTGATATTGCAGATTTCCTCTATTGTCTTATAATATCCCTGAAGATTTCTAGTATATCCCCTCTTATCCTTCAGTAGCCTGAAGTCTTGGAGGAAGTTGATAATGCGGTGCTCCACAAGGAAGCTGACTCCCTAGGGGTGGTGGCCTTCCAGTGGGGTATATTCCCTGCTAGTGGGCAGAGGTACCTTCACTTGCTGATGAATGGTCATCCAAAGGGGAAGTAGGATGTGGGCTGATGCAAGGCCAGTTTGGGCCTGTGTCTCTGATTTTACAGTCCTTTTGGGAGAACCTCACCCAACAGGGAGGACTCACCCGGTGGGGAGGTCTCACTGGTTGGTTTCCCTCCCACAGGTTCCGTTCAATTCACAACTACCGCCTGGGCTGGGCAGCCTTCTTCTGCAATGTTCCCAGGGACCCAGACCTACCTCCTGGGCCTGGAAGCCTCGCCCTTCGCAGACGAATCTCCTTAGGCTGCCTCTCCTCAGAGAAGCTGCCTGCAGTCCTGGAGCCTTCGCTCCGCCCCTCAGTTTGTCTGTGGGGCTCTTCCACCAAGAAGTCGCCTAGGCCCTGGGACCCTGCTCTGCACTTTTTGCCTGGCTATGCGGCCCCTCCTCTGAGCAGCCACCTGGAGCCCCTTACGATCGCTCCGAGTCCCAGTGACCCGCCACACGCCTTTTCCTCCGGCAGCCACCTGGTGTTCCGTGCGGTCGCTCTAAGTCCAAGTGACCCACCACGCACCTCCTTCTCCACCAGGCAGTCACCCAGAGATCTGGTGCGTTCGTCACGAGTCCCAGGAACTCACTGTGCACCTTCTCATCCCGACTGCCACCCATAGCCCTGGTGCAGTCACTTCGAGCCCAAGCACCCTGCCGCTCCTCCTCCTTCTCCAGACAACCCCCCCGTGTTCAGAAGCGGATGCTCTGGGTCCAAACCACTCACCACACTGCTCCACCGGATAGCCGCCCAGAGCCCTGGCGCAGCTGCTCCAAGTCCAAGCGACGTGCCGAGCCCGTATTTCTCCTTCTCCTCTGGGCAGCCCCCTGTGTTCAGGGGTGGTCGCTTTCAGTCCAAACAGCTCACCGCGCACCCTCTCCTTTGGGCAGCCTCCCAGAGCTCGGGTGGGTGGCGCCGAGTCCAAGCGCTGTGGTGAGCAGCCTCCTCTCCAATGCTCCCAGTTGTCTGCGTTCTCTGCTCCAGCGGGGGGAGGGGCATCTCGCCGGCAGCTCTACTTCACAAAGTTCCCTGCTTTCGGGGCTACCGCCCCGTCCGGGAGGCCTCCCCAATGGGAGACACTCACTCGGCTGCTTTGAGTTGGTCCCAAGTCTCTCTATATCTCCTCTTCTTGAGTCCTGAGTCCTGGAGCAACACGAAACGCAGCCACCCTCTAGTCCGCCATCTTGAATCTGAAATGTTTCTTAAAATTGACTATTTCTTCTATGACTGTATATAGATTGATATTTATTATATTTTCTGTCTTTCTGCACACATGCATCCATACACAGGAATATTCAACCCCAAAAAGGAATGAAATTCTGACACATGTTATAACATGGACAGACAATGAGGACATTGTTCACGGAAATCAGTGAGTCACAAAATAATATTACAGTACTCCACTCATATGAGGAACCTAGAATAGGTATATTCATGGACACACAAAGTAGAATAGAAGATATCAAGGGTTGGAGGGTGGCAAAGAGAATGAGAAGTTTGTTTGGAATGATGAGAAATTTCTGGAGATGAATGGTAGTGATGGTTGCACAACAATGTGAATGTCCTTCATACCACAGAATGTATACTTAAAATGGTTGAATGACAAGTTTTATTACACACAAACATGCACACAATTTTTTTTCCCCAGTACTGGAGAGTCACATCCCCAATCCTTCTTGAGACAGGGACTTTCTAAGTTGCTTAGGGTTTCCCCGAGTTGCTGAGGTTGGCCTTGAACTTGCAAACCTCCTACCTCAGCCTCCTGAGGCACTGGAATTACAGGTGTGTACCACCACACCTGGCTATAAAATATTTTTTACTGCAAAAACTAAATTTTAACACCCATAATCCAGGGATGTAGTTCAGTAGTAGAGTACTTGTCCAGCATGAACAAGGCCCTGGGCTCAAACCACAGCACAGAAAAAACAAAATAACAATCCAGTTGCTATCTTCTGGGTAATCATTCAAGTGTGACAGAGAAGTATACTACATCCACATCTGTTTGCAGTTGCAGTGCAGAAAATTTAGTAGGAAGGTGAGGAGATGGCTACAGGTTGGCATTTCAGCATTTCATTAGAGCTTTAGTAATAGCATGAAACCAAGGTTTAGGTTATGATAATTAAAGACTAGAACTATTTTATTTTATAAAATATAGGTTGGGACCAAGGGTGATTTTTTTTTTAATTCTGGAATATTTGCATATGTATAATGACATATTTTGGGGATAGAACCCAAGTATAAACATGAAGTTCATTTATGTTGCATATATACCTTATACACAGTCTAAAAGTAATTTTATACAATATTTTAATTATACCTCCATTTTGACTGATTTGTGGTATTATGTTGGCATTCAAAATTTTCAAACATTGAAGCATTTCAGATTCAGATTATGAATGCTTAATCTGTACTAGCCTTTTCAGACCTCTGACCAACAGGAAACTAGGGCCAGTTAGGCCTGTTTTTGAGCCAGGTCTACTTCTTTTACATATACAACCACCCCTCTGGAGGGAAGGTGCTATTTCCTTCAGTATCCTGAGTCTAGGATGCAGGAATGGGATGCCAGAAGGTGGCAGCAAAAGATCATTTCTACTGGAAAAGTTCTTGCACAAGATGCCCAGGACAGCAAGGAGGAGGCATACATTGTCTTTGACTACTAGCCCCCTATCTCATTTCAGGAGTGAACCTAGTGTAGCAACACCATGCCTACCAGGTCCAAGGTAATCAAGAGTCAATAACTCCAGAAAGGACATTCCAAATCGGGCAGCAGGGAGCAGGCAGCAGGCAGCAGGAGGGTGACTGGGAAAAAAAGGGAAACCTGACTGGCTAAACTCATTGAACACTTCCTATTTTCTTGACTTTACAGACCTACAGCTTGATAAAGAAATAACTTCCCTTGAGACAAAGTCTAGTGGGAGAGGGATGCTGGATGTTCTCAAAAAACAAAAGGAAGAGCAAGGTCCAAGACTTTTGGAATTAATACCCATGCTGGTATTTTCCTTCACCCTACAGGTCAATTTTTTACCCTTTTCCTTGCTACTTTCTGCCTACCCCAGTGGCTGATCTGAGTAAACTGGAAGCCAGAGGACAAAGGACCTTGTGAACGTGGTGGGGAGATCAGAAGGAAAAAGGTGAAAATGTTCAGGCTTATTACTCCCATGGCTCTTCCATGCCCTGTTCTTAGCCTGACCCTGTTACAGAAGGTCTCTGTTCCTCCCAAGGTATCTGCTCTACAGAATTTTCTCTAATTCTTATTACCAGAAACCACCCCTTCCCCCCATCTCTTCTGATCTAGTGGCAGTAGCAGCTGCTTCTAGTCTTGGCTTTCTGTACTATCTCTTGTCGCCTTCATCATCCCGCCTACATTTTAATTAAATCTCTTGCAAATAACACTTTCTTATGTGATCCTAATTGGTATGTACCGTCTGTCCATTGTTGGGACCCTGCCTGAAACAAAGGTGTTGTTTCATCCTCTAAGCTCAGCTGAAGATGAGGAGTGGCTGGAACAGCTTACATGGAGGACCTATGAGTAATTCAGTACTACCAGAAAATAAATTATAATACTAGGCATGGTAGTTCAGTTGAAGTTAAAAGTGAGTTAACATGAGACATGAGACTATCTTGATCTGCCACCCAGAATCTTGAACTCCTTTTGTTGTTGTTGTTGTTTATTCTTGATTTTTTTTAATTTAAAAAAATTTTTTTCATACATGTATACAGGGTAATAATGTCTGTCTCATTCTACCATCCTTCCCATCCTCAGGGCTCCACCCCTCCCCTCAACCCCCTCTGAATAATCCAAAGTTCCTTCATTCTTCCCTACCTACCCCCCACTATGAACCAGCATCTGCTTATCAAAGAAAACATTTGACCTTTCAGAATCTTGAACTCTTGCCTCATTAAGAACCATAGTTCTTAAAGGACAACAACCATTCTAATATTTAAGAATATTTAATGGAGCTTTCACACAACATAGGGAATTGGGACAGAGGTTAAGGCAGAAAGTTTGCAATATAGAAACCAGTCAGGGAAAATTTTTCACAATCTAGGCAAGTGAGGAGAATTAAAACCATGTTAATGGTTCTTGGGTTGCATTTGATAAATATTTGGGAAGCAAAAAATCAAGACTGTATATTCAAATATTAGGGTATCAAGGAATAAAATATAAACCACTAGAGGTTTAAAAACTACAAAATTGAATTAATTTCCCAGGCAAAGGATAGCATGCCAATGAAGAAACACACTGATTTGTTCACCAAGAGAAAAATACAGGGGATTTGAAAGTGAGGGGTGTTATAGTGGTTAATTGAGGAGTTAAAACTAGCACTTGGAATACAACAGAATGAATCCATAGGTATTACAGGTTTGGTTTACTCAATCATTCATTGGTAAAGAAAATATCAGTTAGGTTCAGTGTTTGGCTTACCAACAGCACTCTCAAAGCATGGTTTACTATCAGTTTCTGCTGGTTACAGTCAGTTCTAGTGATACACCATTTATTTTAATCTTCTAGGTACTGCTGCAAGTGGAATATCTCCCTTTGGTGGTGCTGGAGGGTGGAGGTCAAGAAAGGGGGAGGGGAGGTGATGAAAAAATTAAAGATTCTCAGGTTAACTTTCACAAGGAATTGGATAGGGATATCATTAACAACGATCCTGAATACAAGAAAATATTGTGAAGGGCAGGTGAGGAGCAACAAAGATGTCTGAATTTGAAGGATCAGTGACATGGACAAGTCTGTAATACAGAGCTCTGGACCAGGTTGAGTCATTTATATTGGAATAAGGCATCACACAAGAAATGCATGGAAGAAATAGGAGCATGAAGAGAGAAGGGCAATGGACAAAGATATATTGATGGTTAGTTTTATGTGTCAACTTGGGTGAGCCACAATGCCAAAATATTTGCTTGAACATTATTCTGTATACTTCTCTTATGGTGCTTTCGATGAGGTTAACAGTAAAACTGATGGACTTTGAGTAAAGCAGATTGCCATCCATAAAGTGGGTGGGGCTCATCCAATCAGTTGAAGGTCTTAATGAAGGAAAAGACTGACCTCCCCAATCAAAGAGGATTTCTGCCAGCCTGAAAGCCTTTCGACTTGAACTGCAAACTTTGGACTTGCCAGCCAGTCTCAACGAAGCTGTGAGTTCATTTCTTAAAATAAGTCTCTTTACATGTGCCCACATCCCATTGGGTCCGTTTCTCTGAAGAATCCTGATTAATAAATACATTTCTCAGGTCTTTTACTATTTATATTAAAGTGGGAAGACAATCTTATTCATGTGGAATGAAAAGTTTCTTTTCCTGGAAGGGACAGATACCCTTCACACGAAAAAAGTCAATCAAGCTTAATTCATCCCCCCCAACTCCATTGTCCCACCCTTCATCCTGGAAAGGGAGAACCAGTTTTCTTTTGCTAACAATTTTGACTCTGAAAAAGATATCAGATGATCATTCTGCAGGTAGGACCATCAGAACTGTTAAAAAGAAGAGACTCTCTCCTAAATGGATTTGTAAAAGAAAATAGAACGAGCTTCTCTACATCTGATCCTTGGGGAGGACAAAGTCATAGTTCAAGACCCTATTTTTCTGAATTGGTTTCTTGTGTTTGGAATTTCCACAATCTACCAGTGCTGGGGACTCAAACCCGGGTCTCGAGCTTGAGAGGCAGGCACTCTACGTGATGGGCTATATCACCAGCACAAGACCCTATTTTTCTAAGGAGAGATTTTACCATTCATAGGAAAATTGCTCAATCCTAGGCAGGTTGACTTGAGATTCAGGCAGCCAGAAGAAGATACAAGGAGCCACAGGGAAATCTGACATGACTTTGTTCAATGGGTGGGCAATCCATACAGCAGAAAGTCCCCATTCAATTTACATACAGGATTACAACAAATCTGGCAGCATGCCAAATATGACATCATGGTTATATAAGAAAGCATACATGCTATCGTTTGACTTATATAAGACATCTTAGTCATTGCTTCCTGGACATCCAGGTGAGGGAGCTTGATCAACTCCATTTGCCCAACACCACCCCTTCAGAGTTCCTTACCATAAAATCTATGCAATGTCTTCCATGAAGGTCCCTTGGCAAGGAGGGCAGAGTGCTGCACCCATAATCCACAACAGCAACATAGGGCACAATAGCAATTTACTAATACCCAAGATAAGCAAGACCCATTTCCATGGGGCCCTACCATTTTTGTAAGTTGTAACCTATTAAATGCTCAGTCTGATGAGTTTCAAGGGCTAGAGTTTGCAGTGTGTGGCTTACATTGTGGTACTCATCTGGTATAAATACACAACATTCAGTGCCTGTGAGGATACATACTCCACCTTGGGAGGCAGTCAGTGTATCAAGGGCCATCCAATTTGGCAACACTACTTTCCTCATTTGGTAAAGTCCTTCATTTAAGAGGGCAAGGAACTCATGGGTGGCACTAAGGGCTCTGGCTATATGTAGTGTCAGGGCTATAATCTTCATATCATTAAAAATGGTGGCCCTGTGGCAAGAACAAGGTTAAGGGGTAATATCACCATGGAGTACATTTCACATGCTGCCATTTCTTAGAAGTGTCCCAATTGGATAACTGCTTCGATAAGTTTATTAAACTTTTGCTGGGAAGTCCAACCTTCCCCAAGTGCATCAGCCAGGCCATATGATAGGTAAATATGGCCATCCATGTTGTCCACATACACATAAATATCCTAAGAGGACAGGGTAGGCACAACTACCATTTTGTGACTCCCAGGTATTAGAACCATTAATTATTATAGTGCATAAAGTTCATGGGGTCCACTTCATAGATACTCCTGCCCCCCTGTTTTCTACACACTGAAGTAGCTTTTGGTTAAGCTCTACAGCTTCCACAGGGAGCTATCCCAAGCCATCTCATACTGAATAACCTATAATAGGTCATAAGAATTTCAGCTACTGTCATATACCTTCAAGAATATAGTTCCTTGTATGAATCTACTGAGGGTCAGTCATGTCCCATGTTTACAACCAAGTCTAGTTAGAGGTTATTGCTGGGTTGATTTCTCATGGCAGCTCAGTGGCATCTCAGTGCATATTCAGCATGCAGACTGATTGGCAGTAGTGGTATATGTAAGCACCTAGCTGACTAGAACATTGGCCCATATGTTCCTAACAGCAAAAGGACAAGGCATTTACAGGTACTAACAAAGGCAAATCCTGTCCCTCTTGACAAAAGTACACTCTAATTTCAAATCCATGGATAATACCATTACAGGCAGCAATGGTTAACCTACCCAGTGGTACCACATCTTCAGAAGTGCTTCCATGCACTTCTGATTCAATATGCATTAGTAGGGGGGAACTCATAAGTGGTCTGAGGGATAATACAAAAGTACTGCTCAATGTTAATAGGAGGAGACATGGGATATCTGACCTTTAAGGTCGGGAGCCAGTACCCCCATTATCCATGGGGTTACATGCAGGTTAACTTCAATCCTTGTCTGAGGAGCTATAAATGTGACCCATCTCGTGCAAGGCTCTGTCCAGGTGGCTCCTTGACCTTTGTGTGTTGCT
The DNA here is from genome assembly GCF_902686455.1 of Sciurus vulgaris. Taxonomy (NCBI): domain Eukaryota; kingdom Metazoa; phylum Chordata; class Mammalia; order Rodentia; family Sciuridae; genus Sciurus; species Sciurus vulgaris. Next base: position 99,962,516 of record NC_136471.1, on the reverse strand, counting down.
TCAGGAGCCAGCAAGATGCTGTCTTGCCATCTAAAACCTGGCTTCAATAATTCATCTTATGTCTAAATTTGCAATTGTAGGGGCATAGCTACATGATGTAGCAAGGCTTCTACTGGGGCAGGGCCACCCCTCCTACTCTATTCATCAAGATATGGATACTCCAGAGTCTTTTGGTCCAACCAATTAGTGTTGGAGTGCCAGCAGCATGATACCGTCCTTGTTTTAAAATATCGTTATACTGCTCTATCATTCCCATTGCCTGTGGGTTATATGGTACATAGATTATCCTATGTGTTTGACCCATTCTTGTGTGTGCACCAGTGAAATGAGTCCCTTGGTCATTCTTTATCAATAATGACTGGTCAAATGCTGCACATAAGCATTCCAGAACTGTTATCACTGCTCTCTGGTTAGGGTGCCACACTGGGAAAGCAGCCAAGAGCCTGGTTATAGTGTCTACACAATTAATTACATATGTATACCATTCAGAGCTAGGGATGGGCTCTGTAATGTCCACTTGCCACCTGGTTAGGGGCAGTCACCACAACACTACGCCCATGTCAGCTCTTGCCCATTAGGGATATTCCTGGGAGCAAGCTGTACAAGATGCACATACATCTTATATTTCAGCCAATGTCACTGGTAGACCCCAGGTCTTTACTATAACCCACATAGTTTATTGACTGGCATGCATTTATGCAGTCACAGAACCTCCTCACATCCAGTAGATGAAGCATTCAGGACTTGAGATTCAGGGAGCCTGAAGAAGAAACAAGGAGCCACAGGGAAATCTGACATGACTTTCTAGTCAATGCACTTTGGTCAACATGTCAGTGTCATCACTGCTGGGGGAGGTCAATGGTGCAAGTCCCATGGCTGCTGGCCTAACTCCCAAAACTCCTATCACAGAACTTGCCCCCACAGTGGATGTTACAAATTAGATATTAGATGTCCCCTAAAAGCTCATGTGTGAGACAATGCAAGGAAGTTTAGAGGTGAAATGATTGGGTTATGAAAGCCTTAAACTCATCAGTGCATGAATCCACCAAGAGTGATTAACTGGGTGGTGACTGTAGGTAGGCAGGTTGTGACTGGAGGAGGTGGGTCAATGGGGTGTGTCTTTGGGGTTTATATTGTCTGTGGTGAGAGGAGCTCTCTCTGCTTCCTGGTTCCATGTCCTGAGTTGCCTTCTTCCACACTCTTCTGCCATGATGTTCTGTCACATCTTGGGCCATAGCAATGAAGTTGGCCTTTTATGGACTGAGACATCTGAATCCATGAGCCTCAAACTCTTCCTTCACTAGTTGTTCTTTTCAGGTCTTTTGGACGTAGCAGTGAATAAACTGAAACAGAAATTGGTACCAAGAAGTAGGATCATTGCTGTGACTAACCTGACCATGTAGTTCAGAAGCTTTTGGAGCTTTCTAGAATTTGAAGAAGGAATTTTGGAAAGTTTAGAGATATAAGCTCGAAATGTTTTAGGTTATTGTAAGCAGAGCTTAGTGGGCAATTCTGATGGGATTTCAAAACACCAGAAGGACAGTAGGACTGTGGACAGTAAAGACTGGACTCATGAAGTTTCAGAGGAGGAGGACTCTATTGGAAATTGAACTAGAGGTCATTTGTGTTATATTCTGACTAAGAAGTTGTCTTCATTTAGTCCATGTTCTGAGATTTTGTGTAAGGGTCAATTTAAAGGTGATAGACTAATCTGGCAGAAGAACTTTCAAGTTGGCATAGCCCTCAAGGTGTGGCATAGGTATTGTTGGTGACTTTTAGCCAAGTTTATTCTTATAATCAGGAACAGAAAGCAAAGCATAAAGATTTGGAAAACTTGAATTTTGGTGAGAAAACTGAGTAAAACTGGGGCTAAGGAAGGTTTGATCATTAAAGGCATTATAGTCACTAAAGAGATGCTGATAAGTTCCCAGAAAAGAAAAAGAAAATATGGTTTCAGGGCATCTCAGGAAATGACAAGCCCATATGCATCTCAGGCTCAAGGGTATAAAAGAAAAAATTACTTTGAGAAGATACCATGGGGGCACCCTGCTTGTACAGGGGGGTTGAGGGATGGAAAGTTGTTTCATTATGCTCAACTAAGCACTCAGAGGCTGTGGCAGCCATGGTTCCTGGAGGCTTGACTACTTCTTGAGATGGTGGTAGACATTCACGGCAACCACATGGTGCTGGTTCTGTAGGATTGATGATGCTGGAGTTAGGGGGTTATAGAAGCTTTCATTGATATTTCAAAGGAAGGCCTGCAAGGCCAGGTAAAGTGTAGCAGTGTTGGAATCCCTACAGCCTTCCCCGGAAAGGGCAATGCATAGAGATGTGAAGAGGAAGCTGAAGCTACAGTGGAGATTCCCTAGATTAAGAATGCTAGTACTATGGAACATCTGCCAAGGAATCCAGAGACATGCCAAGAGAGAGGACATGCAGACAACAACCAGCAAGGTCATACAGGCAGAGCTAACCAAGCCCTTTAGAGAGAACATCATGATGTCAAGTGCCCCAGATACTGGACATGGAGCTATAGGACTTGTCTTTCCACCTGGATTTTGGTCTTGGTTTGGTCCCATCCCTTCTTTCTATGCCCCTATTTCTTCCTTTTGGAAAGGATATGGTTACTGTGAGCCTTTATATAGTGGCTATGTACAACTTGCTTCTGATTTTTTACAGGGGCTCATGCCGAGTTTGCCTTGCATCTCAGGAGACTTTAGATTTGGACTTTTAGGAATCCTTGGAACTGTTGAGACTATGGGGACTCTTGAAAATGGACTAAATATATTTTGCAATGTGAGATGGGCATGAGATTCCAAGGGTCAGGGGCAGAATGTTATAGTTTAGATATCAGGTATTCCCAAAAGCTCATGTGTGCAAAAATGCAAGAAAGTTTAGAGGTGAAATGATTGGGTTATCAGAGTTGTAAAATAATCAGTGCATTAATCCCTTGATAGGGATTTACTGTGTGGTAACTGTAGGCAGGTATGGCTAGAGGAGCTGGGTCACTGAGAGCATGGCCTTGGCTTTATATTATGACTTTGAGGGGAACTCTGTCTCTCTCCCCGTGTTCCCTCTTGCCATATTCTGAGCTGCATTCTTCTACCACACTCTTCCACCATGATGTTTTCACACCTTAGGCCCCGATCAATGGAGCTGGCCATCTATGAACTGAAAACCCTGAAACTGTAAGCCCCACAATAAAATTTTCCTCCTCTAATTGGGTCTTTTGGTCACAGCACCAAAAAAGCTGACTGAAACAGTGGATGATGTACGACTTGCCAGTTATTTAGCTGCTGTGTAGAAATCTACGGTATAAGTCCCCAATATATTGCCCAGCTATCAGTACATATCAATATAGGGGATACCTCATTTGCTACCACCATCCAGTGCATAGTGCAGCCCACTGGATATTTTGTCCTAATCTGGTATCAAACCAGAGGGTGTCTGTCTGCAGCTGCACAGTCACCCCTCTCCATATGGACAGTTTTCCATGACTCAAGTTGTCAACTTTATCAAGCATTGAATAGTACAGGTACCTTAAGTTCTATGTGTGGGCTCACTTCTCTCCTGCCTTCACATGTTTTATAATGGACCCAAGCACCTCCTTGGTTTCTGCACCTAGAGGATTGGTCAATATGTTTTCCATTGTTACAGATAGGCTCCTTACTTTGCTAAGGTTGGTATTTGTGCAGTCCAGGGATATGTGGCCAAAGCATGTACCCAACCCACCTTGGGATAGTCACCACAATAGGGGCAGTTTTTCTGCCCCTTTTCACAGTTAACACCAAAATCCAATAAGTCACATTAGCCATTTGGACTTCTGTCATAGCTCCCATCAAACCCTTCTTGGGTAACATGCATATCTAACTCACAAGGTCATGCAGGATCAATGACATGTAATGCCTGGGTGCTCTGCACAATCTTCTTGGCCTCCGAGATCAATATCTGTAGTCCAGTTCCTTCTTCTTTACTAGGGCATAAGGGGCCATATCATTTGGGCCAGAAGGGATATGAACACGCTAATATGCTGATAATTCCAAAAAGGTTTGTAATTGCTTTATGGTCATGGGAATGGGGTAGGCCTACATCTTATCTATAAACACATTGGGAATAATGTCTTGCCTCACCAGACAACCCTCAAGAACTTGACAGATCATACAGGTCCTTGCAACTTCATGTTGAAAGCCCAAACACATGTTACCAGATGCACTAGCAATTTCGGCACATTACCTTCTAAATCTGCAAATGAATCACTGGTTAACAATCACTATGTCTATTTCACTATAGTGAAATAGACATAGTGGATGGCTTTGACTACCAGGCCAAGTCAGAGATTATTAGGCCATGACCCACAGTCTGACTATGCAAATAAACCTGAGGCAGTGTGGTAAATATCCACTGCCACTCATCCCAGGTGAAAGCAATGGGTCTTGGCTATAAGCAGCAGTATCTATGGAAAAGATAGATTAGCTCAATCAGCTACAAAATGGTATGCCCCTGAGTCATTATACAATCAGTCCATCAAGTCAACCACCAAAGGAAAAATAACATGAATTGAGTGAACCACTTTATTGAGCTCATGATAGTCTACAGTCATTCTCCAGGATTCATCCAGCTTCTTTACTGCCCACACCAGAGAGCTGAAAGGACTACAGGTGATTGCACTAGACCTACCCTCTGAAACAGTTGCAATTATCTCTTCATTCCCTCCAGGCAGTTTATATTCCTTTGTATTGGTGATATATTGTGATGATGGCAGGATCATAGGGGGAAGGTTTGCATGCTTCCTCATCACTATCTTTATGGTACAAATATGCAGGCAACACTTAAATGTTGTTGTTTGCAACCATAAGCCTTGGAGGCTGTCCACACTTAAAATATAATCAGGAATTGAAGATATGTAGACTGAATATTCACGTGGGGGCAAATATCCAATGCCCAAAGGGAGCAGCACAGCTCATACTGTAATACTATAGTTTCTGTATTCATCTATGTATGAAATTTCCCCTAGAATTTATCCAGGTTACCATATGACAGTACATTCAACTCCAGTATCTACCAGAGCTAATACCTATTGTGTATTAGTTGGGGACTAGTGGATAGCCAGTTCCACATGGGTCCTCAGGTCCCCATTTTCCCCCAACAAGTATATTAACTTCTTCTCTATTCAAACTTGAAGACAGTACCATCCCCTTATTCCAAAATACTTTGGGAGACTAAATGATCCTCCAGACATAGGGGGCATACTTCTCTAGGTGCACTTTTAACATCCATCTTTCACTTCTGCTTCTTTACATGGAGGAAGTGCTGGTCCCTATTAAACCATTTCCAAAATCCCAGCAAATATGCATTTGGCTTGCCACCTATTTTATCTCTATCAATACCTGGTCCCAAGAGGTTCACATTTAGGTTCTTGTTACCTTAATGGGTCCTTTTCTCATTAGAGGAGTCACTGTTGGGATAGCCTTAGTGGTGGGCTAGATTCCTTTTTGTTGGCGTCTGTCCTCTGCTTTCCCCAGACTGGCTACCATAATCATTGCCTCGTTAATATGGCAACCCATATAAGGAGCCAAGATGGCCCATAGGGGACCTAAAAGATGTTGACAAGACATTCTGTAATACTGTGATGGGCTGACAGATCTGACTCCATGAGAATGTTATAGGCTAGACTCTAAGGGAAATGACTAAACAGATTCCATTTTGCTCTAAGACCCCATGTTACATAGGAAATAAGCTTCTCCCATGGGAACACCCTGCCTCTGTGCCTATGAGTTACTTGGTGTGACATGTTTAATAATATACAATGGCAACTCCTATGTACTAAAGAATTTCTCTTTTGATTCCTATTGCTCCTAAACAATGTACCATGTAAACAGTAATCTTGTGGATGTTAGCAACCATTCTTTAGTTTGTACCTAGGTAAGGGTCAGTTTGACCCACTTCCCCCTCTGTCGATGATCTCATAATGTTGGTTTGTAATTTTGAATCATAGCAACAGACACTTATGATTGATGTAATTTTTGGTATAAGAACCTCTACAACCCTGTGGTCGGGGCTGTTCTCCCAATAGCCATTTTTGGGACATTTTGTGAGACAGTCAGTTGGCCAGCTTAATAAAGACTCTCAAATTTGGACTTCTCAGTGGTGATCAGTCTGTTCTTAAGTTGCACCCCATAACATTTGGAGGCCCCAGCAAGATTCTTGCTGTCTGATGGATAACCACCGCTTACCACTGACCTGGAAACTCCTGTGGAGGGGAGAGGCCACAACATTGCTCCTAGGGGAAGGCCTCTGAGAGACGTTCCTCAGCCCCAGGCTGCATGGTCTGTGGAGCCCCGCCCCAGGACTGAACTAAATTCTCCGAGTCACCCGTATCTGCACCCCTGGGGGACCGGTAAGTCTGTTTCTGGTGGATCTGCATCTGGGGACTCTGAGGAAGGCTGGACACAGCATTACTTTCCGAGTCCGGAGCTGGCAAGACGTTTCTCAGTCCCTCTCTTCTGGAATCTGAAGTGGCCACTTGTCTGTCTTTGGTGTTTTGTCTGTTCTGTGTTTGTCCTTTTTGGGTTTTTTTGTTGCCCTTAAGTGTAAGCACGGGTCAGTCTCCCTCATGTCAGTCATGTACTCCCCTCCAGTGCATGTTAACTAATTTTCAGGAATTTCAAAAGAGAGCCAATGACATGGAACTCGCTGTGATGGCCATTCTCTCACAATTTAGAGAAAAGACATCTTTTGAGGTGGAATGGCCCTCCCCCCAGGGGACCACTGACCTCACTACCACCTGTAGAATTCAACAAGTTGTCTTTGGGCGGCCCAGACATCCCGATCAAATGCCTTACATTCAAATTTGGATTTATATTCGGTCTGATAACCCCCAAGTGGCTCAAATCTTGTTTTCAGGACTCTAAGAAAAAATATAAGGAGTCTGGAGCTATTTTGTTGACAAAAATCAGCTCCCCTGGACCTTCAGGAACCCAAATCACCAGTCCTTCTGGAGATACCAGAGGAATCTGATGTTCCTTTTCCCCCCTCCCTATCCCTCTCCCCCATCTTCCCCTTCCGCTCCACCAGGTCCTTCTTCCCCACCTGTCCATTCTCCCTCCGCCCAGCTTCCCACTGCCCCTTCTCCCTCAATGATTCCACCCCATACTCAGAACGGTTCTCATTATTATCCCGATCCCCCCTCCTCCCTCGACACACCTTCCCCAGATTCCTCTGTCACCAGTTCCTCAACTGCCCCTTAGGCAAGCCCCTGTGCCACCTGGTTCAGAACAACGACCTTTTATGGTTTATGTTCCTTTTTCTACTAGCAATCTTTATAATTGGAAAAAATCAAAACCCTTCCTTTTCTGGAAAGCCCCAGGGATTAATATCTCTTCTAGAATCTGTCTTTTACACTCACCAGCCTACCTGGGACGATTGCCAACAGCTACTTCAAACTGTTTTCCTCGGAGGAAAAGGAGCGTATTCGGAGCGGGGGGCTCTCAAAACTGTTGGGACCAAATGGCCAGCCCCCTGATGACCCTGTGCGATTGGAAACTGTTTTCCCATCCTCCAGACCTGCCTGGGATCCTAATTCAGACAGAGGTAAGGAGGCTCTCCATCGGTATTGCCAGACTGCTCAGTGGGGTGCGAGCTGCGGCATGGAAACCTAATTTGTCTAAGGTAAGCTAGACTATTCAGCAGCCAAATGAATCCCCGGCCGCATTCCTAGAGCGCCTCCTAGAGGCTTATCACTTGTACACCCCAATTGACCCAGAAGCCCCAGAGAACAGGCGGGCAATAAATATTGCCTTTGTTACCCAGTCGGCCCCAGACATTAGAAAGAAATTACAAAAACAGGAAGGATTTGAGGGAAAAATGCTGTCAGAGTTGGTGGAAATAGCCCAGAAGACTTACAATAACTGGGACCCACCTGAAGACAGACAAGCAAAACACATGGCAAAAATTATGGTAACTGCCATGGCAGGACCCCAGGGTCCAAACTCAAAGGGACCCTCTAGGCCAGAGCCCTATCCCAATAAAGGACAAATTAAAAAGGCTGCTTTATTAAGAGACCAATGTGCATATTGCAAGAAAAAAGGACATTGGAAAAATGAATGTCCAAATGAAAGACAAACGCCAACTGCAATCCTCCAGATGGAAGGATCTGAAGACTGACAGGGCCAGGACTCTGTTCAGATGAGCCCCCAGGAGCCCAGGGTCACACTAGAGATAGGGGGCAAACCAGTCAGCTTTTTGGTGGATACTGGAGCTACTTTCTCGGTTTTGACTGAGACAGAAGAACCTTTATCCAAGGAAAAGACCCCTATACAGGGGGCAACAGGCAAGTCTAAATCTTACCCTTGGGTAAGCTTACATCACCAATTTGGGAAGAGGAACAAACTCATTCCTTTCTCGTGATGCCCGATTGTCCTTACCCCTTACTGGGAAGAGGCCTTTTACAAAAATTACAGGCTACCATCTCTTTCCAAGGGAACTCTGCCAAATTAACCCTCAATGAACCTCCAGCTGCTATTATGTTAACTTGCCCCCTCAGTGAGGAATACCTTTTAATGGCAGAAGAGACACCCGTCCCCTCTACCAAGTAGCTCTCTGAACTCCAAAAGCAGATTCCAGGGGTCTGGGCAGAAACCAACTCACCAGGTCTAGCCTCTCACCGGCCACCAATCATTGTCCAATTGACTAGTACAGCAACTCCAGTGAGGGTAAAAACTGGCTTCAATTCCAAAAAAGGAATTACTATTCATATTCTGAGACGAAGAAGCAAATATTCTAGTACCTTGCCAATCAGACTGGAATACTCCTCTCCTCCCTGTTCAAAAACCGGGAACCAGGGACTTTTGGCCAGTGCAGGAATTCTTCTCTCTAAGGAGAGAAGTCAACAAGTGGAAACAATTCACCCAAGGGTGCCTAACCCTTATACTCTCTTAAGTCTGCTGCCTCCATATCAACAAGTCTACACTGTGCCGGATCTAAAGCATGCATTCTTCAGTCTCCCACTTGCAGAGGTAAGCCAACCTCTATTTGCTTTTGAATGGGCCAACCCAGAGGGAGGTTATTCTGGACAATTGACATGGACACGTTGCCACAAGGTTTTAAAAACTCCCCAACCCTTTTTGATGAGGCCTTAAGATCTGTTATGCTTCCAGCAACAACATCCAGAAGTTACTCTCCTTCAGTATGTAGATGACCTTCTAATAGCTGCTAAAGATGTACCTGATTGTAAAAGAGCTACTGAGGACTTATTAAAAGAATCAGCCTCCCTAGGATACCTAGTTTCTGCAAAGAAAGCCCAATTATGCACCCGTACAGTCACATACCTAGGTTATGAGTTAAGAAAAGGAAAAAGAACACTCTGAACCGGGCGTATAGAAGCAATTCTTAAAATCCCATGCCCTAAAACCAAGAGACAAGTGAGAGAATTTCTGGGTGCAGTAGGCTATTGCCAACTTTGGATACCAGGGTTTGCAGAAATAGCAAAGCCCTTATATGCAAGCACAGGAGGAAAAGAAACCTCCCTAATTTGGACAGAATCAGAACAAAAGGCATTTGAAACTTTAAAGAAGGCACTGACCACTGCTCCTGCCTTGGCACTGCCTGATGTGACCAAGCCCTTCCAACTATTTGTGGCTGAGACATGGGGGATAGCAAAGGGAGTTCTCAGACTTTAGGGCCCTGGAAATGCCCTGTAGCCTATTTATCTAAAAGGCTGGATTATGTAGCAGCAGGATGGCCAAATTGTTTACGTGCACTTGCTTCCTTTACTAAAATGGCTGTGGCAGCATCTAAACTGACTCTGGGACAAGATTTACAATTGGTAGACCCCCACTCAGTAGAGGCCCTATTACAGAGTCCACCTTACAGATGGTTATCAAATGCTTGCTTCACCCAGTATCAAGCCTTGCTTCTAGATCCTCCTCAGATTAAATTCCTTAAGACCACAGCCTTGAACCCAGCTACACTTCTCCCAGATGATGACCCATCTGAACCCCTTCATAACTGCCTGGAGGTATTAGAATCCCTCCAAAACCTATGGCCAGATTTGACTGACATCCCATGGCCAAACCCGGATGAGGTGCTCTACACAGACGGCAGCAGCTATATCTGTAATGGAGTCAGGTATGCTGGGGCCGCTGTGGTCACACAAGATCAGGTAGTATGGGCTCAAGCTTCAGGCTATGGAACATCAGCCCAGAAGGCAGAACTCATTGCCCTTACTCAGGCATTACGGCACGGAAAGGGGAAAACAGTCAATATCTACACTGATAGTAGGTATGCCTTTGCAACAGCACATGTACATGGGGCCTTATACCAAGAAAGGTGACTACTCACGTCAGGAGGAAAATAAAAAATGTGACAAATTCTGACCCTGTTGGAAGCCCTCTGGCTACCCTACAAGGTGGCAATCATACATTGTACAGGACATCAGACTAACAGTACTCCAGAAGCCCTAGAGAACTCCTTTGCAGATCAAACAGCACGAGAGGTTGCCCAAAAACCAAGGGGCCTCTACAAATCTTACCCGTATTACCAACACACTTATTGCCTAGTACCCCTACATACACAAAGGGCGAAGAACGTCTGGGAGGAATTTTAAAGACTGACTGACTCTAGGGGATGGAAAACACTCCCAGATGGGAGAATATTCTTACCAGAAGTACTGGGACAAACTCTGGCTAAGCAGCTTCACCAGAGCACCCACCTTGGTGGCACCAAATTGATTAGACTATTACAAAAAGATTATTATGAGCCAAAATTAAGTTGACACGCCAAACAAGTCTCCAGGTGTCAAATATGTGCACAAGTCAACCCAAGAAACCAGGTGGGTCTCTCACAAGGAACTCAGGTTCGTGGCCAACCCCCCGGTGAACACACGGAAGTGGACTTCACTGAGGTAAAACCAGGACTGCATGGGTACCATTATCTCTTGGTTTTTGTAGATACTTTTTCAGGATGGGCTGAAACGTTCCCCACCAAAACAGACAGCTCAGGTTACAGTCAAAAAGCTAGTCTTAGAAATTATTCCCCAATTTGGCCTCCCAATAACTATAGGGTCCGACAATGGCCCAGCTTTCATAGCTCAAACAACACAATTAGCTGCTAAAACTTTAAATATAAAATGGAAGTTACACTGTATTTATTGACTTCAGAGTTCAGGACAAGTAGAAAGAACAGGACCCTGAAAGACACACTTACAAAACTAAAGCTTGAGACTGGAGAGAACTGGGCAAGTCTCCTTCCCTTTGCCCTTCGGGCCAGATGCACTCCCTATGTGATGGGCATCACTCCCTTTGAAATCATGTTTGGCCAGCCACCTCTGTTAATTCCTAAACTTGGGGAAGAAAAACTTGCTGAAATAGATAACCATTATCTCTTAAAGTCCCTCCAGGCACTTCGACAAGCCTCTCAGCAAATCAGCGGTGTAGTCAAAGTAGCCCATTCCGCTCACTGCCCAGCCGAGGCTCTGACTCACCCCTTCCACCCCGGTGACCTAGTGTGGATTAAAAAACTTCAGCCATCTACACTGGAACCCTGCTGGACAGGGCCCCTGCCGGTGATCTTAACGACTCCAACTGACGTCAAAGTAGCGGGAAGGCGTCACTGGATCCACCACTCCCAGGTCAAGAAGGCCACATCAGAAGAAGCATCAACGGCTGAAAGATGGACTGCCCGACCCACGAACAATCCATTAAAGATAAGACATTCTCGGGTCCTTTCTGGGCCCTTTTAATTATACTTCCCATTGTTAATTGTACACTTCACCAGCCTAGAAGTTACACATGGGAATTAAGGAAAACTGTAGAAGGGACAGTCGTTAAGATATTAGTCACCTCAACTCAACCCCTTTTTTCATTAGATTTATGTGACCTCACTGGTGACATGAGTGTCAAAAATGGGAAGTGGTCATAGTACAAATGTACTTACCTGTGGGGATTTATCATATGAAAGAGATTTAAAACATACCCAACATTATATTTGCCCAGCAAATGGGGAACCCAGTTGTCAAGGGGAATTTCAATACCACTGTGCTTCCTGGGGATGTGAAACCATAGCCTCATGGACCAACAAAGACCCATTTATTGACTTCAAAAGGGGACCTTACAGACCCTTCCATAAAAATGGAAATTGTAACCCTGTAACAATAACTATAAAAAAATGGCATCCGCTAGCTAGGGGAGGATGGGAACTAGAGAAAACTTGGGGGTTACGACTCTATATATGGGGGCCAGACCCAGGCATGGAATTTACTATTCAGAGATATGACCCTCCCTGAGAAGTAAATCCAATAGGTCCCAACAGACCCTTAATTCCTGGATTGCCCCCAATACCCCCAGGTCAACCCCCCCTAACTACGATAGCCCCTGCTTCAACCCTTCCCTCCCTAACCACCCAAAATCCTGGGCCACAGAAGCTTTTATTAGATTTACTGGACTCCATCTTTTACTTTATTAATGCTACTGAGCCTAATATGACTTGAGATTGCTGGTTTTGTCTGAACCCAGAACCCCCATATTATATAGGGATAGGAGCTAATATTACTCTAGGCCCCTCCTCAGACCAAACTAGAAATCTTTCCCACAAGGACATAAGGACTAATCCTACTTTATGGAAGTGGGGCAAAAGCCCAAACTAACCCTTGGAGATTTACAAGGACAGGGAACTTGTTTCCAGACCCCAAATTCTAATATAAACCACTCCCCTTAAAGACACTCTTGTACATCTACCATAATACTTGGGAACCTGTCAGGCACACATAATAACCATCTTGTGGCCCCTGAGGGAACATGGTTTGCTTGTACATCAGGAGTAACTCCATGCCCGACTCTTCAACTTTTTAAAATTGCCAAATGGGATGAATTTTGTATTACTGTTCACATCATCCACCAGGTGTACTATTATGATGGGGGAGGGAGGGAGAGAACATATGGGACTAAGATCTAAACGGGCCCCTGTCCTAATTCCCCTCCTAGTGGGAATAGGTATAGCAGGCTCCACAGCTGTAGGAACCACTGCCCTGATTACTGGAAACTAGAATTTCAAAACTAAGTAAACAAGTAGATTTGGACTTAACAGTTTTCTAACTCAAGTCACTTAGAGAATTCCCTTGATTCACTTGAAGTAGTTTTACAAAATAGAAGAGGATTAGATTTACTGTTTTTAAAACAAGGAGGATTATGTATGGCCTTGGGGAAAACCTGTTGCTTTTATATTAACCATTCAGGTGTCATCCATGATAGTTTAGCTTTAATCAGAAAAAAAACTCAAGGAGCGAGAGAACAGAACACCTGAGGAAAATTGGTATCAAAATTTGTTTTCTTGGTCCCCCTGGTTAACTACTGTAATAGCCTCACTGGCGGGACCTGTCATCCTAATTATGTTAGGGTTGTTGATCAGACCATGCATAATAAACTGTTTAAATACATTGGAGATAAAATACAGTCTGTTAAACTAATGGTGTTACACACTCACTACAATCAAACACACCACAAATATATCAATGATTTGATTATGTACAAAAAACCAGTGGGGAATGTGATGAGCTGACAGATCTGGCTCCATGAGAATGTTATAGGCCAGACTCTAAGGGAAATGACTAAACAGACTCCATTTTGCTGAGACTCCATGTTATGTAGGAAATAAGCTTCTCATGAGAACACCCTGCCTCTGTGCCCATCAGTTACTTGGTGTGACATGTTTAATATACAATGGCAACTCCTATGTAGTAAAGAATTGCTCTCTTTTGATTCCTATTGCTCCTAAACAATGTACCATGTGAACAGTAATTGTGTGGATGTTAGCAACCATTCTTTAGTTTGTACCTAGGTAAGGGTCATTTTGACCCACTTCCCCCTCTGTCAATGATCTCATGATGTTAGTTTGTAATTTTGAATCATAGCAACACACTTATGATTGATGTGATTTTTGGTATAAGAACCCCTACAACCCTGTGGTCGGGGCTGTTCTCCCAATAGCCATTTTTTGGGGCATTGTGTGAGACAGTCAGCCGGCCGGCTTAATAAAGACTCTCAAATTTGAACTTCTCAGCGGTGATTGGTCTGTTCTTAAGTTGCACTCCATAACAATACTAGATCCCTCATGCCAGCTGTAAGCCATTCATCATCTAGCCCAGGAGAATTCAGATTAAACATAGCCTATCTCATTCCCAGCTCTCTCATTATTTGGACTGGGTCTGCATATGTCTGCCATTTACTTATGGCCTTGGGGACATTGCCCACATTTTAATAAACAGTGCAGACAGCAGCCATTACTAATAGTGTTCCCCCTGTCCACCCCAATGGCATAGATATCCTGCAGTCTTTGCCACAAGGAGGGGTGAGTAGTTATGGGTCCTGATTTCTCCATTTCCAGGCCACTACAATACTGCTGTCCATCCCTAAATCCCACAGGCATTAATAATCAAGTTGACAGGGACTCCCCTGGCCTCTGTATAAGTTTCTTTCCCAAGTCCACCAACCCTGCTTAAGTATATGGGTAGTAGTACATGGTGAACTCAGTTACCCGGGCAAACCCTGTCAGCTGCCCATTAGGAGCTATCGGCTGCTGTTGTTTCATTTTCTGCATCACCACTGGCCAAGCTTGCAGATGTTGATCCCCTCTTCCTTCTTTTACCAATACTATACAGAAGGCCAAGGGATATTTCTCCAAGGTGTGGAGGTTCTCTTCCAATGATTGTATCCTAGCTTCCAGAGTTACTTCTTTACCTTGTAACTCTCACATCTTGGCAGCCTTCCATAGAAATGTATCAGTATCCACTTTCAGAACTGTAAGAAATAACTGTTCAATGGTCCCAGCAGCTATGCATGTGCTGAACTTTTCTAGGTGATCTCCCACTTGGTGTGATGTCTTTTTCCAATCCAATGGGACTACCATCAACCTCTGCCCATTCCTGGGGATGGGCCCAAGTAGCCAGGAGGCCCATGACTAATACCATATAATTATAACTGACCATCCCTCGATACCTACCTCCATAGGTGCAGAGGGTTCTATATTGGGCTGCTAACTAATCCTGCCAACTACGCCAACTATAGTGCAATTGCTCAATCCCAGGCAGGCTAACTTGAGATTTGGGCAGCCCAAGGAAGATACAGTCTTAGGGAGATTTAACATGCCTTGACTTGATGGGTGGGCAATCCATGCAGCAGAAAAGTCCTGTTCAACTTATATACAGGATTACAGCATAGCTAGAAGCATGCCAAATAGATATCATGTGGTTAAATAAAAATTATCATGGACCATTTTTTTCTGACTTACATAAGATATCTTAGTCATTGCTTCCTGGACATCTGGGTGAGAGCCAGATGGATTCCATTTTCCCTACATCATCTCTGGTTTACTTTGTCTCATAAGTATCCCTGAGCAGTCAGCCTCCTGCTAGAGTACTGGTTTAGGGCACTTCTTCCCAAACTCTAACATGCAAATCAATCATCTGAGGACATAATTAAAAGATTGTGAATCCGTACATTGGGGGTAGTGCATAAGAATTCACATTTCTAGCAAGTTCACAGACAATGCTTGTGTTGTTGGTTCATAGACCACAGTTTGGTAGCAAGGTCTTGATGGGCAGGTTACTAATGCCTAACCAACTTCTGTACAAAAAAATCAGGGTAGCCTTCTGAAGAGTTCGAAGCATTCATTGAATCATGTGAAGCCTGTTGCCAAAACATCACCATTCCCTCAGTGGCAGTTGTCTTTTATGAACACATTTACTGTAGGGAACCTTGCAGGTAAGAATAACTAGTTGCAAACTAGACTTGTCCTTCAGGTGGGAGAAGGTTAGGTAAGTTATCAGTTACTTTTGTCTTATCTTACTGAAATACTTGCTGTATCTTTGAAAATAGGTGCACTGAGGTCTAGCCATTATGTGTCTGAACCCACCCTTGTTGACCTGCACTACAGGATTGTTCTCAATTAGGAACTCTGCATATCTAAAGCAAGAAAAATATGTTTTTGTATGCGATTTGCTAAAATTTTGTTGAGAATTTTTGCGTCGATGTTCATTAAGGATATTGGTCTGAAATTTTCTTTCCTTGATGAGTCTCTGTCTGGTTTAGGTATCAGTGTGATATTGGCTTCATAGAATGAGTTTGGGAGGGTTCCCTCCTCTTCTATTTTATGGAATACTTTGAGAAGTATTGGAATGAGCTCTTCCTTAAAGGTTTTGTAGAACTCGGCTGAGAACCCATCTGGTCCTGGACTTTTCTTTGTTGGTAGGCTTTTGATGACTTCTTCTATTTCAGTACTTGAAATTGGTCTATTTAAATTGTTTATGTCCTCCTCATTCAGTTTAGGCAATTCATATGTCTCTAGAAACCTGTTGATGTCTTCGAAATTTTCTATTTTGTTGGAGTATAGATTTTCAAAATAGCTTCTAATTATGTTTTGTATTTCCATCCTGTCTGTTGTGATATTTCCTTGTTCATTCCGAATTTTAGTGATTTGGGTTTTCTCTCGTCTTCTCTTTGTTAGTGTGGCTAAAGGTTTATCAATTTTGTTTATTTTTTCGAAGAACCAACTATTTATTTTGTCAATTTTTTGTATTGTTTCTTTTGTTTCAATTTCATTGATTTCAGCTCTGAGTTTAACTATTTCCTGTCTTCTACTACTTTTGGTGCTGTTCTGTTCTTCTTTTTCTAGGGCTTTGAGCTATAGTGTTAGGTTGTTTATTTGTTGAGTTTTACTTCTTTTATTAAATGCGCTCCATGAAATAAATTTCCCTCTAAGTACTGCTTTCATAGTGTCCCAGAGATTTTGATATGTTTCTTTGTTCTCATTTACCTCTAAGAATTTTTTAATTTCCTTCCTAATATCTTCTGTTATCCATTCATCATATAATAGCATATTGTTTAATCTCCAGATGTTGGAATAGTTTCTGTGTTTTACTCTTTCATTTATTTCTAACTTCAATCCATTATGATCTGATAGAATACATGCTAGTGTCTCTATCTTCTTGTATTTGCTAACATTAGCTTTGTGGCATAATATATGGTCTATTTTAGAGAAGGATCCATGTGCTGCTGAGAAGAAAGTGTATTCACTCTTGGTTGGATGGTATACCCCATTCACAATAGCCTCGAAAAAAATAAAATACTTGGGAATCAATCTCACAAAAGAGGTGAAAGACCTCTACAATGAGAACTATACAACACTAAAGAAAGAAATTAAAGAACACCTTAGAAGATGGAAAGATCTTCCATGTTCTTGGATAGGAAGAATTAATATTGTCAAAATGGCCATACTACCTAAAGTGCTATACAAATTCAATGCAATTCCAATTAAAATCCCAATTGTGTACCTTACAGAAATAGAGCAAGCAATTATGAAATTCATCTGGAAGAATAAGAAACCCAGAATAGCTAAAGCAATACTTAGCAGGAAGAGTGAAACAGGGGGTATTGCAATACCAGATCTTCAACTCTACTATAAAGCAATAGTAACAAAAACGGCATGGTATTGGTACCAAAATAGAAAGGTAGATCAATGGTACAGAATAGAGGACACGGACACAAACCCAAATAAATACAATTTTCTCATACTAGACAAAGGTGCCAAAAATATGCAATGGAGAAAAGATAGCCTCTTCAACAAATGGTGCTGGGAGAATTGGAAATCCATATGCAACAGAATGAAACTAAACCCATATCTCTCACCATGCACGAAACTAAACTCAAAATGGATTAAGGACCTCACAATCAGACCAGAGACCCTGCAGATTATAGAAGAAAAAGTAGGTCCAAATCTTCACCTTGTTGGTCTAGGACCAGACTTCCTTAACAGGACTCCCATAGCACAAGAAATAAAAGCTAGAATCAACCACTGGGATAGATTCAAACTAAAAAGCTTTCTCTCAGCAAAGGAAACTATCAGCAATGCGAAGAAAGAGCCTACAGAGTGGGAGAATATCTTTGCCAATCATACTTCAGATAGAGCACTAATCTCCAGAATCTATAAAGAACTCAAAAAACTCTACTCCAAGAATTCAAATAGTCCAGTCAACAAATGGGCTAAGGAAATGAATAGACACTTCACAGAAGAAGATCTACAAGCAATCAACAAACATATGGAAAAATGTTCAACATCTCTAGTAATAAGAGAAATGCAAATCAAAACCACCCTAAGATTCCATCTCACCCCAATTAGAATGGCGATTATCAAGAATACGAGCAACAACAGGTGTTGGCGAGGATGTGGGGAGAAAGGTACACTCATACACTGCTGGTGGGGCTGCAAATTAGTGCAGCCACTCTGGAAAGCAGTGTGGAGATTCCTTAGAAAACTTGGAATGGAACCACCATTTGACCCAGCTATCCCACTCCTTGGCCTATACCCAAAGGACTTAAAATCTGCATACTACAGAGATACAGCCACATCAATGTTCATAGCTGCTCAATTCACAATAGCCAGACTGTGGAACCAACCTAGATGCCCTTCAATTGATGAGTGGATAAAGAAACTGTGGTATATATACAATGGAATATTACTCAGCCATAAAGAATGATAAAATTATGGCATTTGCAGGCAAATGGATGAAATTGGAGAATATCATGCTAAGTGAGATAGGCCGATCTCAAAAAGCCAAAGGACAAATGATATCGCTGATAAGTGGAGGATGACACATAATGGGGGGGAGGGAAGGGTTAGAGTTAGGGTTAGGGAGGGGGGCAAGTATGGAGGAAGGAACTACTGTATAGAGGGTAAAGAGGGGTGGGAGGGGTGGGGGGAAGGGAAAAAATAACAGAATGAATCAAACAACATTGCTCTATGTAAATTTATGATTACACAAATGGTATGCCTTTACGCCATGTACAAACAGAGAAACAACATGTATCCCATTTGTTTACAATAAAAAAAAATAAAATAAAAACAAACCTCCCATAGGCCGGGGTAGTACTAAACCATTTTTGTTTACTTTTCTAGGGGTAGTCACTGAGAATAAAAGTTGGATTCACAAAAAAAATAAATAAATAAATAAATAAATAAAGCAAGAAAAATTGTGGAAAGTTAGAAGGTATCATTTGTGGCAAATTTCTTTCCCCCGGCTCTATTTTCATTAGTTCTGTAGCTGAGAATAGAGCTAGCTCCATAACCATTAACCAGTTACATTTCTTTTTCTTGCTTATCAGTCTACACTAGCATCGACAGTCTGCCTAACCCTCAACTTGTATCCCTGGTCCCATTAATACCAGATATAACTTCCATTCTGTGTGAAATCACCTTTCCAAGCTACAGCCTCATTTACTATTTGTGGGATGAAAAGAGCTTGAAAGACTCAATGTCCCAAACCCATCTCCAGAGAAATGTGCCACTGGGATGCATATGACTGAATGTACCATGTGATGTGTCCCAGGAGAGGGACCCACTCCCCTGATGTTCCACATTTTTATAAAGAAGTCTTAAGGGGATAGGAAGTACCTAACCAGTCTTATGCCAATTCAAATTCCTTGAAATCCTTGAGCTAGCACAGAAAAAGTAAGACTAGTTTGGTGCAGGGGTTTCTGCCACATCCCACATGGATGAGAAAAGGGTTAACTGCTGGGGGACAATGTTGGCTATAAAAAAAATCAATTACCCATAAACTTATCAGTAAACACACAAGAGTCAATACTCTTTTTAAATGAGAGGGGGCGTGATGAGTCTGGCCATACCAGTTCTGGTCTCTAACATGGAATAGCCCAAATCTCTTATTTACAATCACACAGGTAAAGGGGCCTAGAACGGGAGGGATTTCTTCTGTGATGAACAGAATGGGGTGGAGTTACAGGAGTCAATTTGCTTAGGGAAACTATCACATAACCAGGCAGGGAACCACTCCCACAGTGCCACATACCACATACCCCCCAGCAATCTGGGACAGACCTCCATGTCTGCCAGTTCGGAGAAGTCAGGCCTGTGTCCTAAAGCTCAACCTCATCAGGTTCTGCTAGATAAGGATGACTTACCACAGTTTGGCAAGAGAAACAACATTCCCTTAAACATCAGGCACATGGGAAGTTCATATAACCATGCTGAGATCAGCTGGGGACATTGCAGTATTTGTTGCTGAACCAGCTTATGTCTAGACTACGTAAGGTAGAAAGCTACCAAGACTGTTCAACTAACAAAAGGGCTCATGTCTCCTCTGAAAGGTGTTTTAAGAGGTCCATAAAGTAGACTAGCTTCTGCAGGACAGTATGATTAATTCCTAAGAAGTTATAGAACATGAGCCTAAATAAGGTAGCTGCTTCTTAGATCAAATATAATGGGGGAAAGTCATTTTTTATAAATTTGAAGGAAAAACTCATGGAGAAAACCCAACATCTGTCAAGTCTGAGTTTCAGGAATTTGATATAAGTGAGAAGAGAATCTTAGTTCTGTCCATTCAAAACCAATTCAGCAGTCAGTTAAGGATTTAGAGGTAGCATAAAAAAATACATGGGAAGAATCAGAATCTTAAGATATAGATCTAACTCAGGCAAATACAGAAACTATTTGAGTCCAGGCTAATCCCACATAAAAAGGAACAAGTAGGTTCCAAACTAGAGAGAATGCTTCACCAAACCCTGCTGTACCATGAGAGAAGGCAAGGTAACTGATTTGGTTTTAAAGCATAGGATTAAAATTGATAAACTCAGAAAACAAAAAAGTACCAGGCCAAGCATGGCAGTAGGCACCTATAGTTTCAGGTACTAGGGAGGCTAAGGTGGGAGGATTGCTTAAGCCCAGGAGATTGAGGCCAGTCTGGTAACATAGCAAGACTCTGGCTCAAAAACTTTAGAAGTAAAATGACCTATAATTATTCAAAGATAATTTGTATTATATTTCCTTTGGTATTTTTCTTAGGCTTATTTTCTTATTTTACAAATCAGTATGACATCAGTGTCATGCAGTATTAATTGAATTCCAAAGCTTATGAAAGATTACATGATTAAAACTAAACACAGGCTACAAGGCTCATGGTAAAAAAGAATTTTCTTCCATATTTCTTTTTTTTAATTATTTATTTTTACAGACACATTTGGATTCATTGTATACAAATGGGGTACAACTTTTCATTTCTATGGTTGTATACAATGTAGATTCACACAATTCATGTAATCATACATATACACAGGGTAATACTGTTTCATTGTTTTTCCATCCCTACCCCCTCCCATCCCTTTTTCCTCTACACCATCCAAAGTTCCTTCTAAATTTTACTATTTCTTAGGTTTATTAAAGAATTTAGCATCCTTATATAATACTAGTCTCTTCCTCCTCTAGTTTTATATCAATTTCCAGTTCAACTAGTTTTTAATACAAATGTCCCTGTCCCTTGGCAAGAGGGATTGGTTCTAGGCCACCAGAAGACACCAAAATCCAGGAATTCTCAAGTCCCTCATATACAATGGTGTAGCATTTGCATAGAACTCACACATCATGTATTTTTAAACTTCCTTTGTTTTTTTTTAAATCATCTCTACATTACTTATACCTAATACAATGGAAACATTATGTAAATAGTTGTTACATTATGTGATCCAGCCCAGCGCCCACCCCACACAGATCCAACCCAGTGCCTGCTCCATGCAGAAGTGCTGTGCCTCCAAAGCATTGTGCTGTGGCTCCCCATCTACCAACGCATGGCAGCCTCTATCTTGGGACACCTCTGCCACCAGCTTGCATTACCTCCACCACCACCATCTTCAGTTGGGGCAACTTTCATCCTGGAACACCTGCCAGAGACTAGAAGCTCGTTATCAAGGTACCTACAGGTTAGTTGCTACTGCTGCCACCTATTAGGAACATGGCCATTTCCATCTAGGGATAACAGCCAGGACCTGAAAGATCATCAACAAGGGTCCTGCAGGCTTGGTTATATCTGGGGTATCCCTGCTAAGTGTGCTAATAGGCACCATCTTCCTGCAGAGGCAGAAGAGAGCCTTGCAAGAGGTGGGTAGGTGGGAAAAGGAGGGTGAGGGCATCTTGATCCTGGCTCATCCAGCTGACCAGCCCAGCACCCACTGGGACTCCAGAAACAACTCAGGCAGCACTTCCTGGGACCTGACATTAGTCTAGTCCACTACTACCTATCTGATATGGCACCCACTGATCACCTGCTCCTTCTGGTTTGGCAATCAACAGGGCCCTCTAGTCCCTCAATCCCCAGTCTCCCAACCAACCCCTAGCCACAAACTTGGCCCAGTACTTGCACCTACATGACTTGCCCACAGCTCTCAATGCCTGGACCCGATTTGTCCAATAAAGAACAGCTTTCCTCGACAGCACCACAGGTCCCAGTGCTCAGCCCTCAGACCTCCAGGGAGAGATTCCTGATTGGGAAGCCAAAAGGGTGGGGGCAGATAAGATAATTTAGAGACTAATTTAGAGACCAAGAATTGTGGGATCCACAAGTGAGGGAAGGGGTTAAGACCAGGCTCCTACATCACACGAGTAGATCCCAAAGGAATGAAGTCTTCCAGAGGGACTGGTAATTGCTATTCACTGCCTCCAGGAGTCCAGCCTCCAAGTCTAATCCTCCCACCTTACTAACTTTCACCATTCTGAGGGTGGAGTTACCAGAAAACTCCAGATAACCCTGCCTATCAGAAGAGAAGGGAAGGAGAGAAGATATTGAACTTCAACAGAAACTTTTCAATTTTCCTTCAAGACTTTTTTCTTCCATTTTTTTTTGTTTTTCTTTTTTCATTTCCCACTCTCGCATCCCCATCATCTTTGAAATCAAGTACCTTTCATGCATCAGGTTACTGATGACTGGAAGATTTGAATAGTATATTACAGTTTTGTTGTAGAATTTTTTTACTTGCTCTATTTTCCTCTTATTTATCTATTTCCTTGCTAACAACCAACTTCTTTTGATTCCTCTTTTACTCTTCCTATGATCTAGTACCTCTATATTCTCACTTTGTACCTCAATAACATTACATCCTACAACCCTCCTCAATCCTCTTTGACCATCATTAGAAATTGTAGACCTTATTGCCCACCTATTGTTTATACTGTAGATAATAAACTCATCATTTGTTTATTTTGGCAATAATGTTAACATCTGAATAGGGGCTATTTGGATTAAGGCTGCATATTGTTTGCATTGTGTGCTGTTAATATTGATCTCCCTCTTAAAAGCGAGGTATTGGAAACCTGCATGAGAAATTATAAATCTATAGGGGGAAACTAATACCTCAAATCTGCACTGCTAGAGGGGAAGATACACAGACAACATGAAAAAACAAGGGAAGAAAGTGCCCCAAACAAACCAAGATGATATATAATAAAATCCATTGATAGCACAGTAGAAAAAAATGTCAGAAAAGGAGTTCAGAATATACACAATTAAGATGTGTGAAGTAAAGGATGATATAAGCAAATGCAGGCAACAAAAGATCACTTCAATGAACAGTTAAAAGCAAATGCAGGAAACAGAAGATTACTTCAATAAAGTGATAGAGATTCTGATAAAAAAACAAATCCTTGAAAGGGAAAAAAATTAAAAATTCAATAGAAAGCATCACCAACAGACCAGATCACTTGGAAGACAGAACTTCAGACAATGAAGACACAACATTTAATCTTGAAAATAAAGTTGGCCACAAAGAGAAGATGGTAAGAAATCATGAACAGATTATGGGATAACATGAAAAGACCAAATTTAAGAATTACTGGGATAGAGGAAGGTACAGAGATTCAAACCAAAGGAATGAACAAACTATTCAATGAAATAATGTCAGAAATTTTCCCAAACCTGAAGAATAAAATGGAAATCAAATACAAGAGAGGCTTATAGGAAACCAAATGTACAAAATTACAACAGATCCACACCAAGGCACATTATAATGAAAATGCTCATCATACTAAATACAGAATTTTAAAGACCACAGGATGAAAGTATCAGATTACATAAAAGTGGAAAGCAATTTTGATATCAGCAGATTCTCAAACCAGACCCTACAAGCTAGAAGGTCCTGGAACAATGTATACTAACCTCTGAAAGAACATGGATGCCAACCAAGAATCTTATATACAGCAAAACTAAGCTTCAAATTTGTTGACAAAAACCTTCCATGATAAACAAAAGTTTAAAGAATTTACAAATAGAAAGCCTACTCTACAGAACAGTCTCAGCAAAATATTCCATGAGGAAGAAATGAGAAACAATACAAGTCAGCAAAGGGAGGAACTACACTAAAGGAGAGAAAAAAAAGGAGAAACCAAGTCAAGGTAAAAAAGTAAGCCAAAAAATCACCAGGAATACCATCATATCTCACTAATAACCCTGAACGTTAATGGCCTAAACTCATTAATCAAAAGATATAGATTGGCTGTCTGGATTTTTTTTTTTTTTGCAGTGCTGGGGATTGAACCCAGGGCCTTGTGCTTGCGAGGCAAGCACTCTACCAAATGAGCTATCTCCCCAGCCCCTGGATTTTTTAAAAAGGCCCAACAATATGCTTCCTTCAAAAGACTCATCTCACAGGAAAATACATCCACTGACTGAAGGTCAAAAGATGGAGAAAGTATCATGCACAGGGACTCAAAAAAAAAAAAAAAAAAGCAGGGGTTTCCATCCTCATATCAGATAAAGTGGACTTTGAGCCAAAGTTAGTCAGAAGGGATAAAGAAGGACATTTCATACCACTTAAGGGAACCATAAATCAACAAGACATAATCATAAATATTTATGCCCCAAACAATGGAGCATCTATGTACGTCAAACAAATCTTCAATTTCAGCAACAATAATACTGTGTGACTTAAACACATCTCTCACTACTGGATAGATCTTCCAAAAACTGAACAAAGAAACCATAGAACTCAATAACAATCAATTTAGACTTAACAGACATATATAAAATATTCCATCCATTGACAAGCAAATTCATTTTCACAGAAGCACATGGACCTTTTCTAAAATAGACCACACAAAGCACTCTTAGCAAATACAAAATAGATACTCTCCTACATTCTATCACATCATAATGGAATGAATTAGACATGAAAACAAAATAGAAACTACTCCAATACCTGGAGACTAAGTAATATACTATTGAATGATATATGGATAGCAGAAGATATTAGGGAGGAGATCAAAAAAATGAGAACACTTGTCACTGGCTCTTTGCAGTGCCAAATCCACGGGTATTTGTCACCACCTGCAGCAACAATTTGCATGGGTCTTTATGGGTAGTGGACTGGAAATGAACTACTTTTACTATGGTTCTTTAGTGGGCTGCTTTCTCGCTTATTCGCTTGTTCCCTGGAGTATAGAGGAAGAAAGGCTTTTCTTAGGGGGAGAAAGAGAGAGAGACTTTGCATAAGAAAGAATCTTTGAGGGGAGAGAGACAGAGAAAGATAAAGAAAGGCTTCTACACTTATCAGATCTATTTCTTCTTAGGCTTCTGCAGCTTCTTCTTAAAGGTGCATCCTTTGAACTAAAGGTGCATGCTAGGAGTATGTGCTAAAGGTGCCCTGCTTCTCTGCTTGCCGCTGCCCCTACTCGCTGCTTCTCTTTCTGCTTGCCACTTTTCTCTGCTTGCTGTTGCTCCTTACTGTCGTGCCCCCACCTACTGCCCGCTTATATTCCCTCCAGGAGGCGGAGGGCGGGGCCACACCAGTTGTGATCAGGTGAGGAGCCAGCTGCCCTATCACGGCCAGGGTTAAAATGAGCAGACCCGAGCAGGCGCGCTCAGGAACACCTGTGCACGCATTGTGTGCGTGGACTTAACTGAATACGGCCAGTGATAAATCACCTGAGTGTGCTTATGTTAATTAACCTCCTCACTGCTGATGTGATCAGGTGCCCTTCGGCAGTCTGCATGGCACAGCCCCCAACAATTCCCCCTTCTTTATATAAAATGAAAAGAAAGCTGGCAGGGATTGTGTCTGTCTTAGGTTGTCCACGGCAGAGCAACATCCTTACCCGTCATTGGACAATGAGGCTCTAGCCCTCATTTCCTATCTTAGGTTGGTATGAGCTCCCCATGAATCTTACCCATCTTTGACTACCGATCCAGCATACTAAGCCATGTAGTGGGAGATTGCTCCACTTCAAGGGCAGCCATGGCCTATTTTATGATCACATTATGAGCCTGTTGACTGGCTTTGAGGCATTTATAAGTGTAGAATAGAATTAACAAGCATACCCAAGCTTATTAGTGTAAAACTTGAGTCCCCCAAATTTTGGTACCAAATTGTGCTAGCCCATCTAATTGCTCCTGTGATAAGTCCTCCCGATTTGACTTCCACCTTAGTGGCGTTTATGGTGAGGATTTATTGTCAAAGCCTTGTTACTAGCTTGTTGAATCTATCTGTCGATTGTTGTGCAATCTGTGAAGATAATTATCTAAAGAGGTTCTTATCAGAAGTCCCAAAAAGGAAAGGGAGAGCTAGACACACAGGAGTATATGTAAAAGACAATTGTTTCACCCTCTTTACATATTTCAGTATTAACTCCATTAAACTTTTGATCAGTGCACTTCCCTCTACTTATAGACCATCCTTAAAGGTGAGGCACCAACATGAGTGATTAGAAAGTGAGTTTCACAGGATGAAAATAAGCAGCTTGCTTTACTGAGAAAAAGCTGAAAACTGTAATAGATTTAGCTCTCTCCTTTTTCCCTTATTCTAGGTTACTACCACTCAATTCTTTCTCACTTTTTTCTTTTTCCCTTTAACAGTTCTTTCCTTTTTATGAAGATCCTCTTGGGGCATGTTGAGCAGCCTTTCTTCTATAAAAACTGGGCTTATTTCTGTTAGAGTTTGAATATGTGATACAAAGGCCACACTAACAGTAGTACAAACACACAAACAATACAAAATACACACATTACTATAGGAAGAAACGAACTAATGTCCATATGGCCACAACAAACCAACCAAACAAGACAAGGTAACACAAATAACACCTTACACATATTCATTTACTTACAGGACGTCCTTTGCTGTCTCTTGGGACTGCCTTTCATTACATTCCCTCTCTAGGGGAATCTTCTGTTAACATTCCCTCACTAGGGGAATCTTCCATTATTATGCTCCCTCTCCAGGGGAACCTTCCGTTAGACCTTTTCTGCTGTCTCTTGGGACAGCCTTCTGTTATGACAAACACACAAGTAACACAAAATACACACTTTCATGCACTGCACCGTTATGCCCTTTGTGATCTTTTCCTACTATCCCTTGCCCTTAAACCGCTCTGGCCAGAAACTCCTGCGAGGTTCTTACTTTCCCTGCTGGGCCTATTCCCAGAGACAGACTTCCTCAGTTTACTTTCCCCACCGTGCTGATTTTCTTTCTTCCCGCAAGGTTATTGCCCATTTCCTTCCCCGTACAGGCCACCATTTGTCACTGGCTCTTTGCAGTGCCAAATCCGCAGGTATTTGTCACCGCCTGCAGCAACAATTTGCGTGGGTCTTTATGGGTGGTGGACTGGAAACAAACTACTTTTACTATCTTTCTTTAGTGGGCTGCTTTCTAGCTTATTCGCTTGTTCCCTGGACTATAGGGAAGAAAGGCTTTTCTTAGGGGGAGAGAGAGAGAGAGAGAGACTTTGCATAAGAAAGAATCTTTGAGGGGAGAGAGACAGAGAAAGATAAAGAAAGGCTTCTATGCTTATCAGAGATCTATTTCTTCTTAGGCTTCTGCAGCTTCTTCTTAAGGGTGCATCCTGTGAACTAAAGGTGCCCTGCTTCTCTCTGCTTGCTGCTGCCCCTACTCACTACTTCTTTCTGCTTGCCACTTTTCTCTGCTTGCTGCTGCTCCTTACTGTCATGCCCCCACCTACTGCCTGCTCATATTCCCTCCAGGAGGCAGAGGGCGGGGCCACGCCAGTTGTGATCAGGTGAGGAGCCAGCTGCCCTATCACGGCCAGGGTTAAAATGAGCAGGCCCGAGCAGGCGCACTCGGGAACACCTGTGCACATGTAGTGTGCATGGACTTAACTAAATACGGCCAGTGATAAATCACCTGAGTGTGCTTATGTTAATTAACCTCCTCACTGCCGATGTGATCAGGCGCCATTCTAGTGCCACCCACATGGCACAGCCCCCAACAAACACTCATACAACGTATCAAAATCTAACACTATGAAAGCAGTACTAAGAGGAAAGTTCATTGCATGGAGCACAATCATTAAAAAAATAAAGAGTCAAAAAATAAATGACCTAACATTACATCTCAAAGACCTAGAAAAAGAACAGGTAAAACACCAAAAGTAGGAGAAAACAGAAAATAAAAATCAGCTGAATTCAATGAAACTGAAACAAAAACAATTCAAAAATTTGACAAAACAAAAAGTTGGTTATTTGAAAAGGTAAACAAAATAGATAAACCCTTAGCCACAATAATGAGAGAGAAAACTCAAATTACTAAAATTTGTGATGAAAAAGGAAATATCACAACAGAATCTATTGAAATACAAAACAGAAATAGAAGCTATTTTGAAAATCTACTCCAACAAAATAGAAAATCTCAAGGACATGGACAAATTTCTAGAGACATATGATCCTCCCAAACTGAATCAGGAGGACATACACAATTTAAACACATCAATTCCAAGCACTGAAATAGAAGAAGTCATCAAAAGCCTACCAACCAAGAAAAGTCCATGACCAGAAGGATTCTCAGTCAAGTTCTACAAGACCTTCAAAGAAGAACTAATACCAATACTCCTCAAAGTATTCCATGAAATAGAAAAGGTATCACCTTCATAACAAAACCAGACAAAGGAAGGTTTCAAGATGGCCTAGAGGGTGGCTGCATTTCATGTTGCTCCAGGACTCAGGATTCAAAAGAGGAGATATTGAGACACTTGGGACCAACTCAAAGCAGCCGGGTGACTCTCACCCGTTGGGAAGGCGTCCCGGATGGGACGGTGGTCCCGGAACGCAGGAAATTTTGTGAAGTAGAGCTGCCGGCGAGAAGCCCATCCCCCTGCTGGAGCAGTGAACTCGGACAACTGGGAGCGCCATAAAGGAGGCCGCTCGGCGCGGCGCTGGGACTCGGAGCAACCACTGGGGCTCTGGTGGCTGCCCAGGGAAGGAGTGGCGAGGAGAGCTGTGTGGACTCAGAACGCCGGGGCCTGCCCTGAGGAGGAGGAGGAGGAACGTGGCCACTTGGATTCAGAGTGACTGCACCAGAGCTACAGGCGGTTGCCAGAGGAGAAGCTCCGCGGCGAGCTGTTTGGACTCTAAGCGACCGCTTCTGAACACCGGGGCCTGCCCTGAGGATGAGGAGGAGGAAGAGGAGCGCGGCCGCTTGGATTCAGAGTGACTACACCAGAGCTACAGGCGGTTGCCAGAGGAGGGGCTGCGTGTCGAGCTGTTTGGACTCAGACCACTTCTGAACACCGGGGCCTGCCCGGAGGAGTAGGAGGAGGAGGAGGAGGAGTGCGGCGGGTCGTTTGGACTTGCAGTGACTGCATTAGCGCTCCAGGCGGCTGCTCAGAGGAGAAGGCGAGTGGTGAGTTGTTTGGACTTAAAGTGACAGCTCCTGAACACAGGGGGTGCTGCCTGGAGGAGAAGCGTGGTGGGTCGCTTGGTCTTGAGTGGCCCCACCAGAGATCCGGGCGGTTGCCCAGAGGACACGTGCAGCGGGTCACGTGGATTCAGAGCCACTCAGAACGATCGCTCCTGAACACCTGGGGGGTTATCTGGAGAAGGAGGAAGAACGGGAAGGGTCACTTCGACTCGGAGTGATTGATTGCCCAGGGCTACGGGTGGTTGGTGGGAGGTGGAGGCACGCAGTGAGTTTCTTGGACTCCTAGTGACCGCACCGGAATACTGGGTGGCTGTCTGGAGGAAGAGGCGTGTGGTGGGTCTCTGGGACTCAGAGCGATTGTACGGGGCCCCAGGTGGCTGCTCAGAGGAGGGGCCGCATAGCCCGGTGATTAGGTTCAGAGCAGGGTCCCAGGATCTAGGAGGCTTCTGGGTGGAAGAGCCGCACAGAGACAGGCTTAGGGCGGAGTTAAGGTACCAGGCCGATGGGCAGATTCTCTGAGGAGGGGCAGCCTAAGGACATTCATCTGCGAAGGGTGAGGCTCCCAGGCCCAGGAGGTAGGGCCGGGCCCCTGGAAACTTTGCAGGGGAAGGCAGCCCAGCCCAGGCAGTAGCTGTAAATTGAGGGGAACCTCTAGGAGGAAACTGACCAGCGAGACCTCCCCACTGGGTGAGTCTTCCCTGCCTGGTGAGGTTTCCCCACAAGGACGGTAAAACCAGAGACTCAGGCCCAAACAGGCCTTGCCTCAGCCCACAGCCTAGGTCCCCTTTGGATGACCATTGGTCAACAAGTGGAGGCACCTCTGCCCACTAGCAGGGAATATACTCCACCTGAAGGCCACCACTCCTAGAGAGGCAGCTTCCTTGTGGAGCACCGCATTATCAACTTCCTCCAAGACTTCAGCCTACTGAAGGCTAAGAGGGGCTATATATAGAAATCTTCAGGGACATTGTAAATCAACAGAGGAAATCTGCAATATCTCAGCGGTCCACTGATACCTGAACAATATGAGAAAACAAGGAAAGAAAATGATGCAAACAAATCTAGATGTTACATCAATAAAACCCAATGACAGCATGGCAGAAGAAATGGCAGAAAAGGAGTTCAGAATGTACATAATTAAAATGATCAGAGAAGCAAACGATGAGATGAAAGAGCAAATGCATGCACTGAATGATGAGATGAAAAAGCAAATGCAAGCATTGAATGATCGCACCAATCGACAGTTAAAAGAGCAAATACAGGAAGCAAAAGATCATTTCAATAAAGAGTTAGAGATATTGAAAAAAAACCAAACAGAAATCCCTGACATGAAGGAAACAATAAACCAAATTAAGAACTCCATAGAAAGCATATCCAATAGGATAGAACACCTGGAAGACAGAACCTCAGACACTGAAGACAAAATATTTAACCTTGAAAACAAAGTTGAACAAACAGAGAAGATGGTAAGAAATCATGAACAGAATCTACAAGAACTATGGGATATCATGAAAAGGCCAAATTTAAGAATTATTGGGATTGAGGAAGGCCTAGAGAAACAAGCCAAAGGAATGAACAATTTATTCAATGAAATAATATCAGAAAATTTCCCAAATCTGAAGAATGAAATGGAAAATCAAGTTCAAGAGGCTTATAGGACTCCAAATACACAAAATTACAACAGACCCACACCAAGGCACATTATAATGAAAATACCTAACATACAAAATAAAGACAGAATTTTAAAGGCTGTGAGAGAAAAGAACCAAATTACATTCAGGGGGAAACCAATACGGATATCAGCAGATTTTTCAATCCAGACCCTAAAAGCTAGAAGGGCCTGGAACAACATTTTTCAAGCCCTGAAAGAAAATGGATGCCAACCAAGAATCTTATACCCAGCAAAACTTACTTTCAAATTTGACGATGAAATAAAATCCTTCCATGATAAACAAAAGCTAAAAGAATTTACAAAAAGAAAGTCAGCATTACAGAACATTCTCAGCAAAATATTCCATGAGGAAGAGATGAAAAACAAAGAAGCAAATCAGCAAAGGGAGGAATTATCCTAAAGGAATTGTCAAATAAAGGAGGAAACAAGTTGTGTCAAACAAATAAATAAATAAAATTTTAAAAATGAACCAAATGACCGGGAAACCAAATCATATCTCTATAATAACCCTGAATGTTAATGGCCTGAATTCATCAATCAAAAGACATAGACTGGCAGATTGGATTAAAAAGAAAGATCCAACAATATGTTGCCTGCAAGAGACTCACCTCATAGAAAAAGATACCCATAGACTAAAGGTGAAAGGATGGGGAAAAACATACCATGCACATGGACTCATCAAAAAAGCTGGAGTATCCATCCTCATTTCCGATAATGTGGACTTCAAGCCAAAGTTAGTCAGAAGGGATAAAGAAGGTCATTTCATACTGCTTAAGGGAAGCATAAATCAGCAAGACACAACAATCATAAACATCTATGCCCCAAACAGTGGCTCATCCATGTATGTCAAACAAATCCTTCTCAATTTCAGAAACCAAATAGACCATAACACAATAATACTAGGTGATTTTAACACGCCTCTCTCACCACTGGACAGATCTTCCAGACAAAAATTGAACAAAGAAACCACCATACATCTCAATAACACAATCAATAATTTAGACTTAATGGACATTTATAGAATATACCATCCAACCAAGAGCGAATACACTTTCTTCTCAGCAGCACATGGATCCTTCTCTAAAATAGACCATATATTATGCCACAAAGCTAATGTTAGCAAATACAAGAAGATAGAGACACTACCATGTATTCTATCAGATCATAATGGATTGAAGTTAGAAATAAATGAAAGAGTGAAACCAGAAACTATTCCAACATCTGGAGATTAAACAATATGCTATTGTATGATGAATGGATAACAGAAGATATTAGGAAGGAAATTAAAAAATTCTTAGAGGTAAATGAGAACAAAGAAACATCATATCAAAATCTCTGGGACACTATGAAAGCAGTACTTAGAGGGAAATTTATTTCATGGAGCGCATTTAATAAAAGAAGTAAAACTCAACAAATAAACGACCTAACACTACAGCTCAAAGCCCTAGAAAAAGAAGAACAGAACAGCACCAAAAGTAGTAGAAGACAGGAAATAGTTAAACTCAGAGCTGAAATCAATGAAATTGAAACAAAAGAAACAATACAAAAAATTGACAAAATAAATAGTTGGTTCTTCGAAAAAATAAACAAAATTGATAAACCTTTGGCCACACTAACAAAGAGAAGACGAGAGAAAACCCAAATCACTAAAATTCGGAATGAACAAGGAAATATCACAACAGACATGAGTGAAATACAAAACATAATTAGAAGCTATTTTGAAAATCTATACTCCAAAAAAATAGAAAATTTCGAAGACATCAACAGGTTTCTAGAGACATATGAATTGCCTAAACTGAACGAGGAGGACATAAACAATTTAAATAGACCAATTTCAACTACTGAAATAGAAGAAGTCATCAAAAGCCTACCAACAAAGAAAACTCCGGGATCAGATGGGTTCTCAGCCGAGTTCTACAAAACCTTTAAGGAAGAGCTCATTCCAATACTTCTCAAAGTATTCCATAAAATAGAAGAGGAGGGAACCCTCCCAAACTCATTCTATGAAGCCAATATCACCCTGATACCTAACCAGACAGAGACTCATCAAGGAAAGAAAATTTGAGACCAATATCCTTAATGAACATCGATGCAAAAATTCTCAACAAAATTTTAGCAAATCGCATACAAAAACATATTAAAAAGATAGTGCACCATGATCAAGTTGGTTTCATCCCAGGGATGCAAGGTTGGTTCAACATCAGGAAATCAATAAACGTAATTCACCATATTAATAGACTTAAAGTCAAGAATCACATGATTATTTCAATAGATGCAGAAAAAGCATTTGATAAAATACAGCACCCTTCATGCTCAAAACACTAGAAAAAATAGGGATAGTGGGAACATTCCTTAACATTGTAAAGGCCATTTATGCTAAGCCCATGGCTAATATCATTCTAAATGGTGAAAAACTGAAAGCATTCCTCCTAAAAACTGGAACAAGGCAGGGATGCCCTCTTTCACCACTTCTATTCAACATCGTTCTTGAGACTCTGGCCAGAGCAATTAGACAAACCAAAGAAATTAAAGGGATACGAATTGGAAAAGAAGAACTCAAACTATCCCTGTTCGCTGATGACCTGATTATATATTTAGAGGAACCTGGGAATTCCACCAGAAAACTCTTAGAACTCATAAGTGAATTCAGTAAAGTAGCAGGTTACAAGATCAATGCCCATAAATCCAACGCATTTTTATACATAAGTGATGAATCTTCAGAAAGAGAAATTAGGAAAACTACCCCATTCACAATAGCCTCAAAAAAAAATAAAATACTTGGGAATCAATCTCACAGAAGAGGTGAAAGACCTTTACAATGAAAACTATACAACACTAAAGAAAGAAATTAAAGAACACCTTAGAAGATGGAAAGATCTTCCATGTTCTTGGATAGGAAGAATTAATATTGTCAAAATGGCCATACTACCTAAAGTGCTATACAAATTCAATGCAATTCCAATTAAAATCCCAATTGTGTACCTTACAGAAATAGAGCAAGCAATTATGAAATTCATCTGGAAGAATAAGAAACCCAGAATAGCTAAAGCAATACTTAGCAGGAAGAGTGAAACAGGGGGTATTGCAATACCAGATCTTCAACTCTACTACAAAGCAATATTAACAAAAACAGCATGGTATTGGTACCAAAATAGAAAGGTAGATCAATGGTACAGAATAGAGGACACGGACACAAACCCAAATAAATACAATTTTCTCATACTAGACAAAGGTGCCAAAAATATGCAATGGAGAAAAGATAGCCTCTTCAACAAATGGTGCTGGGAGAATTGGAAATCCATATGCAACAGAATGAAACTAAACCCATATATCTCACCATGCATGAAACTAAACTCAAAATGGATTAAGGACCTCGGAATCAGACCAGAGACCCTGCAGATTATAGAAGAAAAAGTAGGTCCAAATCTTCACCTTGTTGGTCTAGGACCAGACTTCCTTAACAGGACTCCCATAGCACAAGAAATAAAAGCTACAATCAACCACTGGGATAGATTCAAACTAAAAAGCTTTCTCTCAGCAAAGGAAACTATCAGCAATGCAAAGAAAGAGCCTACAGAGTGGGAGAATATCTTTGCCAATCATACTTCAGATAGAGCACTAATCTCCAGAATCTATAAAGAACTCAAAAAACTCTACTCCAAGAATTCAAATAGTCCAGTCAACAAATGGGCTAAGGAAATGAATAGACACTTCACAGAAGAAGATCTACAAGCAATCAACAAACATATGGAAAAATGTTCAACATCTCTAGTAATAAGAGAAATGCAAATCAAAACCACCCTAAGATTCCATCTCACCCCAATTAGAATGGCGATTTTCAAGAATACGAGCAACAACAGGTGTTGGCGAGAATGTGGGGAGAAAGGTACACTCATACATTGCTGGTGGGACTGCAAAATATAGCAGCCACTCTGGAAAGCAGTGTGGAGATTCCTTAGAAAACTTGGAATCGACCCACCATTTGACCCAGCTATCCCACTCCTTGGCCTATACCCAAAGGACTTAAAATGTGCATACTACAGAGATACAGCCACATCAATGTTCATAGCTGTTCAATTCACAATAGCCAGACTGTGGAACCATCCTAGATGCCCTTCAATTGATGAGTGGATAAAGAAGCTGTGGTATATATATATACAATGGAATATTACTCAGCCATAAAGAATGATAAAATTATGGCATTTGCAGGCAAATGGATGAAATTGGAGAATATCATGCTAAGTGAGATAAGCCAATCTCAAAAAGCCAAAGGACGAATGATATCGCTAATAAGTGGAGGATGACACATAATGCGGGGGAGGGAAGGGTTAGTATTAGGGTTAGAGTTAGGGTTAGGGAGAGGGGCAAGTATGGAGGAAGGAAGGACTGTATAGAGGGTAAAGAGGGGTGGGAGGGGTGGGCAGGAAGGGAAAAATAACAGAATGAATCAAACAACATTACTCTATGTAAATTTATGATTACACAAATGGTATGCCTTTACAGCATGTACAAACAGAGAAACAACATGTATCCCATTTGTTTACAATAAAAAAAAAAAAAGATATATCAAGGAAAGAAAACTTCAGACAATATCCTTGATGAACACAGATGCAAAAATCCTTAATTCTGGCAAATCACATTACAAAAACATATTGAGATAGTGAACCATGATCAAGTAGGGGTCATCCCAGGGATGCAAGATTGGTTCTGTCGCTGGCTCTTTGTGGTACAAAATCCGTGGATATTTGTCACCGCTTGCAGCAACAACTTGCAAGGTTCTTATGGGTGGTGAACTGGAAACTGAACTACTTCTATCTTTCTCTTTAGTGTTCTGCTTTCTTTTTTGTTCATAGAGGATAGAGGAAATGAGG
This sequence comes from Sciurus vulgaris, assembly GCF_902686455.1. NCBI lineage: Eukaryota > Metazoa > Chordata > Mammalia > Rodentia > Sciuridae > Sciurus > Sciurus vulgaris. The sequence continues at coordinate 99,926,502 of NC_136471.1, read as the reverse complement.
CTTACTTGCTTTGAGAGGAGAGAGAGAGAGACTTTGCTTAAGAGAGACTTTGAGAGAAGGACAGGCTTTGCTTAGAGCTTAGAGGAAGAGGGACTTGCTATGCCTCACTTAAGGTCTGCTTCTTCTTACTGGTGCGTCCTGCATCCTGTGAACTAAAGGTGTGTCTACCTAAGGTGCTTTAGTGATGCGTCTCAGTTCTCCATTCTGCGATCCGCCGCTGTCCCTACTTGCTGCTGCCCCACGTGTTTTTCTGCTTTTTTTCTGTCTCGCTCCGCCTATGCTTATATCACCTCTAGGAGGCGGAGAGCAGGGCCACGCCTCTTACGCAAAGATCAGGCACAATTAGGAGTGCTTGAGAACACATGCGCATACATTGTGTGCATGGACGATAAAATCACCTGAGTGTGCTTATATCAATTAACCTCCTCGCTGCCGATGTGGTCAACATGGCACAGCCCCCAGGAGGTTTGACATCCAGAAGTCAATAAATGTGACTCATCACATCAATAGACTTAAAGAATCACATGATTATCCAAATAGATGCAGAAAAAGCATTTGACAGAATTCAGTATCCATGTTTCAAAAAAATTAGGAATAGTGGGAACATACCTCAACATTGTAAAAACTATACATGCTAAACCCAAGGCTAACATCATTCTAAATGGAGAAAAATTGAAAGCCTTCCCTCTAAAAATTAGAATACAAGGATGCCCTCTTTCACCACTTCTATTCAACACAGTCCATGAAACTCTAGCCATAGCAATTAGATGAAAGAAATTAAGGGAATATGAATAGGAAAAGAACTCAAACTATCATTATTTGCCAATGACATGATTCTACATTTAGAGGATTCAAAAAAATCTACCAGAAAACTTCAAGAATTCAAATGAATTCAAAGTAGGATATGAAATCACTTATAAATTAATGCATTTCTATTCATAAGTGGTGAATTCTCTGAAAGAAATTAGGAACACTACCCCATTCACAATAGCCTCAAAAAATACATGGAAATCTAAAGAGGTGAAAGACCTCTTCAATGAAAACTACAGAACACTAAAGAAAGAAATGAGAGAAAACCTTAGAAGATGGAAAGATTTCTCATATTCATGGATAGGCAGAATTAAAATTGTCAAAATGACCATATTACCAAAAGTGCTATACATATTTAATGCAATTCCAATTAAAATCCCAATGATACACCTCACAGAAATAGAAAAAGCAATCACAAAATTCATCTGGAAGAATAAGACCCAGAATAATCAAACAGTCCTGAGCAGGAAGGGTGATGTACGAGGTATCACAATATCAGACCTTAAACTATACTACAGAGCAAGAGTAACAAAAACAGCATGGTTTTGGCACCAAAATAGACAGACCAATGGTACAGAATAGAAGACAAAGAGACACACCCACATAAATACAGTTACCTCATACTAGACAAAGGAGCCAAAAACATACAATGGAGAAAACAGCCTCTTCAACAAACGGTGCAGGGAGAACTGGAACTCCATATACAGCAAAATGAAATAAACCCCTATCTCTCACCCTGTACAAAACTCAAAATGGATCAAGGACCTAGGAATTAGACCAGAGACCCTGTCCCAAATAGAAGAAAAATTAGGCCCAAATCTTCATCATGTTGGCTTAGGATCAGACTTCCTTAAAAAGACTCCCAAAGTTCAAGAAATAAAAACAAGAATCAATAAATGGGATAGATTCCAACTAAAGCTTTTTCTCAGCAAGGGAAACAATCAATGTGAAAAAAGAGCCTACAGATTGGGAGAAAATCTTTACCACATGCACTTCAGATACACCACTTAATCTCCAGAATTAATAAAGAACTTAAAAAACTTAACACCAAAAATACAAATAATCCAATCAATAAAGGGACTAAGGAACTGAGCAGACATTTCACAGAAGATATATATTCAATCAACAAATACATGAAAAAAATGTTTAACATGTCTAGTAATTAAAGAAATGCAAATCAAAACCACCCTAAATTTCATCTCACTCAATTAGAATGGCTATTACCAAGAATACAAGCAACAATAGGTGTTGGAAAGGATGTGGGGGGGGGTACACTCATTGCTGGTGGGATTGCAAATTGATGCAGCCACTCTGGAAAGCAGTATGGAGATTTCTCAGAAAACTTGGAATGGACCCACCATTTGACGCAGTTATCCCACTCCTTGGCCTATACCCAAAGGACTTAATAGCAGCATTCTACAGTGATACAGCCACATCAATGTTCATAGCTGCTCAATTCACAATAGCCAGATTGTGGGACCAACCTAGATGCCCCTCAGTTGATGAATGGATAAAGAAACTGTGGTATATATATACAGTGAAATATTAGCTAAGAAGAAGAATAAAATTATGGCATTTGCTGGTAAATGAATGGATTTGGAGAAAATCATGCTAAGTGAGATAAGCCAATCCCAAAAAAACCAGCAGCCAAATATTTTCTATAAGTAGATGATACATAACAGGGTGGGGCGGAGGGAGTAAAGGAAGAATGGAGGAACTTTGGATTGTGAAGAGGGACATGAGGGGAGGAGAGGAGGCAGGGGAAAGAAATATGGTGGAATGAGACAAATATTACCTTATGTACACATATGATTACATGAATGGTGTGACACTACATGTATAACCAGAGAAAAAGTTGTACCCCATTTGTGTAAGGTAAGGTCCTGCAAGCTTGTTAGAGTCACATCAAGTTTGCAATCAACGTATTTTCTTAGAAATGTTGTCCTTGGAGACATTGAACAGGCCCAATCTCCAATGTGGAATAGAAGTGTAGAGAAAGGGGGCTGGGGTTTTGGCTCAGTGGTAGAGGGCTTGTCTAGCACATGTCAGGTACTGGGTTGGATCCTCAGCACCACATAAAAATGAATAAAGAGGTATTGTATACATCTATAACAACAAAAGGAAGTGTAAAGAAAAGTCAAATGGCCAGCATTAATAGGGATGATCCTAACAAAGGATTGATTCTGTCCATTCAGTGACAAAGACCTTCACTTTATGATTCCTTTCAATCTGCCACCTCCCTCAATTCCTGCTAGACTTAACGTCCTGGAGTTCAGAATATCCCTGGTATTCTCAGAATAAGCTCTTGTTTCCAGTGGTACTCTAAGAATGGTCTTCAGGATTTAGAGGAGCAGAGTCAGGACTTAAACAGTCCATTGTTCAGACTTTCAGAACAACTCCTTTATTTTCAGTATCACCTATCCATGGGCTCATATTCTGAGGTATAGTCTTTTGTCATGTGCACTTCCTTGTCAGCAGCCCAAGTCAGAATACTTTTCATGGCATATTTTCTACTTGTAATTAAAAAGGAAATAGGGAGCAAATTTCCTAGCTTCCAAAGACATGCTGATATTTTCCCACTATTGACTCCTCTATCTTGTTTCTTTAAATAAGGAAATAAAAGTTCCTTGAATTATTAACCCCCAAAGACAAACACTTCTAGTCCAACATGTTTAAACATAAAATTTCCCACCACTTAAGTTTTACAAACTTTTACCGGGTAACATTAACTACTTTAAATTTGTATTTTGAAATATAGATGGATTGGCATTTATTTCTCATATTAGTGTATTTACTGTTCCTTCCTCTTCCCGTCTTTCCTTTAGCAACCTAAATTTTTATTATCTTCTCCTTCTAAACTTTAACAATGTGGAATTGAATATATAAACAGTATTATAAAAATAATGTGACCTCTCAGCTATAAAAGATGAAGTTAGCACAATTATAAACACTAACAATATAGAAATTATAGTGCTTCCCAGCATCTGTCCTTTTCCTTCTCATGTTACAAAATAGAAAATGCCCAAATGTATGTTAGTCAATCATATTTAACATTTTATTTGCATGAGTTTTTACAATAGGCTTTTTTCTGCAGTAATTTGACTCAATTTTATGTTTAATAGTTTCTAAGTAAATGGCTCATTCTGACATCTAGAATGTTCATTCAGATCTATTTGTAGATATTTCTTTAAACTTTTGTTCAAATAAGAGCAAGTAAAGTACTCCAAGAAATAAAGCATGACCCACTAATCTTAACATGCAGTTACCAGTCTTTAAGGGGTGATGAATATTGAAGGAGGAAGGCAATATTCTGTCTGGAAAGCTTTTAAATTAGAAGGCTAAGATTGGGGATAGAGCTCAGTGGTAGAGCACTTGCCTAGCATGTATTTGGGTTTGAGTCCCAGTACTGTAAAAAGACAAAGAAAAAGGAATGAAGAAAGAAAATAGAAGGACCTGGAAAGAAAGACAATCCTAGTAAAGTTATTAGATTTAGTGATGACCATTCTATGTCCAAAAACAAAATGAATATTTGGGTAGTCAAGAGAAAGACTTTCATTAATAGAGAAATGACTTAAAATTGCAGGTAAATGCTTAATTTGAACTATTAAAAGTACTGAAAATGGCTCAGAATAAAGGACTTTCAATGTTTTAAAAGGATGCAAGAGAAAACAATTAAGGGAACTCCAACACATATATAACTGTACTCTTTTCATTTCCTTCCTATTATTTCCTGTGACTTTAGTAGCATCTGCCTTCCAAATTTCTTATTTTTATGTCCATGTAAAATGTGAACTGATAGAGCTCAGTATCTTTCTTGTGTTCATATATTTTCTATGAGTTCTTATACATCTGTTTCATGCTACTGTTTTATGGACACAATTGATTTAAGCTTTCTTCTTTAGGGTAAAATATTGCAAAGCTTTAATTTTCTTCATGGCAATGTTTCTTGTCTTATTCTGCCTCATGTTTTTCCCACTCTTTTGTTCTATCTATAAACATACCATGTGATTTTTACTTTTTGAATTCTCATCTTTAGTTCAGAAAAGCTCTCTTCTCTTAGTCAAAAATGATATGCAAACTTGTAGATGGGTTAAGGCCCTATCTCAAGCATGGAAAATTTTATCCAATAGATGTAGATTTTGCGTAATGCACACCCCTATTGCTACCTCTTCTCCCAAAAGTCACATGAACAAAATGTGGCTTGTCTGTGTATATTCCTGTTCAGCTTCACCAACTCTAAGAGCCAGGGAAGTTTTTGCAGCCAGGTTATGGTTCCCATTTCTACTACTAAAATCAAAGTTTAGGTGTTGTATCTCAGGTATGTTTCCCACCATAGAGAAGTGAATTTTGCCAGCCCTTATCAAGATCTACAGCCACAAGAATACTTTATTTCCTCCCATATGTATGCCAGTTTGATTATCACTTTGAGCATTCATTCTACCAATTTTGTAGTTGGGGTTGTTAGTAAAAACAGAAATCCACATATTTGCCTCAGTTTCATGGCTAGTGCAGATGATTTCAAAGAGGATGGAGAAATTTTAACTTTACATCTACATCCTCAGACCAAAAGTCCAAGGGTAGAATCCTTGATGATCACTTTCAAGTAGCTGAAGTGATATACAGTTCAGAGGCCTCTCCCTCTTCCATACTCTCACATTATATGCAGATCCTACAGTCGACCAAGAATCAAAGAACAGAAAGACCCATATAATCCAGCCAAACTGATTTTTCAAGACCCTGAGGAAGCAAGTTGTTTATAGATAGGAGTCAGTTTTGGGAGAGGGAACTCAAACACCTTTCTCCTTTTTTCACACTCAACTTCCCTCAAAATTATGTATATCTTTACAACTCTGAATCATATCTCCAACACCTGGTGAAACTGCATTCTCAGATTTTTCCTATGCATTTAAGGGCTTGGAAGATGATTACACTGTATATAGTATCAGAATGCCAGGTCTCAGCATTAAATGATATCTTAGGATGTCATAGGGACCATACCTATTATAATGTAGGCTTTTGTCCCTAAAGTGATGTTGAAGATGCATAAGAATCTAGGTTCTTCAGGGTTTCTTGTTTCTAAACTAAATTTAATCATCATTGTGACCTCTACACCTTACATTAAGTCTGAAGAGCAGGAAACCCCTTGTCTATGTACATTGAGAGGTCACTTCCCAAAATATAAATGTTTCTGAAGAGTATTTTTGAGGGTTTGAGAGGGAGTGGGTAGAAGAGGAAAGGGGAATGATGATGTCTTCGGTTCATCTATTTTCTTTCTGAAAAACCCAACCTAAGAAAGACCCTTTAGAAAGAAAAAAGGAGTGATGTGCCACTACCTAAAGTATCATCCCAGAGAAATAAAGGAAAGGAAGAGTCAAAATTAAAATGTGTCATTGAATTTGAGCAATTAGTTCTATAAGATTGGAATTGGGACAACTGTCTTCCCAGAGACTATATTAACAGCTATTTCTTGGTGTAATATGTTTGGGGATGAGAAGAATTTGTCCATCAGCTGCCCTTCATTGTTTAAAATTTCAGCCCACACTATCATCTCCACAATATTACTCTGATCCTTCTGTCTCTGCAAGAGAGGCAGGCCCTGGTGGTAAAAATTAAGAACGCTAGCTTGGGTATAAAGGTATACCTGCATGCAGTTGTAATCCATGAAGATTTGGTGATCTGTCATTTGTTCCAGCAACATGTGCTACTGCAGAAGGCAACATAATGATAAAAGGATCAATCCACCCAAAAGCTAGAACATTCCTACATTGCATGTCACAAATAACAAGGTCTCACAATACATAAATGAGATGAAATGAGAAATAGTCAAAATCAACTATAGTTGGAGACTTCAATCCTCCCCTCTCAGCAACTATTGAATAGAAATAAGCAGAGTTGGTCAACATAATCAACAAGATCAAATTGACATATACAAAACAAACCACTCAATGACATTGGAATATACATTTTTATTTTTTTTAGTTATACATTACAGTAGAATGTATTTTGGCAGAATATACATACATAATTTATATCTTATTCTATTAGGTTCCCACTCTTGCAGTTGTACATGTAGAGTTACCCTGCTCATGTATACAAATACAAGGTTAGGAAAGTTATGATCAATTAATTATACTGTCCTTCCTATTCCCTTCCCCTCTCCCTTCCATTCTTGAACTAGACAAAAGGTAAATTTATTTGTATTATTCCCCTCCCCAACCTCCCTTGTTTTGGGTTAGCATCCATAAACCAGAGAACATTCAGTCATTGTTGTTTTTTGGGGACTGGCTTATTTCACTTAGCATGATATTCTCCAGTTCCATCCATTTATCAGCAAATGCCATAATTCCATTCTTTTCTATGGCTGAGTAATATGGAATACACCTTTTTTGATCCTCAATGATTCAAGGAGCATTCATCAAGATAGATCATTTGCTTGACTGTAAAACAAATTTAAAGAATTAAAGTTGGGCTGGGGTTATAGTTCAGTGGTAGAGCACTTGCCTAGCACATGTGAGGCAATGAGTTCAATTGTCAGCACCACAGAAAAATAAAATGGTTAAAAAGAACATTTACACAGTGGTGCATGTCTGTAATCTCAGTGGCTTGGGAGGCTGAGACAGGAGGATTACGAATTCAAAGTCAGCCTAAGCAACTGTAAGGGACTAAGCAACTCAGTGTGACCCTGTCTCTAAATAAAATACAAAATAGGGCTGGGGATATGTTTCAGTGTTTGAGTGCCCCCGAATTCAATCCCCAGTACCCCCAAAAATTTTTTTAAAGAAATTAAAGTCATACATAGCATTGTTTTCTAACCATAATGAGGTGGAACCAAAAAAAATGTTTCTAAATGTGGAAAATATCATTTCTAAATTATGGGTCAAATATTAAATTTCAAGGAAAATACACAGAAGTTAACGGAAATTAAAATGTAACATAATATACACAATTCACCCTAAGCAATGCTGAGAGGGAAGTTTACAGTACTAAATATTTACATTAGAAATAAAGCCTCAAATCAACCTAAGTTCTTACCCTTAAGAAACTATAGAATGTAAACTCAAAGCCAATAGATGGAATATGTATCAGAGATGAAATTGAAAATTGAAAAGTGATAGAAAAAAAAATGAAACAGAATCTGGTTCTTTGAAAGGAATCAATAAAACTGATAAACTTTAGCAAGACTTGATAAAAATAAAATACAAATTGCTGATATCAGGGATGAAAGTGCTGATATCAGGGATGAAAGAAGGAATGTCAATATTGATATTGCAGCCATCAAAAAGTTAAGAAAATGCTACAAACAACTTTTTGTACATAAATTTGTCAACATAGAAGAAAAGAATACTACCAAGACAAGAGGAGTATGAATAACCCTGTAATGATTAAGGTAATTGAATTCATAATCTAAAAGTTCACAAAGGAGAAATCTTCAGGCCCTGGTTCACTGGACAAGTCTATTCAAAAATTTAAGAAGTATAAAAATGTCTATTTCATCACCTCTTCCAGAAAAGCCAAAGAAATATCACCTCAACTAGTTTTATGAGGCTAGTACTACCTGTTAACCAAAACAAAAATAGGCATTTTCTGTATTAGGGTCATGGTTTTCACTACATTAAGTAAAACCATCTGTGTTGGTTTCCTAGGGCTGCCATAACAAAATATTGTAAATACCACAAAGCAGCAGAAATTTATCCTCTCATACCTCTGGAGTCAAAGTGTCAGCAGGGCCATTCTCTCTCTGAAGGCTCTAGGGGGAAGTATGTTTCATGTCTTTCTTCACTCCTGGTATTCTAATCCTTGGTGTTCCTTGGCTTGTAGAATCTTCCCTCCTATTGCTACTTCTATCACATAGCATTCTCTTTTGTTTTTATATCTTTTCCGTCTCTTAGAATAACACCAGTCATATTAGAATAGGGCCCACCTTAAGCCAGTATGATCTCATTTTCAAAAACCCTATATCCAAATAAATTCACATTCATAGGTAACAGAGTTAGGACTTCAACATATTTTTTCTGGGCAACAAAATTCAACCCATAGCACTATCTGAATAAGTGGAAAATTATTTGAAAGTCTTGTTTAACAAGACTCCATTAAAGGCAGAAGCAGCACAGATGGTTGATGCCAAATCTTCACAATTTATTCTTTTAATAGCAGTCATGTCTATGTAACCATTACATTAGTAGTATCAACACACTCCAAAATGCAATTACAAACGCAATCCTGTTATCAGGAGCAGTGTCATTGTAAGCAGAGGAAATACAAACAGTTGTCCAATTTAAGTCACTTTATACATGGCTTCAATGATAGTTAACAACCATTTACTTGCAATGCCTGAATGCCAACAAGAGTTTGTTAATTCCTTTGACTCAGATAGCTGAAGTATTTACTCTCTCACTCCACATACTCACTTTCTCATCTTCAACAAGATGCACAGCATATCAGAATCTAAACAGGAAAACAGAAGCCACTTCAAAGATTTCCAATAGATTAAACAGAACACGAAGAATTGCTTGCACTAGTGATAAAAGAAATGAGACACATAGTGAGACAACCTAGAAATGGGCAAAATAGGGCACTAAATCTATCCCTTACTTAACCTAGAGGATCAAAGGAAAGAAGCAATTCTCAGAAGCCCAGTGGACAAGGTCAGCTAGCAGAACTACAGCAGCAGCTGCATCTCAAGAAGAGATGGAGCCATCACAAAGCAGCACCCAGAGCTTCTCTCTTCTCCCCATCCTCCTGTTCACATCACCCATTGATCAAGCCCAGCCAGAAACCACTTTCACAGAGGCCAAGGCAACGGAAGAGCAGGGAAAGCAGTATGTGAGAAAATACTGGGGTCCTGCACACACATCTTCCTCCTCTCAAACTTCACTTAAGCAACTCTCCCATCAGTAACACTGTTGGACTGCACTTTCATTTGCATTTATTATGTTTAATATTCCACTGCTGATATTATCTGCTTGTCATTATATAAATGGAAACAGTTCAGGACCCAATATGAAAACAAATATACCCAGTTAATGAATGCATTGTGTTAAATAACTAGAAATAGCAGATTAATATGCTATTGTGCAAAAACTGAGTTGTTACAAGTACTTACAAGCTTGTATTTTTGTTATTTTTAATAGAATATGGGGAAGTGGATTAGGGTTTAGCAATAGAATGGGAACACATTTTCCAATTAAAAGTCCTAGCTTCGGCATTTCCAAACTTTGCTACCAACACGTATTCAGAAAAATTAAAAAATTCAGAAAATGAGATACATATGCCTCAAGCTTAATTTTTTTCTAGAGTCAGGTCCATATGTAATAGAGGGTTAGAAAAGCTGTTTTTGCTAAAAGTACTCACTCTTTACTTAGGCCTTCAAATGCCCAATGAAAAAGTAAAAAGCAGGATGAAGTCTGACATCTCTGCCTTCATTTTATATCTGTCTTCTTTATTACATTTCATTTTGAGTCAAGTCCCTGCTCAACTCTGCACGTAGGTGTGTTAATCATTTAAGGATTACTCATCTAAAAATCAGTCATACAAGGTTTATTAGCTCTAAACTTACCTAACCTATCTAGGGCCCCTTTAAGACTTAGGCAAGATTTGCAGCATCCTGTTTCAGAACCTAGCGGTACCTAGAAAGTCTTTATCCTTGCCCTATACCATCGGGGAACAGCAAGAGTAATCACCTCATAGGAATTGAATTCCCCCTTCCAGGATCACAGGTCTGATAGAGGAACATCCTGAGCAACAAGAGAAAAAGAAAATCACCCCACCACAAGCCAAAAGAATTTCTCTGGAGGTACCTCACAGAACTGAGAGTGAACAACCAGACAACAGTCTGACCAAGACTGATTAGTTATGTATATCCCTTGCCCCCACCCCCAATTCTTTTTCTATTTCAACCTAAAGCTCATTTACCCAAACTATTCCAATGACAGGGCTGAGATGCTGGATCTCACTCTGCACTCTCAATATGGCCATACTGAATGAGGCTTCCTTTCCAGCTTTATACCATTACCTTTTCTGTTTGGCTTCTGAGGTGAGTGATCAGACCTGGTTTGTTGTTATGACCCCAGTAATAGTCTCAACTGTGAGTGTGCATACATATATGCTCTAAGGACTGAATCAAGGACCTTATGCATGCAAGTCAAGTACTCTCCCACTGAGCTACACCCCATTTTTTTGAGCCGAGATTCTGCATTTTTTTATGTCATTACTTTATTTAAACATATATTACATGCTACAGGAGGGAAGTAGCTTGACCCATATTACAAGGAAATTGACCTCTTGAAATATTCCTCATAGCTGGTTATAGTGGCCACATCTGTAATCCATGCAGTTCCAGCTTCTAAGGCGGCAAGTGCATTTTTTTTTTCAATGATCTTATCCCTTTGTTGGCATAGGCACATCTTACACATGCAATAAAATGCTAACACAGACACATGAATAAATCCAAGTTTACTGAAATTGGGGTCGTGTGTGACATCCATTTACCATAAGTGATTAGGCCTTTTAGGGTTGATACCAACATGAGGGACTGGAGAGTGAGTTACAGAGGAATGGCATCCTTTAACAATTGTTCTGGCTTGTTCTTTAGTTATTTTAAATCTGTGTTGTAAGGTAGCACTATAAACATGAAATTGATCATGAAAACGAGTATCTTGTTTTACTGAGGAAAAGATGAGAACCATCTGAGTGGCTAAATCAGCTTATGAGGGGCTATGGGTCCAGCCAATTCTAATTTGGGAATCAGCTGAGCGTTGTAATTATTAGTAAAGAGATTCATTTAGTTGCTCCTTAAACTTTACAAGGGCTATGACAGCTGCTTCCATTTCCACCAATTGAACCAATTTTTGAGGTGTAACCTGAATGATAGCATCTTGGTAATTAACTACTGTAGCAGTACCATTAGAAGAAACATTCAGGGCCTTAGGAATCTTTTGATATGGCCTGGCTGTCCACATAGGAAGCAACCTTTAGGGCGAGCCCCTCCAGAGGTGTTTAAAGGAGAGACACCTCTCATAGCTGCTGCAATTATGCTCCCTGTAACTACTGCATCATTGACATCTTTGCAGAGTTTTATACAGGCAAAAAGATCTTTCTTGGCCTTCCAGGGCTGGATAGCGTCTTAACAAAATCTATTGGCATTCTCATACACCAATTGAACAACTAGTGGTATAGCTGTTTCAACATCTCCAAAAATTCTGCTGGTCACGGTCAACAAACTCAGCGTATGGTCCATTGGGTCCCTGTATAACTTGACAGACTGCACTGTAAGTCACTGGTTCCTTGTATGGTTTTCCAGGCCTTAGTTGCTGCTGCATATATCTGGGCATAGACTCCAGGATCATACTGAACTTGTATCTATTGGAACATATTGGCCTTCTCCTGTTAGCATATCAACATTTCTACCAGGAAACCCTGCTGCTGCGTTTCTGTGAGCAGTTTCAACAGATATTTCTTGCCACTGAGCTCTCCAAATCAGATATTGTCCTCCAGATAACACTACTCTGCATAGCTGTTTCCAATCAGTAGGAGTCAAATTTAAATTACTCAAAGACTCAAGCATGCTTATGGTAAATGGAACCTGAGGTCCATATGTCATAACTGCCTCTTTAAAGTTTTTAATGGTTTTAAAGTCTAATGGTTGATGGTATCTGTCTATTTTGGTCCTCAAATACGGGCAGGTTCCACGAATTTTTTGCAACCACTCTGACACCTTTCCAGCCCCAGAGCTGAATTTCTCCAACTGGGTTCAAAGCGATACTCAACACCAAGGTGATAGGATATAGATTGACCACATGCTTAAGTTCCTCAAGTATCTGGAAAATGTGGTCAAAGATCCACAGAAGAGATTGTAAGAAACTGGATATGAATATATTAGAGATAAAAATGTCAAACTCTGGCTTTCTGCTAAAACACAGTTCCTCATTACACAGACTTCAAGTAGCTTTCATGTGCCAGGGAGAAAGATGACTAAGATGGTTCCCTGCCTCTTAAGAATTATGTCTAATAACTGAGATAGACTTTATTACATTGAATTTTAAGTGTTGTAATATAAATATTCACCAAGCCCTGTGGCTATAAAAAGCAAATATTTGATGGTATTGCATGAAGCAAAGGGTATTCATAATGACACCTGAGGTCTATGCATTCCCTAAACAAGACCAAATTGTTTGATAAGCTACCAGATATTATCCAGTACATTCTTAGGTATTAAAAAATCTCAGCTATTTATGCTCAAGAAGATAGCAGCTCAGGCTGTCATAGGAACCAAGACTCATGTCAGAACCAGGAAATTTTAGTCAGTTTTCATTATTACCTCCTAAGGAGTGTGAGGCACATTTTCCCAGAGCCCAATGGAGTTGTTTGGAGTATAAAACTATTTATAGAGAGCAGCTGAAAGCCAATTGGCGAGGATGAAATAATGCCCATTAGGCAAGCCAAATGCTCTAAGTGGACATAGGCTGACTGTGGAGTGGGATGCTTCAGTTTATAACACCCCAAACTTGGAGATCCTGTTCCTTCTCAGGTGATAGAGTTTTAGCCCATGCTACCAAATCCCAGGTACTGTTTCAGGATGAGAAGCAACTACCAAAATGTTTAACTTGAGTTTGACAATAGATGATTATTAGCCTTAGTGATTGATTTCCTTAAATCAGGGCAGCACAATATCTTGACTTAAAAATATAAAGAAAAATACCAATGTCAATTTCTTGGTTTTGACCTTGAGCTATAGTTATATAACCTGTTACCATTAGGGGAAATGAGCCAAAAGGTACATGGGACACTACTATTTTTGCAATTTCCCAGGAATCTATAATTACTTTAATATAAGGCTTATTTTATCATTTAAAAATAGTTATATTGATATACAATTCACATACAAGTCACCCACTTGAAGTGTACATTTCCATATTTTTTTGAATATTCAGAGTTGTACAACCATCATAGCTATCTTCTTCCAGAATGTTTTCATCACCTCCCAAAGAAACACCATAACTACTAAGCACTCACTTCTCATTCCTCTCTTCTCCAAACCCTGGGAACCATTAATCTGTTTTGTTGTTGTTGTTGTTGTTGTTGTTTTGGTCGGGGGGGAACAGTGATAAATATGTTTTTAATTATTTTCATACATGTATATAGGGTAATAATGTCTGCCTTACAATCTACCATCCTTCCCCTCCCCACCCACTCTCCCCTCACGCCCTCTGTACAATCCTACAACTTATTTTTAATCAAGTAGCGAAGTCTCAGAGATCTTGCCCAAAGTCTTAGATCTTTTGAAACCTTGTAATAAGATCTTCAGTCTAACAAAATTACTTACCTGATTAACTAGCTTATGAAGTATGCTGGCACAGTGGGGATCACCCCAACCCATGAACTGCAGGTCAAAATAAGCAGTGTATCCTTTAAATTGGGGTTTTTAAATTGGAGGTCCATAACAACCATGGAGTGTAAGTTGACTAGGAAAGTCTCTTCAATCTTACTAAGCCTAACTTAAATTTAATACTTCCTTCAGCTAATAGTCAATCCACAACATCACTAAAAAGAAATTGAATTTGTCACAATAGAAATCAGCAAATTTTCTTAGGCAAAATAAGTCAGTCACAGAAGTACTGAATGTTTTATCTTGTATGTGGAATCTAGGGGAGAAAAAGAGTTGAAAGTAGCAGAGAAACTATTGGAGAAAAAGGAAGGAGGAAGGAGTGTAAGAAAGGACAATGGGGTGGATATGATCAAAGTATGTTATTTTCATTCACATATATGACACAATGAAACCTATTCTGTATAATTATAATGCACTAAAGATTTCCACTCAGAAAAAAAAGAAATTGGCTATTTTCATTTCATATTACTTTATTACAGATCAAGTTATAATTTGCATTTGTCACTATTTCAAAATCATGTTAGTACCAGGGGGTAATAACCAGTTCTCACATGATTGCTCTTTTTGTGTCTAAAGATTTTAGTACAAAGGAGTTGCCCAACCCTGGGTCAGGTGGATACTTAGCTACTAAACATGAAGCAGAAAGTTATTTCATGGGTAACTAAGACAGCCATATTACTTTCCAGCACACTATCTACAATTATTTTACAGTCTACATACATTAAAGGTGGGAGTCATTCTTACGAAGATTTTGCAAAGCTAACACATGGAATACAAAGGTGAACCAGGCAAGTGCAAACATCTGACATTTGAGGTAACTTAAAATACATTTTAACCCTAATTATAATAGGTCCCCTTACCTATGTAATTCTCCCTTATCTGTGGTTTTACTTCGTACAATTTCACTTACCCAGAGTCAACTAAGTACTGAAAAGATTAAATGGAAAGTTTCAGAAATAAATATTACATAAATATTAAATTCCATGCCTTTCTGAATATTGTAATGAACTCTTTTCCTATCCCACTCTGTCCTAGGTAGGTCAGTCTACACTGTGTGCCACCTACCTGTTAGTCATTCACTAGTCATATAGATTATCAGAAAATTGTCATGGTATCACAGTGCTTATGCTCAAGTAACCCTTATTTTACCTAATGCCCCCAAAGCACAAGAGTAGTGATAATGGCAATTCGAACCTGCCAAAGAGAAGCCATAAAAGACTTCCTGTAAACATCATCACAAGAAGGGTATATAGAGTCTCAGGAATGCACCGTCAGTGACAGGCAGGGGAAGATGGGAAGGCGGCGTCTCCCTAAGCGGAGCGGGCCATGGCCCGCGGGGGCGCGGCCTTGTCCGCGTCGCCTGCCAGTCCCCAGCCCGATGGCAGCGGCCGTGCTGCTGGACCGCGCGCAGGACATGCATCTTCCGTGTGTCATAGAGCTGCTTCATTGGAGCTGGGCAGTGAGCCCTGGGAACCTGATTGGGTGGACAATACTCCAGCCATTGCCAGAGAGACTCTAGGCTGTTGGCGTGGAGTGCAGGATGAGGAGGCACCTAAGCAGAGCATTTTTATAGAGGGAATTTCACAAACCAGGACTCCCACCCCTGTGGGACGTGTGGTCAGCTCTTGAAAGACATTTCACACTTGGCCAAGCACCAGGAAACGCACCCTGGGCAGAAACCGTACTTGTGTATGGCGTGTGGGAAGCAGTACTGGTTCAGTGGGAACCCTCACCAGCTCCAGAAGCAGCCCAGTGAAGAGAAACCCATTAGAAGGGACAAGGGCAGTACCTTTCTTGGGAACCACTGTCCTGTCCAACCCTCAGAGATGACTTTTATGACAAGAAAGGGTTGTAAAGACTCCCCAAGCAGCTCAAGCATTTTCCCGCACCGTCACCCTCACAGTGAGTGGGATCCACCTGGTGACACCAAGTATGAGGAGACCTTTCCCAGTGGACAGAGGCATTACAGATGCAGTGAATGTGGGAAAGCCTTCAGCCGTAAAGACTCACTTGTTCAACACCAGAGAGTCCACACTGGAGAAAGGCCTTATGCATGTGGTGAATGTGGGAAAACCTTCAGCCGCAAGCCCATACTTGCTCAGCATCAGAGAATCCACACTGGAGAAATGCCTTACGAATGTGGCATATGCGGGAAGGTTTTCAATCATAGCTCTAACCTTATTGTACACCAGAGAGTCCACACTGGAGCGAGGCCTTACAAATGCAGTGAATGTGAGAAAGCCTATAGCCACAAGTCCACACTTGTTCAGCATGAGAGTGTTCATACTGGAGAAAGGCCTTATGAGTGCAGCGAATGTGGAAAATACTGTGGTCACAAATACAGGCTCATTAAACATTGGAGTGTTCACACTGGAGCAAGGCCTTATGAATGCATTGCATGTGGGAAGTTCTTTAGCCAAAGCTCTGATCTTATTGCACACCAGAGGGTTCACAATGGTGAAAAGCCATATGTGTGCAGTGAATGTGGAAAAGCCTTTAGCCACAAACATGTACTTGTTCAGCACCAGAGGATTCACACTGGAGAAAGGCCATATAAATGCAGTGAGTGTGGGAAGGCCTTCAGGCAAAGGGCTTCCCTCATTTGCCACTGGGAAGTCCACACTGGAGCAAGGCCTTAGTTTGCAGGTGCAGCCATGCCCTTGTTCGGCATGACTGGTACCTGAGAACAGATCAGAAAGCAGTCTTTGTTGTGTAGCCCTCGGCCAGAGGTTGAGCCTCAGGCAATCACACATCTGACCTGGGGAATTCCTGAGTGCCAGCTGTGTGGAAAGCTCTCCGGGACTTTGTTGCGATTTTGACCTGCACGGACCTTTGCTAGCATCCTATCACTGGCATCGCCTCTGAGAGGAGGCACTGTTTTGGCACTTGAGTCCTGTGTTGTGCACTCCAGTGTGCAGTGAGCGCCACACCTCTGTGCCCCTCAGCTGGGTCATCAGTAGCCCAAGACTGTGGAGCACCCTCGCTCTCTCCTGCCTCTCCCCTGGCTAGATTACCCTGGGCTTGGCCAGGTTTTGGCCTGTAGAGTTCTGCCAGCTGCCAGCACTGGTTTTCTTTCGGCATGGACATTGTTGGTCTCAGGTGGCACCTGTGGTGGATCGGCCCAGTTTCTCAGACATCTAACCTGAAACTGCCTGCCTTAGATTGTTCTGGTTTGGCTCAGATGCCTTAATTTCTATATTACTTTTAGTCTGGGGGATTCTGTTAACTCTGTTGGTTGGTCTGGGAGCAGAATTCACTGCCATGAAGGGGTGGAGAGCTTTTGTGAGAGCTCTAGTGTTTGTGTCTTGACGATGCTTGTAGGATGGCAAAGAATAGCCCTCATTCTAGCGTTAGTTCCCTTGTATTGGTGCTTGCTCTCTCCTAGGAAAGAATACTCACCTTTGCAGGTCCGATCTTGGGGTCTGTATACCAGTAGTATTTATATGACCAAAGTCACCCTAAGCAGTGGGAGTTTGACAATCCTGTAGTGTCTGAGAGCATTTTACATTGGGTCTCTTATTCTCAGAGGATATTTCATATTTTCCAGCCCTTTTGAGGATAACTTGACCCTTAGGACCTGAAATATGTCATTTGGTAGGCAGATACCTCTGGTGTCCCAAAGAAGGACCAGGTGGGGACCATAGTACAGGACCCTGATTAACAGGGATTTAGGAGAGTGCAGCAGACTATAGGGATGGAAAGTATATCCATAGTAACCAGAGGTGGTGCCATACCTGTAGCCCCAGCTACCCAGAAGGCTGAGGCAGGAGGATCAGTTGAGCTCAGGAGTTCAAAACAGCCTGGGCCACATAATGAGACCCCCATCTCAAAAACAGTTTCTCCACAAATGTTTCCATCACTCTGGCTTTAGGGGAATTTGCAGAAATTCTCAAGACTCCCATACCTTTGTCTCTCATAGCTAAGGTCACTGACAGATGTCATTCTAAATATTTTCTGCAACAGATGGGACATAACTATAGTGTATAGTCTCAAGTTTTGATACATATTTGCACCTGTGCAGCCAAAAGTTTCTTGATTCCCTTTATAATTTATCCCTTTCCTGCCTTCAGATAATCACTGATATACTGTTACTGCAGGTTTGTTTTTATTGCCTGGATTTTATATGTGTGAACTAATGCAATACATCCTGAGGTACCTAGCTTCTTTTACTCTGATTATTTGTGTTCATCCAGGTTGTCTTGTGTGTTGGTACTTTATTTCTTTTGTACTGTCACTGAGCATATTCCATTACGGAGAAATATTCCCAAAGCAAGTCATCTGGAGACACTCACCCAGGAACCAAACTGCAGTGTCTGTTATAACTCAACCTTGAGGTGAGGTGCAGTGTGTAGGTACTGACTAGTCCTCGTAAAGGTGAGAGGGAGCTAAGTGACCAAGTAAATACAAGGAGGTAGGGATTTGGGGGTGGGGAGAGTGTTCCTTGAATATTGGTGACTTCAGTCATGTGCTTTGTTTTCATTTTACTTTAGTCCTTTAATGGTGAATTAAATTGACTGATTTTCCAATGTCATGCCAACATTGCATTTCTAGGAAAAAACGTTTTATTATTTTATGTATTGGTGGATTTGTTTCGGTGTTTTAAATTTTTTTTTAGTCTACATTCATGAGGGATGTTAGTTTCTAACTTTCTTTTAATGCCTGGGTTTGGCTTTGGTTCCAGCATAATGTTGACTTTACAGAATAATTTGGTAGATATTCCTTACTACTGAATTATCCGAAAGGGTTTGTGAAATTGGTATTCCTTTCTTAAGTGTTTGGTAGAATTCACCAGTGAAGCTATCTGGGTCTAGAATTTGTTTTGTATGTAAGTTTTTAACCACAAGATTAATTTCCATGTTCCTCCTCCTCTTCTCCCTTTCTCTGTCCAGAACAAGTTTTAATGGATTATGTCTTGCAAGGAGTAACTTGTTAATTTTATTTAAGTAGTCAAAATATTCAAAATTCCCTTATTACTAGTAGTATCTAGAATCTATATTCATGCTATTTCTCTTATTGTGATACTGGTGGTGTATATACAGAATTTTTAATTCTTGATCAGTTTTGAAAGAGATTTATAATAAATGTTATGATCTTACAGCACCTGGGTTCATTAATTTCTCTACTTTGTTTTTTGTTTTTTATTGTAAACAAATGGGATACATGTTGTTTCTCTGTTTGTACATGGCATAAAGGCATACCATTTGTGTAATCATAAATTTACATAGAGCAATGTTGTTTAATTCATTCTGTTATTTTTTCCCTTCCCCCCACCCCTCCCACCCCTCTTTACCCTCTATACAGTAGTTCCTTCCTCCATACTTGCCCCCCTCCCTAACCCTAACTCTAACCCTTCCCTCCCCCCCATTATGTGTCATCCTCCACTTATCAGCGATATCATTCGTCCTTTGGCTTTTTGAGATCGGCCTATCTCACTTAGCATGATATTCTCCAATTTCATCCATTTGCCTGCAAATGTCATAATTTTATCATTCTTTATGGCTGAGTAATATTCCATTGTATATATATACCACAGTTTCTTTATCCACTCATCAATTGAAGGGCATCTAGGTTGGTTCCACAGTCTGGCTATTGTGAATTGAGCAGCTATGAACATTGATGTGGCTGTACCTCTGTAGTATGCAGATTTTAAGTCCTTTGGGTATAGGCCAAGGAGTGGGATAGCTGGGTCAAATGGTGGTTCCATTCCAAGTTTTCTAAGGAATCTCCACACTGCTTTCCAGAGTGGCTGCACTAATTTGCAGCCCCACCAGCAGTGTATGAGTGTACCTTTCTCCCCACATCCTCGCCAACACCTGTTGTTGCTCGTATTCTTGATAATCGCCATTCTAATTGGGGTGAGATGGAATCTTAGGGTGGTTTTGATTTGCATTTCTCTTATTACTAGAGATGTTGAACATTTTTCCATATGTTTGTTGATTGCTTGTAGATCTTCTTCTGTGAAGTGTCTATTCATTTCCTTAGCCCATTTGTTGACTGGACTATTTGAATTCTTGGAGTAGAGTTTTTTGAGTTCTTTATAGATTCTGGAGATTAGTGCTCTATCTGAAGTATGATTGGCAAAGATATTCTCCCACTCTGTAGGCTCTTTCTTCGCATTGCTGATAGTTTCCTTTGCTGAGAGAAAGCTTTTTAGTTTGAATCTATCCCAGTGGTTGATTCTAGCTTTTATTTCTTGTGCTATGGGAGTCCTGTTAAGGAAGTCTGGTCCTAGACCAACAAGGTGAAGATTTGGACCTACTTTTTCTTCTATAATCTGCAGGGTCTCTGGTCTGATTGTGAGGTCCTTAATCCATTTTGAGTTTAGTTTCGTGCATGGTGAGAGATATGGGTTTAGTTTCATTCTGTTGCATATGGATTTCCAATTCTCCCAGCACCATTTGTTGAAGAGGCTATCTTTTCTCCATTGCATATTTTTGGCCCCTTTGTCTAGTATGAGAAAATTGTATTTATTTGGGTTTGTGTCCGTGTCCTCTATTCTGTACCATTGATCTACCTTTCTATTTTGGTACCAATACCATGCCGTTTTTGTTACTATTGCTTTGTAGTAGAGTTGAAGATCTGGTATTGCAATACCCCCTGTTTCACTCTTCCTGCTAAGGATTGCTTTAGCTATTCTGGGTTTCTTATTCTTCCAGATGAATTTCATAATTGCTTGCTCTATTTCTGTAAGGTACATCATTGGGATTTTAATTGGAATTGCATTGAATTTGTATAGCACTTTAGGTAGTATGGCCATTTTGACAATATTAATTCTTCCTATCCAAGAACATGGAAGATCTTTCCATCTTCTAAGGTGTTCTTTAATTTCTTTCTTTAGTGTTGTATAGTTCTCATTGTAGAGGTCTTTCACCTCTTTTGTGAGATTGATTCCCAAGTATTTTATTTTTTTTGAGGCTATTGTGAATGGGGTAGTTTTCCTAATTTCTCTTTCTGAAGATTCATCACTTATGTATAAAAATGCGTTGGATTTATGGGCATTGATCTTGTAACCTGCTACTTTACTGAAATCACTTATGAGTTCTAAGAGTTTTCTGGTGGAATTTCCAGGTTCCTCTAAATATATAATCATGTCATCAGCGAACAGGGATAGTTTGAGTTCTTCTTTTCCAATTCGTATCCCTTTAATTTCTTTGGTTTGTCTAATTGCTCTGGCCAGATTCTCAAGAACGATGTTGAATAGAAGTGGTGAAAGAGGGCATCCCTGCCTTGTTCCAGTTTTTAGGGGGAATGCTTTCAGTTTTTCACCATTTAGAATGATATTAGCCATGTGCTTAGCATAAATGGCCTTTACAATGTTAAGGAATGTTCCCACTATCCCTATTTTTTCTAGTGTTTTGAGCATGAAGGGTGCTGTATTTTATCAAATGCTTTTTCTGCATCTATTGAAGTAATCATGTGATTCTTGACTTTAAGTCTATTAATATGGTAAATTACGTTTATTGATTTCCTGATGTTGAACCAACCTTGCATCCCTGGGATGAAACCAACTTGATCATGGTGCACTATCTTTTTAATATGTTTTTGTATGCGATTTGCTAAAATTTTGTTGAGAATTTTTTCATCGATGTTCATTAAGGATATTGGTCTCAAATTTTCTTTCCTTGATGAGTCTCTGTCTGGTTTAGGTATCAGTGTGATATTGGCTTCATAGAATGAGTTTGGGAGGGTTCCCTCCTCTTCTATTTTATGGAATACTTTGAGAAGTATTGGAATGAGCTCTTCCTTAAAGGTTTTGTAGAACTCGGCTGAGAACCCATCTGGTCCTGGACTTTTCTTTGTTGGTAGGCTTTTGATGACTTCTTCTATTTCAGTACTTGAAATTGGTCTATTTAAATTGTTTATGTCCTCCTCATTCAGTTTAGGCAATTCATATGTCTCTAGAAACCTGTTGATGTCTTCGAAATTTTCTATTTTGTTGGAGTATAGATTTTCAAAATAGCTTCTAATTATGTTTTGTATTTCCATCCTGTCTGTTGTGATATTTCCTTGTTCATTCCGAATTTTAGTGATTTGGGTTTTCTCTCGTCTTCTCTTTGTTAGTGTGGCTAAAGGTTTATCAATTTTGTTTATTTTTTCGAAGAACCAACTATTTATTTTGTCAATTTTTTGTATTGTTTCTTTTGTTTCAATTTCATTGATTTCAGCTCTGAGTTTAACTATTTCCTGTCTTCTACTACTTTTGGTGCTGTTCTGTTCTTCTTTTTCTAGGGCTTTGAGCTATAGTGTTAGGTTGTTTATTTGTTGAGTTTTACTTCTTTTATTAAATGCGCTCCATGAAATAAATTTCCCTCTAAGTACTGCTTTCATAGTGTCCCAGAGATTTTGATATGATGTTTCTTTGTTCTCATTTACCTCTAAGAATTTTTTAATTTCCTTCCTAATATCTTCTGTTATCCATTCATCATATAATAGCATATTGTTTAATCTCCAGATGTTGGAATAGTTTCTGTGTTTTACTCTTTCATTTATTTCTAACTTCAATCCATTATGATCTGATAGAATACATGGTAGTGTCTCTATCTTCTTGTGTTTGCTAACATTAGCTTTGTGGCATAATATATGGTCTATTTTAGAGAAGGACCCATGTGCTGCTGAGAAGAAAGTGTATTCGCTCTTGGTTGGATGGTATATTCTATAAATGTCCTTTAAGTCTAAATTATTGATTGTGTTATTGAGAGCTACAGGCGGTTGCCAGAGAAGGGGCTGCGTGGCGAGCTGTTTGGACTCTGACCACTTCTGAACCCCGGGGCCTGCCCGGAGGAGTAGGAGGAGGAGGAGGAGGAGCGCGGCGGGTCCTTTGGACTCGCAGTGACTGCATTCGCGCTCCAGGCGGCTGCTCAGAGGAGAAGGCGAGTGGTGAGTTGTTTGGTCTTAAAGTGACAGCTCCTGAACACAGGGGGGCTGCCTGGAGGAGAAGCGTGGTGGGACGCTTGGTCTTGAGTGGCCGCACCTGAGCTCCGGGCGGTGCCCAGAGGACCCGTGCAGCGGGTCACGTGGATTCAGAGCCACTCAGAGGGACTGCTCCTGAACACCCGGGGGGTTATCTGGAGAAGGAGGAGGAACGGGGAGGGTCACTTCAACTCGGAGTGATTGATTGCCCCGGGCTACGGGTGGTTGGTGGGAGGAGGAGGCACGAAGTGAGTTTCTTGGACTCCTAGTGACCGCACCGGCATACTGGGCGGCTGTCTGGAGGACGAGGCCTGTGGCGGGTCTCTGGGACTCAGAGCGATTGTTCGGGGCCACAGGTGGCTGCTAAGAGGAGGGGCCACGCAGCCAGGCGATTAGGTGCAGAGCAGGGTCCCAGGATCTAGGAGCCTTCTGGGTGGAAGAGCCGCACAGAGACAGGCTTAGGGCGGAGCGAAGGTTCCAGGCCTGTGGGCAAATTCTCTGAGGAGGGGCAGCCTAAGGAGATTCATCTGCGAAGGGTGAGGCTCCCAGGCCCAGGAGGTAGGGCCGGGCCCCTGGAAACTTTGCAGGGGAAGGCAGCCCAGCCCAGGCAGTAGCTGTAAATTGAGGGGAACCTCTAGGAGGAAACTGACCAGCGAGACCTCCCCACTGGGTGAGTCTTCCCTGCCTGGTGAGGTTTCCCCACAAGGACGGTAAAACCAGAGACACAGGCCCAAACAGGCCTTGCCTCAGCCCACAGCCTAGGTCCCCTTTGAATGACCATTGGTCAACAAGTGGAGGCACCTCTGCCCACTAGCAGGGAATATACCCCACCTGAAGGCCACCACTCCTAGAGAGGCAGCTTCCTTGTGGAGCACCGCATTATCAACTTCCTCCAAGACTTTAGCCTACTGAAGGCTAAGAGGGGCTATATATAGAAATCTTCAGGGACATTGTAAATCAACAGAGGAAATCTGCAATATCTCAGCGGTCCACTGATACCTGAACAATATGAGAAAACAAGGAAAGAAAATGATGCAAACAAATCTAGATGTTACATCAATAAAACCCAATGACAGCATGGCAGAAGAAATGACAGAAAAGGAGTTCAGAATGTACATAATTAAAATGATCAGAGAAGCAAACGATGAGATGAAAGAGCAAATGCAAGCATTGAATGATCGCACCAATTGACAGTTAAAAGAGCAAATACAGGAAGCAAAAGATCATTTCAATAAAGAGTTAGAGATATTGAAAAAAAACCAAACAGAAATCCTTGACATGAAGGAAACAATAAACCAAATTAAGAACTCCATAGAAAGCATATCCAATAGGATAGAACACCTGGAAGACAGAACCTCAGACACTGAAGACAAAATATTTAACCTTGAAAACAAAGTTGAACAAACAGGGAAGATGGTAAGAAATCATGAACAGAATCTACAAGAACTATGGGATATCATGAAAAGGCCAAATTTAAGAATTATTGGGATTGAGGAAGGTCTAGAGAAACAAGCCAAAGGAATGAACAACCTATTCAATGAAATAATATCAGAAAATTTCCCAAATCTGAAGAATGAAATGGAAAATCAAGTTCAAGAGGCTTATAGGACTCCAAATACACAAAATTACAACAGACCCACACCAAGGCACATTATAATGAAAATACCTAACATACAAAATAAAGACAGAATTTTAAAGGCTGTGAGAGAAAAGAACCAAATTACATTCAGGGGGAAACCAATACGCATATCAGCAGATTTTTCAATCCAGACCCTAAAAACTAGAAGGGCCTGGAACAACATTTTTCAAGCCCTGAAAGAAAATGGATGCCAACCAAGAATCTTATACCCAGCAAAACTTACCTTCAAATTTGACGATGAAATAAAATCCTTCCATGATAAACAAAAGCTAAAAGAATTTACAAAAAGAAAGCCAGCATTACAGAACATTCTCAGCAAAATATTCCATGAGGAAGAGATGAAAAACAAAGAAGCAAATCAGCAAAGGGAGGAATTATCCTAAAGGAATTGTCAAATAAAGGAGGAAACAAGTTGTGTCAAACAAATAAATAAACAAAATTTTAAAAATGAACCAAATGACCGGGAAACCAAATCATTTCTCTATAATAACCCTGAATGTTAATGGCCTGAATTCATCAATCAAAAGACATAGACTGGCAGACTGGATTAAAAAGAAAGATCCAACAATATGTTGCCTGCAAGAGACTCACCTCATAGAAAAAGATACCCATAGATTAAAGGTGAAAGGATGGGGAAAAACATACCATGCACATGGACTCAGCAAAAAAGCTGGAGTATCCATCCTCATTTCCGATAATGTGGACTTCAAGCCAAAGTTAGTCAGAAGGGATAAAGAAGGTCATTTCATACTGCTTAAGGGAAGCATAAATCAGCAAGATATAACAATCATAAACATCTATGCCCCAAACAGTGGCTCATCTATGTATGTCAAACAAATCCTTCTCAATTTCAGAAACCAAATAGACCACAACACAATAATACTAGGTGATTTTAACACGCCGCTCTCACCACTGGACAGATCTTCCAGACAAAAATTGAACAAAGAAACCATAGAATTTCTCTACTTTGTTTCTTTTTTTCTCTTTCAGTCTGACCTTTACTAATACCTTCAGCTTTTATTAGATTTCATTTCTCTTTTGCTACTTTTTCATATGAAAGGTGTCCTTCATTTGACACCTTTAGGATTTTTTTTTTTTTTTTTACTAATATAGGTACATCATGGTAGCATTGTCCCATAAGGACTTTTAGTTCCCTCCCATGAAACTTGACATATTGTGTTTTCATTTTAAGTTTAAAAATCTTTAAAATTTCTTTATAAGTCTCTTAACATGTCTCTCTTTAGAAGTGTGTTAGTTTCCAAATATTTCAGGATTTTCTTTATTTTTTTCTGTTAATTTCTAATTTAACTCCATTTCAGAGTACATACCTTATGACTTGAATCATTTGTATTTCCCAGAATATGGGCTATCTGTAAGAGTTGCAGGTTCACCTGACATGACTGTATATTGTACTATTGTTAGGTAAAGGGTTCTATAAGTGTCAAAGGTCAGGATGGCTAATAATATTGTCTAAGTTTTTTGTAACCACTTATTTTCTGTGTTTGGGAATTGTTTATGGCAATTATTTGTATATAATTGCTTGTATCTTTAAATATAAAAGTAGATTTACCTATTTCTCTGTGCAGTTCTATCAGTTTTTTCTTCATGTATTTTCAAGCTGTTTTACTTGGTGAATAAACATTTCCTATTGTTATGTCCACTTTAAAAAGAGAAGGGTATATATACTACAGTAATTTGAGAGACAGATTCATGGAAATTTTCTTATATTGTTGTTAATTGTTCTATTAGTTGTTAATTTCTTGTTGTGCCTAATTTATAAATTAAACTTTAACATAGGTATGTTTATATAGGAAAAATCAGAGTGTGTATATATGTATATATATATTTATATATGGTTTGGAACTGAGGTACCAGGCATTTGCTGGGGGTCTTAGAACATATTCCAGAGAAGGGGGGATATTGTATTAGTAGATTGTGCAATGATAGGGGTCATATACACTGTGAATATGGCGAATAACAGGTGTTTTCTCAATGTTTTTGTATACTGTTAGGAAATAAAGAAACACAAGGGCACATACAAGATTTTGAGGGGTTGTGTATTCTGTGAAAACACTCCACACTTAAAATAATTTTTGAAAAAAAACAGATTTATAAACCATTTTTCTAGGAAAGCACAGAAATATATATAACCACAATGCTCGAAGGAGTGCTTTACCAAGAGGAAGCTACAATTTAAACTTCTATCCATTCCTTTAACAAAAGATTACTGTTAACACCTGGAAACACTGCAGAGCTCTTCAAAGAGGGTTTTGTTGTCATTTTTTTTATTTGCCTTTTTCGTTTTGGGATTTTTTCCCCCCTTGGGTATAGGGAATTCAATCCAGGATCACTGAGCTGCATCCCCAGTCATTATTTTTTAAGATAGATCTTGCTAAGTTGCTGAAGATAGCTTCAAACTTGCAATCCTCCTGCTTCAGCCTCCAAAGTGGCTGTGATTACAGGCATGGGCTACTATATATGGCTGTTATTTTTTTTGTGTGTGTGGTGCTAGGATTGAATCCAGGGCCTTGTGCATGCAAGGCAAGCACTCTACCAACTGAGCTATATCCCTAGCCCATGTTGTTTTTCTTAATAGCAAAAGTCAACCACAGATTCATCATCTTTTCTTAGAGAATTCTCAAAGAGTTTGGCCTAGATGAAGATGACATTGATTTCTTAAAAATGTCTTTGAGTAATGACCATTTTACCAAAAGTGTTATATAGACTCAATGCTATTCCCATCAAAATACCAATTATATTCTTAGAGAATTAGAAAAATGTCCTCAAATTCATATGGAAGAATAAAAGCCTCAAAATAGACAAAGCAAAAAGAGCAATGCTGAAGGCATCACAATCTGATCTCAAATTATACTACAGAGCTATAGTAAGAAAACAGCATAGTATTGGCATGAAAATAGACATGAAGATCAGTAGAACAAAATACAGGACAGACAAACCCATATAAATACAATCATCTAATACTTGACAAAGGTGCCAAAAAGATGTTGGAAAAAAGATAGCCTTTTTAACAAATGGTGCTGGGAAAACTGGATATCCATATTGATTTTAAAAAAATGAAACTTTCACTCTGCACAGAAGTCAACTCAAAGTAGATCAAAGACCTAGGAAATAGACCAGAAACTTTGAAAATGCTACAAGAAAACAGGTTTAACACTCCCACATATTGATGTAGGCTCAGACTTCCTTAACAAGACCCTAAAGCTCAAGAAATAAACCAAGAATCAAATGGGATAGCATCAAATTAAAAAGCTTCTGAACAATGAAGGAAATGCAAATCAAAATTACATTGAGATTCCATCTCACTACAGTTAGAATGGCAATCAAAAATACAAATAATAAATGCTGGTGAGAATGCAGGAGAAAAGGTAGACTCATATTGCTGGTGGAACTGAAAATTAGTACAGTCACATTGGACAGCAGCATAAAGATTCCTCAAAAAACTGGGAATGAAAACACCATATGACTCAAATCCCACTCCTTGGTATTTATTCAAAAGAACTAAAATCAGGCACATGAGTGTTTACAGCAGCACAATTCACAACAGCCAAGTTATGGCACCAGTGCAGGTGCCCATCAACACATGAATGAAGAAAATGTGATATATATACGCAATATAATTTTACTCAGTCATAATAAAGATGAATGAAATGATGGCACTGGCTGGTAAATGGATGGAAACGGAGATCATCATGCTAAGTAAAATAAGCCAAACTTGGAAAGTCAAGGGTCAAACATTTTATCACAGATACAGAAGCTAGACTAAAATAAGGAGAAAAGAAGGGGATACCATGAAAACTGAAGATAGATCAATAGAATAGAGGATGGGGGACTGAGAAGGAGGGAAGAGGGATGACAAAAGGAAAGAACTGTAATGAAGTTGACCAAATTATTTTATGTACATATGACTATACCACAGTGTACACCTTTATGTACAACTATAAAGCACCAGTTAAATAGAAGGAAGACCAGTGTAGTAGAGGAAGGGGAACAGGGGGAGGAAGAGAGGAGGGAAAGAGAAGTACTGGGAAATGAAATGGAACAAATAATATTCCATGCATATAGGATTATGTCAAAGTTAACTCATTATGTACAACTATAATGCACTAACATTCAAAAGTTGCTTTGAGATATGTCATGAAAATATTAGTCTATTTAAGATATGTAATTCAGTGTTTTTTTAGTATATTCAGGAGGTTGTACAACCCTCATCACTATTTGATCTCTGAACATTTTTTCACCAGAAGAATACCATACCTTTTAGCAATTGTTCTTTCTTACCCAGCCCCTGGAAACTACTAACCTGTATTTTTTCTATGGATTTGCTCATTCTTGTCATTAACATAAATGGAATTAAACAACAGTCCTCTTGTGACTGGCTTTACTTAGTGTTTAAGGTTCGTCCCTTTTATTATCAACATTCCCATTGTATAGATATGTATAAGTGTCAAATTTTGTTTATCCATTCAATTGTTGTACATTTGGATTTTCCCCCACTGTTTTGGCTATTAGGAATAATACTGCTAATGAATAATTAGGTACTGATTATTGTGTGGACATGTTCTAAATCGCCTTGGGTATATAACTAAGAGTGGAATTTCTGAGTTATATGGTCATCCTATACCTAACATTTTAAGGAACTGTCCTATTCTCTTCCACAGCAGTGGCATCATTTTACATTCCCAGCAGCAATAAATGAAAGTCCAATTCCCCACATCCTTGCTAACATTTGGTATTGTCATCTAGTCATCCAAGTGGGTGTGAAGTGACATCATGGCTTATGATGTGCATTTCTCTAATAACTGATATACTTATGTATTTATTAGTCATTTTTATGTTTTTGAGGAAACGTCCATTCAAATCCTTTGTCCATTTTTATTTTGTGTTATTTCTCTATTGATGAGTTGTTAAAAAATGATTGATCAGAGTATGAATGTTTTACTGCAATTGGAATTTAACTCAAAAGACTACAGGAAACATAGGTGTTTTTGCCTTGCAATGTGAATTAGAGAAACTATTTTTTTTTTTTTTTTTGTGGTGCTGGGGATTGAACCCAGGGTTTTGTATATGTGAGGCAAACACTCTACCAAATGAACTATATCCCCAGTCTTTGTTTTGAAACAACGTATTTGTAAAATTCAACCCTTGTATTCACTAAACAAAAACTCAGAACCAATTGGATGTAAAATATAACATGTATATTGTCTTGTCCAAAAAACGACCCTTGATTTAATATTGATTCAAATTAAGCAATCTTTGCACTGAAGTGTTTTAATTTGCCTGAACTTAAAATACATTGTTATTTAATGCACTAAAGCACATATTTATGTCACAATGTTGTTTTAAAAATGATACTTTTGGTTCCTTTCCTTAAAATCTCAGTATTTTATTTTATACCTTTATACACATTGTGAACTGCCCATGAACCGCCAAAGTGGTCCATGGGAAAACAAACAAAAGAGCCCCTGCTCCAACTACAGAGAGGAACACATCTTCTAAAGGGCAAGAATCACTGTAGCATTTTTTTTTAAATGCTACACAAATATATAGTCAGTGAGTCTCTGGCTTATTTCAATCTAATTCTGCACACTGGAGTGGCTAATACTGTTCAGATGATTGGGAGCAAAGGGAAAGATAAAGCCTTTGGCTTTTCTATGTGAGAATACATTAACCCTTAAAAGATGGAAGGAAATCAATATTTGAGAGAGTGCTGGTAATTATTGCAATCAAATTTGTAAAGCACATTTTATGTGAGCCCAAAACAGCCATGTGTGCACAGCTACATTCAATTTCACACAAATCTCTCAACTTTCCTTAGCATTGTGGGTAGCAGAGTTGATGCTGGTTTGTAAATTTCACTGTTGTCTTGTAGATGTACACAAGATTAGGTTTTCCAACTAAGCCAAATAGTAGAAATATAAGCCAAAGTCACTGGGGCCTAATAGAATACCCTCACCCCAATAAAAAACTTCTGAAGAACAGTATGACAGACCACATTTGCTGTGTACCTAGGGCAACTGTGCATTGCAGGTAGGTTCTTTGGGAATCCCCAGGATCTAGAATCCCCCACACAGGATATAGATATTTTAATATGCTGAGGAAATTTGGCTCCATGACCTAAGTCCCATTTAATTGTCTCAGAAACAAGGCAAACTAGTCAGAATAAAAGTCCATACACTAGAAAAACTAGATACTCAGGACACAACTGATGGAGGTAGGGTCCTCCTGAAGAGATAATGATACCTCTGCTAAATTCCCTAGATCTAATTTCATTATTTTTAAAAATAGTATTTCTATCGACTTCAATCCTTTGAGTACCTGTTATGTCAGGTATTATGCACTAAAGATGAAAAGATAAATGTCTGCTCTTGACCTCAAAACAGTTTGTAGCCTGGTATTAGGCATTTCAAACTTAACACTCTAAAAATAGAACTCTTCAGGGTCTCTATGCAGCTCTCCCTGACCCAGTCATACTCATCTCAATGTTACCATCTCCACTCAATTGTTTGAGCCAAAATTTGTGATCCTCAATTATTTTCTCTCATACCACAGCCAAACCATCAATATTTGTGCAAGTTCAGGCTTCAAAGTTTTCAAAATAAGATCCACTTGTTACTACGTCTAATTATCTCCACCTCAGCCACCACCACCAAGCGGACTACTTCCAAATCTGCCGGGGTCCAGCCCTAGCAGGACTCCATGGGTTCCACACTGGTAAACGGGGCGCGGGGAGACAGCGTCGGTGATGGATGGAGAATGAAAGACACAGACTCTAGTTCTGGTGCAATCAATCCCACTTTATTCTGGGGAAGGCTGGGTTTATATACATTTTTCTTCAGGCTTTGATGACAGGCTTACGATTAATAAAATCAAAGAGGTTTCCAAAGCATAGGCAGAAATTGTTTTTACCAAAAGATTATGAGAAAACACTAACCTTACAGATTATCCTTAATCACAATTATTTTAAGAATATCTAACTACATCAATGAGCTAATACAATGTTTATTTCCTTAATATCTAAACTATATGACCTAAGACTATTTTTATTATTTTTGCAGTAAAGTGATAGACAAATAGTGTCATGTGACCATCTCTACTAGGTCCTTCTGGTTAATATCTAAATTACTGAGTTAAGGGCTACAGGAGGGCAGCAGTCCCAATGGTTATTATGTACCAACGTTTATTATAGGGCTGACATATTCTTTGTAGGAAGGAATGTTGTGAAACCTTATACTTTTACCTTACCACCACACATAAACAAAACCATCATCTGAATTAAACCACCCTGTAGGAGACAGGGGGAGATCTATATCTACCTTCTCTAAGGGCTTGCCATTGATAAAATAAGCTAGTCCATATCTAGTAGCTACTGTGGGAGGTGCTTTGTGCTTAGAACTTGGGGAAACATTGTTATCTATAAGTTTCTGTGCCCCAACAGGTTCTGGCTGTGCCAGTAAATGCAGTGTTTGATTTTTAACATAATAAAAACATTCTCCTGTAGTGAGGTTAACATCACAGGGTTTCAACATGTGTTTTGTCTCCGTGATGTTTTTCTGGAAATTTGTAGAATTATTCCCATCACCTCTAGCAAGATCCTCAGACTGAAGTGAGTAATATATTATTAGGAAAACTCCACAGAATAACATCCAAGTTAGGGAGGCATACATCTGGCTACAATCCTTTTAGGATGAGTCTCTGCAATCATCCTTGAGTGGAACTCTGTCAAGCACTGCAAGGAGAGCCAGGTGCCCCTGCACAAATCTTAATTAGCCCTGCTCCATTTTCACTCCTACACAAGTCAAGGTGACATTTCTACCCAAATGTCAAATATCATGACTCTGCTTAAAACTGCCCAGTGAATTACTACTCAACTATGGCCTAGAAGATCCTACATAATCCAGTCCCTATCTGCCTCCTTTCTCTCCACTTTCATTATTCAAAGGCTCCTCAGCCACACTAGTCACATTTGTCTCTCAGCATTTAGCGTTCTGGTAAACAGAACACCTCTCTTCCCACAGGTATTCATTCTGGGGTTTCTGAGACGTGTGAATGAAAAAACCTGTCTCCAGGTCAACAGGATTGTCTCTTAAAGAGAATTGGCAGAACTGTGAACCAAGACACACTCTGAGAGGTCAGGACAAACTAAGCCATCTGTTGATGGATAGCCCCTGCAATCTTGGGGCAATATCTCAAGACTACCCCCTGGAGCTACTGAGAGATAAACAGACTTGTGTTTTACTGTGAGTTTACTGAGCCTTTGGCATTGAGGTTCTTCCAGCATTAACCTCATTGGAATTATAAAACCCAACCATTGGCTTATCTCACTTAGCATGATATTCTCCAATTTCATCCATTTGCCTGCAAATGCCATAATTTTATCATTCTTTATGGCTGAGTAATATTCCATTGTGTATATATGCCACAGTTTCTTTATCCACTCATCAATTGAAGGGCATCTAGGTTGGTTCCACAGTCTGGCTATTGTGAATTGAGCAGCTATGAACATTGATGTGGCTGTTATCACTAATAAGTGGAGGATGACACATAATGGGGGGGAGGGAAGGGTTAGTGTTAGAGTTAGAGTTAGGGTTAGGGAGGGGGGCAAGTATGGAGGAAGGAAGTACTGTATAGAGGGTAAAGAGGGGTGGGAGGGGTGGGGGGAAGGGAAAAAATAACAGAATGAATCAAACAACATTACTCTATGTAAATTTATGATTACACAAATGGTATGCCTTTACGCCATGTACAAACAGAGAAACAACATGTATCCCATTTGTTTACAATAAAAAAAAAGAAAAAAGAATGAAAAAAAAAAAAAAAACCCAACCATTATTTTCTCAGCTGTGTCACCAAAATTGTACCACTGTTGCCGCCTGCAGCAACAATTTCGCGGTAATTTATCGGAGGTGGACTGGAACTGAACTACTTCTATTATCTTTATCTGGGCTACTTCCTTGCTTATTTGCTTGTTTGCTGGTTTATAGAGGAAGAAAGGCTTTGCTTATTTTTAGTTTTAGAAGAGGGGCTTTGCTTAGAGGAATAGAAACTTTGCTTAATTTTAGAGAATGCTACTCTTTCAGAGAGGCTATGCTTATCAAAGGTCTACTACTTCTTAAAGGTGGGTCGCTTCTTGGAGGTGTGGCATGTGGCATGCAGCATGCAGCCTACGTCCTACAACCTGCAACCCCCGCATTCTACGATCTGCGATCTGGAGGTGTCTTCTTAGCCCCTCTTCTGCGATCTATCAGAGGTGCTGCTTATCAGAGGTGCTTCCTGTAGGTGTGTGTCTTATATACCTAAGGCAGCCAATCAGCTTAGGATTAAGTAGCATGGTTGGAGCATGCGCCACGGTACCAATTAAGAATGAGGAACATCTGTTGACCACTGGTGCAGAAGAAACATTAACTAATCAGGCAAAAGTAGATCACGCCGTGTTAACACTAATTATGCACCACCTCTTGACTCAACGCCAGCCGCCATTCTAGAGCTACCCAAACTTGTCTCTGCATACCACTGTGCCCTCCTCCTATTTAGGAACCCAGTGCTCCAACTCTACACATATTCAAAGAGAGAAAGTTACCTCTGTATACAAAAGAGCTGCACAACTAGCCTAGTTTCCAGGAGCTATAACCAAAGAGACTCACTTTTGGAAGCCACATACACAGTTTATTGACATCAACTTGCAGCGGAGGTGATAGAAGTGCTTTCCTAGTGGGGACTCAGTTTTTCATATGACCAAGAACCTATCCTTTAATTGCTCTTGATCATTCACATCTTAAGGCCGCTGTGCTTCAGTAAACCATGCCTCTGAAATAATTCCAGTTTTACCAACCTTCAAAGGGCTTTCACCTGTTACTAAAGCCAAAGAAAATAATCTGGCTTCAACAATGAATAGAGGTCTATGCAAGGCAAGAACAAAATCTGAAATTATAGATGGAGTTAGGGTGGTTTACCTAGGCACCATCTCTGTGAGAGGCTTCTGTTCATCTCTTTCTTTGGACGTATCTGGGGAAAAAAAGTCTCTGGTTATTATTCTTGAATACTAGGTAACCTTAGAGAAGCTCTTTTTAACGTCTGAATTTAGATTAGAACAAGCTTGGAATATCCCTGGATTTTGTATGCTTTTACCAGAGCTATATTCACCCTGGGAACATCCTCAAAGAAATGCCATTTTCAGAGTTAACACAGGTTTACTCCAGTCACCACCTTTTGAAAAAAAAATCTTTACAACCACACAGACCAAATCACTTTATTTTCAAGACAGATATCTTTTGAGGATAAGCTTAGTTGCAAGTCTGCACCCATTTCTCCTCTCCCATCGCTCCCAGGTATCCAAGGTATATCAGTGGGGTTTCAGGAATAACCATGCAGTTTTATTTTCCACAAATGAAATCAATGTTGAACATACTTTAGCAAGCAAGTTCATCCCCAAAACAACTCTATTCCAACTATAGCTTTTATCCCTCAGACATATACCATTGATTGCTCAGCAAATGGAAGGTACCTGGGGGATATGACTCTTCCCCATTTTCAAAGTTCTGGAGGTCCTCACATAAGAAGACTCTGTTGCTCATGACTCCCTGGCTTTTTGGACTAATTACCCTTGTAAATAGATTGGAATTTTATTCTATGTGTGTGGTGATGCTGGGGATGAAACTGGGAGTCTCATATAAGCTAAGGAAATGCTGTACCACTGAGGTATACCCCCTACCCCCATGAAGTATTATCCTCAGGCCTGGGGTGTAGCTCAGAGGCAGGGCATGTTCAACCCCCAGTCCACCCCCCCTCAAAGGATCTTCCTCTGATTTGGCTACTTTTTATTTGTTGGTGAGGCAGTGTTGGCACAGGGTATTGCCATTTCCCACACTGACCTTGAACTCCTGAGCTAAACAGATCTTCATGCCTTGGGCTCCCCAGTAACTGGAACTACAAGAGCACACCACTGAGCCCATGTAAATTTCTGATTTGTCACTTACGTTTAAGATTTCTTATATCTGAGTTTGTTGTATGAAGCAACACTTCTTCCTAGTCCATTCCTCCCTCTGCTTTCAGTGGCATCTGTAGAGTCCCTCTGGCCTACCAGACTGACTCAGTTCTCTACATAAATAGCTTTTCCACATCCTTGCTCAGTAGGTGCCTTCTATGCCTAGGGATCCCCACTGGTTTTAGGCCCCAAAGGCTATTACACCAAGGCCAGTTCAGCAGAACCCTAGTCCTATGCGAGTACATGAAAGAGAAGCCCAGTATGATTTTAATGAAACCGAACAGCGCCCTTGGTAAGGAATAATGGTGCAGCTGGATGAACCTTTGCAAAAGAAAACCTACCTAAGAGCCCCAAAGGCCTCTGGGAACTGAATGGGAAAGTCTGTAACATTACAGAATCCAACAGATTTTATGCACACAGAATGAAACAATTTACCCTTTCCTGGACTGGGAAACTGAGGAGGAAAGAGATATGTACAAGAGAATGGCAAGTTACAGGCCAAGTCATGGTCCCTGCAGGTCAAATCAAGCCCCAAATGCCTTAAAGCGTATCACTTCATGGCTTTAAGGTTCAATTTTTTCTACACAGCTAATTGGTTCAGGTATCTTAGAACATGGAGGCATTTAAGAGGTAGAAGGTGTTGCTCACTGGTTAAAAGTAAATTCTGAATCAGTTTAAAAGCTTAAAGAAAAAAAAATGGGTTTCCTTGTTTTCAGTCCTGAGAAATTAGGCCAAACAAAGAGTTTGCCAAAGGGATTGCCAACAGGTAATTTTAGTTTTTTAACTGTCACAGACACAGGGAACAAGTGGTGGGTGGCCCCCAGAAATAGTTTGATCTAAAACATTAACTCATTTGACCACTGAATATCCTTATCAGGTTATGAGCGAGACTGAGAAGTTTGTTGAATGTTATTTTCCAAGAGAAACCAGTGTTATAGAGGTTTTTTTTTTTAATTTCTTATTCTCAACTGGAAGATTGAGTCAGTTGTACAGAGGGATAGACAACATACAAAGCACAACTTAGAAAACCACCCAAACAACAACTTCCAACAGATTCAGCTCTTCAGAAAAAATTCATATGCTGGTGTTTTTTGAAACATTCTTCCAGGAAAACCAACCCACCCATTGGTCATCCATCTTGGTTCAAGCAGCCTGAAACTGCCAAGAACAAACCTGTAGTCCAATAAATTCAAGTTTGTTGACTTGCAGCAATAACGGAGATGGGACAAAGGAGTCATGGGACAACTCTAGATGTGAAGTGTTGTATTCTGAAGCCTTAGGCCACTTCTGTCACAGTGGTTCTTTCAGGTCAGAGTATGTTTCATGTTACAAATCTAATTTCAAACAGTTAAGTTTCCAATAATCTGATTTTTAGGGGATGCAGTTTGAGTAAGAAAGAAGTAGTCAGAGAAGGAGGTGCTTTTGATGATTTGCAGCTGCAACTACCTAAAGAAAAATTTTCTTGATAATTTGCAGCTGGCTTTATCTCTATCTGGGGAGCCAACTTGATGAACAGCGGGGCAGATTTTTGTCTCCTCCCTCTAAACTAATTTTTACTATATCACATCAGAGTTATCAGGCCCCATAACTCCTCTGTTATCAAATCTCTCTTCTTGTAGTGAGTCAACAACCCTAAACCTGCTTGAATGTGATACAGTGAAATTTTCCTTAATTTATGAAATTAGGCCTGTTTTCCATCTCTTATTAGATCTAATAAGTTCAAATAGTACCATAAACACAAAAAACCAAGGGCATTAATATTTTGCAAATGAGACCCCAAATACAAACATTTTCTTGAGTCCTAATCCTATTATAAAGGTAGGTTCCTATGTGAAAAAAAGACTAGGAGAAAGCTTTCAAGGCAACTGATTGAGCAAGAGCCTAGGAAAAAGCAAGGTTAGTCTGAATAGAACAGAACGAGATGCTGTTTCACTGCAGTGACAAAAACTTTTCAGTGGAAACAGCTGAAGTTAAAAATAAAGTTAACCCTTTGACAATTTGAAAACAATTCTTTGTTATTGCCTCCCTTATGATTTGATTAAACAAAGCCGCACACTATTAATTCTGGCCAAAAGATTTCCGGGCCAAAACAAATTATGTTTGAAAGTCACTGACATTGACTATGATCAAAATGTGAAATCCCTTCTACTGTTAACCACGAGCAGGGACACATGGAACATGGGGGTGGTGGCAGTCCTGCTAGATCTTTGGCTGGTTTTGAGTCAAAACCAAAGAACTTGCTTGGCTAGGAGAAATAAAGCTAAAGTATCATCCAAACTCATTCACTTACTAATTCTATGTCTTTGGGCAACTACATATTCAAAGCTTTAACTATCTGTGTCATGCAGTACAGATCTCACTGAGATACCTAGAGATGAAATGAGAACAAAAGTGGGTAAACTTTGAGCTGCAGGGCACTGTACATTATAAACTATTACTGCTGGTGAGCCAAAACTCTGGTCCATTTAATGGACAAAGAAAAGCCAAGGAACACCAATTCTGAGATAAGTCTAAGACAAGAATAGTACAATGGAGATCCCTATGACTTCCCCCTTAGCTCTCTAGACTTATGGTACAAAACCACTTTTAGAAGTTATTAGAGGGTTTTCTGAAAAATATTCTTGATTAAATTCACAGCTCCACCACTGAAAGTTCATTAGATTCAGATGAGAATTGGCATATGAGAGAACTAGAAAGAGAGGCAAACAATAATGTTGAGTGTCTGAAACCCTTGCTTTGTGGTTAACTCATACAGTGTTAGTCTTTAAGAAACAAAGGTGCTGGGCACAGTGGCACGTGCCTGTGATTCCAGCAACTAGAGAGGCTGAGGTAGGAGGGTCACAAGTTCAAAGCCAGTCTCAGCAACTTAGACAGACTGTGTCTCAAACTTTAAAATAAAAAAAAGGACTGGGGATAATGCTCAGTGTTTAAGAGACCCTGGATTCAGTCCCTGGTACAAAAACAGTACCTCATATACCTCAGATAAGATTTTAATTTCTGATTTCTCATCTGACCAAAGTAGTTGAGTTAATCAGGTAGAGTTTTCTAACTTAGAATTGAATGACAAGACATTTGATTTAGATGTAGAATTTTAATCCCATTTAAAAATTTAGAGTAGGAGAAAGTCAAATGTTCCTGGATTAAGTGTTCTGTCTACTATATCATTCTACTAGCACATTCTTTCAGTTATTTTCTACAGTTTCCATGCATTGGCTATACTTCAAAATGTCCATGTTTCATCTTAATCAAGGACAAAGTAAAGTTGGTCCTCTGTTCTAACTTACTGTTATGAAACCTGTTACTCAACTGAACTGCCATTTCCCAAAGGACAATGGTTGACAGAAGGAAACAGAAAATAGAAAAAAAAAGGTAACTAGAAAAAGAACCATAGCACATAAACAAAACAAAACAGAGCAACTTAGAGGAAGGAGTACCTACCTTGACTACATTCAGAAAACTCAAATACTGTTTGTCTACTCACATAGATTGACTTCCTGATGGACTGGTTGAATACTGACACCTGGGACTCATTGTTGCACTTCTCACACAGGTGTTCCTTTTAACTTTGGCTCAGATATATACCTATAAGAAAATCATGGCCATCAAAAGAGGACTGATGAAATAAGGCTAAAATCTGCATATTACACCAGTTTTTTCATATAAACCTAATGAAATCCACTAACATCTATGTATTATACTAATGGTTTCTTAGTTTTCATAAATATATCATTGCTATTATGTAAGATGTTAACATACAAGAACTTTATGTCTTATTTTTGTAACTACTCCAAATAGAAAATTATTTCCAAAAAGTTATTAACCAAAAAAGGCTACTGTGTTTCCAGTACTGTGCTCTACAATGCAATTGTTGACCTCCAACAACTGGATATATCCTTCTTCTGTCAAATGCAATCTCTACAGTCAATTCAGAAATACAAGGGAGCTTACCAGGCAGTGTTCATCACAGATTTCCTTGAAGAAAAGGAGGAATATTTCTAGAAACAGCTCTGTCCACAATGGAAAGGAATTAGGGGCTCTTTAGAACCTGCTATTGCCTGCCTACATCACCCCCAGAGTTAGCATCAACTGGATTCTGAAATCCATCTAGAAGGCCCCAAGAGGAATGTGACTGTCAAAGAAATCTTCACTAGTAGGCAGACTGTTAGCACTTTCCTCTTGCAAATGCTTCTTTAAAAAATGCTCATGTACTCCAGTTACATGTGAGATAAATGCTGCCAGTTTACTTCGTAGGCAGGGAGTTCTCCCTTGACATACTTTGTGTCGTGTGTGTGGGGGGGGGCTCTGACCAAGGAAACAGATTCAGGGGTCAGCAGGTAGAAGAAGATGCAATATGCAGTTAGGATAGTAGACATGCTTTATTCAGTGGTGATCGTGGTAATTAGCCAGCCCCCAGCTTCAGCTTCAGCCCCCAGTCAGTCCCATTTTAGCCCCACTCCCTAGCCCATTTCCATACACCCTTTTTATATGCAGGCCAAACAAAGAAGGCACACTGACATCAGACAACAGGTTACATAAGGGGAGGGCACATGCTCACAAGTTCATGTTTATGACCTTGAGTCTATTTGTTGAATCACAGTGTTTCTGGTCTTGACTAAGAATAACATAGCCAGTTACCAGCCCTGGCTATACACAAAAACATAACATAGCTTGCTGGAAGTCCCAATGAGGGAGCCTAACTATAGTCATTTTGGGCCTGCCCCAACAATCTATCCTATTAGGATTCCTTGACATACAATCTACACATCAGAAGTCTTCTGCAATGATCCCTTAGTGAGGTGGGCACAGTCCTGCTCTACAGTGCACAACAATACAAGCTATAACAACATACAACCAAAAGACAAGCTCCATCATTTATGATTACTGAAAGTTATTGCCAGTTTTATCCCATATTGGAGTAGCAGTAAAAGTCCTTCCCAGTTACATCCAACAGTTCAGGGACAGAATGGATTCACCAGGGTTGTCCAGCAATACTCACAGGCATTTCAGTGCATACCCAGCAGGCACCTCTGGTGTAGGTGTGTGTCTAGTTCACAGTGGTGTTGTGAGGACACGCCTACAGATGAAAGGACAAAGCAATCATAGGCATTAGCACAGGTAAATCACATCCATCTGGGAAAACGCATGCCAGCTTTGAGTTCTGGGAAAGCACAGTGGCTGCCTGAGGCAGCTTCCCTGGGCAGTGATACCACGCTTGTACAGCTTGGTCCTGAACTTCAGCAGACTCAGTGTGCACCAGCACCAGGGAACTCATAATTAGCCAGAGAGAAATAGCAAATGTGCCCTTTAAAATCTGTGTTCCATCTGCAGGACCTAGCCAAGTCACATGTACCTGGGGGTGGGGGGCATTCACTAGTTGCCCATGGCATTACAAGGAGATCACACACCAAACCTCTTCCCAGTGGTGCTAATAGCACTAACCAATGAAGATGTGGGGGCCTTCATTGTCCAGAACCATGTCCAATCCAAGAGTTTGCCCCCAATTTAATCCAGTGGGAACAGACAAGAGAACATTCCCTTGTTTCCCAAACCCAGGCTTAAGCACAACATCCTTTGTTGTCACCTGGATTTGTATTGGTTCTGCTGTGTGCTGCAGCAAAGCCTCCACAGGAGCTGATCCCCCTTGCTGGGGAAATTCATGCAGAGCTCTCACAGGTGCTGAGCCCACCCCTTCATGGAAGGTGGGTTGACTGCAGTCCTAAGTCCTTGCTTAAGCAGACCATTATATCTCTCTATCATGCCTGCAGTTTGTGGATGATATGGGACATACAGCTTTCATTGAATCCATAACTGAGTTGCCCATCACTGCACATCCTGACCTGTAAAATGAGACATTGGTAACTTTCTATTGTGATGGGCAGGCCATACAAGGGCATCAATGTGATCAGGGTGTGAATCATTGC
Organism: Sciurus vulgaris; assembly: GCF_902686455.1. Taxonomy (NCBI): domain Eukaryota; kingdom Metazoa; phylum Chordata; class Mammalia; order Rodentia; family Sciuridae; genus Sciurus; species Sciurus vulgaris. Next base: position 99,884,836 of record NC_136471.1, on the reverse strand, counting down.
ATGCTGATTTGCTTGACCACAGGGCCAGTCAGACAACAAACCTGTAGCTGTATCCACTGTTGTTAAGGCAAACATGGCCCTTCTGACCTCAGTAAAGGGCCACTATAGTCAACCTGCTATTGTGTCAAAGGGATGCATCTCCACGTTACCTGGCCACCTATGGCTCCAAGGTGTCGGGGATGTGGATATTCCTGAGCACAAGCCACACATGCCTGACAAGCCTCTATCAAGGCATCCCATGTTAAAGGCAGACCCCACTGTTTGACTACATTCCACATAACCGTCACACCTGCATATTGTATGCGGCAGTACTACTAAGCCACCAAGTTGGTGGGAGGCACCCATTCTAACCACCACACTCTAAACAAAGCATCTGCTTCATCATTCCCTAGGCTAGTCAGGGGTCATGGCCAGTAACATGCCCTATAGTCATCTGTTCCTGGTGGCCTAGCTCCCAGAGCTCTTGCCACAAAACTTGTCCCCAGTACACAGCACAACTGTTGTATGTGTCACTATGGGGGATACTTCATTTGCTATCACCATTTAGCTCAGTTCACTGGTTTCCTTGTCTTACACCTGTATCAAATCAGACAGTGTCTCTTTCTGATTCCACATTCACTGCCATCAACACAGGCAGTTGTCCATGGCTGGAGTCATCAGTATACCAAAGACTGAAGAGTAGAGGTGCCTAACCTCAGAGGTATGGACTTGTTGCTGGTTCACCTATATAGGTAATAGGCCCTAGTACCTCTCTCTTCTTTTGCCCCCTGCTGACTTCTAATACACTTGTACTCTCTTGGCCCCCACTGGCTCCTGGCAAACCTGGGCTCTCCTGTACCCCAATGGCCTCTAGCACATCTGGGCTCTCTTGGCCCCTGCCAGATTTAAGCACATCAGGGCTCTTCTAGCCCCTGCCAGCCTCCTGCACATCCAAGTCACAAGGTTTTGTAGGATCAATAACATTTAGCACATTGGGTGTCTTGCCCCTGTCAGCTACAGAAACCCCTAAATCTCACAGGCATAACAGCAAATAGACCAGGGGCTCTCTTGGCCTTTGTCAAAATTATTTCCCCAAGTCCACCAACTCTGCTTTACAGGCAGAACATGGTGAACTTGGTTACCTGGGCCGTCCTTGCCAGCAGCTGCCCATCAGAACCATCAGCTGCTGCTGTTTCATTTTCTGCATTACCATTGGCTGGGCTTGCAGGCATTAATCTTCCTCCTCCTCCTGGGACTCCATCAACAATATGGGGGAGCCAGAGGAGTTTTTTTTCCAAGGTAGGGAGAACCTCCTCCAGGGATCATACTCCGGCTCTCAACACCTCTTCCTCGTCTTGTAACTTTCTCATCTTGGCAGTCTCTGGTAAGGCTGTATCAATTTTTGTTCTAGGAGCTGAAAGAAATATTCATATCACAGCCCCAGGAACTGTGTGCACAGCTCCTTGTGTCGTTTCTCTGTCTCATCTGCACTGCCACTGCCATCTTATCCTTGGCCATGAGCTGGTGTCTGAGCTCCATAACTCAGTTCACAGTCCACTTGGCTGGATCTATGTTCACTACAGGCAATCAGAAGTCTTCTCTGTGCTCACAGGGAACCCATTCACTGTATACCAAGTCTACACAGGACTCCATGTTAATAGGACCTTGGCAACTGAATGCTTGGTGGCCACAGATCCCTCCCATCCATGGGGGTTAAGGCATCTCTTACCTGCAGAACATCCTGCCAACTACACTAATTGTCATGCTGGAGTTCTGACCCAGGAAGTAGATTCAGGGATCAGCAGGTGGAAGAAGATGTAAGACAGTTAGGATAGTAGACATGCTTTATTCAGTGGTGGCCATGGCCATTAGCCAGTCCCCAGCTTCAACTTTAGCCCCCCAACCAGTTCCATTTTAGCCCTCTCTTTTACCAAAAGTCCTTTCCATAGGCCCTTTTTTATTTGCAAACCAAACAAAGAAGGCACACTGCCAACAGGTTTCATGGGGGTTGGGGGGCATGCTCACAAGTTCATGTTTATGACCTTGAGTCTGTTATCTGAATCACAGGGTTTCCGGCCTTGACTAAACATAACATAATCAGTTCCCAGCCCTGGCTACACACTTAGAACATAACATAGCCCTCCAGAAGTCCCAGTGAGGAAGCATAACTACAGCCAGGTTGGAATATCTTCTTAGGCAGAACTGGTAATGCTTAGCAACATCCTTGACACCCTTGTAAGTAAGAGGCACTCTTACTGACAATCCATAATGATGATATAAGGAGTGAATCCCTATAAAAGACCTTGGTGGATGTTTTGCTGCTCAGAAGTATTATGCACTAGATGACCTTTCTGAAATTCACATCCTTGCAGATGGTATATTATTTACCCATTCTTTGTTGAAGAATTCCTGCTTCAAGTTTGGGATACATTAAACCTAATGTTTTCTGTTCCCTTCCTATTTATATTCTATAGCTTTTTCTTGTAGTTTAAAGAAGCTTTAAAGCCACTTGGTTAAACTTTGTTTATTTGCAAGTTCCATTACTAAGCTGTCCAGTACTAAAGTGACTCAGTGAAAGCTTTTACTTGAAAAGTAAACATTTCAGATCAAATCAATCAACTGCTTTTTTCAAGCTATGAAAAAACTATATAATCATTTGCTCATCATACGTAAGTGAAAGGAAGATGAAGACATATTGATGTGTGTTGTGGGGAAACATAAATTAGCATTCACTATAAGATGCAAGAAGCATCATAAATATAATAAGGAATGAGACAAGTTTCCTGCCTTCATGGAGCTTATGTGTTCATGGAGAATAGAAAGAAAAACCAATTATTTATAGATATCAATAAAATAACTATATGTTGCCATAGATGTAGGATAAAAACAGGGTACTTAGATAGGAAATCTGGTGGAAGGTAGGGTAGCACTGCCTTGGATTGGACTGTGAGGGAAGACCTCGTTGGAAAGATATTTGAACCGAGACCTGCAGGAAGAAAGAATCGGCCCCACAAAGATTGGAAGGGAAATGCTTTGTAGTTAGAGGCAGTTTAGCTAAATCCATGAAGTGGAAAATGTAGGCATGTTGAGAGCATGAAAACTAGTGGGCTGGGAGCCCACTGATCAAGGGGGAAGTGATACAAGATTAGGAAGGAGCACTGAGCAGGAGCCAACGGGTACAGGAACTTGTAAGACCATTGGAAGATGGTGATGGGTTATGCCTAGAACAGAGAGAAGCCACAGAAAAAAACTTCAAGCTAGGGAGTGGCATGAACTGCCTTAGATGTTAAGAGGATCATTTTTGCCACTATGTAGAACGATGCACTAGAGCAGATCAAGAGTAGAACAGGGAGGGTTGGGGATGTAACTCAATTGTAGAGCACTTACATGCTTAGTGTGCACAATGTCCTGGGTTCCATCCTAGCATCACAAAAAAAGTGAAACAGGAGAGTCAATTTGGAGGCACTGCTATGGTCCATACCTGCATGAAGAAGATGCCAATGGGGAATGGTAAAAGTGAGCAAAATCAGGATATGTCTTGGAGAAAGAAAGTGTTAGATTCTCCCATGGATTAGATGTGTATGGTGAGGAGAAGGAAGGAAAATAAATAACACCCAATTACCTCTTGTATAACAGGGACAATAGGATTGTCATTTCAAATTAAATTTTTAAAAACTGAAATTTCTTTTTTATGAAATATTAATCACAATTATTTAGAATAAAGGTTTATGTGTTTGGTTTTCAAATTTTGATGTGCATTAGAATCCCTTGTAGACCTTTTTTTCTTTGCTTAAGATAAAAATTCCTGGTTCCCACCTCAGCCCTGCTGAAACCAGTTGAAGGAACTGGGGCCCAGGTATCTTATCTTATCTTATCTGTTTTTTCTTCTTCTTTTCTTTCTTTCTTTTTTTTTTTTTTTTTTTTTTTTTTTTTTTTTTTTTGGTACCTGGGATTGAATCCAGGGGCACTCAACCACTGAGCCCCATCCCCAGCCCATTTTTGTATTTTATTTAGAGACAGTCTCGCTGAGTTGCTTAGGATCTAGCTAAGTTGCTGAGGCTGCCTTTGAACTCTCAATCCTCCTGCCTCAGCCTCTGGTGCCACTGGGATTACCAGCATGTGCTGCTGTGCCCAGTCAGGCATCTGCTTTTATAACAAGTCTTTCAGGGTTCTGATGTCAAGTTTGAGACCTATTGATTTAAGGAGAAAAACATGGGATGCACAGACATAGCAGTTTGGTTAAGCATAATAGATCAAATTTACTTAGAAGTTCATTGAAGCCTTTGTTTCTGGTTAATTCAGAAATGGTATTCAGAAAACAATGATAAAGAACTCATGAATACTGCAACAAAATGTGTTTCTAAAAGATAAGTTGAATGACTGGGGAAAAAGAAAGGCAAGTATCAGTTTCTAAAAATAAAATTATTTCTCGTGTTTCTCTGAACCAATTTGATTAGTGTTGGTAAAGATATAACCAGTAGTATAATTATACATACATGTGCTTAATTTGGATAGTTTATCCAAATACCTGTTACAATGGGAATTTCAGTCAATTTATAGAATTTCAATGTGTTATTGATATTATTAGAAAAATAATGATGAATTCAATAAATATTCAATGAGAGACCCTAGAGTAGGCACTCTGGAATATTATGGAGTACCTATGAGTAGGAGACAGGAGTGGTGCTTTACCATGATGAATAAAGATGGGAAGGACAAGGGTGTGTACATGAGAGAGATTCTTAGCATATATTATTTCACTGAATCCTTATGTAAGACCACTCTGAGACTTAAGTCAGTATGTTCAATTTTGAGATGAAAATACTGAATCTGAAGGACATTGTGTGCTATGCTGTCATGCTTCTAGAAAGCAACAGAACCAGAATTCAAACCATGTCTGTCTGGTTCTAAACCCTTTTGGTGTCTTTTGTGTGGGTGCATTTGTGGAGAAAATCAAGTCATAAGTCATCTCTCAAAATGTTCAGTTAATCCTTGTTGAAAAGATAGGACTATGAAATAATTTCTAGAAGCTGAAATATTTCTTCCTCCTAACATATACGATCTTTTATCCAGTCTAACAGGAATAAATATGACTTTGGCATGATCACAAGACAGGCAGTTCATGGCATTAAGAAGTATATTTACTGGATTGTGTTGTTAAATCACTCTGCAGCCCCACTGTGACTCACAGTTCTGCAAGTATTGAATCATTGAGGTTTCCTGAAACTTGGATTAAGCTTAATATTAGATTAAGTAAACATATTGTTCCATGCAAAAAGTGTGGGTTGGTTTGGTTTTTGGCATGTTAAATACAATTTTAGGTTAAATATAAATTTGAGGAGTCATTAAATCTATATGAGGTTTTTGCCTCTGATAAGGTGTTGACTACCTTTGAGATATCATTTATCATTCAGATACAGAAAGGGCAAAGCAAATTATTCCAAACTTTTTAATATCATGAAGGTGGCACAGTCTCATGAAAATTAAACAATTTTAAATACAAGGTTTCCTGTAAATCTCACAAAGCTAAAAATGTTGATTCTTTATTCTCCACAAATTATTAGTTTCCTTGCTCTTTGTGTGCCACAAGATAAAGTCAGACTTGTAGAAGAAAATGAAGGACCTCTTTCCCATGAATATTCGTGTGAAAGAGCCCCCTTCCCCTTGCCTACCCATCATGGTGGATTACTTACCTGTGATTGTATTACTTACCTATGATCGAACAATTTACCCCAAAACTTAAGGACCCCAAGGCAAGCACTCTACCACTGAGGTACTTTCTCAGCCCTTTTTTATTCTGCGATAGATTCTCTCTAAACTGATGAGGCTGCCCTCAAACTTGTGATCCTCCTGCCTCAACTTCCTAAATAGCTTTATATTCATCTTTCTAAAAAAGCTTTTTCCCTTTAGGAACAGGATGCAAAACCACATAGCCAGAGGAAAAGGATCTGTTGTATACTAGCCTCCATTCCTTGTCCCAGTTCCCAAGGGTATCTGTTGACTGAGTGAGTCAATCTCTGAGAAAGAACACAATTATGATTTCCAGTCCTGAAAAATTTCCCAACAGATAAGGTAGAGGCAGCAGGACTATACCAGAATTGTTCTAGAAAGAACACACACAGAAAAGTCAAAAACTTTAGCTTATATTTGTAAATTAACAAATGATGTCCCTTAAGAAAGTAGGGAGGGACCCCAGCAAATTCCTTATTTACTTACAAACTTCCCACATTGTGGAGTAAAGTAGCTTTTTCTGAAGTATTTGCCTAGTGTCATCCTAAAAGGCAATAAGCACACCAATGTGAAAACAAAGAGTTTATCTGATCAAATATGAAGATGGTCACCTGGGGAGGATGCATCTAAAATTAGCATTCCCCTAGTGGCAGTAGAAGAGTATGCATTTTTATAGAATTTTCAAAAAAGAAAAACAAAGAAGGAAGTTACAGCAGACTGGTTGTTACAATTGTGTTGGGTGACAAGAACAACACAGGATGTGATTGGTGTTCACTTTTGTTATACTTTTCAGTTAAGAATTGTGATAAGAAGGAAAAGGCTTTTGCAAAGTTTATTTATTAGCTCTATGGCTTGGGGAGTTTGCAGAAGCCTGCCAAGCTAGATCAGAATGACATATGAATGAGGTTTTGCAACTTATGTTTCCTTGGGCTAAAGAATTTTGGGACCTAGGGCTGGGACTGTGTAGCTCAGTGATAGAGCACTTGCCTAGCATGTTTGAGGCACTAGGTTTGATCCTCAGCACTACATAAAAATAAGTTAATTAATTAATTAAAGGAACTGTGTCCATCTACATCTAAAAGAATAAAAAAAGAATTTTGTAACTTCACTTGTGTGTGTGACATTTTAAATTATTTTTCACTAAGAACCAGAATATAATTCCTTTTTTTCCTCTTTTTGCACACTAGGGATTGAACTTGGGGTCCTACACATGTTAGGTAAGCTCTCTACCACTGAGCTACATCCCTAACCCCTTTTAAACTTTATATTGGGATAGTCTTGCTAAATTGCCTAGGCTGGCCTCCAAATTGTGATCCTCCTACCTTAGCTTCCTGAGTAGCTGGAATTACAGGTCTATGCCAAAACACCTAGCAGGAAAAGAATACAATTCTTACTTAAATTCTGAATTTTTCAGTTCAGTCACACATTCTTATCAATGGCAGGTAGATTAGTCATGAAATAGTAACAAACTCAGATATCTCAATTACTTAACACAACAAATGATTATTACTCACATTGTACAATCAGGACCCAAGTTATAGAAGTGTCACCATCTTGAGGTTATACCATTCAGAAAATATGGACACCACTTCTGTGCACAATTCATTATACAGTTACATGATTGAAACCTCAATGCAAGGGAATTAGGAGACTGTAACCTTCATATGTATCCCAATAGTGGAAAATGAAATGGGGTTTGGTGAGCATATAGCACTGTCTCGATATGATAAGGAACAGCTATCTATCTGGTTCTAGAAAATTTGTGATGAACCTTAAAACTCTCAGTTGTTCTTACTATTTCTTAGAGTGCTGGGTATTGAACCAGGGCTCTGTACCGGCTGAACAGGTTTTCTGAGAAACATTTCCAGTCCCATCAGCTGCTCTTAGTTTTGTCAGGGTTCAATAATCCTAGATTTGAAACTGCATACTGGCAACACAGAAAAACTGCTTTTGGGAAGAGGACATTAAATTTTACTTTTAAGACAAAGTGGTACCCAGAATTTATTGCCTTAGCTTATTTATAAACCTTGAAAATGTTGGGCCATAAAAATAGTGAGTACAACCGAAAAACTGTTTCTATGTTAAGGTTCAAATATTTTGGAAACAGTTTTCACAATTTTAGGAAAATCAAAATCAATGGGAAACTGGTATTGTATCAAAACAACAAGAACCAAGATAAGCAAACTTTCATATTCTCCCTACGAAAATAAAGTAGCTCCTTATGGATGTTTCTGTGGATAATTTCTCTTAAATATGAATAAACAGAATGTTTCCAGCACATTAATGCCATCTACACTCATGTGTAAATACAATATCTGAATATCTTTTATTCATCCCATCTCTTTCTCAATTCAATAGAAATTTGATTCATTAGCAGACAGGTACCACAAGTTGCTATTCCAACTCTCCTAATTCAATAAAACCATGATTCATTGGCAGACATGTACTGCAGTTTGCCTCCTTGAAATAAGTAAATGATTTATTTTTCCCTACAAATATTTATTGAACACATAATATGTGTGAGGCAGTTTCCTCTGGAGATATGAGTGATCATAGCAGAAAAACTCCCTGCTCACTTAGGGCTTACACTGTAATAGACAAAGACAAACAGACAAATAATTCAGTAAAATAAATAGTGTGTCAGAAGGTTATACATGCTGCAGAGAAATAAAAAAAGAAAGAAGAATAGAGCTTGACATTGGGCTTGTCACAGTTTGGAGAATGAATTGGGAATTAGGGTCTAAGGGAATAAAAAAGAAGTGACAAAATTCTTATGTAGACTCCCATAAACAAAGATAAAGGTCTTATTCAGACAATTTGATTCTCTTAAAGCAGATGTTGGACAAGTCCAAGATGGCTACAGTTAGGCTCCCTCACCAAGGCTTTCAGAGGGCTATGTTTTTAGCATGTAGCCAAGGTCAAACACCCTGATTTGGTGTATGTACTTAAGGTCATAAACATTTGCTTGTGAGCACACACTCACTTATGTAACCTGTTGTTAATGTACCTTCTTTGTCTGGCCTGCCTACAAAAAGACCTATGGAAATGACTAGGGGTGGGGGCTCACTCGGGGCCTGCCCCTGCCTTTGAATAAATCATGTCAATTATCCCAACTGAACCTCACATCTTCCTTCACTGCTAGACACCCAAACCTTGCTTCCTGGGCCTGAGCCCCACCAGGATAATTGGCATAGTTGACAGGATTTTATGTAGGTGAGAGGTGGGTCAAACCCACTGGACAGTCCTGTTAGCATGGACTCTTGTGGAGAGTTGGACTATGGTAGATGGGTTCCCTGTGAACATGGAGAAGACTTTACAAGCAGCTAGCTCCCACCTATGAAAACTACTCAGAAGGCAAGTGGGTTGAATTTTTCTGATTGTCCTGCAGGTGAACATGCAGCCAGCAGGGCAGACTATGAACTGAGTGGTGAAGCCTAGGTGCCAAGTAGGAAGGTAGCAGTGGTGGCATAGATGGAATGGAGAAATGGCCTATGGAGCCACACACATGGCTGCCGGAGCCATGAGATGGGTGTTTCTTACAATTCTGAGAGCAAAAACTGATTCAGCCTTTTAAGAAACTGCCAAGATGAAGGAGTTGCAAGATAAGGAAGAGGCCTTGGAAGTCAGAGTATGGTTACTATAGGAGGATCTCCATACCTTGAAAATACCCCTCTGCCTCCCCTCTAGTGCTGATGGAATCAGAAGAGGAGGAAGAAGAAGTTTAATACCTGCAAACCTGGCCCGTGGTAAAGCAGAAAGTGAAACAGCAGCAGCTTATGACTCAGGTGGGCAGATGGCAGGGTCTGACCAAATAACCAAGTTTACTATGTTCCACCTGTCAAGAAGAGTTGGTAGACTTGGGAAAACAATTTAGACAGAAGCCAAAAGATCCCCTGGCCACTTTGTGCTTATGCTTGTAAGATTTAAAGGTGAATAGCATTATATGTAATGCCCTACAAATGGAGAGATTAGCACATCTTACAGCAGAGATTGCAAAACAGCCAATGCCATGATGGTATTTAGAGGGGCAAGAGAGTCCAGGTGTGCTAGGAGGTGACAGAAGATAAGAGAGAGCCCAGTTGTGCTAGGAGCCATCAGGGACAAGAGATTTTAGGAGGTTCTAGGGCCTGTTACCTCTGTAGGTGAACCAGAAACAAGCCTATCACCTTAAAAGTAAGGCCCCTATACTGTCTAATGCTTGATACACTGATAGCTACAACCATGGACAACTGTGGAGCCAGAGACAGACACTATCTGGTCTGATACTGCTACAAGACAGAGTAGCCAGTGAGCTGAGCTACATACTGTCTGAATGGTGATAGCAAATGAAATAACTCCCATAGTGATATGTACTGACAGTTGAGCTATGTTTTGGGGGCAAATTCTGTGGCAAGAACTCTGGGAGTTAGGCCATATGGAACAGATGTCTATAGGGCATGTTATTGACCATGCCCTCTTGGCTAGCCTAGGGTATTATGAAGCAGATGTTTTGGCTAGGGTGCAGTGGATACAGTGTGCACCTCCCACTGACCTGGCCGCATGACTGCACAACCACTTACACCATGCAGATATGAAAACCCATGTGGAATGCAGTCAAATAGTGGGATCTAACTTTAGTGTGGAATGCCCTGGTAGATGCCTACCAGGCATGTGTAATTTGTGCTCAGGAATACCACAACCTCAATGCTTTGGAGCCATGGATGGTCAGGTAATGTGTGGATGGACATGTCCCCTTGACACAATGGCAGGTTGTCTTCATTGACCCTTTACAAAAGTCAGAAGGGGCTATATTTGCCTCAATGGCAGTTGATAGAACTACAAGCTTGTTGTTTGCCTGACCCAAGTGAATCATTTTACTATGACTCATGCCCTGACAGTGTCAATGGCCTTGTATCACTGGTCCATCACAATAGAGAGTAACCATGGCACACATTGCACAGGTCAGAATGCTGCAAGTCCCATATCATCCACAGGCTGCAGGCATGATAGAAAGATATAATGGCCTGCTTCAACAAGGACTTAGGACTGCAGTGAACACACCTTCTATGAAGGGGTGGACACAGCATTTGTGGGCAGTTTTGTGAGCTCTGAATGAGTGTCCCTGATAAGTGTGACCAGCTCCTATGGAGGCTTTGCTGCAGCACACAGCGCCCCCTATACAGGTCCAGGTGACAGCAAAGGATATTGTACTTAAACTTTGATTTGGAAAACAAAGGAATGTTATTTTGCCTGCTCCCACTGAATTTAATTAGGGGTAAACTGTGGATTGGACATGACCCTGGGCAATAAAGAACCCCACCTTCACTGGGTAGTCCTGTTAGCCCCATGGGGAAAAGGTTTTGATTGAGATCTCATTGTAACACCATGGGTGACTTGTGAATGGCTCCCCTGGGTACAGGTGACTTGGCCAAGTCCTACAGATGGGACACAGATTTTAAAGGCACATTTGTTATTTCCCTGTGGCCAATTATGAGTTCCCTGGTGCTGGTACACCCCAAGCCTGCTAAAGTTCAGGACCAAGCTGTACAAGTGTGGTATCACTACCCAGGGAAGCTGCCACAGGCTCCCTTGCCAAGGCTTTCAGAAGGCTCTCTTTTTAGTATGTAGCCAAGGTTGTAAATACCCTGATTGAGTGTATATATTCAAGTCCATAGACATTTGCTTGTGAGTATGCATTCACTTATGTAACATGTTGGTAATGTGCCTTCTTTGTCTGGCCTATGTGTAAAAAAGCCTGTGAAACTGCTTGGTGTGAAGGGGATGAATAGTGGGCTTCTTCTGCCTCTGAATAAAGCATGTCACCTATCCCAACTATACCTCACATTTTCCTTCACTGCTAAAGCCCTGAAGTTTGCTTCCTGGACCTGAGTCCCACCACAACAGCAGAGAGTGATGGTAAAGATGTGATTAGGGAAGGAGGAAGTGGAAATCTTACCAGAAACATGCAGAGATTTGGTTTCCCTTTCCATTTCTGCCAATGGTGGTATGGAGGCTGAGGAACAGATTATTGTAACCAGAGAATGTACAACTCTGGAGCACCTTTGTATTCTTGTTGTCTAATTGATTGCTAGTCCCCTGGAACTGTAAATTCCTTGAAGGCAGGAATTACACCTCCTACCTACTGGGATTCAATAAATGTTAAATGAATAAATCTATGAAATGCATATTAAATGTTATGGTATAAGCAATCTGTAAGAGTAATTTGGTGGTGGCTTTACAATGTATCAACTTGGTTAGGTTTAACTACATTTTCCTGAATTCCATTTCTTATACATTTTGGTTAGGGTCAGTCACAAGAGAGATTCTTGGAAGGTTTAGAACAGAAGGAAAGTAGCAGTCTTTTTGTAGCTCACACATGATGCTAAACTACTGATTTACTCATTTCTGTGAGGTATGCCAAATATGAGTGACCAGGGACACAGATTCAAGTTACCCAGAATTATGTGTTCCAAAGGGAAAGAGGTTACATGAACTTTTTATATTCAAAAACAAAGAAAGTACATTGATGGGACATTAGGTAGGTGGGCTACAGCAAAGCAGGGAAATATTTTCTGTAGGTTTCAAATGTTACATCATTCTTAGCCTCAGGATTGGTGGAGGGTAGAGATCTGTTAATCTTAAAAATACATTCTGAGAGGTTTACCTTATAGTCACAAGAATGTTAGATAAGATACAAGTGCTAAAATAAATTACTATTTTTCTACAGGGCCTAACGTAGCCCAAGATAAGTTGAGCTCTGGACATGCCACATTCCATCTCTCTACAAGCAGAATGTTCTCTTCAACTGCATGATTGTTAATATAGATACAGCTTCTTCAGAGAACTTCAGCCTCACAGATAGCAGTTAGACCTGCGACTCTTCTTTCCCTAGTCTTTCTTCAGTTTTTCCAATTCCTGAGGCAGGTGTATGTTTAACCCTGTGATGAAGCAGAATACCCACACCACTAAAGTTAGAGGTAACAAAAACCAACATGGATTTTAGACTGGTCTTGGGGGTTTTTAGCCTGCATTTTCTCTTCTCCACTTTACATTTATCTTCCCTTTCTGACAGCCCGCCTTGTTGATTTCACAGTCTGGTATCAGATACAAAGAAGTACACAAATATGTGCTTGTACGTGCTCACATATCCTCATGGTTCTGTTACTGACCTAGGGTTTTTGGATCCAGAGTTGTCAAAATGAACAATGGACCTGGAAAGAATTTAAATGCAGGCAGGGTTTTATTAAGGACTTTGGCTTGAGGCAGAAGGGAGATAACACATGGTGGACAGGGATCCCAGGCTAACGGAAGCAAAGAACAAAATGTAATAACTTATATTGTGTTTGTTGGATAGGAAGAAACTTGGTCTCTTGACATCATTACAGGTAGAGTTAGGACTTCAGTCATGCCTGCACTCTTCTTCATGCATCTTCACGTGTCACATGTCCCCAAACCATCTTAATTCTCCACCTAGGGGTATGAGTTTTACCATATTAATATGTAAAAGTAAATGTGGTTTATTTTAGTGACTATTTTACACATACATTTGACTCTCACCACCTGAAAATACTCTTATCATCTGGGGTAGTTTTTGATGTTATTTTCAGAATAGTGCAGACCCTACTTTGTCTGGATTTAGCTGGCATATCTGTTGACTACATAATCTCAGAATGCTGAGCTGACTTTCCCAGTCTCTCATGTCCTGGCATATTATCTCATTCCCATAAAATTGAAAACTAGTTTACCTTTTAATTCATAATTTTCTGGTATGTCTCTTAGCCCCATAAGACTTAAAGCTAGCTTGGCTGTCTTTCTTCCCCTGAGAGGTTTTATCTCTTAGTTCTAAAGAGGTCCTGTTTTCCATGGGGTCTCTGACTGTGTCAGTTATGCCTCTTTACTTGTACCATAATGGATATAAATACTTTATTAGTATTCCCAGTAAATTAAAAGAAATTATAGTATCCATGAAAAAATACTAGGATACTATAACAGAAGGGGCATTCAGAAAACAACCCATACCAGGCATAGTCATGCACACCTGTAGTCCCAGATATTCAGGATCCTGAGGCAGGAGAACGACTAGAGCTCAGGAGCTCAGGTCAACATGGGCAACACAGCAAGACCTTATCTCAAAAATATTATTAGAACTGTTAGACTAAATTAAATTTGATCTAAAGCTTCCTCCATACATAGCTAACTGTAACCTAACTTAATATAAAAACAAACTGCAACTTAACTTGACAGTATGTTCTTACAACAAGTAGCTGAGTCTCAATCATAGCAACTGTGCTTTCAGCCAATTACAGACTGAAAACTGCTCAGACATGTCCAAATAAGTCAAACACCAAACTATAACCAATCAGGTTATTTCCATGTATCACATCCTTTTTCTATAAATACTGCCTATAAATTCTGGATAGAGCTCTTGGAACATTTCCTGGTTTGGGGTACTGAAAAATTCATGAATTGTTTCATTGCTCAAATATTTTCAGCTAAATTTAATTCATCTAAAGTTTTTCTTTTAATGGAACTCAAAAGCATGATAACACTTTTTAATTAATAGGCTTATAAAATATAGATGAGGAAGTCTCTGAAATTAAAACACCTTACTCACACTTTTTATTCAGTGCTGGGGATCAAACCCACTTACTCACACTTGCTCTCTAGTTCTTGCTTGTGTGTTTGCTCTGATGAAGCCAGCTGCCATGTTATGAACTGTTCTATGAAGAGGCCTATATAATAGAAAGCTGAGAATGGCCTCCAGGTAACAGCCAACAAGGAACTGAGACTTTCTAATAATCATATGAGTGAGCCTGGAAGTGGCTCTCTCCCCTAGTAGAGGCTTGAGATGACTGTGGCCTCTGTGGACATTGTAATTGCAGCTTCATGTGAGAACCTGAGCCAGAGACTCTCAGCTAAGAGGAGCCACACTCTGTTTCCTGATCCAAAGAAATCAGGAAATAATAAATGTTTATTGTTTTAAGCTGCTAAGTTTTAGGGTAATTTGTTATGTAGCCATAGATAACTAATGCCTTATGGTGGATGATCATTAAGTTAAAATAAGTTGATCTTTATTCAGAAGACACAGTGAAGCATAATCACTCATTACTAATACACATCTCAATAGAATATATGAAGGTTTGGTGTAGAGCATAATAGTTTTGCACTATAATAAATAATGTAAAAGTTGTTCTACTCCCTCTGCCATGGAGTAATATGGCAGTGAACAACAGGACATTCTCAGAAGAGGAAGACCATGGGGAACTGGGATTGTAGCTCAGTGGTAGAGTGCTTGCCTAGCATGTGTGAGGCACTGGGTTCCATCCTCAGCACCACATAAAAATAAGTAAATAAAAAAGATATTGTGTCCACCTACAACTAAAAAATGATACAAATAAATTTTTTAAAAAGACTATGGGTCCAAGACTAATACTTGAAGTTGAGAATCTGAAATCAAAAGAAAAGGAAAACTGTGTTTGTGATAAGGATCTGCCAAGAAGTATTTAGAAATGAATAACTTGCACTTTAATATACTGAGATACCTATCCCTGGGTGAATTGTGCCATTATTAATGGTGTCTACATATAAGTGTATGTAGGACTGCCTTACTGTAAGTTATAAACCAGTGCAAAAGGTCAAGTCACTCCAGTTTCAGAATTAACTTTAATTATGAGATTATTCTTTTTTCTGTCTGTTTTTAGAGAAATACGTCAATATGCTAAGTTTTGACACATTTATAAAGCCAAATAATATGTCAATCTTCCTTTGGTGAGGGGCACTCACCATGTAATTAATAATTATATTTAGGAAATATATACCATGAAAGCAATGACAACTGTGGTATTTAGATAAATGTTCAAGGATTTTGGTTTAGAAAGTGTGTATCAAGGAGCTGCCTGCTTTTGTAGATTCTAAATAGAGATTTCATGTTGTAATAAATCTTTCATATGGATTTTTAAATATTGAAGATGGGGAAAATGAACAGGATGAAATGAAATTTACATTGTTGAAATCCAAAGGAACTAGTAGTCTTAGATTAGAAAGCTTTCTCATGTGATATTTGGAGTCAGCATTCCACCAATATTATGCAATGCTCCAGAGTATTGATTTTTTAGTATTTATCTTCTTGCTTCAATTTTATGCCTTACTGAGACAGAAAAAATCAGCAAATAAAAATGTGTGTAAACAAGGACAGGAAAATATAATAAAAAATGACTTCAATAATTTAAAACTCTCTAAACATGGGAGGATTATCAAATTTGCTTTTGACTATGATAATAGGTTTGTAAAATGGAAGAACTGGCTAGAACCATTAATAGAATTTCTTATTAAAAGAATAGCATATTGTGTTTTTCCTATGGAAAAAAATTCTGCAGTGCTAAGGATTTAATCTAGGACCTGTGCACATGCTAGGCAAGTGCTCTACCACTGAGCTACCTCCCCTGCCCTTTTTAATTTTATTATGAGACACCATCTCACTTAGTGCCCAGACTGGCCTTGGATTTCAGATTCTCCTACCTAAGGCTCCCAAATAGCTGGAATTACAGGTGTGCACCACTGAACCTGAATATTTTTCCTGAAATTTATCTATTTAATGCTTAACTACTTAGGTAGGTAGTGATGGTTTAAATCTGGAAATTAGTCACTTGAGGTCTGGAGTTCTGTTTTTTCTTTCCTGAATGGGTGTGAGAAGAAGAGTACTGAAGAAATATCTGGCAATACACAGAAAATGAAAATAACTTTTCCCCACTTTCTCTTCAATCACGTAAAAGAAAGTTTATTCACAGTTGGGGATGTGGCTTACCCATAGAGCACTTTCCTAGCATGTTTGGGGCCCTGAGTTCCAACCATCACTCTGAATTTATGCACATATGATTCTAACATATTTCATTCATTCATTGAACAAATATGTATTGAGCATCTATTGCTCTATATCTAGCTCTAGCGCCCTATCTAGTTATTGGGATTACAACAGCAAGAAAAACAGAAACAGTTCCTGCCCTCATGAATCTTACATTGAATAGTAGATATAGATAATAAATTGATAAATATTATAAGTGCCATTATTACAGAGGAATCAAATAATCAAGGGAGCATATGGCTTCAAATAAGAAGTTTAAAGGTGTGGACTTCTCAGGGAAATGTAAACTAGTGACGGCAATCAGGTAAGGCTTCCTGAGTAAATGGTAGTTTAACTAAGAAATGATGCCATTAAAATGGTGACACACACACCTGTAATCAGAGCTACTAGAGACCCTGGGTTCAATCCCAGTACCACAGGGGGAAAAGAAATGTCATGAACTAAGATACTGGAAAGGGGTTTAGGGTATAGCTCAAAGGTATAGCACGTGCTTAGCTAGTGTGAAGCCCTGGGTTCAATCCCCAGCAACTCCCTTGCCCTCCACACACAAAAGTAAGAGAGAAAGAGGAGCAGTTATGCAAGTATAGGGGAAAGAAAAATATTTTTTTCTTCCACACTCATAGGTTTAGTATTCTAGAATGAACCTCTTTAACAGATTGACAAGAGAAAAATAATCAAGTTTATTACCATGTATATTTCACATATATGGAGGCAGCACCCAAGTAGGTCTCAAAGAGAGGCCTTTGAATTTTAGTTTATACAGTAGTTTTGACAAAACAATAAATTTTTAGAGAATTGATAAGAATTTTGAGTCTTTAGGGCAAGCAGCTTGGGAAAGCAAGTAACTGGCAGATAAAGGCTAGGTTTTTAAGTTTGTTAAGATACTTCTGAGACCACCTCCAGGCAATAAAGGTCCTAAGCTGTCTTCATTGGTTTTCCTTTGTTCTCCTTGGTAGAGAAGAAGACAGGATACTGTTAGTCTTTGTAAATCTATGTTCTGATTTTAGGCAAATAGAGGGACAGCTCCTATGCACCGGCTTCTTCCTAATTTTCTTTAGCACATCAATCCTTCATATTTGGGAGAGGTATATATTCTTGTATCCCACATAGAAAAGATGAATTTTACTCTAGATCTGTCAAATGAGCTTAGGGTACCTATGCATAAGTGATGATAGATTGGTGGCATTCAGATATATCTTTGGCACTGTGGATGGTGTAGGGGTGAAGAGAAATTTCTCCTCTGACCTATGAAGGTTTGCTGGAATGAATTGACAATAGATGAATAAAAGAAAAAACACAAAATTATTAATGGGTCAGGGAAAAATCACAGCATGGGAGTCATATACATGTATGAGACTGAAAGAACAACTATATAATTGAAGTTTATGTACTCTTCTTCATGGGGGTAGTTAGATCTTGAGGGATCTTAAATGATTATTAGGGGAATGAAGGGATCCATAGATGGAAATTAACTTATATATAAAAGGATTCTCTTTGAAATTTGAATAAGCCCAAAAGACTAACAAAATATAATGCTAGAAGGGATTTGTAACTCCTGTCCAGGTATGGCTACAGTCTTCAGTCTTCTGAGCCAAATAATGGGACTCCAGTCAGAGATGGAAGTGAATTGCACTCCCTTTTGTGAACCTAACCTTAATACAGATAAAAGAATTCCAGAGACAGCCTCTTTCTGTGTTTGGGGAAGGAGAAATAAGACAAAGTTAGAAGGACCTTGAATCTGAGACAGTGTCTGAGTCCTCTTAAATATATCAAAGTGCCAATTTGGGGAGTATCATTTTCTGAACACCAACATTAGCAAAGGAAGCCAGAATAACAAATTCACCAGTCAGAAGTATGGAGTGAGAAGAAAGGACACAGAGAGCAGAATCATGACAGACAAAAACATGCAGAAACAGGTAGAAGAAAAGGAAACAGAACTGCAAGAAAAAGCAGAAAAAAATCCAAGAGTGTGGTGTGCCAGAAGTAAAGGGAAATGAAAAGTTCAAGGAAAAAGGGAGTGAGGAAGGCTGGCGAAAGCCAAATAAAATGAGACAACTGAGAAATTTTAATTAGATTAGTAACAAGAAGCTCATTGATAAACCTGGCAAAGACAGTTGGAGCAGAGTGGCAGAGACAAAATGCAAATTGCTAAGGAGTGGGAGCTGAATTAGGAGAAACATCCAGTATAGGCAACTCACTCAAGACACTTGGCTGTGAAAGGAATTGAGAGAGCTACAAAGTTTTAGAGCGAGAAAATGAGACTGAATTGAATTACTAATAGTTGAAGTACAATGGGACCAGAAGGGATTTTTTTTCTTTCTCTTTTTTGCTTTGTTTTTCTTAATGGAAGAAACAAGAGCATATTTGCATTTTTCTGGGAAAGCCAGTGTAGATAAGAGGGGATTAAAAACAAAAGCAAAAGGGGTTGGGTTTGTGGCTGAGCAGTGGAGCTCTTTTCTAACATATGCAAGGCACTGGGTTCAATTCTCAGCACTGCATATAAACAAATAAATAAATAAAATAAAGGTTTAGCAACAACTTAATACAATCTTTAAAAAATCTTTTTTATTTTTTAGTTGTCCATGAACCTTTATTTTTATTTATTTATTTGTTTATATGTGGTGTTGAAAATCAAACCCACTGCCTCACACATGCCAGGCAAGCACCCTGCCACCCAGCCACAACCCCAGCCCATAAAAAAAATTTAATAAAATAAAAATAAAAGCAGAAGGACTGAGCTCAATGGTAGAGTGCTTGTCTGATATGTACAAGGCCTTAAATTCATTCCCTAGTACCACAGACACACAATTCCCTTATCTCATTCAAGAGGAAGCCCTATTTATTCTACTTCCAAAACAGGTCTAGAATTTAACTTCTATTTTCATCTCCTCTGCCTCAACATTGACCCCTGGCACTGTAGTAGTCTCCCAACTGGTCTCCTCATATCTACTCTTGTCCCTTTCCATACATATTCCACATAACAGCTATAACATAGATCATTACAATCTCCTACTTAAAACCTTCCAAGATTTCCAACTGCTCAGAAGTAAAATTAAAAAATCCTAACCATACACTGTCAGATCCTATTTGAACATTCTCCTGCCCACCTTCAAGTGAGAAAAAAAAATTTTTTTCCCTCAAACTTTATGAGCTCTTATTTGGATGGCCCCCTGCAACAAAAGACAGATTAACAAAAGCAAACCAAACAACTTTGTTAATGAACAAAGTACATATCAGTTAAGAGAAATCACAGTGACAAGTCAAATCAGGGACTTGGAATTCCACTTACATAGCATCCTCAATGAAGAACAATAAATTTGTAGAGAAATGACAGAAGGAAGGAATGAGGTGTTAGGTTTACAAGGGTTGAAAACTGTGGGAAAGTAAGTACATGGGAAGAAACTAATGGAATAAGTTTTGTTTGCAGATTCTTCCGGTACCATTTCTAAGCTGTTAAGAGTCTTTTATTTCCAATTTTTTATTAAAAATCATAAATTTACATAGGGCAATGTTGTTTGATTCATTCTGTTATTTTTTTCCCTTCCCACCACCCCTCCCACCCCTCTTTACCCTCTATACAGTCCTTCCTTCCTCCATTCTTACCACCCTTCTTATCCCTAACCCTAAACCTAACCCTAACCCTAACCCCTCCTACCTTAAATGTCCTCATCCACTTATCAGCGAGATCATTCATCCTTTAGTTTTTTGAGATTGGCTTATCTCACTTAGCATGATATCCTCCAATTGCATCCATTTGCCTGCAAATGCCATAATTTTATCATTCTTCATGGCAGAGTAATAGTCCATTGTATATATATGCCACAGTTTCTTTATCCATTCATCAACTGAAGGGCATCTAGGTTGGTTCAAGGGTCTTGAGTTGTTTCCAATAAAGCAGGATTTTGTTTTTGTTAAATAAGTGTTACTATTATTATTGAATATAGCATTGTCTTCAGGCAGAAAAGGAAGTGGATAAAGAGAACTCTTCCATTTGCTGCTTCTTAAAAAAAAACTAAATTTGTTTGTAAACTGGTACATAAAAACAAAAATTGTATATTAATGGGGTAATGTGATGTTTTCAGAGATATAAACCATTTGCTGTTTCTTAATTGCCTTCAGCTCAAAAATAATTTTATGTCAAAAAGGCATATTTAGGGGCAACATATTATGATTTCCTTCATACCTTTCCAAACTCATCCTTACCATACTTCCCAGTTCAACACACTCCCTCCACATGAGCCCCATTTTAGTTCCTAGACTATGCCAAGCTTTATTAATCCAGTGCCCCTAAACTTGCTGTTTCTCTGCCTACAACATGCTCTCCCTAGCTTTGGGCATAACTGGCTCTTATAATTCAGCTTTAGTTTCACTCCTGAGGAAGCCCTTCCTTGACAATTGTTCACAAGTGCTTCATTTTCAATGTCTATTAAAGCCCTTTGATGATTCCATCATGAGGGATAGGACAATCCTAGAAATTATCATTTATCTATGATAAATTTTGTGTTTATTGTCTATCTTCCCCATAGAACGTAGTTTCCATGAGGGCAGGGAATATGTTTATTTTGTCTCCAATTGCTAGGACTGCACCTGCATATGGCAGGTATTTAAAAATGAGTTAATTAAAACAACCAATAAATGAGGCACAAAGAAAACATTGAAATACACATAAAAGCTATAAGAATGAATAAGAAGGCATAATTAATTCTCCTTGTTAAATGAAAATAATTACAACGAGAAAAAGTTTAAAACAAAATTAATCTACACTGTCAAAAGTCATGATGATGGTTTCTCTTGGAGGTGGGTTGTAGGTGGTGACTAGAAAATCAGATTTCTAGGGAGCTGGTAATGTTCTGTTTCTCTATTTGGATGCTGATTATCTAGGTATATTCAGTTTGGGTCGTTATACGTGTGTGTGCTTTTCCCAATGCATAATGTTCTTCAATAAAAATAATTAACAAGAAAAAAACAGTTTATGTGGATCATATTGCATCAGAATAGAGTAATTAATGTTCATAACACTGGCCTAAGTCATCAAAAACTTAACTCTCAGAGCTGGGGGAATAGATCAGTAGCAGAGTATATTGCATAGGACCTTGGTTCAATCCCCAGTACCAGACAAAGACAGGAGAGAAGGAAGGAAATGTAGAAGGTAGGAAGGGAGGGAGGAAGGAAAGAAGGAAGGAAAGAAGGAAGGAAGGAAGGAAGGAAGGAAGGAAGGAAGGAAGGAAGGAAGGAAGGAAGGAAGGAAGGAAGGAAAAGGTTAAATTTAGTGTGATTATTTTTAAAAAACTTCAAGTATATAATATAGTTTTTTAAATGATTTCCACTTAAAATAAAAACAGTTAATATTAGGCTACCTAAGCATGACCATTACCTGAATAATTGACTTTGGTGGAATATCGTATATTTGAATGATGCTCATGATACACATTAATGTTATTAAAATGACCACAAGTGCCAAGTCAGGATTATTGCCTCTATTTTACAAAGGAAGAACCTCAGGTGGGTCGTCTGATTTCTTCATAGTTGCACATAGAGATAGTGGTTGCTTCAAGACCTAGAATTCATTTACTTCAGCTCCAGGAGTGGGACAGTATGCATTTTGCTATTTGTCATGAGTGACTGATAATCAGAAAGAGAAGAGGCAAAGCCAATAGAATTGAGCTACTCCAACCAATATATTAAAAAAAAAAAAAACATAAAAAACAAAAAGCAATTTAAAGAATACAAGTAACAATAAATGTTGGTGAGGATGTGGGGAAAGGGTACACTTATATATTTTTGGTGGGATGGCAAATTGGTGTAACCACTCTGGAAAGCAGTATGGAGATTCCTCAAAATACTAGAAATGGAACCACCATATGACCCAGTTATCCCACTCCTTGGTATATATCCAAAGGATTTAAAATCAGCATACTACATTGTTGCAGCCACATCAATGTTCATAGCAGCTCAATTCATAACAGCTAAGATATGAAGTCAAGTTAGGTACCCCTCAATAGATGAATGGGTAAAGAAATTGTGGTGTATGTACACAGTGGAGTATTACCCAGTCATAAAGAAGAATGACTTTATGACATTTGCTGGTAAATGGGTGAATCTGGATACTATCATACAAGTGAAAGATGACAATCCTAAAAAAACAAAGATCTATGTTTTCTCTGATATGTGGAAGCTAACCCACAATACAGAGGAGGAGAGGAAAAATAGAAGTTCAGTGGATTAGACAAAGGGAAATGAAGGGAAGGTAGGAGGATGGGAATGGTAAAGACAGAAGAATGAATCTGATATAACTTTCCTATGTATACATACATGAATACACCACAGTGCATCTCACTCTCATGTACATCCACAAGAATGGGGTCCTAATTAGAATAAGATATATTCCATGCTTGTATAATTACATCAAAATGGACCCTACTACCATGTATAAAGAAAAAGAACCAATAAATATTTAAAAAAAAAAACCTTAAAAAGAAACCAGTTGTTCCAGGTAGAAGGGTCTGCTATGAATACACTTTGTATGGCCCCCATCATCCTCAAGATTCCCCTTATCATCTCCCGTGCCGCCTCCTCACCTCTTTCAAGTAGTACCTGGCATTCATTTAAATTACAGAACTGTGAGTCTTCAAGCATTCATAGAGTCTTACCATGGTTATAACTGGGCTAATTAGAGCCATCTTTTCTTTCTTGTTGGGGCTTCAAAGCAGATAGAAGCATTTAAGCTAATGCATAGATAAACACTTCATCATCCAAGTTCAAGATCAAATTGACTTATGACCTCATCAGGATTATCAGGTGCACATTGAGTAGAATATGGGTCATTAGAAGAAAAGGAAGTAATGAGGCCTACTCTGGTACATGTTGGTTCTGAGAAGATTGGGTTTTCCAGAGTCCTATCACATCTGGAGGACTTGGTACAGGCCTCTTCATGGGCCAATAAGGTGAGTGTGTGTTCATCAAAAAACTTCTCATAGCCAGAGAGTCCCATGAGCCTCAGAGAGGGGCAATTCCACATTACAGGGAAAGCCTTAACTTGATCCAAACATAGCATAGCTTTATCTAACAGATTAGGCAAACCAAGCCACATTCATGAACCCAAGACTTTGGAAGTCCAGATACTCTGTGACACAGGAGTCTCTCCTTACAGCAAATGCAAGTTTTGCCAGTGTTTTTAACCCTGTAGTAGATGCTGTGATCTGTCATCCCAGATTCCATTTTCAGGACTGAGACATTCATTATCCCAAATTCCAGAAGTGTCTATTACCCCTCAGCTGAGTCTTTCCAGGAGTTATCATAAGCCAAAAAGAGCTAAATGTCTTAAGGTCATATTCCCTGTCTAGGAATAAATATCATCTGATTATTGGTAAAGACTAAAATTGAAAGCTTGGTCCCCATATCTCCAAGTAGGACATTATAGAAAGGGTCATTCTAGCTTCAGAGTTCCCTGGAAGATCAGCTAAGATCTTTGCACAGCTCAACTCTTCCAGGTTTTTCTTCCTGTATCTCCACATTTCAGATGTTCTCTTCAACTCTTTCAGATGTTTATCATGAACATTTTGAAATGATCCTTAACCCATTAAGTCCCATCATCCCAGATATGGGACACCTATAAAAATGTAAATTAAGCAACAAATGTACTTTTGGTTATGTTTGAAATAAATATTGTTTTTAGAGTCCCTTTGAGAAAAGTAATATGTGAATGATTAGATCACTTGAAAATATGTTTTTTGTATATATATGCTAAAATATATATACAAAGAATATATAATCTCTACATTATGATTTCCAACCTATTTTAATACATTTGTATCAATTTTGTTGCAATATTCACAAAACTGAAAACTTGGGATTTAGTAGGTTAATACACTTCTGTATACTAAGCTCTGGCTCAGTCACCTTTCTAGGGAACAAGGAACCTGACCTCAAAATATCCCTTATAAAACATAGAAGGTGTTATAAGTTAGGAAAACAGAAATTCAATGAGTATAAATAGCTATAACTAAAATATGAATGCAGCAGAAACTACCTCATTTAGAATATTGTTTTAAAAGTGGAAAGCTTTAAAGTCAATATGAAACTGATTTTTTAAGAAGATTCAGTTTTAGTAATATTTCATGCTACAGTTATTTTAAAACTCGAAATTTATGCAGAAGTGCTGAGTTTTCATTTGTGATAAATTGTACATGCATAGGCCAAGGGTTGATATTTCTAATGACTAAGAAGCTCATATGCATTAATAAATGAAAACATGAATAGTTCAAAAGATATAAATGTTTAATGATGTGAGTAGACAGCTCAAAAGCAGCAAATAAGAACAATCTCCAGTAATATAAAGTAATTAAAACACAACCATATTTTTCCTGTTAAATTAAAACACATTAAAAAATTATAAAATGCCTAAACTTGGTGAGGTTTCAATGAAATACACTCTTAACTTACTACCAGTAGGGTACAAATTGGCATAGTCTTTTGAGGAAGCACCTTAACACTTTGCATTAAAACTAAGATAGTAATATTCTTTGTTAAAGCAATTCCATTTCTTACAATGTATCCTAAAGAAACAATTCTAAATATAGAAAAAACCATTCTACATATTTTATCACATCACTAATTCAAGATGCAAAAACAGAAGAACACATAAGTATGAGCCTTGTTTTAAAAAGTCATCATATGCATTTGATGAAATGTTATGCAATCATAAAAAGTTACGAGTACATAAAAATTTGGAGAATGCCATAATTTAATGTTAAGTGAAAGAGAAAGATATATACATTCTGCATTTCCTCTCTATAATTGAATAGATAATTTCTCTTCCACCTGATACCACTCATAGATAATTATATCCTGAATCTAAACTATTTTTTCTCTCAACAATTTAAGATACTGAAAAGGTATTATCTATATAAGTTTAACATAGTTTTAAGACAATCCTTATGTTGATTATCATTAATCCATATCAATTTATCTAGGAATTAGACAGAATGGTCCATTGAAATTTTGATTGGAATGCAATACTCAGGTTAAAACATTGCCCTGTGTATCATTTTCAAGAATTTTAGGTTTCTTAAATAGTGTAAAGTCCTGAATCATTGCCCTAACTCTATTTACTCTAGAAAATGCAACAAAAAGACTTTGTCTACTGAACTAAGGGATTTTGTCTCAAGGTCATTTGACCCATAAAGGCATCAACAGTAAAGCTCAAGGACCTTCTGGCAGGAGACTACATTATCCATTAGCTCTGTACTTCAAGTTGTGCTTCATCATTAACTGGTTGGTCCCCTTGTTCTTTTAGCAGTGTGCAGCCAGAAGCTAAGGTAATGGCTTTATGTTTCATACAAATATTCTAAAGTAAAACCCATAGTGAGGTACACAGAAATGCTTCTATTATATTTCTAGAACTTTTTCTGCAGTGCTGAAGATGGGACCCAGGTCTTAGTGCATGCTAAGGAAGAACTCTATCATTGAGCTATACCTCCAGCCCTAGAAGTGCAATTCATGAGTGTAGAATGCTCATCAGATAGCTTGGTCTGTGACATACCTGACATACCTCTTTAGCCTCAATGCCCCAGATGAGTTTGATCCACTAAGAAGTCTATTCCCTGTGCTGGAGCAGCATGTGCAAAATCCCTTATGTACTACTAAGAAATGTGTTCATTCTCAAATGCTTTCAATGTTTGTTTTTTTTAATTTATGTTTCAAATGAGAAGATATAGTAAGAAATGTATCAGCTGTCCTCTTGCGATGTAACTGCAATTTTTTTCCTAATGTGCTAAAATATCTTAGCTATAAAAATACGAAGTTAACGGTTTTCTTATTTTTTACTTGAACTTTGTTACCTTCTTTTTCTCAGTAGGATGTGATATTTTATAAGAAGTTAATAGAAATCTGGAGTTTAAGAGAAGGTAACATTTGTTAGAAGAGTACTATTATTTTTCCCAAACACAGATAATTTACTTGCATTCCTTTACAAAAGGAAGAAAAAATTTTCTCTTTAGTTGCAATTATAGCAAATTCATTTGCCAAAGTAACTCTCAATATTCAACAAAAAATGGCCAGGATGGGGAGGAACTAGAGTATTCATAGATTGCTGGAGAGGAAGTAAAATAGTACTACCACTGTGTAAAAAGTCTGTCAATTTCTTAAAATGTTAAATATTCACCTGTAATCCCAGTTACTTGGGAGGCTGAGGCAGGAAGATCACAAGTTCAAGGCTGACCTGGGCAACTTAGCAAGACCCTATCTCAAAATAAAAAATAAAGGGGGCTGGAACTGTATCTCTGTGGTAGAGTGCTTGCCTAGCATCCACAAGGCCCTGGGTTTCATCCCCACTATGCTTTCAAAGTTAAATATTGATGGAAACCAGAATATGTCACCTCTTTGACATAAAAACTATTTTTGAACTAAAGGCAATTAAGAAGCAGAAAAGGGAGGAAATGTTCTCCCTATTCTCCCCCTTTTCTGCCTAAAGACAGAACGTGAACTCTCCCTTATTGGATACAACTCTTATCTACTCACAGGCAGCACCAGAGGAATCTATAAACAAATCTTATTCCATTAGTTTCATTCCAAATATTTACTTTGTACCTATGGGAAGGAAGCATTAAAAACTTTTTTCCTTTGTCCCGTCACTTATCCACAAATTTATTGTGTTTTGTCAAAAAATCTGTATCACTCCCTGCCTTGAGCTGCATTTCATTGAAATTTCTCCCATGTGATATGTATCACGTGTTAATAAACTTCCTTATTTTTCACTTATTAAGTCTGTCTTTTGTTACAGGCATCTGTCCCAATTGTGAACTTATGAGGGTTTAGAAGAAATAGTATTTCCTCCTTAACAACAAACACCTATTATATGATGTAGCCATTCAACTTTTAGATATTTATCCAGGAGAAACTAAAGTATAAATGCATACAAAGTCTTGTACACAAATGTTCATAACAACTCTACTTGTAATAACCCAAACTGGAATCACCCAAATGCCCATCAGGAAGTGAATGGAAAAACAAATTATGCTATATCTGCAATTGTCCAATATCCACAAATATCAGCAGCAAAAAAAATGAATTATTGATACACAAAATTGTCTTGAATTTCAGAATGATTATGACAAGTGAAAGAAGCAAAATAAAAAAGAATATGTTCTGTTTGATTCCATGTATACAAAATTCTAGAAAATATAAACTAGAGTAACAGAAAGCAGATCAATAGTTGCCTGGGAGTTAGATGTATGAGAAGGGCAGATGAAAATGTTAATAAAGGGGTTCAAGAAAACTTTTGGGCCTGATTAATACATTTATTTTCTTAAGTGTCATTATAGTTTCAGCTATACATACTCAAGCCAAAACATATCACGTTATAATGAATTATATATGTATGAATATGTGTGTAGCTTGTTTAATGTCAGTCATACCCAAATAAAGCCCTTAAAATAAATACAAATAAGATAAATAAAATAATATTCAACAGAACAAAGGTTTTTTTTAAAAAAATAATAAGATGTGGGGCTGGGGCTGTAGCTCAGTGGTAGAGCACTTGCCTCCCACATGTGAGGCCCTGGGTCCGATCCTCAGCACCACATAAAAATAAATAACGATATTGTGTCAATTTACAACTAAAAATAGTTTTTAAAAATACGATGTAAAAATAAAAATAATTTTAAAATAATAAAAAATAATATGGTGGGGCTATAGCTCAGTGTTATAACGCTGGCCTAGCCTGCACAAGGCCCTGGGTTTGATTCCCATCACTAAAAAGAAGGAGGAGGAGGAGGAGGGAGAAAAGAAGAAGAAGGAGGAGGAGGAGGAGGAGGAGGAGGAGAAGAAAGGAGGAGGAGGAAGAGAAGGAGGAGAAGGAAGAACAACAACAACAATTGTTCTATCTCAGAGAGAGGCATATAAAAAATTTAAAGGCTCCTAGAAATCACACAGGGCACTCACCTCACAAATTATATGCTATTACATAGGCTAGAAAACAGTAGTTGGGAATGCATATAAAGATAAACATCATCCTGCAAAAATCTCTTCTTTTAATAAAACTCTGCACATGTCCAATCTACCCAAACATCCATCAATATATAAAACTTAAAACCAATTGAAAGATTCTACATTTCACTTAGGGACAAGTGCAGGGCAGAACAGACAAAAACGATTAGAAGCCTGGGGGTCTGCCATCCCTAATTTTGTGTGCCAGGAAACAGATACCTTATGTGAGCTGGGATTATTGGATCTCCCTTCCTTGTAAAACAGGGAAATAATCCTATTGAAAGTATCTTTCCTTTGAGGATGCTTTGGAACTGCTGATTCACTCTAAGTCTTCTCTGGATATTCTTGGCAAATGGCTTTGAGATGACAAGATTAAAATGGGCTCTAAGTCTTGTTTTGAATTACCTTCAAATAAGCAGCATGATAGGCTCCCATCTAAAAATTCTGACATGGACAGTGGTGAGTGTTAGAAGTAAAACAGGTATGAAACAGGCAAGAAGATGAGAGAAAAACAAATATAAGAAGAGATTAGAGGAGGAAAAAAGATACAACATATGATTATTTGGGAGTCGGGGAAGGAAAAGAAACCATATTGCTTAGAAAGGCAGACCCTTGGAATAACCAGGGCCCCACAAAATTTACTGATGGATACAGCTTTATAAGGAGATGATGATTCATTTTGTGTAGAATAATGAATAAGGATCATCCAGGTAAAAAATTATAAAAAGGAAGAATGAAGCCCAGAAAGCAGCACAAAGAAAGGAGCAGCGTTAGGAAACATCATGCTACTTTTGCTGGTGTATCAAATGTGTGTATGCTGGAGGGAGAGGACAGGGTATGTGAAGAGTCAAACTCAAGAACCTGACACTGGACAATACAACTAACTGGACTAAAATATTCCTCAGATTTCACCAAATTAAAATGTCTTTACAATTGAAACATTAATATTTCAATAGTGATGTTACAGAGCCAGGGCCTGCCACAGAACCAACACAGCTAGGGTGTTCCTCTGTTACTATTTCTTGCAATCACACTGGAAAGATTACAGATGGTCTTTCAGAATAGCAGGTATGAGTTTATTAGAAGGCATAGGAAAGATGGAAAGGGGACACTCTCAAGGAAGACAGTAGACCCTCTCAGAGAGGAGAGTGATGGCACGCTCTCCTGCTCTCCAGTTTTATTGGGAGAACAAGAGAAATTTCTAGAGAGTCTTGCCCAGGTCCATCTCATGGCATTTGACTGACAGCAGAATTGCATCAGACTTTACAGTCCCCACTGTGCATGGTAAAGATCCAAGGTAACTCTGGGTCACTTTGACCCATGCTGACTAGTTCTAATGAGAACATGTTCTTACAGATTTTTATAGTTGGGGAAATTACCCTTATCTCCCTGAGTTCTGGAATCTGATCTGTGTAAAGGTCACAAAAGTTCCCCCCTCCTTCAGGGTAATGTCTGTTCTTATCAGTTGGGAGGAGACTTTCTTCTGGCCTGCATTTTTCCTGCAGATAGTAGGTTGTTTGCTAAGAAATGTAGCATATCTTATTGATATAAGACAGGCAAGGCTGCAGGTAAATTGCTTTTTAAAAGAAAGCATGTGGGGGACAGCACAGTCGGCCTAGTTTATAGAATTATTCCCTTAACCTTATGTTCCCACTCTTCACATCTGTTACCTACCAGTGATACATATATACGGCAAGTATAATTGCTAACGTCTTGTGTGTACCATCATTTAGAAATAATTCAGTGATTCTGGTAAGCATGTATCAAGGTATTTAAATGCATTTCTGTATGAGACATAGAAAGCCCCTGTTTTATATACATGTACAAACCAATTAGGAAGTTGGTATTGGGGAGGAAGATAATTTTCTCTCTACTCTTCATAGTTCTTAGATGGGACAGGCCCTCTAATAAAAGAAAGACTGATAAGAGAAAAACAAACAAGTATTCAATAGCATGTATATATCATGTATATGTGGGAATGAGTAAATCTCTAAGAGATGACTCTGAATTCAGGCTTAAAAACTCTTATTCTCTCAAACAAAGAAAGAAGGGTATGGGGGGAAGGTCAGTTATGAATAGATGTCCAGGAAAAAAGGTAAAGTTTATTATATACTCAAGTTGGTGACTTCTCCATTGATAAGTCTTTAGTGATTTCTTCTTAACTTTTCTCCCTAGTACTAGGGAAGAATAAGAATGGAGAGTCCTTTGATAGATATAAAATTGCCTTACAGGTGGGTAACATCTCTGTTTTGAGAGTTTC
This sequence comes from Sciurus vulgaris, assembly GCF_902686455.1. NCBI lineage: Eukaryota > Metazoa > Chordata > Mammalia > Rodentia > Sciuridae > Sciurus > Sciurus vulgaris. Next base: position 99,854,042 of record NC_136471.1, on the reverse strand, counting down.
CCTGTGGCTCTCATTTATCAAAATAGTTGACTCAAAATAATTTTTGTGCTAAAAAGGAATATTTGAGGATGGCATATTCTAGTCTCCTACAGTCATATTGTGGGTTGGCATAAACTGGTGTCTTACACTAAACAATGCAAATAAGAGATGAATACACAATCCAGGTTCTTAAGGAAAGTTGGAGGTACAAGCAGTTCTTCAGGAAAAACTGAAAACTTGCTTGCAGTGGTGACTCCAAGTAACCAAAAGATAATGGGGCATGAAAGTAATTAGATTGAAATGGTGAAAGGGAACTGGGCATGGGGCACATGCCTGTAAACCCAGCAGCTTGTGAGGCTGAGGCAGGAGGATTTTGAGTTCAAAGCCAGCCTCAGCAACTTAGTAAGGCCCTACACAACTTAGCGAGACCCTAAAAAAATTTAAAAGGGCTGGGAATGTGGCTCAGTAGTTGAGCGTCCCTGGGTTCAATCCCTGGTACCAAAAAAAAAAAAGAAAAAGAAATTGTCAAAAGGGCTGCTTGCTCTTTCTGATAAGATAGCACATCGTTATTAAGCAAACAATGACTTTGACCTATGAACTTGGAGGCTTTGTCCTTTGTTCCTCGATTATGGGCAAATGAAATTTCTAAAATGGTAACAAGGACATAGTTTCTAGGAGCACTTTTCATGGAAGTTATTCCCCACTGGACTCAAAAGAAGCTAAACAACTATTCTGATCGATTAAAGGGTAATGACTGAAGAGGTTCTTGGACTCTAAAATCAATAGAGATTAAAACCTTTAACAATTTCTGAGTCAGTGCTAGTTGTTTAAGGCAGATGATCACAAAGATTTTTGTGTTATGGACACCTTACCAGTCCAGATAATAATGTTGCTAAAAGAATAAAATCAAATTTCTAAGGTTAAAAAGGAAACCAATTACATTGAAACACAGCCACCAGTAATAAAATTTTATAGTACAATATGGGTGATTCTTATTAGTGCATTAAATAGCAAGGTCTAGTAGTAGGCATTTTGAAAAATTTTGAAGAATTTCATTTATCATAATGGACTTTCGAGATACCTGTAACAACTGCTATATAATATGACAATGTCTGGGATTTTTGTCGGTGACCAGGTAATAGCTACTGCTAATAATATAGTGGTTTATCATCTATAATCATAATCAAAAGACCTGTTAATTTAAATTAGAAGTCAGTGAAAATGAGGATGTATTTTTTTTTCTTTTCAAAATCATAAATTTGCCTGGATTCTATTTGTTGACCTGAAGTTAAGAACATCTGGTTCATAGCTGGTGTGGGGGCATGCAGAGTATAGCTTAGTGGTATAGTGCTTACCAGGAATGCATGAGGCCTTGGGTTAGATCACAGCATCAAAAACAAATGAAATCCCTCTGGTCTCAAAATCTGTGGTCTTATTCTACACCTCCCATATTGAGTCTGCTAGTGTGTCCTGAGAAAATACTCCCTTACATACCAAACTATGTGCTCAGAGACAACTAACTGTCAAGCATTTCCAAATCCCTTACATTCTCAAATAATAGAAAAGTAATCTGAATTGTGTGTAGATCTGGGTAACTCTACTTGCATATTTTCTGTTCATATCATTTTATCCATAAATCTCTCTGACTTCCCTATGTCCTGGAGGCACTCTTATTTTTTTATAGCAGTAATCATGGTTTTTTTTTAACTTTGAGTTCCCTCTGAGAAAAAAAAATTCTTGCTAAATATTTATATTAGCATATCATAGATGTAAACTAGAAGGATTTCCACAAACATGGGTGATCTACAATTGTGGTAAGAGTTATTAGCTCCAAATATTTATTCCAAACATGAAAGACATTGGAAATAATGAGAGGTTGACTCATGCTCATGAATACCAATTTAAAATATTCTAAAGAACCTTCACTCCCAAGAAAAGGATGCTGCACTTTCTCTTTTTAAACATTCTTTTATGGCTCAGAAAATTTAGAATAGTGTTATATACTGTGATCACAACCTTATTTTTGAAATATTTTAAGGTTCTCATTCAAAAGTACATATCCAAAATAGACATAGCTCCAATGTCTGGCTTATCAGCTGCTGTAGTAGGTCTTATTAACACAGTTGACCATTTAAATACATCTGAGAATTCTGAATAGACTTTTTAAGAAAGGAATATTCACAAAGTTATGGGCTGAATTAAAGGAACCACCAGGAAATGGTGAAGCACCGGGGACTAGCCACTACTTGATGTGACATGGTATGGAGAAGAAATGATGTTAAGGAATCCCAGCTAAAGTTAGAGAGAAACAACCATGGCTGTGACCTCAGCTAAGCAGCGGGGGCGGGTGGGTGATGTTAGTCATGGAATAAACATCCTGATCTTTCTCTCCTGCCTTTAGTTTCTTGCCAGGCTCCGCTCCCATGGCCCAGCCCAACCTTCCAGAAGTTTAAAGGCTGGGGCACCAAGGTGGTGCAGTCCATGGGGGTCAGAGCAGGGCAGAGAAGGGCAGAAAATCACTGTGGAGGAGGAAGAAATGGAGAATAACTAGCACATGTCCTCAGCCCTTTTGAATAGTGTTTACACAAAAACAGATTGAGGAAATTGAAGGCAGTTATCTGGTTTATAATTCAAGTCCCTCTTAAAATGATGCTTTTAAGAAAGGTCTTGTTTGCCTAATGTTCCATATTGATCAAATTGTGTAGATAATTGTTTGTTTACCTTACCATTTTACTTTGCCTTCCTGGTCCCAGTCAGTGGGAATGCCTGGAGCTGTAATCTCTTAAGCAAGGCTGATTTGAACTTAATTGCTTATTTGCTCAAAGGAGGGAACTGCCTGGCTATTTTTTTTTTTTTTTTTGTAATTCTTGTGGTTCAAATTGTGTCTTGAAATATTGAAAGTTAAAGGGATAATTTGAAGAAGAGACTGGACTTAAAATTGCCTAGAGCCACATGATTCAGAGGATTCTCTGACTCTTGCCTATGTATGTGAAGAAAAGAGTAAACACGTTTATAAATGTCAGACATAGCCCCTGTAGGAGCTATCACTGCAGACAGCCAGAGCCAGCATTTTAAAAATTATTCAAAGGACTTGATTCAATATCACTGCTGACCAGAAGTCTGGGGAAAAACTGATATTGATGTGCTTGGAAAGTTCGACTTTTCCCTGATCCTGTGTCCTTGCACACAAGAACTTCTTTAAAGATGAAGTAGCTCTTGTGGTTTGAGGCTAGAAAATACCTTCAACCTCTGAGCAACTGGGATGATGTATCTCTCATCTCATCACTATACATCTAGTGCCCCAGTCTGAGTTCTTTACCTGTCATTTATGAAGGAACTCAACCATATACATTTATACTTCTTGAACCTGGGAGAGCCTTTTGAGAATTTCATTTGGTCCATATATCTCATATCTCAGAAATTCTACTCTGGTTATCACTATGATAACCAGTACAACTCCTTGGCACAGTGGGTTATAACTCAAAGTATTATTCTGATTATTTTCTATGTTTTCCCCTGTCCCTTTTCACTGTCACTGATACAACAAGGACCAATTTCACTCTTCTAGTCGACATAAAGGGTCAAATAAAGGTATATGAAAATATTCAAAGAAATTTCCAATTTGTGTGTAACGTGTGTCTTACAAATGTGTATGCCAGCTTTTCCTCTCCTAAAGATGAAATGAGACAGAGCATGGGTAAAGTAAGAAGAAATGGTAAACTAGAGACTCAAATGGAAGAGAAAGGACAGAAGAATGGGAGGAGTGAACTTTTTATCACAATAATCAGATAGATGAATAAAAGGGATTCAAAGGAGGGGCTATCTTTGAGTGAAGATTTTCCTTCCCTTATCCCTCCCAATTCATAACCTATGACCAATTCCCCTTTCAGTAATATTGAACTAAGTCTGGGGATGTGGCTCAGTGTAGAGTACTTACCTAGCATATGTAAGGCCCTGAATTCAATCTCCTATCCTTGACCAAAAGGTATAGATGGGAGTCTTGAAAGGAGAACCTCAACCTTGGTAAGGTAGAACTGAATAGGACCAGTTGGGAGTATCCTTCTTAAGCAGAACAAGAGTAGACACATATTTATTGTTCCAAATTCATTTGAACAACTAGGTCAGTAGGATTAAGATTGTGACTAACCACCCCCCCCCCCGCAATAATAGTGCCTTAAACAGAATGAAGTTCATCTCTCATGTAAAACAAGTCAGCAAATGCATATAATCTTTCTAATCACTCTGCCAGCCTCCTTCCATCTTATGGTCTCAGATAGCAATATGAGTTGTAGCCTTTATGTCTCTGTTCCAGGTAGCAGGAAGAAGGAAAGAAAGAAGATGAGACCATCCTTCCCTTTAAGCAAACTTCCTGAGAATTTCACATGAATTTTCCAGTTATATCTGTTGAACAGAATTTAGTCATACTTGGCTGTAAGGGAGGCAGAGAAATTATAGTATTTACTCAGAGAAGCAAAAACTATGAGGTCTATTTCTAAAGAAGAAAGGGAAAATAGATATTGGAGGATAAGTAAGTGTCTGATAATCACATGATCTTTTATTTACAATAGAGTAGGAGATGGGTAGATTAGAGGAAGAAAAATAAAAGAACAGAAATAATGAATAAATTCTTGGCATTTATGCTGTTTTAAAAATTGGTACATTACAATTATACATAATAGTGGAATTCATTATGCCATATTTGTATAAGAATGTAACATGATTTTGTCAATCTCATTCCCCAGGACCTTCCCTTCCCTTCCCCTCCTCCCTCCCACTCTTGCTTTCTTCTACTGATCTTCCTTCTATTATTATTAGATTAATTTTTACATTATAATTCTATAAACAAGCAGGGTTAATTGTGGTATATTCATATAGGACATAGCATAATTTGGTAGGTTTCGTTCCATAGTGCTCTCCCATGCCCTCTCTTCTTTCCTCTCTCTTGATCACCTTCCTTTATTCTATTGATCTCCCTTCTATTTTTGTGAGATCTCTTTTCTTCTTTTTAAAATATTTTTAGTTATTGATGGACACAATAACTCTTTTTTTTTTTAATGTGGTGCTAAGAATGAAACCCAGTGCCTCACAGGTGCTAGGCAAGCACTCAGCCACTGAGCCACAACTCCAGCCCCCAAGATCCCTTTTCTTTTTCCATTTTTTTCTCTCTAGCTGCCACATATGAGAAATAACATTCAACCCTTGACTTTCTGAGTCTGGCTTATTTCAGTTAGCATAATGTTCTCCAGTTCCATCCATTTACTGGCAAATGCCATAATTTCATTCTTCTTTATGGCTGAGTAAAACACCATTGTACATATTTACCACATTTTCTTTCTTTTATGGTGGGAGGCAGTACCAGGGATTCAACTCAGGAGCATTCGACCACTGAGCCATATCCCAGCCCTATTTTGTATTTTATTTAGAGACAGGGTCTCACTGAGTTGATTAGCACCTCGTTTTTGCTGAGGCTGGTTTTGAACTCTCAATCCTCCTGCCTCAGCTTCCTGAGCTTCTGGGATTACAGGCATGCACTACTGCACCTGGCTTACATTTTCTTTATTCATTTATCTGTTGACAGGCACCAAAGCTGGTTCCATAACTTGGCTATTGTGAATTGTGCTGCTATTAACATTGTTGTGCCTATATCACTACAGTATGCTGATTTTAGTTCTTTTTGATAAATATCAAGGAGTGAAATAGCTGGGTTATGTGGTGGGTCCATTCCTAGTCTTTTAAAGAATTTTCATACTGCTTTCCAAAGTGTTTGTAGTAATTTGCAATCCCACCAACAATGTATAATCGTACCTTATTCCCCACATCCTCACTAGCAATTATTGTTATTTGTATTCTTGATGCTTGTCATTGAGTGAGATAAAATCTCAGTGTTGTTTTGATTTGCATTTTCTTGAATGATAACGATGATGACCATGTTTTCATATATTCACGAATTGTATTGGTTCTTTTGAGAAATGTCTGTTTAGATCATTTGCCCATTATGGATCAGGTTATTTATTGTTGCTGTCTTTTGGTGTGAAGTTTTTTTAGTTCTTTATATATTCTGAATATTAATCCCCTGTCAGAAAAGTAGCTGGAAAAGATTTTCTCCCATTTGGTAGGCTTTCTTTTCACATTCTTATTTCCCTTGCTATACAGAAGCTATTTAATTTTATGCCACCCCACTTATTAATTCATTATTTTATTTCTTGGGTTTGAGAAGTCTCAATATATTGGAGTGTTGACCCTGTATTTTCTTCTAGCAGTTGTAATGTTTCTGGTCTAATGCCTAGGTTTTTGGTCCATCCATAATAGCCTCAAAGAATAAAATTATAATACCTAGGAATAAACAACCAAGGAAATGAAAATTATAGAACACTGAAGAGAAAAAAATTGATGAAGACCTTAGAAGATGGAACAACCTCCCATGTTCTTAGATAGCCTGAATTAATATTGTCAAAATGGCTAAATTACTAAAAGTGACCTACAGATTCAATGCAATTCCCATCAAAATACCAGTGATGTTCTTGACAGAACTAGAAAAAGTAGTCCTAAAATTCATATGGAAGAATAAGAGACCCACAATAGCCAAAACAATACTGAGCAATAAGAAAAATGCTGGTGGCATCACAATACTCAATCTCAAGTTATATTACAGAGCTAGAATAACAAAACCAGAATAGTAATGGCATGAAAACAGACATGAAGCTGGGAATGGTGGCACATACTTTTACTCCCTGTGTCTCTGGAGGCTGAAGCAGGAGGATCATAAGTTTATAGGCCAGTCTCAGCAATTTAACAAGGCCCTATGCAACTTAGTGAGACCCCATCTTGACATAAAAAACAAAAAGGGCTGGTGATGTTGCTCAGTGGTTAAGCACTCCTGGGTTCAATCTCCATTACCCAAGCAAAAACAAAAAACAAAAAAATGAAAAACAAGCAAACAACCAACCAAAAAACTCAGACATGAAGACCAATGGAATAGAATAGAAGACACAGAGACAGATTTGCATAGCTATAGTAATCTGATCCTTGATAAAGGTGATAAAAACATGTTGGAGAAAAGACAGGCTTTTGAATAAATGGTGCTGGAAAAATTGGATATCCCTATGTAGAACAATGAAAGATCTGTATCTCTCACCCTGTACAAAAATCAACTCAAAGTGGCATTTATGCCTTTTAAGAGTGGAATTATACTAAATAAAATCAGTACCAGATATGGCAATAGACATATGAATGGCAATTTTAATATGTTTGTATTAGTGTATTAAATGTAGTAATATATTGTACAGTAGAAGGTGGAATGCCCATTGCAGGACCAGGGAATAGACATAGATTCAGAACTTGAGCCTGATCAAGGTGGGTTGCAGTCAGAGCCAGATATATAATTTGCATGACCTGATGCAAAACAAAGATATAAAGCCCTCTTTCAAAAAGGACATTGGTATTAGTACATGTAAATGATGCACACTTGGGGTAACAAGAAGCAGAATACATGCATGTTACACCTGTCTCCTCAGCTCATGTACATACTCCATACACTAATGAAGTCTCAAGGGGCTTCATTCACAAAATGCAAGTTCAAAGATAAAATTCAAGAATTTCAAGACAGTGAAAGCAGGGAATTAAACCAAGGGCAAGGCCCTTCTGAGCGTGGGGCCCTGTGTTACTGCACAGGTCACGTGACCATGAAGCTAGCCCTGGAGATGTGTTATTCATATCCCTCTTCAAGAAAGGACTCTGCTCAGACTGGCCTAGTGATGCACACTCGTAATCCCAACTCAAGATGCTGAGGCAAGAGGATTACAAGTTTGAGGCCAACCTCAACAAATTAGCAAGACTCTATCTCAAAAAATAAATAAATAATAAGAGCAACTGAAGATGTGGCTCAATGGTGGTAACGTGCCCCTGGGTTTGATAGCCAGTACTAAAAAACAAACAAGCAAAAAGGACTCCATTTAGATGTAAAGAGTACTATTAGTTAACAGCCTCTAGCTGGGGTTTTCTTCAGACTCTGCTTCAGCTTTATCATTGACTTCACAATATTCTTGGGGAAGCACAAGCCAATCACTAAGCATAACAGTCTTTGTAGGGTAATCCCTAGTGTATAACTGATCAGGGCCACAGTACTTGGGACCAGCCATTAATACCCATCACAGAGATCCTCTGATGTGTGCTCTGTGCTCAGAGCTCCCTCTGTACTGGCAGCAACTTTTCAAATCTGCAATGATCCCTAATGACTCCCCCTACTCAATCCTGCTTCTTTCCCATCTCCTTTCAATACTGCTGTTCCCAATAAACCTTTCCCATTCCTAGTTCCAGCTGTTTCAGCTTTCCATAGAAACCTATCTGTGATAACTTCATAAGTAGATAATGGTGTGGTCTAGAAGAATGAATAGGAAATATCCAGGCAAAAATTCATATATAGGGAGCATGAAGCCCAGGAAACAACAAAGTGGTGACATAATAAAACATTGTTACTATTGTTGGTGCACAGAATGTATTTGTAGGAGGAGTGCAGAGGGGTATGAGGGAATGGAGAGGAGGATGGAGTGCCAAACCAGGTAATTGATACTGGTATAATACAGACAATTTGACTACAAATCTTTCTTAGATTTTACCAAATAATAAGATTCTTAGAGTTGAAGAGTTAGCATTTTAATAGTAATATGTATTTAAGTCAAGTATAATTGTTAATGTCTCATGTATGCCATCATTCAGAAGTAACTTTAGTGATGCTAGTGAGCATGTACCAAACTATATAATCACATTTCCTGGTTTTCATAATGTGCTATGGTTATATATAATGTTACCTTTGGGGGAAGCTTGATGAAGGATACAGAGGGATTTCTCTGTAATATTTTGCAAGTTCCTGTGAATCTATAATTGTTTCAAAATAAAAGCTTAAATTTTTATTTTGTGTTTCAGGGATTGACTCATCCTAAACATTTTTTTAAATTCTTTTTAGTTATACATGACAGTAGAATGTATTTTGACACATAATACATACATGGTCATCCTATTCATTTTGCTTTACACAATTGATACCACACTTGATTTAAATATTTTATTATGGTGGTTCTTTTTTCACTCAATCTTATATAGTCATTTTTGCATGCCATGATTACATCTGACCAATTTTACTTCTACTACTGAAGTTCAAGTTACCTGGTGTTTCAGTTATATGAAACAATAACCACTTCATTTTGCTCATGATTTTGCACATCAAAATTTCAGGCAAACTTGACTCTTTCTTGCTTGGAACTAATGCTGTTGCAGCCACGTGTCATCCAGGGATTTAATCATCTGAAGGCTCATCTGGGCTGGACATCCAAGATGGTGCACTCATGGCATGATAGTTATTGGTGAATTTCAGCTGTAATCTGATCTTGGATTGTTGACCAGAGTACCTAACACATGGCCCCTCCAACATGGGAATCTCAGATAGTCAAACTTCTGTGTAGTGAGCAATATCAACCACAGCAAGTATCCCAAGAGAATCAGGTAGAAACTTCATGACCTTATATGACTGTCAGTCTTTTCTGGGTGTTATGACAAACACCTTAGAATTGGTAACTTATAAACAACAGAAATCTATTATTCATAATTCTGGTAGCTAGAAAGTCTAAGACCAAGATGCCAGCAGATTCAGTGTCTGATGAGGGTCCATTTCTCATTGCCTTCTATGTGTGTTCATAAGGTAGAAATGGCAGAAAGGGTAAATGACTCCCTCAGCCTCTTTTTCTTTTTAAATTTTTGGCAGTACTGGAGATTACACTCAGGGGCACTCTACTACTAAGCTGCATCTTCACCATACCCCCTTTTAAAATTTTGAGACAGGATCTCATCATGTTGCCTAAGCTGGCCTTGAACTTGTGATCCTCCTGCCTCAGTCTCTCAAGTAGTGGGGATTATACCATGTGCCACTAAATCCAGCCTCAAACCTCTTTTATAAGGGATAGTAATGGCCTCAAGACCTAATCACTTCCCAAAGGCACCATCTCATAATATCGTCAACACCAAAGTTAGGATCAATATATGAATTTTAAGGAAACACAAACATTCAGATCATAGCGATGATTTAGCTTCAAAAGTTACATAGCATCACTTCTACCAAACTGTATTGTTTGAAGTAGCACCAGTATCACTGAAACTCAAGGATAAAGTTCTCTACAGTTTATCTGTCACAAAGCAACCAGTATTATTCTTCTAAAATTAAAGTAAAATTATCTTAGTTCTCTGTCCAAAACTTCAAATGGTTTCCTCTCTCTCAGAAAAAATAATTCCTTTGCATAGTACATAAGTCTGATAAGATTTGCCCCCAACATTTCCCACTACTTTCCCCATTGCTCACTCCACTACAACATTGTATATATGCTATTCCTCAAAAATGTCAAGCATATTTCTAGCATTATTTCTTTGCACTTGCTGTTTCGTCATTTTTGTTTGCCTAGAATGCTCTTCCCCTAGATATCTTCTTGGCTCTGCCCCTCAATTCACTGATGTCTCTACTCAAGTGTCACTCTATGGGAGAGACCTTCTCTGGCCATCTTATACAAAATATACATTGTCCTATTACTCTTTCCCTTTACTCTGCTTGAGTTTTCTTCAGAACAATTTTATCATCTGAAATATTACATATCTCTTCATTAAATTGTTGTTTTCTCTGCTCATTCTTCTCTCCCATTAAATCTAAGCTTTAGCGGGGCTTAGTGGTGCACCCTTGTAATCTCAGTGGTTCGGGAGGCTGAGTTAGGAGGCTCATGAGTTCAAAGCCAGCCTCAGCAATTTAGTGAGGCCCTAAGCAACTTAGCAAGACCCTGTTTCTAAATAAAATATTAAAAAGGGCTGGGAATGTGACTCAGTCATTAGGTTCACACCCTGGTACTCCCTGCCCCCAAATCTAAGCTTTTGTAGGGCAGAGACTATCTATTCACCCCTAATATATATCCATGATATTCAGAACAGTGCCTAGAATAGAAAAGGTGCTTAATAAATAATTCATAAACGAATCAATAGATTGACAGCCATGATGGTTCCTGAATAAAATATGTATCATCATTTTGTGGTTACAGTCATCATTTTTTAATGGGTAAACCAAAAGGAATTTAACAAATCCCCTTTGGTCACTTACATAACAATGGACATGCTTATAGCTAAATTTCTTCTTGTAATTATTTCCTTAGGATAATTCCTTCAAGTTCAATTACTAGGTTGAAGGGCATATTTTTTATGGTTTTAATTCTATTTTACCCTCAAATGGATTACTGCAATTTATACTTTTGTCAGCAACATATGAGAGGATTTATTTTCCCTCCAAACCAGTTCATAATACTATGAAAACACTGTTCATTGTAGAGCCAAATAGTGTGGCATAATTATGCAATATTTTCTTCTCTCTGGTTTCAAGGTCATGATCACCGTGCCACAAAAAGGAGAATTTGCTTAGTGTGGAGATCAAATGGATTCAGTTTTCTCAAATGTAACAAATTGCTCAGTAGTACCACATTTTTGTTTGCTTCTCTGACTCACTTTTTACTTTTCCTTTTTTCCCATTGCTGGAGAACTAACCCTCATGCAAGGTAGGCAAACAACACTCTACCACTGAGTTATACCCTTAGCCCTGACTTTCTTTAATTCAGAGGATAATAATTGCCTTCTTTAGAAGAAATAAAATATTTTTCCTCCCATCTTAGGGTCATGACCAAGACCCCTATAACAAAAGACAGATTGATAAGAGAAGGCATACACATTTTTCTAACATAAATTTTACACAGGAGTCTTCAGAAAGTAAGACCTAAATAAATATGTAAACGTGTATTTTTATGCTTAAATTTGACTAAGAGTAGATAATCATAAATGGAGAACAAAAGGGGTGATGTAATGGTAATAAACATGGGGGGTAGCAAGATCTGCTTGTTCAGATTCTCCCCTCTGTCTGTATATTCTTGAAGATAAGGGCATTTCCTTCAGGTATAAAGATAGCACCACCTGAATGGAGGTCTTATGATCTGCTTCACAGGTAAATGGCAAGGGGAAAGTGAGAGTGACCTTCCTGCCTCAGTTGTTTTCTCAAATGCCAAAGTGCAATATTTTAAGGTAGTGTGTTCTGAACTCCCTTCTTTTGCTTACCATAGTGTTAATGTCTTCAAATTTACTTATTCTATATCTCCATGGGGAAGTCACTCCATTCTTAGAGTCTACTGAATTATAAATTGGCCTATTTACTTTCTGGACTGATGACTGGTGGTCACTCAGATTATTTCATTGGATTTCTAGATAGTTTTTTCATGAGACAATCTTCCTTGTTTTCAGTCTCATTTTTTCTGGAGCGTTTCCTCAAATTCCCTTTCAGAAAAATAAGTAAACTTTCTTTTTTGTTTGTATGAAGATGACTTTCTTTGGCCTTCATAATTAATAACTAATCTTGATAAAGAATTTTTGATTTGAAATATTTTCCCTCTGAACTGATTTCCCCCCAACACTTAATACTGAAAAAAATGTCAAACCTGTAGAAGAGATAAAAGGAGAATTTTACTTAATACCAATATACCCTCCACATAGATAACACCAATATACCCTCCACATAGATTCACCAGTTGTTTCATGATTGTGTGTGTGTGTGTTATGTGTGTGGTCACATTTTGATTATTTGTTTGAATCTTTCCACAATTATTTAAAATAAGTTGACGTACTTATGATATTTTACCTCAAAGAACTTCAACCTGTATCTAAGAATAAGAATGTTCTCCCCCATGACTGCAGTACCTAAATTTTAAACTTAAGAAAATGAACACTAATCAAAAATATCTCATGTACACTTCATATTTAAATTTCCTCAATTGTCATATATCTATTGCTTTTTAATCTTTCAGTCCAGAATCCAACAAATCAAGTTTCACGTATAGTCTTTAGCCATATCACTTTATTCTCTTAATCTTTTTTTTCTGTTGATGGAACTCAGGACCTTTATTTATGCTAGGCAAGCATTCTACAACTGAGTTAAACTCCAAGACCTATTCTTTTAGTCTCTAACAGTTTTCTTGCCTTTTAGTTTTTCACAATATTAAGTTTGGAAAGCCCAGCTGTTTTGTAAAATATCTTATCTCTAGATCTGTTTCCTTGTGATTATATTTGTTAAACATTTCTAGTGAATTACAGCATAAGTGTAGTTGTAGACTTATTGCATTACATCAAAGTACATATTAGATTAGTGATGACTAGTAATCTGAAGTTGAATCATTTGGTTCAAGAGGTGACTGCCAGATCTCTTATTTGTAAAGTAATATTTTCCTTTATAGTTAATAAAATAATCCATGGAGTGATACTTGAAGACCTTGAGAATAAATTGTCTCCCCATAATCTTTTGAAGTTTTCAGTACCTACTGAGAATCCTTGCTCCAATCAATTATTACAAGAGTGATTTTTTAAAAAATAATTTCTTCTACATTAACTGACTCATATGTTTCTATAAATAAGAGCTTTCTATTTTAATTCCTTTCTTTGTATGCTTTCTTAACTTATTTATTTTTCTTTCTTTCTTTTTTTTTTTTTTTTGCAAGTCTGAGGATTGAACCCAATGATATTCTACCCGTGAGATACATTTCCAGCCCATTTCATTTTCTATTTTGAGAAAGGGTCTCATCTCACTAAGTTGCACAGGCTGGCCTGAAACTTGTAATGTTCCTGCCTCAGTGTCCTGAGTAGCTATGATTACAGGCATATACCACCACACCTGGCTTCATAATTTCTTTTGATACTCAAGTGGTTCCAATTTTGTTAGTCAACATTACTTATGGCAACCATGCGCCCTTTGATTGGAAGTAGTATCTGGACTGGGAGTCAGTTAAAAAATTATAAATAATTGAATCAACTATAAATTTGGTCTTCCTTTAATGTAGTGAGTTTTAATGTGATCCCTAGATACTATAAATGAGGAATTATAAAAATTATTACCTCCCTTGTGGTATAAGTCTGCTAACAGTCTAGGTTCCACACTTGTCTGATGTGAATCTTGTTCTATTTTATCAAAATACCACTTGGGAGACTAAAGAGAATAACTTCAGTTCACCATTTGGACAACTCTATGATCTGCCCCAAGGACACCAATGGAAGGTAAACACTGACCACTGGACTGCTAGCAAGTTGTGGTTTCTGTTCTATATCACTTTGAGCAAAATGATGTCAAATACCATGAGTTTTGAGGGTCTGAAGATTTGTTTAAGCCCACAAAGATTCCCTAATGGGAGATGCACAATTTTAAGAAGAATATGCAGAGAAATATCACTTCCATCCCTTCCCTTTGCATCCCACTCTCATCTATTTCAGAGGTTTCAGTTCATAGTCGCTTGGTTCCAATACTTATGTATATGTGCCAAGGCCATAAATTATGGTGGAAGCATATAGCAGAGGAAGCCTATTCATCTCAAGGTGGCCAGAAAGCAAAGAGAGAGACAAAAAGAGGCTGGGGTCCCAATATACCCCTCAAGAGCACACCCTGATGACCTAATTTCCTCCAACTAGGCCCAACCTCCTAATAGTGCCACAGGCTGGCAACAAAATCTTTAGCATATGGGACTATGGCAGACATTTAAGATATAAAGCATAACAATAATTATCAGTGTTTTTCAGGAAGAAACCAAACACTTAAAATACAGATAATAATTCAAGTTAGAGTAGAAGAAAACTGTTCTGTCATAGGGATTAATAAAAAACTCAAAATTTAAAAGTCACAGAATTTATACTACCTTCACACACGCACACACACACATGCATGCTCAAACACACATACATTATCCTCACAAAATCTCTTAGTTTTATGGATAAAGAAAACAATTTCCTGTAAGTATTCTGGTGATGAAGACCTGTTTAAAAAGATGTTAAATAAGGCTGTCAAATACAAATTACTCAAATTAATGTTTAGAAAACATCATCATCTCAACTAAATTAATCAAGAGGATTCTTCCTGAAATAAGTTTTAAATTAAATAAGTTTTAAATTCATTTAAATATATGACTGTATTAGTGGAAAGAATATATATGAATACTATAAATAATTTTTTTAAAAAGACTGTTATGGTTTGAATCTGAAATGTTCCCTAAAAGTTCATGTGTTAAGACTTGGTTCCCAATGCAGCAGTGTTCAGAGATGTGGGTCTTAGGAGGTAATTGGATCATGAGGGTTTTAACCTCATCAATGGATTAACTGCTAAATGGGCTATTGGAATTTCAGGAGGTGGGGCTTAGTTGGAGGAAGTAGGTCACTGGGGTTGTGCCCTTGAAAGATATATTTTGTCCCAGGCTTCTTTGTCCCTCCTTCCGTTCTTCTCTCTCTTTCTCTCTGCTTCCTGACCACCATGAGGTGAAGAGCTTTCCTCTGCCATGCATTTCCCCATGATGCACTGCCTTACCACAGGTTCAGAAACAATGGAGCTAAGTGACTATAAACTGAAACTTCTGAAACTGTGAGCCAAAATAAATATTTTCTTCTTTTAAGTTGATTTTTCAGGCATTCTGTCACAGCAATTGAGAGCCAACTAACGCAAAGACTATTGGAAGCTGCACACAGTAGCACACTTGTGTAATTCAGCAACTCAGGAGGCTGAGACAGAAGGATCATAAGTTAAAGGCCAGCCTGGGCAACTTAGCAAGATTCTATCTGAAAATAAAATTTAAATAAAAATAACATAATTATTGAGTAAATAATAATACATGCTATGATTATATAATATAGCTTTAAAAAATTAAAATGTGAATATGTATTGCATAATCACTATATGTCAGGCACTACACTAAGTTATATCCATTTGCCCATTAAACCTCACTTCAGCACTCCTTCAACCTCACTTCCCTTTGCCCCTCTGTTCTACCCCCTAATGGTTGATCTGTATGAACTACATCAATGGGCTTCCTTGTCATCTAATTTGGGGTTGGATTGGTCTATGCATAGAATCAATAGAAGACTGGAGGGAGGGAGGATGTGAAGGTTGGGTATTTATTTTCCTGGCTTCCACCCAGCAAGCTCTGAGAGTTGGGTGCACCCTGAACTAAAAGGCACCACTTGTGCTAGGCAGCCTTTTCCAAAAAGCTCCTTAGTCTATGACACTTTTACCTCTTTCTTTGAAGAATTCCCAACTTCGGCCTCCCTGTTTCTATTTATTATTTGCTTCCCTCTGCCCCTTATTCATCTGGCAGGAAGCCAGATCTTTTCAAGACTCAATCTGGGCATAACTACTTACTTAAAAATCTTGCAGTGTTCTTTGGATAAAGATAAAGGATTTTTTTTCACTGTTGGGGTGGAATCCAGGACCTTGTGTATATTGGGCAAGAGTTCTACCACTGAGCTATATTCCTAGCTCCAGACCAAGGGTCTTACCTTAGCTCAGTTGCCCTCAGCAGCCTTGTCTACCATAGTTTCACTGGCTGGATTTTAGTTACCCCAATGAGCCATGCTTCTTTCTACCACAGGTCCTTTGTTCACATTGTTTCCTCTTTCTAGAATATTTCTACATTTCCTCACCCAAAGGTAATTTCCAGTGCGGTCAGAATACCTGTTAACTTACGGAGGTGATGGATTTGAATCAGGTACCTGCACCGCACTGCTTCCAACAGACCAAACCAATATAGAGTTTAATCACAGTAACTGGATTTTGGTTGGTTGCAGGCGGCCCTGTAGCCAAGTAACTAAACTGTAACAAATTAACTAGTTAAACTGTAACCAATGGACTGGTTCACTAGGCTATAGCCATTCAGGTTGTTTTCTATGACTCACTTCTATTTTTAATGAAGTCTGTCTGATTCCTTTGTTGGTTGGAGCTGTCAAAACCTGCACGGTTTTGGGAGTTGCCTGAATCATTTTTGTTGCTTTTTCTTTGCTCACAAAAGCTCTCCTGGACATAATTGGCCTAGAGAATTTTCCCTTTTTAACACACCCTAACATTTTCTTATCACTATGGATTTTTCCAACATAACCAATTGGTTAGGGTTTGTATTTACACATCAAGTCTGTGGTTGAGTATCTCCTCTACTAGACTTTTGAAAAAATAATGGATTCTGTCTTCTGTTGCCTACATATCTCCAGTACCTTGCATTAGCAATAGGGGAAATCACATATTTGAATGAAAACAAAATGAAAGCAACATAAATAAGAAGAGAAGTGGGCAGAATCACATCAGAAAGAGCTGACTTCTTTAGATCTATGATTTCCTCTCTCAGTGTTTCAGTCTAGCAAGATAAAAATGATCCCAATTTAGTTCAGAGTTTTGAGTCCTTTTCTAGGTGGTAAAAGCTATTAAATAAGGATAAATACTACATCTATATTTCTTCCAGCTTGTTCAACAAGATTTTTGTTACAGAATGAGGGTGGTCAGGCAGGAGAAACTTTTTTAGGATAAACTTTTATAGGTAGGAGCACATATCTAGTTAACTTCTTGGAGTACTCATCATTTACCCTTGAATTCATATCATTCTTTCATCTATTTTTGAGGGTTCCAGTGATGACAAATTCAGTTTTGTAGGAAAAGAAAAAGTGGAAATTTAAGAAAGAGACAAAACTAGCAAGACAGAAGAGTGACTGCACAATAAAGTGTAAGCACTACATATCACTTTCAGAATGGGGAAACACGTTTTCTGCTTGTTTCTGTGCTTTAGCCATCCTTCGACTTTCACTTTTATATTGCCGTCCCACTTAGTCTGTGATAGCTGAGTTATTTTTCTTGCCCACTGGTTTCAATTAAGCACTTCAAGTTGAGGGGGGGAAAAACATAAAGAACCAATAATAACTAACAGGTCTCCTCCAAGTGACAGTTTCCACACCACCCCGCCCCTCTCCAGGGAGAGCATACGGCTGCGCAGACCTCACCTGGCCCTAAGTGACATCACAAAGAGGACAGACCAAGTGCAGCCAAGGCGGTGGTTTCGCGACCCTACCCTCTGCGTTCTTTTCTTTCAGATACTTGATTTTCCAAGACCTTTGCTGCCCAAATCTCTATTAATTGAAATGTGGCAATGAAAGCAACAGGTTAAGAACCCACGCAGCCACACCTACACCCACTTCCCTACTCTCGCCTGGCCATCGCCCTCCCCTCCGCAGTGGTATCGCTTGGCCACTACCAACGGCAGAGCTCCCCGCGCGCGCGCCGCGGCGGGCAGGCGGGGAAGGCGGAGCTAGGCCACACCAGCGCCTCATCTCCCCGCCTCCTAATGGGCTGGGTTCGCCCTCCCGGCCTCTGAGAGCACTGACCCGTGACAGCAGGGCCCACAAGGCAAGCGCCGGTAGGGGAGGGTTAGGGGTGGCAGGACGCCTCTGCCAGCGTCCCGCGAATTCAAGAACCATGAACGCTTATGGCTTGGCCACCTCTGTCGGCGGCGGCTGCGGTGGCGGTGGCGGCGGCGGCGGCAGCGGCGGCGGCGGTGGCGGTGGCGGTGGCGGAGGCAGAGGCAAAGACTGCGGCTTTGGCGGCAGCGAAAGGGGGCGTGAGGCGGGGCTGGTTCCCAAAGTCCCGGTCTTACCTACCGAGGTCCAGAACTCAGACCCCACCGTTGGTTCAGGCTCGAGCAACTCCGAGTACAGCACCCACTCCGAGTGGCGGACCCTCTCCCAACCACTTTCTAATGCCCAGTCTAGTGTGTCCATCGAGAACCCTGCTCAGTCCTGGAGCTCCAGTGTGCCTTCCCACCTCAGCACTAGTTCTGGCCAGAGAACTAACAACTCTAAGGCTGACCTCTGGAGCTTCAGCGCACAAGGGGTTAAGGATCATGTCCTCACACCTGCCAGTCAGTCAAACACCTTCGATAAGGCCTCTCCAGCCTCCAACCCTGACCCTAGCACTCACCGGGAATCGGTAGCAGAAACTATCCTGCCCTTGGGTTCCTCCCAAGTGTCAGTACGTGGGTCCTCCCTGACTTCTATACCTAGCTCTCTCCAGGTGTCAGTGGCAGGGTCCGAGCCACCTTCAGTGTTCAGCACCCCCCGAGAGTCGCTACAAGAGTCCACCCCGACCTTAATGTCCGGCTATCCCTGGGTATTGGTACCGGGACTTCCTATATCCAATAATCCTTCCCAAATGTCGATACAAGCACCTCCTACACCCAATAACTCCCCTCAAGGGTCAGTACATGGGGCCATCACGCCCTCTCTTGACGGCTATCCTTGGTTACCAATACCAGTACCTCGTACATTCTATATCCCTTCTCAAATGTCGGTTCAAGGACCTCCGACACCCAATAACACCTCCCAAATATCGGTGCAAGGGTTCGCCACGCCCTCAGCGTTCAGCAGTCCCCGGAATTCAGTACAAATACCTCCTGTACCCAATAACACCCCCCGAGTGTCAGTACAAGAGACCGCCCCGTTCTCAGCGCCCGGCTCCCCGCTGGTATCTCTGGAAGGATCAGCTCCGCCCCCGGGCGCTCCGGGAGTGTCAGCACAAGGGTCCGCCCCGCCCTCACTGCCCTACCCCTGGGTATCGGTAGAAAGATTGGCTCCGCCCCCGGACGCCCGGAGAGAGGGGGTAAAAGGGTCCGCCTGGTCTTCGGAGGTCCCCACTCTTATGTCCACGCCTCCGCCTCCGGAGAGTATCAACCAAAGCATGGCGAGTCGGGAGAAAGCAAGTACTGCAGGCCACATGTTCGACGTAGTCGTGATAGGAGGCGGCATCTCAGGTCAGTGTGGACCAAAACGGTGGCCTGAGGGGCCCCGGCGAGCCCAGGGTGGGGGACTTGCATTATCACTGTGGTGTTTGGGGGTCTCTCAAGTGCTTGGGAGAGTGTAACTGTGGCCAGGCTCCAAATCCTACGAAGTGGGAATGGGGGTTGGGTCCATTTTGCTGGTGGTGTGAACTGGGGGAGGGAGGCACAATTATTTTACTACTATTAAATATTAATATTTAATTAACTCTTGCTGTGCAGTTACATTTTTGGATTTTCTCAGTCCTCAACAGTTCTTTACCGTGGGTGCCAAATTTGCTCTGATTTCACAAAACAGATTTTGTGAAGACAGGTTTAATAACTGTCAGGAGATCAAATAGCTTAGCTGGGAAGTGACTGATTGATTTTCTCCCATTTAAGACCCTCACTCCTAATTCCTGAGGTGACTGCTTTGCCTTACTGATTTCACATCCTTTGCTCTAAACAGAACTACGAATTTCTGTAGTATTGAGGTAGTAGTAGTAGTAGTAGTAGTCCAGTCCTGCTCTTCTCTGAAGCACTTTTCCTTAGAAAATTTGGTAGATGAAGAACAGGGAGATAGAATCCTTTAGGAAAAGGTAAAATTAAGAAATAAAATGAAGGGTGAACTCTTAGTTTCAACCTATTACTGCCATTTTTTTCAGAAATTACAGGAAGGTGGAGGGTATTTATTGCCCAAAGGGAATTCCTTTATGAAGCTGAAACTGAGGGCCGGTTGTGCCCTTCTTTTTCTAAGAGCCCTTACTGACTTGAATTTTGTCCCTTGGATCTGGCTTGGGTTTGTGGTTGATCAAGTGAATAGTGCATTTTTGTATCTCCCTGAAAGCCTCATCATAATCGATACATTAAATTGCCATATATATTCTTATGTTTGGCAAAATGTTTGGAATTTAGAGATTGTGTTGTTTCAGTCCTAGCTAGAATCCCACACTGACCTGTCCCCTCCCCCCAGGTGTTAATAATTTCAGATATACCTACAGGATCTGATTTAGAAAGAGGGGGAAAAAGGTGGGAGGGAGTAAATAAGGTGGCCAACAGGAGCCATTTTTTTATGTGTGATCTTTTGATGAGACTGAACATATTTATATATTAATTTCGGATACAGATAGCTTTTGACTCGCCTGGTCAGGATAAACAGTCTTGATCAACAGAGAGGAAACTGACATGAACTGTTGTTTTGCAATTCCATCCAGTTCAAGAAAAAACATGCATTTATGTTGTAGCATCAGAGGATAGCAGATTCTGGTGGAGAGTAAGAAAAGGGAGAATTTCTATTGTTTCATCTTTATTTATTTATTTACTCCTTTAGCAAACACTTGTTGACTGGTATTTCCAAACACCTGGTCCTTCTAGGAAAGCATCCAGAAGCAATATGATTGTTGATCACTGGAAAATAAATAAGATAATTTGTAGTGTAAATTGATTAGGAGTTCTGTCTCCTTTTCCATCTACATGCCACACAGTTTAGGAATCTTTCTGGGATTTTATTCTTATCTTTTTCTTTGTCTCCAGTATTCCTTTAAGAGTTTTGTCTTTTATTTTTCCTCTGCCTGATTTCTTGATCTTTCTCCTTTCTCACACTTGACTCCCAATACTTGGTCACTAGTGGATGTGGATTTAGCATGTAGCTAATGAACCTTACGTTTTATGGTCTTACAGTGTGAAGTCTCTTGTCTGTCTTGTGCTAAATAAATAACAAGTTCCATAATGAAACTTCTTTTCACAATTTTGCTTTCTATTTTATAAAGAGAATGTTCAAATTACATAAGACCCCACAAAATTGGGATCTGCTCATAGTTATTATTAATTTGTTCATTTCCATTTGGGAGAAATAGAGGGCATTTCTCTATTTCTCACAGTAGTTCATGCCCTTATTCCAGAGTTCAGCTTCCTGTCCATCAGTGACAGTGGGAAAAGCACTTGGCTTTCTCTAATGTAATCTCCATCAGTCAGATCTGAGTAATTTTAATACCCAAACTGACCAGAAACATTGTTTTCTGTCTGCAGTGTCTTCCCAGATGATTCACAACTAAAATAAAAGTAGATGCAAGTCTGGCTTATGTTAGGTCCCAACATAGATTGGGTATTTCATGAGTCAGTGAGGTGCATTTTTCCCATACATTCCTGTGAACTTCAAAACACATCCTCTTTGTGTGTGCTTGGCCATATACCATGAGTTAATCATTGCTGTAGGTTTTAAATGCATTTGGGTGTTCCTTATAACTTTAGTTGAGACTTGAACACTTGATATTTTACCCATACGTTTATAACATACGACCAATACTTAGCATCTGTAGTGTCATTCCTATAATGTAACACTCAGAAGAGTACATATTCTAAATGATATTACTCAAAATCAATTCACACTAACAAAATTATAACTATCTTTGTACAAATACATATCTTGTTATATCTCCTATATCATTAATAGGATAAAATGGAATGTGTTTTATAGTCACAAAACCCTTCTTTATGTCCATCTACCAGTTAAATAATTTCATATACTATGTTAGTAGTTGAAAGGGGAAACAGCCCTGCTCATTTGTTAGTAGAGTAGTTTCTTTTTAACATACTCTGGCCCCTATCCATCATCCATTAACTATCACCAAGCATTTTTAAACTTTTTTCATGTTTTTTTGTGACACTTTCAAATTCTGAATTTTTATATCACACTGATTGTTTCTTTTCCCTTCCTTTAACTGAGTTCATATTCTTGCAAACTTCTGGTTTTAAAATGACCAAGGTTCTGTGATTCCTCGCTTTTGGGCTCTTGTGTATTCTCTTCCTCTCTTTCATATTAGAGGACTTCAGCATTGTCTTATCTATAGAAAGCTCTTACATCTCTAATTTGAATCCTTTTCTTTCTCTGAACTCCTTTAGAGTATCTTTTCCTGGATATTTAGAAATACTGTAGATTGAACACATCCAAAAGCTACCATGCCCTTCAATCCAGCATCTCTTCCTTAGTTCTTTGGTTCGTTTTAGGGGGGAAAAGGGGTACTACCATCCTTTCTATTATTCTTCACACATCCTTTTCTTTCATTCTCTATACCCCCTTATTTTTGGTGGTGTTGGGGATCAAACCCATAGTCTGGCACACACTAAGCACACAGAGGTATATTTCCAACACTCCTATACTCTTTTGGCAGGTCTAGATTCTCTTTGTGGCTATTCCTCTTCTGCCTTCCCTGTGACCATTCCTCTACCCCCATCTCCAGGGCAGAATTTTGACCCTTGAAGTCTACCTGATTATGATACTCTTCCCAGTTGTCACTCTTTACAGTAATACCTCTCCCTTCACATCTATCTTGCATGTAGTATTCTTCCAGACTTGACTTACCTTAAACACTTCTTTTATCACCTTGCTCATCTGCTCAGAACTTTCAGTGGTCTCCTATTACCAGCCTCTCAAGGTCCCTCCATGTTCCCAATTATCTGCCCCCACTTTGTTAGACAAGTAGCATTTCTAACTCTACCCCAACTTGGACTTTAACTTTAGTCATGCTTCCTCTTGTTCTCAGTACCACACTATGATTATTTTTTCCCTTCATGCCTTCCGTGTGTTTTTCTTTCTTAATTCTTCTCTGATCATAATGTGGAAATTCTTCTCTTTGCTCATTTATATCCTATCCATCCTGCAATAGCTGGAGGAAGATCCTTTCCTTGATCACTCTGGCTCCTAATAACTCCAACCCCCCCTTGTAGAACTTGTAATCTGCACTTAACAATTTACACTTATTTTCTGTCTCTTGTTTCTTAATTTATTTTAAGGATAGTGGTTGAGCCACTAAGGTGAGAAGCTTGTTCTTCCTCAGGAGCTGAGTGGCCACAAATAAAAGACCAGCAACAGATTTTTTTTTTTTTTAGTTGTAGATGGACGTAATATCTTTATTTGATTTACTTATTTTTATGTGGTGCTGAGGATCAGACCCAGTACCTCACACATGCCAGGCAAGTGCTCTACCACTGAGCTACAAACGCAGCTCCAGCAGATTTTTAATATGTGCTCTTAACTGAGAATTTCTGAGATGGCTTTCTTTAAAGAGAGAAATAAGGAAAAGAGAAAAAAAAAAAAAAGCCCATCTCTCAGGGACAATGCATATTATCGTTCATGGGTTTGTTTGGAATTTCAGACTCCTTGAGTCTCAAGGAATTTAAAAGCAATCTAGTCTGATCACCTAAGATTTTAATCCTGACAGCATCTCCTTAATGGTTATCTGACTATAGCTCTGAACACATCTAGGGAAAGTGAATGTTCTATTCCTCAAAGCAACTCATTACAAGTAGCAATAGCTCTGACTTCTGAACTTGTTCAGACATTTCTGAGCTGCTACCATGTCCTATGCAGTGGCTAGATCACAGGGATAGAGGTAAAGATGAGTAAATAGCATCACTGCCCAGAAAGTGCCCCTGTTCTCTTGGAAGAAGTAATCAAGTGGGCAAATAATTGACATGAATATAGTGAATTAGACATTAATGTTATGAATATGAACAAAGTCCAGGGACCTTAAAAGAGAAGTAGGACTTTAACAGGTAGGAATAAGAGGATGGAAAAAAGATATACCAAACAGGAGAGATTGGAGGAGTACTGGTAAGTCAGGAGAGTGTAAGTCATACAGGAACTTAATTTAAGCCCCTGGCAAAAATGTCAGGGAAGGAAAAGAATTGCCTCCTCTGCCTCTACAGATGTGATCCTGGTAGCTATTGAGGTGACCCTGGTGTGCCAACTCTGCCTATGATTTTTGTGCCAGTGTAAACTGTGAATAGTTAACAAAGGCACAGTGAAAACACCTTAGTCATAACACTGGAGTTAAAAAAAATCTGCAAAAAGTGTCTTGTATAAAGTGCTCTTAGTGTCCAAATAGTGTCTAAGCAATAGAATTCCCCCACTTATTTTTGTCTACAAGCTGAGCTCTACTAAAAGAATTGAAAGCACTAACTGCCCAAAATTCAGTGATGTAGTAAGCCAGCAAGGATTGAATTTTTCTCATCATCTGAGACAGAAAAGCTATTTTCCAAGAAGAACGACTCATGTTCTTAGTTTCAACAATTGAGTCCACAACATACCACAGTTTTCCTTTTTGCTGAATAAATCACTCATTTCTGCTAGGACCATTTTAGGCATTTTAACCCAGAGCTTGGCAGTACATGCTGTGTGCTATTACATTGATTAAGAAAAACTTCCATTTAAAGTGGTACTAATTTTTGATGACTTAGTTATTTGGATCCCCTGAAATTCAGTGCAGACCAAGAATTACTTTTGTGTCTTTTAGAACACTTTGCCCCAGTTTTGTATTTTTCTCATTAAAAATAATCCAGGAGACTTTTACTTTCCTTTGTAAACTATTTTATACTGAACAAAGAATACAAGAATTACATTTCTTTGGGTTCTGAGTTTTTAAAAAATATTAATGGTCAAATGAGTTTTGAATAGATCTGACATTTAATGGGCAATTTTAGCATTTAGCCAGTACTAATTGATTTGAATATATACATAATTCTCAGCTCATATGAAAAATGCTTTTTAATAGTAGATCTAAGTCTATATAATCCCATGGATCACAGAGACCAATAATGGAGAAAAAGAAATGTGGGAACCCATTATCATCAAATATTGGGTCATACAATCTGTGAAGTAAGGACATAAAAATGTTTTAACATATGAAAAATCTTGCAGTGTTTGGTCTCAGATATACCCAGAAAAACTGGGGTTATGTTTAGTTTTATATCACATACAGGGGCTTGCAAGAGTACTCAGCCCTGTGGTTTCTAAAATATGCCTAATAAGTATTTACCTAAAAAATATTCTTGTATATATGAGATGAATAGATTTCATAATGTTAAAACTTTTTTTCGTTTTTAGGTTTGTTTGATTAGAACTTCATAAAATGCATCAAAACGTTTTCTAAATGTTGTGTTTGAGACAAGTTGAGTTTTAGGACTCTTTTTTCACTTTATTGTCACAAATAATTTACATTTTTACCAGCAATTTGTATTTTACTTTGGGTGACCTATTCCCTGTTATATTGTCATCTATCATTGTGTATTATGCAAATTTAAAGTCTTTGTGTCATTGTTTTGTCGTTTAAGAAGTTGGGTTAAATTATATGTGACATATTTTCCGGTTTCTCTTTTTGTAATTAGTCAGCTTCATCAAGGTTCATATCTTAAGGTTTCTTTTTCGGACCTTCTCCTCAACAATTTTTTTCTTCCATGCTTCATTATGGAAAGGATTTGTATCATCTCACATGTTGACATCTTCCACTAACTTAAATCAGGTGCCTGACTCTCTACACAAGTACTCATTCACACCTTCCTGGTGGCTTCTTTGTGTTTTTATTTAAAAGCCCTTTTCTAGTTGTTGCTAGGCCAAAGTAAACAAAGTTTCAGTTATTAACAATATTTAATTGACTGAATAAGTAAGAGTGTCAATAAGAACTTAAATGCCAGATGATAGATAAGCTTTGAGAGTTGAGTTAATTACACATAAACCATGTCCAAGGATCACAGAATGTCTGCGCATAAGAGATCAAAGTGACTGAACTGGAAGCTCAGAGGGGTAAATGAATTACCAAATGCCACAAAAGCCTTCATGACATAACTTGACCTTGGGCCCCTAAAATACTGGCTACCAGGATAGTGTTTTATCTATTCCTCACCTCACTGGATTTGCCCTGTAGGCATATCCATAGATCTACACTAAACATTATTATATTTTACTTTGAGATTTGATGCTCATAAATGTTGTAACTGTTGCTTAACTGTAATTTATATATTAGGCTATATTACACTGTGAGTCATTTCTTTGTGAACATTTAAATTTAAAAATATGGGGTACCCTATAAGGTATACTGATTTTCATGTGATGAATTCATTTACTTTTTAAATTAGTATGTTTAGGATAATATGTAGAGGTTTAAGAGTTTTAGTGATTCGTTTTTTGTAATATTTTTTTAAAATTTATTTTTATTGTAAACAAATGGGGTACAACTTGTTTCTCTGAACATGAAGTAGAGGCATACCATTTGTGTAATCATACATTTACATAGGGTAATAGTTTTTGATTCATTCTCTTATTAGTGATTCTTAATCTTTTGGAGCAAAATCTCCTTTGAAAATCTGATGAAAGCTATTAGAACTTTTCACTAAAAAAAAAATAAAGGTAGCATGGTTTTGCACATGGAATTTCCTCCATTCTAGGTCAACATCTTATGTTCTGGAAACCTCTTCATCGTCACTGTCCGTTTAGTATAGTATTTGTGGCCAAAACTGAGATTTCATAGAAGTGGTAAAAATAATTAAAAAGATTATTACATCATGAGACAGTTACTGGTAATGAAATAGACCATGATGAAAACAGGCAAAACATTCAAGACAAAAACTAAGGGACCTATATTTTTAATTTAAATAAGCCCTTAATAAATAAGAGAAGAGCCTAACATGTTTTGAAAAGAAAAATTTAGGGAGAAAACATTGGTAAAGGTAACAGAAGACTGTTGTGTTTGATTACAATTGATTACTTTTAGTATTTTCCCAAGATATGTAAAGATTTTTGTATATTAAAGTCATTGATGTTAAATATGCATTTATGATTTAATATGCATTTGTATTTGCTTAGAAATATCATTGACCATTGAAAGCATTTGACAAAATTCAGACCTACATGGAAGAGGAAATTTTGGTCAGAGGATGTTCTCTAATTTATTGGTCAGCCCATTTGTCTATCCATGACTTATATGAGACACAGTACCCCTTTATGCAGCATGGGTTGGTTTTAGCTATAAGCCTGAAGTATTGTTAGTATAGGTTGAGCATCCCTAATTTGGAGATCCAAAACATACTTTCCCAAAGAATTTTTTTTTCAAAGTATCTGTAATGCTCCAGAATCTGAAACTTTTTGAGCACCAACATGATGTCATAAGTGGAAAACTCCTATACCTGACCTCATGTGATAGGTTATAATAAAAGCAGACACATGGAAACTACTGTATAAAACTATCTGAAGGCCATTGTGTGTAATGTATATATGAAACATAAATGAATTTTTGTTTAGACTTTGGTCCCATCCTCGAGATAGTTCATTTTGTATATGCAAATATAACATAATCTGAAAACAATCCAAAATCTAAAACATTTCTGGGCCCAAGCATTTCGGATAAGGGATACTCAGTCTCTACTTGAGGTTGGATCAGAAGTTCCATGGGGCCAAAGAGAAGGGAGTAGTAGTTCTACCTAGAGGAAATAATAGGGAAAGTATATCATGGAGAAAGTAATGCTTGATGGTAGTGTCATTGATTTTAGATAAATTCTGAAATGTAATGAAGATGACATTTAAGGTGACCATTTCCAAATTAAATGAGTTAGCTGCTGTGAGCTATGACTTAAAGACTTCTCCTTGTGTTGCCTGCATTTATTCATTCAATATTCATCAATTGAGTGCTCACTATGGACTGTGAATAAAAGTTTTGGGTTTTGCTGTCTGCTTTCTTGCTTTGGGAACATTGCCTTGAAAACTTAAACATGTGTTGATATTTGACTATACTTTTTATTGTCCTTGTAGCATTCATTCCAAGAGTCCCAATGTGCAATATGCAAGAATTCTGTTGGCCAGGGACATCACTAAATAATAAAGATTTAATTTAAAATGTATTATTTAATGGAGGGCTGAGGATATAGCTCAGTTGTTAGAATGCTTGCCTTGCAAGCATAAGGCCCTGGGTTCAATCCCCAGCACTGCAAAAAAAAAAAAAAAAAAAGGAAATGGAAGTCTGAAGCCTGTGAGAGGTTTAAAATGTATTATGCAATGAACTCTATGCACATTCCTGGGTGAGTTGAAGAAAAATGTCACTTTTAGGACTACAGAATAACTGTGTGAGATGGCAGAACATAAGCTATAGCTATGCCAAAGCTTTGCTCTAACACTCTTGACTTTTGCTGTAGGCATAGTTCACCTAGGACCCTGCTTATTGGAGTTTATTTTCATAATTATCAAGTAATCATAAGAGATGAAACTAGCTTTTCCCAATGGTGTATACATATCAGTGTGTTTTGAGGCATCATTTCTCAGAAAGCTATCTGCTACCCCTTGCAGGTGGAAAAATTCTGAGCTTAGTCTTTTTTCCCCCTACAGGACTTCTCAGGGCCTTTAATGTACCAGTGTCCTCTGGGAATTTCTCAGAAGGAGAAGCAGTGTAACGTCTCCCAACATCATTGATATTTTTCCTGAAGCATATTGCTGAAGGACTAATGTCCTATAAAACATTTTGGGAACTATGACTTTAAACTAGAGCCTGTCCTAGTATGCAAAATATGAGTACAGCTGAGTAGAATGCCAGCTGTTTCAATGAAAGAATGGGGGCAAATAATGAATTAAGGGATAATTGCATTCCCTAACTTAGGTGAGACCCATTTATCTAAAGTGAAGATGAATGTTGAACAATAATCAAATAAATTAGAACTGTCTAGACAGCCAGTCTGTTGAATTCAGGGCAAATTGAACTTAATTGTTAGCTTTCTTATATTTATCATTTGAGACAACCCTATCTGTTTAGTTCATTAAAGGTGAAGGATTATAAGCTTTGACCTTTTCAAAAGCATAGAATGATTTCTCTGAAAAGAAGCACAAAGTGCAGATGGATATAGATGTAGATTAGATAGTTCAATAGATAAATAGGAATGGTGTATGTATCAGGAACAAGTTTATATGTACATTGATATTCTCTGTTCTCTTATGCTAGAAAGTGCAATACTGGTTTAAAGATCAAAAACTGTACTAATAATATTTAAAATCCGCTGACTAATGCATAAAGGTTAAAATGACCTGACACCCTATTCTTGTCAATCTGTCTTGGTTGCTTCAGATAAAGACAATCTAAGCAGCATTAGACATTTCCCTGTTGCCCTCATCCTCATGAGCATTGTTTTCATTTTTTAGCATATGGTTCTTCTATTGTTGCACAAACATTTTAATACCCGAAACTTAGCAGGCTCTATTCTAGGAATACAAAGATATATATATATTCTGTTCTCAAGAAGTTTATAACACACATTTAGCCTCTTAAGGCATCTCAACCAATACTTCTCACACAAGACACTTGCTCTTTCCCCATAATTCATTTTACCCTGGCTGTTTCCAACTTAGTAAGTGGCACCATCATTTACCTAGTTGCCCAGGTCAGAAATCTCGGAGTCATTCTTGACTTCTGTTTTTTGCCTTACACCACAGTCATTCGAATGGCAAGCCTTGCTGGGTTAGCCTCAAAATATATCCTGAGTCTGACCACTTCCCTCCACTACAACCACAACCACCCTCATTCAAACAATTGTCTTTTGCCCTTGTCCAAGACACCATGATCTCTTTCCCAGAGATCTGCCTCTTATTTAGTCTCCCTCCTTCCTTCCTCTCTTTGCCTTTATTGTCTGCTTCCTCACAGCAACCAGTATGGTCTTTTAAAAAGATAAGATAAATCACCCATCTACTTTTAATCTTCAATGGCTCTCCTTCCAGGCATAGACCAAAACCCAGAGACTTTGCCAAAATGTACATGGTGTGATGTCATTGTGTCTCTTTTTAGTCTGGTCTCATTTTCTTACTCATTCCCCTTTGGCTGTGTGAACTTCTTTGTTGTTCTTTGAGCACATCAGCCTTGTTTTTATCTTCCCCCACATACTTGCATGGCTCACTTCCCTACTTCATTAAAGTCTCTGCTTTAATGTCACTTCTAAGAGGCTTTCAATGATGACCCTATGTAAAAAATCACTCCCCACCACTGTTGCACTCTCCCCTTATTTTGATTTATCTTCATAGTACTAATACTTCATTAATATTTCATAACACTTAATATTTGTCTATCTTCCCACTAGAATATAAGATCTGTCAGTGCTTGTTTATATTCACCCCTGCATCACAACATCTAGGACAGTGATTAGGTCCTAGTAGGAGCACAATGTTATTTGTTGTCTGAATGGATGAAGGGATGAATTCAGCTAGGTTTATGATACTTGGTGAAGGTTCTAAAATAATTGGCTAGTACCTGCCATATGAAGTTAAATAAAATTGGTAATGGTGGGCATTACTGCATAATTTCTGACTTTAGTGCCATTATGTTGTCACTGTAAGCATGGTACCAAGCTAGTCATGGCCAAAGGTCTGGAAGTCTTCCCAAATCCCTGGCAAGCTGGCTATAGTGTCTCCATAGCACCTTTTATATTCCACTATTATACTCTGGAACACAATGAACTTGTTCGTGTATTTATCTTAAAGAACAACCCTGAGAAATCCTATGTACATCCCAAGGAAGTTCTTTCCCACAGAGTACCCTTTAGGAAAACCTGTGTTAGAGAAATCAGGACCAGGGAAGTACTACTTAAGATAGTACCTGAAATTACAAAAGGTGATCAACACAACCTAGAATAGCATAAAGAAGTTTAAGGGTGAACAAAACCTCAAGTCTTAGAAAACAGGTCATCAGAGACCTCAAAAATAATGATAATGATAACAACTCATAATGATGGAACATTTACTACATACAGGTAACCTGAGTAATTATGTTATCTTGTTTAATCCTAATATTAGCCACCAGGTAAGAACCACTATTCTCTCCTTTTACAGATAAAAAAAAGCCTGGAGAAACTTGCCTAGGATTATCATACACTCTATAGTGGGAACTCTTCCACAACCTCTGTATCCATGGGTTCCACATTTGCAGATTTAACTAATCTTGGACAAAAACATTTGAGAAAAAAATGTCATCTGTACTGAACATGTACATACTTTTTCTTATCATTATTCCTTAAACAGTATACTATAATAACTATGTACATGGCTTTATAATAGGTATTATAAGTAATGTAGAGATGATTTAAAGTATATGGAGGATGAGCGTAAGTTATATGCAATTAGACATCATTTTATTTAAGTATCCACATATTTTGGTATCCATGGGCATCCTGGAACCAATCCCCCAAAGGTACTGAAAATATTAAGAGAATAAGATAAGACTCTGCCCCAGTTATGTTTTATTTGGCTAATTTATTATAGGATTTTTTTTAGCTGTGAATGCCTTTCAGTAGGATCACATACCATTGAATTTGTGAGGGTTTTTGAATTGCAATCTCTGAATAAGACTCCATTCATTAATAAATTATTTTAACAAATATTTCCTGATTGTACACTGTGTGCCAGACTCTCGCAATATAGCAGTAAGCAACAACAAGCGAAGACTCTACTTTCATAGTGGCTTAATTAAACAATTACAGGAAGTGTGTGTATGTGCATATGTGCATGGTGCCAGGTAATAATGTGTTCTAAGGAGAAAAATAAAGATAGTTGAAACAGAGTATGACAGGTGACTATATTGTTTGTCTACATTGACAGTGTGGCCACTGAGTGCATTTTTCATGAGGAATACACCATATTTCATTGTTTTGGGGGGGGGGCAGGTCAAGGATTGAACTCAGGGGCACTCGATCACTGAGCCACATCTCCAGCCCTACTTTTGGTTTTATTTAGAGACAGGTTCTCACTGAGTTGCATAGTGCTTTGCTTTTTCTGAGGCTGGCTTTGAACTTGTGATCCTCCTGCCTCAGCCTCCTGAGATGCTGGGCTTACAGGCATGTGCCACTGTGCCCAACTTTTCATGATTTGCTGTAGGCAAGAAATGGAGACAACAGATCATGTGTTATAGAAGAAAAATCAGAAAGTATACACGAACTGGAAAGGGTGGCATGAGTCAATGGAGGAATTTCTTCTTTTCCTCTGCCAATGTGAATTTGCTTAAAGAAATAAGAAAAAAAAAGGAAACTTGGCAAGGTAGGGGAGGCAGGGATAGGTTTCACCCTAAAAGGATGCCTGAGATTTATTACCCAGGGAGAAAAATATAATTTTCTTGAGGGGTTCATCACAGATATTAAATCCCAAGGTGTCCTATATCATTTCTCTGGGGACAAAAGCCATTCCATAATGTTGTAAATACTGTAGAATCTGTGGGAACACAGTTTCCATGAGCAGTGGCTTTAAGAAGCTGGAGCTTGGTTTGAGGTTGCCATGGCAACACCTCTGCTGGCTGCATGCAACCTCTCACCCAGGCTCTCCTGTTCTAATAACCAGGGCTAGCATTGCCTGAACTGTCAATGGGGTGTGCTTTTAGCAAACTTGCTATAAAAAAAAAAAAACCCTCTCTAAGAAATTCTGTAATATTTTGGTTTCTGTAAAACCCAAATGATTGAAGAGAGTGACATCAGGAGAAGAATTGTATTATTTTTAACTTATCAGCCTATTTAAAATACTGTGACAAGCCAGGCATGGTGGTGCATGCCTATAATCCCAACCACCTGGGAAGCTGAAGTAGGAGGATCATGAAGTTCAAGGCTAGCCTTAGCAACTTAGCAAGACCCTGTCTGAAAAATAAAAATGACTGGAATGTATGGTTGTGGTAGAGCAACCATAGGTTTATTCCCCAGTAACACAAAAATAAGTAAACAGATAAAAATACAATACTGTAATATGATTAAACATTTGCCTATACCATGACCCACAGTTTTCAAGTTTTTGCATTTGAAAGTGATCAGATCACCTTATTCACACCATAAGACCCTAACAAACCAAATTCTTTGTGAATGTACTTTCTCTCTCTCTCTCTCTCTCTCTCTCATTTATTTGTAACTGTAGTTTCTCTGGGCTCTCTACTCTCAAAACCAGAGAACACTTGTGGGTCCTGGGATCATTTCTCCTAATGACCTCTGTTTGCCATTATTTCAGAGAGGGTTCCATAGATTTTGCCATTGCCCACTTAGATCTCTTCCCTCAAAAGTACATGAGAGGGAATCACAGACTTTTGACACTCAGACACTTTAGATGTAGTCCAATGAACCTCTTTCCCTCAGATCCTATGACACAGTGAATATCATAAATACTTGCTCATTTAATACACTATCATGTTGTAGTGTGAAATCACACTCATGGTCTGAAATCCACACTGCGTGTGTGTGTGTGTGTGCATATACATTACATACATACCATGGAAACCCGAATGCTGCAAAACAGGTGTCTTCCCCCACCCCCATCCAGGTTGTTAATAATTTAACACCATACCTCTATCTTTCCTTACCTTGATGGGGATGCAGGTTTCTTACTGTAGATTCTATGTGACCCTCAATTGATGGAAAAAGGAAAGAAAGGAAAAGTTATAATACACAATGCTCTTAGTTTTGCTTTAAATCTATATTACTTTGAAACAAAATGAAATGAGATTTAAGATGAGATTTTTTCTCTTTTAATAATAAATGTGAAAAAGTAAACATTGACTACAAAATCTATTTTTATATTAGTCACATTTTATGGTGACTTGTCTTCAAATTTAAGAACCTTTCCAAACAATTTGAGTGCATTTACCAAAAATGTGCTAAATAAACATTTTGCAAGATTATCCATGAAGTCAGGTATACTTTTTTTTTTCTATAGGTAATCTTTGAATTTTATAGTGACAAGGAGAAGGTGGAATGCATAATGATACACAAAATATATATAAAAAGGAGTTAGAGAGTATAATCTAAGACCTATGCCTAAAAGTAGACATCATCTCTAGTTTCTGTCCACTCAAACCAACAGCCACCATTATTAGACAAGCTTTTCTGGACTGTAAGGGTTCGCCTGTGTTTTGTTTATGACCTAATGAGAATTCAAAAATAACTATTGTGTATTTTCCCAGCCACTCTATTATCATGAAAGTTCCTTATCAGTGTCTTTTTTTTTTTATACTTGTGAATAGAACTCAGGGGTGCTTTCCCTCTGAGCTACATTCCCAACCCTTTAAAAAAATTTTTTTTGAGACAGGGTCTCACTAAGTTGCAGAGGCTGGTCCTGAAATTGTGATCTTCCTGTCTCAGCCTCCTGAGTCACTGTGATTACAGGTGTGTGCCACAACGCTCAGTATCAGTGTCTTCTTCACAATGAACATGCAACTAAAAAATTACACATATATTTAACATCTTAGAAGAAATATGTTTTACACATACAATCATCCCTCAGTATCTGAGAGTGATTGGTTCTAGGATGCTCGAGTTCCTTACATAGAATGGGTAAGTATTTGCATAGAACCTATGAAATCCTCTCGTATACTTTAAGTCATCTGTAGTTGACTTACAATACATAATACAATGTAAATTCTAAGTAAATGGTTGTCTTACTGTACTGTTAAGGGAATAATGACAACAAACATCTGTACATGTTCAGTACAAATGTAATTAAAAATATTTTAAAGCAATGGAATCAGAGGATGAAGAACCCATGAAGACAGGGAGCCAACTCCAGTGAATTTTCTTAAATAAATTAAATCTTCCCTTTAAAAATCTAAGACCTTTTTAAAACCATTTTCCCAAAACCCTTTTAAAATATTTTAAACATATTTCATACTTTTTTCCTTCCCCCCCTCATTACTGGGGATTGAACCCAGGGCCTCACACATACTAGTTAATTGCTCAACATCCCCATCCGCCCTTTTAAAATTTTGAGACAGGGTCTCACTGAGTTGCTGAGGGTTTCCCTAAGTTGCTGGGGCTGGCCTTCAACTTTCAATCTTCCTGCCTTAGTCTGCTGAGTAGCTGGGATTACAGGTGTTGACCACCACACTTGGCATAATCCATGTTTCTTAAACTATGAGTTCAAACTTTCCTTGCTGAAATAGGGTTAATCATTATTCTGTAACATGAAAACAACCACTTCTGTCACATTTTTTATTTGATTTAATTCTATCCAAACTGCAAAAAGATATTTGTCACTTGTATAGTCATTATGCTGGCTTAGTAGGCCCGCTTAACCTTTTTCTTTTTGTCTTCTGAGTAATGTGTGTTTATTGTTGGCCCTGAAATGCATTCACCAAACTCATTTGGAGTTACATGCTAGATTAGGTTTCATAAGGCTCCATGTAGGGTATGAGAAATCAGATCCTTTGCTTTTTGATTTGGTTATGGTCATATCAGCCACTTGTTTTTCTTATCTGGAATATGGGAATAATGAAATATACTCCAAGGAATGGGTGTGACAGGCAATGAGGGAAGACATCTAACATGAATCTGCAGGCTACCATAAAGGCGAGATGCCTCCAGGGGCACCTACAGGTCCTGCTAATAAATGTTAGATTCTTTTGTTTATAATTTTTCAAAATGATGTTAATTTCTTATAATTCTCCAAAGGCAGCCAATGAGAGCTTTTGCTTCTTTGGCATTGTTATGAACTCATGTATTTAAGTTGCTGTAGTTATCTTTATTTGGTACTCAAATTGTTCCAACTTTGGACAGTGGAAGTTTATACAGATAGGCTCTTGCATCTTTTTGACATAATCTTAGTAGTCTCTGACAGTCTTCTTGCTTTCTAGTATGTTCCAGGCTCATTGTGTATATTTCCTGCCTCAGATATATTAATAGTTTACAAGCCTCAGTTCACTGTAATGATAATTGAAATTTTAGAAATCAAAATCCAAGTGTTTGGAATGCTCATTGCTACTGGGTAGGTTATTTTTTCTAGCCCTTCTCATTGGATGGGATGAGGAAATATTTGTATTGACTATATCCAGATATGATACCAAAAATTCCTATTCATACTTAGGACTACATTTTTACTTAATCTCATCTTCCTTACATCTGCATTTTTTATCTCCATGCCCATAATCCTTCTTACTGACACCTGCAAAGATATAGAATATAACTGCCACGCCTTAGATATGGTCTATGCATAACCTTCTTTTCAAAATGTACAGTATAGAAATGGGAATGAAAGAGTAACTTTATGGTAGAGACCCAACAAATAATTCCTTACTAAGTGATCAGATCAAGGTCAATGTAAATAAACAATCAGTCATTTATTTATTTATGTTAGTTATGCCACTGGGGATTAAACTCAGAGACTCAACATGGTAGGCACACACTCTACCACTGAGCTACATCCCCAGTTCTTTAAAAAAAATTGACACAGGGTCTCACCTATTTGCTCAGACTGGCCTCAAACTTGTGATCCTCCTGCCTCAGTCTCCCACATAGCTGGGATTACAGGTGGGTGCCACCACTCTTGTGGTATCAGGCACTCTTGATATAATATTAATCTACTACATGTGCTCAACTTTTCTGATTTTACTATGTTAAAATATCTTTATTAAAAGCATTTATTTACAGATGAAAACCTGTTCTCAGCTTTGTTTGAACCCTTTGAATAAAGTATTAAGCCATGATTCCTGTGTTTTGTTAACTTAAAATCTAGTGAGGGACACTAGATCTAGGAAGAGGGTAATCTTAATATAAATCATAATAGGTAATGATAAGGAATTTTAAGTTAATCATAGATGTGCTGAGAACCGGTGTAACCAGGGAGAATCTTCAGGAAAACATACATTTCTGTTTATACAATCAGGATTTCTGGAAGCGGGACTTAGAGAATTCCCTAAATATAATTTGATTATTACCAGAAAACAGGATACACATTATCAAAATTATTACATTTTTGTCAACCAAACTGAAACACAAGATGACTGAATTAGGAGATTTTTGAATCCTTTATGTTAGATAATAAAATAAATAATTAGTAAAATTCAATAACTGAATAATAAAATTCAGTTCATCAGTGTGATCAGAATTTCTTAGAAAAACATCAAAGTCAATGGAGTGTGCACAATGCCCTGCACTCGTTTTATGGGTAGACCTGGTTAAATCTTACATGTCTACCATTTAGATGTTAATAGTTCTCTTTTGTTTTTCCTTTAGGATTGGCTGCTGCCAAACTCTTATCTGAACATGAAGTTAATGTTTTGGTTTTAGAAGCTCGGGACAGAGTTGGAGGAAGAACATACACTGTGAGGGTAAGTGATTAAAGTACTTACATATGATTTATCTCACTCAAAACTGTAAGTGGGACCTTTGGAAGTCACAGCACTGGAGGAGATCTCAAGAATTCATGCAGTTAAGCCATTTGCCCTCCAAAGCCCTTATCTACTTCATGAAGCAAAGGGTCATTCTCATCAACAAGCACTCACTGAACAATGATAGCCTCTGACCTTCAGTTGCTCATGTTTTAGTGAAGACAACAAGTATGAACAAATAACTTTAATACAGTGTCATAATTTCGAAACTAGAGACCAAAATCGTCAAGTATGTAATGTCTCAGGTAGGGCTATGGTTTTGCTGGACTGGAAGTGACTGTACACCCCAAACACACACACATATGCATACCCACACATATCACACACACTCACACAGTGTAGGCTCTTTGTTTATTTATTCAGCAGTACTCAGATGAACGAAGTGTGATGGTCACAGTAAGCAGGAATAAATGTATGTATTTTTGTGCAACTTTTCCCTTGCCTTTTTTGTTCAATATGGGTCTGGATAATATGAGGAGAAACCACAGTTCTTGCTAAACCACTGTCCTTTTTATACCATTCTGGAAAAATGCTCACTTATATTTTTTACTAAAATATTTACTACTAGTGTGTCTGCAAACGGCCAAATCTGTGGGAGCTGATGGAAGTACACAGGGAGAGGATTCAGGGTGGGAAGAAATAGGGCCAAAGATAGATGTTTAGTGAGCATACAGATTAAAGAGGGGGTGGGCAGAGACAGAAGGAACCAGAGAGAAGTTGTAGAGGCAGAAGAGGAGGACTAGACTAGAGCAGTGCTACACCAGTCAGTGAAGGAAACAGAAAGAAAGGGATGCTCAACAGAGTCAGATGGTAAAGAATGAAGGCAGGGAAGAGGCCCTTGAATTTTGCAATTAGAAAGTCATTAATGAGACCCTTTGCTAGAACAAATATGAGTGGTAAAGACTGTGTGAGGATCAGCAGAAAGGGGAAAAAAATACAGACTTGCTGAATTGACTGGAAAGAGAGGATGCACATATCTAAGTGGAAGATGGATCAGTTAGAATGATAATAGAATGGCCTAGGCAATGATAATAGCAGTGGATTAGGCCAAGCAAATATTCAATAATTTCACAGAAGTCACACAGGGTTTCAGCTTTGTCATCAAGGCTTTAGGCTATTGCTGTCCTTCCACTCTGTCATTCTTTGCATGTTGACTTATATTGCCTTCTGGTAACAAGGTGGATGTTGTGACTCTAAGCATTGGGTCCTCTTTCAGGGCAGAAAAGATAATGACCTTTACCTGAAGATTCAGGTAGACATTAGCTTCAGTTTCATTTGACAGAGTTGGGTCACATGGGTACCCTCAGCTGTAAGAGAGTCTGACATTGAATATTTCCAGACTGCAGAGTGTAATCAAGCATGGGAAAGGGAATCCTAATGGTTATTGCAATAGCCAACTGATGACATTTGAACTATGAACTCTTTAAGTCACACCATGCCATGCCCTTTCTCTCATTTGGGTCCTATCTTGCTAGATATGTGAAGATTTATCTGAGACCTTTTCCCACTTTAATTAGTTCTAACAGTGTTCCATAGCCTTGCTATTCCAAGTGGGATCTTTGAACCTGCAGCCTTGACATCACTTTGATGGAAATACAGAATTTTAGGCCATACCTCAGACCTGCTGAATCTAAATCTGCATTTTGACTAGCTCCCTAAGAGAGTCTACAGATGTGCTGTTCTCTGGTATATACATACTTGTTTAACTTAATGTCAATTGAGATTGTTTATTTGGAAAATTTCTGAGTACTTCTTTGGATACAGTCTGCCATAGGTTTGGGAGTGAAGACACTAGAATTCTAACCCCTGTACTGACCTGACATGGTGTCTTGGGTAGGTCCTGTTAGCACTTCACATCCCAGCTTTCTCATCTCCCTTTATCTTCAGATTCTAAACAGTGTGTGGTAGTGCAAAATAATGGTTGCATATTCTGCCTTATGCCCTTAGTAGATATGATTCTTCTGTCGTTTTTCTGAAAAATACTCCTTCATTTTGTAGGTAGTTATTAAGTTGTGCCTTATCCCTATTTTTCTTATCTCTAAAACCTTTTGCTTATTAAATAGGAGCATCAGTCATGTTGCAGATTTTCAGTTAAGAACAAGTTTCTTTGCATAAGGGAAATGAGAAATCCAACATGCTTGCCCCAATCTATGTTATTGGCCTAAGCTGCTTGGACATGCTGCATCATTTATATATGTCAGCACCTGACAGGAACCATTAGTGCATATTCAGCATGATATCATGTACCTCTTAGGTTTATGAGAAAGGAATCTCAGAAATGCTTGAAGTTACCACTTAGCATTATTATTTCATATGGCTAGAAAAAATAGAAGGCTTTTAAAAAGGAAAAAATGGTATTTAATGAGAAACTGAATCATATATTGTTAAAATTGATTCTAGTAGCATTACCAATTAGGATAATTTTTGCAGAAGATGTCATAAAATCTATTTTACATCTTTAAGTACTGATATGTCAAAGATGGTATTTCCACCTGACAACTATTTGTATGGATTTTCCATTAGTTCAGAACTTCCCATTTTTTCTTAATATGATCCTCCATGATTTTTCAGAGCCAAATTAATATAGTTGAAATGCCTCCAAGGCCCCAAAACGATGGTGTATTTGTTTGCTAACATTCTTACATCTTGGTGGCCTCCTTAAAGGCTGAGTAATAAGATCTAAATAAAGGCCATAAAGACAGAGGTGCGACATAGCAGAATACTGTATTTCATTTCTAGTGTCGTCTAGTGCTGAACCCAGAACACCACACATAGAATGTTTCTGCTTCGTAAAAACCATTCTGTAAAACGTCTCACTCTTCTTACTACTTCAATTAGGATCATTCACTTTAAAGAGATTGTCAGTGTTCTAAAGACATTTGGAAACTCTCAAGAGTCCTCTTGCTGTCTTTATTAAAGACTAGGAATTTATTGGAGTCCTTGTTCTCCAATCTTTAAATGGAAGTTGGAGACTAGAAGTTTGGAGGACAGCACTGAAAGTTGGTAAAAGAAAACATAAGGATTATGGTGGACAGATTAAAGAAGCATTTTGTTTCTGCTATTGTGGCAGCATGGTGACCCTGAATAACTCCCTTCATTGAAGTAAGAAAAATGATGAATAAAATATACCATACCCTGTAAAAATTAAAAAAATTATTTAAAAATATATATACTGTACAGATCTGACAGGGAAGTTAGACATTTGTATATTTCCTGGATATTGAATAGGCATCTCAAACGCAACTATCCCAAACTAAATGTTTACCTTTCTCACTGAGACTGCTACTCCAGCAACCTTCCCCACATCAGATGGCAACTCTGAAAACGCTTGGGGTCATACTTAACACTGCCAGACCTACTGTATTCTTCCAGTTAATTCTCTTGCCTTTTATTCAAAGCATATTCAGAATTCAGTACTTCCCCCCACTTTCACTGCTACCTCCTTGCAGGAGCTGCCATCATCTCCAGGATAGATGACCACAGTAGCCACCTGATTTCCCTGTTGTCACTCTTGCTCCCAATAATCAATTCTTAGTGCAGCAGCAAGAGTAAGACTTTCAAATCTAAGTCAGACCTTAGCATTTCTGTGCTCAAAATTTTCCAAAGGCTCACCTTGTCACTTAGAGTAGAAATCAAACTCCATACAATGTCCTGTGAGGCTTTACCTGGCCTGTTTCCCAATAGATTCACTAACCTTATCTCTTTTCCTTATATCTTTTCCTTGCTCACTCTCTTCTAACCACATTGACCCTCTTGCTATTTCTTAAACATACCAAGTATACTTTTGCCTTAGAGTCTTTACACTGACTCTTCCTTCTGCCAGAAGTACTCTTTTTCTATAAATAACAAATTGGCTAAATTGTAACAAAACACAGAGACTAGAGGAATTACACTGCACACACACATACACACATGTGCACATGTGTACACTCAGACATCTTCAAAGCATCAGAGAACCAGAGAGCTAACAATGTAGTGAAGAATCACTGGGCCAGGAGCAAAAAAGTTTGACCTACCTTTTCCTGGGTGTTAGAGGGAGTTGTTGACCACTGAAGGTGTTGCTGGGAGACTGAGCAGTTCTTTTGATAGTTTTGTGAAGCTAGAATAATAGAATGCCAATTCCAGAGCCCAACAAAGTTTGTGTGTATGTGGGGGAGGTTTTGGTTAACCCCTTGCTTTGGGTTGGGCTTCATCTTAGGACTAATGGTGAACTGCAAGAGTACTAGGCCACATATGCATTTCGACCCAGTTTTAAATCATCTTGACACTGAAAAGGAATAAAGTTTTTTTTTTTTTAATGATGGTTAGTGTCTCAGGTGCTGGGTAGAAACAAACATAAATCCTATCTGAGAAAGATATTTCCTAGGATTCAAATTACTTCTGCATGTTTTTCAAGTATGTAGAGTACCACACAATAAAAAATAATCAGGTAAGCAAGGAAAAAAGGTGACATTCACACATGAGAACTGATATAAACAACAAAATAGAAATAGAATAGACCCATAAGAAGTTATTACAAAAACATAGAAGAATTATAGTTCACCAACATTTAATTTATTGATCAAATCATTGGGAAATGTGTTAGTAAGTGAAAAAAAGTAGAGAAATGCAGTTAGGAAAGGAAAAGAAAACAATTTCAGTTTGAGAACTTGCATATTTATAAATAATTTAGTAGATATATGAATATTTTTATGCTTTTTAATATTATTTTTCCATGATGTATTCTTCCATGGAAGTATTTTAAAATATCATCAAGAACCCAGCAGTGTGAGCTGATTTAAGATTTTGTCTGGTAGAAATCAGGGAATTAGCTCTAATAACTCTCTGGGTGGTTCCTCCAGCAATAACTCCAGATAAAAGCATACATAATATCTTAAATGGTTTGCAGAGGATCTAGACTGGCAGGATTTACTACAGAGTTCTTTATTCCCTACATGTTGTATTGCTGTATCAGCCACACCAGCAGTTCTACAAATGAAGGTGCTTAGTCAAGTGTCAGACAATGTCATGCCCCAATTCTTGAGGGAAAATGATTACTACTTTCAGTTGTACTTTGTAAGGGAGATGTAAGGCACAATTTAAGTTTGCAAAATAAATGGAGTTCTTTTTTATGAGACATAAAGACTTTTTATTTCTGATTCTTAACAAAAGCCTTCTGACCACTTTTTCCTTCTGCAGAATGAGCATGTTAATTGGGTAGACGTTGGTGGAGCCTATGTGGGACCAACCCAGAACAGAATCTTACGTTTGTCTAAGGAGCTGGGTCTACAGACTTACAAAGTGAACATCAATGAGCGTCTGGTTCAGTATGTCAGGGTAAGTCTAACTTTTTATCCAGGTGACCAGTGGGGGAGCATTTTACTTAAGAAAACATTTTATTTGTGTGTTTGTTGGTATTTGTCTCAAAGCAATCATAAAAAATTAGGCTCTCAACTTTAAAGTGTTATTCTACCTTTCTTTTCTTTTTTTCATTTTAAAAAATTGCTAATGACTCCTGGAAGCACTGTGGGAGATCATGTCTCACCTTGGTCCTCTTGCCCTCTATGGTTCTTACAAGCTATACCTCCATTCCCCTTCCTAATACATTTGCAGAGCCCCAGGGTTAAGGGTGCCTGCAGACGTGCTTACACACATACACAACACACACACATACATATACTACCCCAGGCAACTCCTGAGTCATTTAGGAGCCATCTCTAAGGCCCCAAGGAACCCAATAGTTTGAGGCTACTTTTTTAACCTTTGAACTAGTCCTTCCTTCTCATTCTTAGCTAGATGTCTTTGAGCACTTGATAATTTCCTTTGTACTTGGCTCTGACTCAGGAAGTCTAGCTCCTGAAGTCTAGTGCATTTTCTGACTGTTTAAACAAGAGATTGTTTAAACTTGAGTTGTTCATATCTACCCAAGAAACAGCAGCTGTTGTCACTGTTATTCTTTCTCATTGAAGTAAACATGGGTGACTGGAATCTGGAAATGTGCCTTGAGAAATTAAGTTTCCTATCTGACATTGCAGCCCACTTCTTGGAACTTACATCAGT
This sequence comes from Sciurus vulgaris, assembly GCF_902686455.1. Taxonomy (NCBI): domain Eukaryota; kingdom Metazoa; phylum Chordata; class Mammalia; order Rodentia; family Sciuridae; genus Sciurus; species Sciurus vulgaris. Next base: position 99,810,439 of record NC_136471.1, on the reverse strand, counting down.
AGGGCAGGGAACATTTACTCATTCTAATAGCAGGCTTCCCATGCCAGAAACCACATCATTTATCAACAGACACATCTCTCCCTGACTCCACTGCAGGCAGTCACTGTGGGTCTGGAGGCTACAGCACTTAGGGAGTATCCTGGGAGTTAAAGACACTAGTGATGTGTGCACAATGATGCCCAAGCAGATCAGGAATCATGGCAAACTCTGATAGCCATGTGGTTTGAGATAGTTGGGAGAGTCTGGCAGTGACAAATGTAAAAAAACAAACCAGTAGCTTTTGGAAATGCTGTTGGTTCAGAGGTTAAGGGAGGACTAAAGAAAACAGCCAGGTGCGGTGGCACACATCTGTAATCCCAGTGGCTCAGGAGGCTGAGACAGGAGGACCACGAGTTCAAAGCCAGCCTCAGCAAAGTGAGGTGCTAAGCAACTCAGGGAGACCCTGTCTCTAAATAAATATAAAAAAGGGCTGGGGATGTGGCTCAGTGGTTGAGTGCCCCTGAGTTCAATCCCCAGTACCAAAAATAATAATAATAATATGAAATGGCAGTTTGGGATATATCTCAATGGTAGAACACTTGCCTAGCTTGCATGAGGCCCTGGACTCAATCCTGAGCAGGCATTAAACATGTACACAAAGTTCTTAGCAATGTTGGCACCATCAGAAGGGAAAATACCTTTTGCTTCCCCGATTTCTCTTTTCTGCCCACTGTGGGATTTCCCTAAGCTAGTAAGAAATAACAGTAGTAAGAATAATAGCAGCTAATACTCATTGAGCCCTTTTACATTCTCACATTTAATGTGAGAAGGGAAGCCTGCCCCTTTGCAATCAACTACAAATTAAACAGTCATGGAAATTCACTCTCAACTCCAACTGGGAAGCAAATGAATGTGATGATTACTTGTCAGCTAAGCAGATTCACACTTATTATCTTTTTGTCCCTAAGAGTCGGGCATTGAGAGATTTTCATTTTACTTTGAATAAAAAACATACAACTAAGTACATTTTATGCATGAACTCATTAGAATCTTATATCTACCCCACTAGGCTGCTTGATTATCCTCATTTTGCAATGAGAAAACTGATGTTCAGAGGTAAAGTGACTTGTCAAGGTTATAAATCTAGTAACATTTTATTAATTCTTGAATGCAGGCTCTTCATTCAGATTCCTAATGTATGGTCTCAGAAATGAAAAAGGGTTCTGAACAAAAACAGAGTGGGCCTCCAATATTTGTTTAACCAAACACATATCTATTGTAAGGTATCTCACCACCAGTTTCACTGAAGCTTGACTCATGATGAGCAGATGCTGTTTTGAAAGACCACTCTTAAATGTTCAACATCTCTAGTAATAAGAAAAATGCAAATCAAAACCACCCTAAGATTCCATCTCACCCCAATTAGAATGGCAATTATCAAGAATACAAGCAACAACAGGTGTTGGCGAGGATGTGGGGAGAAAGGTACACTCATACATTGCTGGTGGGGCTGCAAATTAGTGCAGCCACTCTGGAAAACAGTGTGGAGATTCCTTAGAAAACTTGGAATGGAACCACCATTCGACCCAGCTATCCCACTCCTCGGCCTATACCCAAAGGACTTAAAATCAACATACTACAGAGATACAGCCACATCAATGTTCATAGCTGCTCAATTCACAATAGCCAGATTGTGGAACCAACCTAGATGTCCTTCAATTGATGAATGGATAAAGAAACTGTGGCATATATATACAATGGAATATTACTCAGCCATAAAGAATGATAAAATTATGGCATTTGCAGGCAAATGGATGAAATTGGAGAATATCATGCTAAGTGAGATAAACCAATCTCAAAAAACCAAAGGTCGAATGATATCGCTAATAAGTGGATGAGGACACATAATGGGGGGAGGGAGGGGTTAGTGTTAGGGTTAGAGTTAGGGGGGCAAGAATGGAGGAAGGAAGGACTGTATAGAGGGAAAAGAGGGGTGGGAGGGGTGGGGGGAAGGGAAAAATAACAGAATGAATCAAACAACATTACCCTATGTAAATTTATGATTACACAAATGGTATACCTTTATGCCATGTACAGAGAAACAACATGTATCCCATTTGTTTACAATTAAAAAAATAAAAAAGAAAAAAAAAAAAGAAAGACCACTCTTCTTTTACTTTCTTATTCTTCTTCCAGTTTCATGTTCCTTTATTTACATTTTGAAAACTGGGGAAAAACTGGAAATGTATAGGTACATTCTCAAACTTGGCACCTACTAGTCTCCCAGCTATGCCCACTCTAAAACATGATGTTAAGGTGGGATTTTAAAAGGGTTCCCACAGCCAGCTTCGGTAATTCAACTCCTCATTATCCTTTTTTAAATTTTTTAGTTGTATATGGACACACAATACCTTTATTTTATTTATTCATTTTCATGTGGTGCTGAGAATTGAACCCAGTGCCTCACACGTTAGGCAAGCTCTCTACCACTGAGCCACATCCTCAGCCCTCCTCATTGTTCTTGATGGAATCAAGTTGCAATTAGAATGAGAAAGTACTATTTCAGAATTTTGACTGTTGAAGGTTATCAATAAATCACGATATGCTGTCCAACCTTTCTGACAGAACCTATGAGTTATGTGTTATTAGTTAAGTATCAGGCTTTCCAATGACAGTGGATTTTTCTGGGCTTCATAGGGAACCCTGCTTTCTAGAAATCCTGGTATGATCATTTTATATTTTGAGAGGGCATTGCTTCAAGCTTTATTAGAGAATTAACCTGTGGAAAGTCTTAAAGAAATGTTTCTTGCTATATCAGGTGCCTAAGTTAAAGAAAGAGAGATGTTAAGGATAGTATCTATGGTCACTTTCTTTGTTGCTGCTGCTGAATCCTTCTCTAAGTTAGGTCCATGCCATCCTTGATAGTTCTATTTCTAAGAAAAAGCACAATTTCACCTTTCTGGAGGTGGGAGCTACTCAACTTCTACCATATTTTTATTATACAAAAACGCAAATGTGACTGTCACATATATAACATACTAGAGAAAGGAATCTTGTTGTAGCTTTGGGTTTGGTAGCCTGAGGATGCTTTCAAGAATGTAATTATTTTTAAAAGAATGTAATTGTTAACTTCTGGCTTGTTGCCATTGCATGGTCATACATATTAACATCATAGTAATATCGAACATGCAGAATATGATAGGTTTGGTGTTAAGACTTGTGCTTCAGCTGCACTTTAGACAGCAAATAGCATGTTTAAATCTTTACTGCAGTAGTTGATCTCTCAAAATCAGCCTCACTCCTGCAGTAATGATAAAGATGGCTCTCCTTTACTGAGCCCCATATCACAGAAAGGGTATGAAGGCAAGATATTTAGTTCAATAATATAGATAAGATTGTCAATAACTCCACTTATTTAGAATTTAAAAACATCACAACTCTCACTGTTCTCTCCACTTCTGGGGGAAAATGGATTTTTCTAGTAGGATAAGCTATTGGGTTAATAATATAAATTTTCTTTGTGACACTGTGCATTGCCTTGTGACAGCCCTGGCTCTGTAATCTAATACAGTACATTCTTACTATAAATAACAATGGAATGACTATAGTGAACAGGTTTTATGAATTTTATGAATTGGATATGGCTTTATTTGGAAGATTATATATCTATCTGTGAAATTAATATAAATTAATTGTGTTGTCTTTAACCCAAAAGGGGTGGATTTTAAATGGCATCAGTTAAATATGTTTAAAATGTTTTCTGTCATTTCTTTTCTTTTGGATGATAAAAGAAACAGCTGGCCCTGAATGCCTATTAGACTGATTCATTACTTGCATTAGTAAATAAGATGGTTCATCATTTAGTTTGTTTTATTAGTGAGTTTTGTTAAGTTGGGGTGACCTTATATTAAATTTTGCTGGCTACGTCTTAGAAAGGAAAGAGGAAATGCCTAGTTCCTTTCTTTACTTTCTTTGGGTTCCTCTAGAAAACAATTGCAGGTAGGGAGAATGGTGTGGAATGGGAGAGCCCAGAGTTATACCAAGGCATTTTGCCAGAGCTGCTTTGCAGGAAAAAATAACATATCCTGCATCCTTGCTTTCTCCCTGCTTTTCACATCCTCTCTAATTAAAACTAGGGACTCTAAATACGTACCACACATTTGTTTTTAAGAGAATGGCATGATAAAGACTTATTTAAAACAACAAAGGCTCTCTTGATACTAATAACTCAGCAAGCAATTTTGCTAGTATTAGTTCTATTCTGCCTGCAGCCATTTACTCCTGGTTTCTATGCCTATGACTGAAGTCAAAAGCTCTTCAGAAAGTGTGTGTCCTGGAATGTTAACTAAATTTTGTTGGTTGCTAAGAGATGAACTCAGTTTTAACCAGTAGGTTATACAGAAGGCAGAGGATGTGTTTTTTGTTAATTTGTTTTAATGCTTATCAGTTATAATTGTGCTTTGACCCCTTGCTTAAGACTGTTTCCTTTGAATAAGGGACATTTAATTTTAAACTTATTTTAGCACCTTTTTTATATTAACTCATGGAAAGCAGTTCTTTTGTCTCCAAAGGAAGTTATATTTTTTACTTTTAGCACCTCTTGGAAGGAAATTCAAGAAGTTAAATATGTTAAGTGGTTGTAGGGATATTGCTTGTCCTGTCTCTACTTTTAAATATCTAAATTCATCCATCCTGATTCCATGCTACTAATAATGCCTGCCATCTACATGTAATTATAGACATTTTACATAATTTGAGTTTCCCAATTATAAGAAGTTTTTAAAAAGAGAGGCTATAAAAATTTACATATTTAGCTATCAAATCAAATATAAATATATATGGATAAAGAAAATGTGGTACATACACGCCATGGAGTTTTATTCAGCTGTGAAGAAAAATGAAATTATGGTATTTTCAGGCAAATAGATGGAACTAGAGACCATTATGTTAAGCAAAATAAATTTAACTTAGAAGGTTAAGGCTCATGTGTTTTCTCTCATATTTGGAAGCTAGAGAGAGAAGAGGAAAACAAAGGTGGAGTGGATCTCCTAAAAATCAAAGGGAGATCAGTAGAGGAAAGGACCAAGGGGAGGGAGGTAAGGTGGGGAGGGAGTGTGTAAATTCTGGGGAGTAATATTGACCAAATTATATTGTTATAGTGTGTACATGTACAAATATGTAACAATAAATCCCATCAATAGTACAACTATAATTCACCAATAAAAATGTGGAAAAAAGATATATGGAGGTAGCTTATTAAAAATAGTATTTGGCACTCTCCACTAACGCATTTTCTAAAGAAAATACCATATTTGCTGCTGTGTGTTCTCAGAGATCTTAATGAGAATTACTCTTATAAAATTACACTAGGATTGGAGGTAGCTCAAAGGTAGAGCTCTGGACTAGCATGCCTGAGGCCCTGGGTTTGTTCTCCAGCACAGCAAAGAAAAAGATAAAAGGAGAAGAAATGGCTATACTTCTCTGGGATAAATCTATTTGGTTTCTAAAATATAGAGTTTCTACTCAGCAGAAGCAACAGCCCAATATAGTGAAGCAAGATTAATTGTTAAATATTTTGTCTTCCTTTCACTTTTTTTCTTCCACAAGAAATTAATTTAAAAAATAACTATAGGTAAATGGCAGAAAGATCAATAGAGGGAAGGGAGTAGGGAAGGGGAAGGGGAAGAAGAGATACTGGGTTCTGAATTAGAATAAGATATATCCCATGCTTGTATAATTATATCAGAATGGATTCTACTGTCATGTATAACTAAAAAGAAATCAATAAAGGAGAAGAAAAAATTGTAGCAAAATAACAATACATAAAATACAATACATTAAACTTACCATCATCACCATTTTTAGGTGTACAGTTTAGTAGCATTAAGTACATTCACATCTTTGTACAACCATCATCATTGCCATTTATCCACAGAACCATGGTTTTTTGTTTTGTTTGTTTTTTTGTTTGTTTGCAGTGCTGGGGATGGAACTCAGGGCCTTGCATATGCTAGGCAAGTGCTCTACCACTGGGCTACATCCCAGTCCCACAAAACGCTTTTATTATTCCTTCCATTTATTTTTTTTTTCTTTTTGAGATGGATTTTGCTATCACTGAGCCTGGCCTCAAACTTGGGATTCTCCAGCCTCAGCCTCCCAAATAACCGGTATTAATGGCATGCACCACCATGCCTGACTTCCTTCCCTTCTTTCATTTTTGTTCAGTACTGGATTGAATCCAGAGGCACTCTAAAACTGAGCTATATCCCTAACCTTTCTTATTTTTATTTTTTTAAATTTTGAGACACAGGGTCTTGCTAAGTTGCTCAGGTTGACCTTGAACTTGTGATTCTCCTGCCTCAGCCTCCTGAGCACCTGGGATTACAGGCATCCACCACAGCACCCACCTCTTTCATTCATCTTTAATAGGGGCTAATTCACTATAGAAATTTTGTCTAACCATTCACTGAGAAGTAGTACTAGAGTCACCTTGGCCTGATCTTCTCTGACAACCCAGAAAATGGAGTAGGGCAGATGCAAAGAATTTCTCTCATGCTCAGTCTGCAGAACTTTGCAATCACCTCCTCATGTGAGACCTTGGCATTTGGGCAAATGGCCAAAAGAACTTTGTAAATGGAATGAAATTTTAAGTAAGCAGCTTCCCCAGGAGAAATCGTTCTCATCTCCATGATAAAACCTAACTTCTGGAAGTTCTGACCTCTCAGGTTAGATGTAGGTTACCTATTGGAGATTAAAATATCTTTCTTCCCCCTCCCTCTTTGCTTTTTTCTTTCTCCCTATTTCCCCATCTGCAACCTCTATCCCATCCCCACAGCACATATGCACTGCCCCAATCACAAAGCTCAATCATGGATCCTGAATTTTCAAACTTCTGCAGTTACCTTCTAACAGGTAAATCCTTAAAAACTCTCCAATGTCCTATGAATCTTATACCTGGTCAATTCTGAGCACTTTCTGAAGAAGGAAAGTTCACTTGTCCCATGAGCCCACAATGACCCAGCCAGAAAATCTTTTCTGTTGTTGCCCATCCTGCCACCCAACAGGACTGATGACTGCAATGTGGCTGTCTCAGGTATGGACTCAAAGCTTTTTGACGTCCGAGTTGAATTCAAAGAATAAATACCTTTTGAAGACCTAATGGACCTCAGAGTTTTAGTAAGTGACAGTTATTCCTACTTTAGAGATGAAAGAAATTTGTAAGAATGGCTGTTTGGCTCAAGGTCCTATAGAAATGAGAGAGAAAGACAGATGTGAAAGCTTAGTCAATTGCCAATCTTCCCAAACCCAGAACTTAACACTGAAAAGAGACAAATCATGATAATAATGTTGATACTTGATATTCAAGCAGCCTAGTACTGTTTTCATAGCATTCCATTTTATGTTTTGCTTTGTGTTCGGGTTTCATGCAACCAGAAGAAAATTCTCAATGAAATCACAGAAACTTTAAATGTTAATGGCCATTCACTATAATGGGAATTTTGATCCTAAAGACTATGGAAGTGGGTTCTTTTCATTTGAGAAGACTAAAATGTCATGTAAAGGTTTTCAAACGAAGGAAATGATTACTGAACTTATCCATTTCCTTTCATTCCTGTAGTACTCCTGTAATTTTTTAGACTGAAATGATACATGGTGAACTGCAAGCTGATATTTAATGTTGTGTGTTTGTCAAAGTACCTAGTGGCCTAGTTTCCACAACTGTATCCAAGAGATAAATGTTTCTGAAAAAAAAAATCATCTTCAGAGACAATGGGAGGAAATCTCTGGCTCACATTTGCTGACCTGCCACAGGTTATAAAAGTAGACCATTGGTGCAATTGTTAATCCACATAATTATTTGGGCACCCACCACTGGAATAGTCCTGAATATCAACAAATTCATTCAATCTTTAGATTAAAAAAAATACTTTTCTGAAAGTCAGATGCTAGGAGGACTGTACTGAGAGTTTGATGGCTACTGACCCACTCTCCCCTCCACCCCATGCCATCATCTTTTCTCTGCTCTCATGATCCTGAAGCCATCATTGAAGTGACTTCATCCAGTAGAAGGACAAGGCTACATCTGCCCCATCAGTATGATACATAATGTGGATGCCCTCAGTTAATATCCCAACTAGCAAGCTCTACTTTACTCATCTTTTCACCTTCTGTGACATAATTTCTTACTGCACTGTCTGGAGACAAAGAGGGAAGAGATCAGGACACAGACTTAACACAGAAGCCCGCAGGGCATTTGCAGTTTTAGCTAGATGTGCAAGGAATGTCCTTTCATCTCTTCTGTTTGACTCAGTGTTCTGGGATGATACAGCCATTTGTTCAGAATGGATACAAATGAGAATGTCCTTCCATGGGTAGCACATGGAAAATAAGTATTCTGGTTATCATGGCTCCTCTTTCCTGTTTTGTACCTTGGGCTCCTGTCAGGACCAGTCAGAATGTGAAGAAAGAATGCCTGGGGAAATATTTCCTGAGAGTTCTCTAAACAACATCAATCTTGAAAATGTTTTGAAGTAGAGAGGGTTAGGTAGATAAGTTTTGGAAGTACTCCAGATACCCATTAGCAAATTAGAAATCCTATGAGGTCTGGAAGTGAAAAAGCCTGTTTATAAACCAAGATTTCCAAGATTTATGATCACGGAACCTATTTTCCTATAATATCTGTAAAGATCACAGTGAGAAATACTAACATAGTAAATGATTTTATTAGGTTCTCTAATGAACTGAACCTTCCATCTTTTTCTGTTCCCTTCATCATTTTACACATAATGAATTCTGGTCAATTTGATAGCAATGTTGAACCTGATCATTTTGGAAAAAGTTCATATGTGGAACTGATATTTAAAAATCAATGCTAAGTTGACATTCACTAGAAGGTTTCATTTGAGGTGGAGAAAGAATGAATCTTTTTTGCAGAAATTGGTGGGGTCCTTTCTGGGGCCTGGGAAAGCTAGATGTTATATCAGTTGGGCTATAAAAGCAATGATTCCATTCCCATTTTTTTTCTTTTTTTCTTGTAATACTATAGATTGAACCCAGGGCACTTGAACACCAAGTACATCTCTAGCCCTTTTTATTTTTGTGATTGGGTTTTGCTAAGTTCCTGAGGGTCTTGCTAAGTTGCTGATGCTGTCTTGAACTTGTGATTCTCCTGCCTCAGCCTCCCAAGTTGCTGGGTTATTCCTTCATTTAACAAACAATTTTTTTGGAGCCCCACTATGCATAAGGCAGTGTAGGGGATATAAATCCCTGTGAAGCATAGTCTTTCTTCTCAGGTGCATTGAGACTAGTCAGGGAAGTGAGACACGTACATAAATCAGTTAAATGCAGTGTCATGACTAGCAAAAGCTGGGGGCTTTTCTCTGCAGGACTAGAGCAAACAGAAGTGGTTTCTGATCTAGGCAACTAGGTAGGATCTTTGGAACCATGACTCTCTCTGGTCAGTATTCCACTCAGACCTATAACCTCCAGGTCTAGAAGCATATCCTGATAGACTCTCAATGGGGGATCCAGCTCAGTGACATTGCAGAACTGATATTCCTGACATGGAAACTGAGACATGAGGAGTCTGAACCAAGAGCTTAGAGACATGAACTCCATGTCTCATGCCAGGTACCAGGTGGGTTTAAGCAAATTATACATGCACAAATGCATACATCCAAATGCACATACCTCTACATATATTTTAAAAGCCTAATATACATATATAATGTAGACCTCTGGATATTTTCAGACTTACTAAATTTATCCACAGCTGCCCAAATTTATTACCCTATGATGCATCTCATTTATGACCATTCCATGTTACTTGACAGCAATAAAAAGCAAGAGAAATCAAGGGCATAATTCTAGGTATAGTAAAATCAAGGATATAAGAAAGAAGAATAAATTGACTGACTCCTAAAGAAAAAAATTAAGAGCAGATATATATTAATGCAGGAAATGGACATCCACAACAGGAAGGATTATTTCCTTTAAGTTTTTGAAGTTTAATGAACATAATGATTAATAAGAAACAGTTTACAAGATTAAGTATTTTAGTCATTTTGACTATTCAGAGAATTTGACAATATGCATAGCTAAATGAATAAAAGTAATTTTATACAAACAGTATAATATAATAATGACCAAACTTTAGTGCAAATCAGAATAACCATCATTGGTCTAGATCATCAGTGGAATTGATTCCTTGGTCCCATACCACTGATTTACTAGGTCTAATGACAGAATTAGTATACTTTGCATTTAAACAAGCACCCTGAGTGATTATGATGCATATTATTCTGCAAATTCAGTAATACTGTACATGAAAAGGGTTGGATCCCTGAAAAGTTTATGATATTCACACACATTTGTATATCAGTCTGTAGACTGATATCTCAACCTTAGTATTATTGATGTTTGGGATCAGATAATTCTTCATTGTAGGGGCCTTCCCTATACATTGTAGGATGTGTGGTAGCATCCCCTGCCCAGTTGTGACAACCAAAAATATCTGGAGACATATATGAATATATCCTGGGGAGCCAAATCCTCCTTGGTTGAGAACCACTACTCTATAGGAACCAAGGCCACTGCAATCTGACTTTTTTTAGTATGAATACTGATCTATCTATATCAAATCTATAATGAATGCTATCTTTCCTAAAACTCTAGGTTCTCAAAGAAAACCTTCCTGAAATGGCCTATCCACCCATTCTGTAATGTCTCAACTGTTCCACTCAAGTACTAGACACATCAGACACCATTATTTATGTGGATTTTGGCATCAGATAAATTTTCCCTTAAACCTTCTATATGAGTATTTATCACTCACAGTAAGTGAGGGATCACAGTATAGTTCTTTACTAGCCCCCCACATATAGAACCTGGAGTCATTGTTATAGAAACTCCTAGTGCATTTTCAGTCTTTATAATATGAACATACTGACTTGGGGGACGAATCTTAAAGTTAAGATAAGGCTCAAACAATAATAACCCAATCAATAAAGCTTGGTAGAATCTAGACAGCAAACATGATGGATTCAGAGCAAAATGATGTGAATTGTTAATTTCCATCATGTGTCATTTAAGACAACAGTATCTTTTTCATCTTGTAACCTGCTCCTTCATATCCACTTTCCTCCCTTGTCTACCCTACTATACCTAGTCTATATCCTGGGGAGGTGAGAAGAACACTCTTTGGGTTTTAGAAGTAACACAGCCACACTGGAACATGCAGTTCCAATACATTTTCCCATTAATTCATAAAGCAACCAGTTCTTAATGAGGTTTAAAATAAGAAAGGGTCACACAGCAGGTTCAGCGTGAGCTCCTTCACCATTTGATTCATTGACCCAGCAGATCCAGTGATACTGGAAATGTCATGGTAGACAAAGGTGTTGTCTTCAGCTTTTGGTAACCTTTAGTAGAAAAATTTGAGCAAATACCTGTTAAGATTTTAGAATGAAGCTATACATGACCTTTTTTGCTGACAACTGCCCTTCATTTGGAAAGCAGTTCCTTGCTTATAGTCAGGTCCTGGTATAGATTGAATAACTGACCAAGTGATCATAAGTCCAAAATTTGCATATGAATGAATCATAGATTCAAATTGTATTCTACTGAATTACAAAGTTAGCCATGCATCACATTCCATTATAAAATGGAAGTGATACCCATGAGCCCAGACTGAGCAGATTCAGGAGGCACAAGCAAACTACTTGAGCAGGGGTTATTTCAGGCTCCCAAGGTGACCATTTATCTCACTTCGGTTCTTCTCCTTCAACCCATACATATGACCTCATGGAGAGTGCCCTAAGAATAGTAAGAGGATAAAAATGATAAAAACAAAGACTTAGATTGCAGAAGGATTTGTACCTTCCACAGTTCTCAGCTGTAAGTGGATGGTCACTACATTTCATCACTTGTAGAGGAGCCCCCAAGGTCAATGGTGAAGGCATAGTCTCCCAAAGGTAGAACTTCAGGCAGCACATCTGCTGTCCAGCTAGTGCAGAGAGAGTCCATAGATCTATGGGTTAATTTTTTAATTTTTTTTTTTTTTGCCCAAAACAGACCTGAGAACATTGATTGTGCCCCTAAAGTAAATCTGGAATAAGTTCCTAAATAAACTACCTTCAGGTAGGGGAATAAAAAGGTATATTAATGATCTATCTTATATATGGGCAACTGAAATTCAATGTCTTTAGAGACCCCCTGAGGAACTGTGTGAAATGTGCTACAGAATTGCCCCACCAAGAAGAGGAAAACCAAGATTTATTATTCATGCCCTCATTGGCTGGTGTTAGCCTTGTGAATGCCAGATTTCCACCATTTTCATGATGTCCTGCTCTCAGACTGAACAAAGTCCCAGAAGAAAGTCCTCAGGCAGTGAAGCATAAGTTCAGTTAAAGTAGGAAGCTAGCAGAGGTCTAGGAATATTCTACTATAGCTCATGGTAAACTCAGAGGTAGGATTTAAGTTACGGTATAAACAGCATCTGCTACAGTCTGAATGATGGAGCTATGCTGATCATGAAAAACTTTGAAGGACTCACACTACAAAACTACATTAATCAAAACAATGTGGTATTTGCGTGAAGACATATATAGAACACAATGGAACAGAATAGAGGATCCAGAAATAATCCTTTACATTTACAGAATTGATCTTTGACAAGGGTGGCAAAACAAGAGAGGACAAACAGTTTATTCAACAAATGGGATTGGGGATGTAGCTTAGCATGCACCAGATTCTGGGTTTGATCCACTCAACAAATGGTGTTGGGATGATTGGATATCCACATGCAAAAGTATGAAGTCAGACTTCATCCTCACACTATGTACAAAAATTAACTCAAAACAGATTTAATGCCTAAATAAAAGGGCTAAAACTATAAAATTTTAGAAGAAAAATGAGTAAATATTTTAAATCTGGGTTAAGCAATACTTGAATTGATAACACCCGAAGCACAAGCAACAAAAGAAAAGTTAGATTAATTTGACTTTATAAAAATATTTTTTAAAAGTTTTGTTATCTGGATACCCTCAAGAAACTGAAAACAACCCATAGAATGGGAGAAAATATTTGCAAATTATCTCATATTCAGACTATGTAAAGAACTCTTACAGCACAATGGTAAAAAGATAGACCACCCAATTTAAAAAAAACAACCTAAAGACTTGAAGAGACACTTCTCTAAAGAAGATATATAAATGACCAATAAGTATATGAATAGATAATTAACATGATTAGTAACTGGGCGAATGCAGAGCCAGATGAAGAACGAGGCACAGTAGCATATACCTAGAGTCCCAGCTACTCGGGAGACTGAGGCAGGAGGATCCATTGAACCCAAGAGTTGGAAGCCTTCCTAGGCAACATAGTGAGATTCTTCCTCAAAAACTAAAAAAAATAAAAAGAAAAAAGAAAAAAATCAAGGTCCAGGGATTTAGCTCAGTGGTAGAGCACTTTCCAGGCTTGTACAAAACCCTGGATTCTATCCAGATAAACACAAAAATTTAATTAAAAATCACAATGAGATGCCACTTCACACCTTCCAAGATGGCTATACTCAAAAAGTGTTGCAGATGACAAGGAAAATCACAATGAGATGCCACTTCATACCCTCCAAGATGACTATACTCAAAAAGTGTTGCAGAAGACAGGGAAACATTGCTAGTGGGAATATAAAATAGTGTGTTCACTTTGGAAAACAATTTAACAATCCTTAAAAATGGAGTGGGGAAAATGGGGAGTTACTCCTTAAAAGTAAGGATTTCTTTTGGGGGTGATGAGAATGTTCTAAAATTTGATGTGATAATGATTGCAATCTCTGTGAATATACAAAAAATCATTGATATGTAACTTTAAATGGGTGATTTATAGGGTATGTGAATGATAGGTTAATAAGACAAATAGTCATTTTTCCTCACAATGTAACATTTTCATCCTTTTCCTAACTGCCTCCTTCTCCTGTGTTAATGTTGTTTGTGAAAGAAGAGAAACATATTTAAAAACTTCTTTGCTAATGATCCTTCATTACCCAAGAGCCTCCAGAAGAAACTGTGTTGTTTCTATCTTAATTGCTTTGCTTTAGATTTCTGTATATAACTAGAATTTCTTAGGAAAAATGGCATAATTATTAATTTAAAATCCATCTTGATACAAGGGCATCTTTTATACCTGAGTGTAATGCTTCTCTTTTTCCAGAGATGAGGCTGTGAAACTCAGAGACCCACTGGATGAGCTGGTCACTGTGTAAGCCTTGAGACAAGGGTTGAGAATATAATGAAATACCAGCATGAGCAAACACACAAGAATATATTGCCAGTCCTTGAAGTTGTGTCAGAAGCTGTAGATAGCAATTTGGTACTTAAAAACATAGAGGGAGAAAACCCATAAAAAATGCAAACCATTGTGCAAATACAATAACAAAACCAGTTGGTATACGAGTTCCCTAGTGAAGTGGGAAATGGGTGGGTAAAGGAAAAGGAAAAGGCTAAGTAGGGGACCCAGGAGATTTAGTGGCTCAGAGAGTGAAGGTTCTTGGTGAACTAGGTGGCGAACGGGGAGAATCAGCACAATCTGATGGGTAAGTGTCAGAAGCAGCCAAGTAATAATGGGATGCACCCATCCATCCCTTCAGTTCTGGCTATAAGGAGCTCGTTGATAACTTTAGAGAAAAGGGCCCCTGTGAATTTTTGAGGATGCAAGTCAGATTTTAGGAAATAAAAGGATATGAAAGAAACACAGGCATCATTTGAATTTGACTCTTGAAAGAAGAACACAGAGTTGGGGGGTATAGCTCAGTGGTAGAGCACATGCTTGGTATGTATGAGGCCCTGGGATTTGATCCCCAGCACCAAATAGTAAAAAGTAAAAAAAAAAAAAAAAAAGTGAATGGCAACTGGAAAAGATAGATGTTTTCAGTGTTGCTGCATAGAGTTGTAGAGTACAGAGGCTTTTTCAAGGTCGAGTGAAGGAAGCTACTTATGTTTCAAGAAAGCTTGGCTGGGTTGGGGTTGTGGCTCAGTGGTAGAGTACTCACCTAGCATGTGTGAGGCCCCATGTCTGATCCTCAGCACCACATAAAAATAAAATAAAGGTATTGTGTCCACCTACAACTAAATATATATATATATATATATAACAAAGCTTGGCTATCTTAGCTACCTCCATTTGGAAAGGGGAATAAAATTGTTTTATTAACCTTTAATACAGCACAATCCTGCCATCCTATTTAGTGGGTCTCTTTATAGATGATTTTTTTATTTAAATCATTTTTATGAACTACAAAAAAGAAACTATCAGAAGATTTCTCTTACAAGCTTTTTCACAAAACAGTGGGACTACACAGGTTCCAAGGAATTCATATGAATTGGATAGGCATGTCCCTAAACCAATACAGAAACTGTTTATTTTCTAGACGATTAAAGAAAGATATTTGGCAGCTTCTGCAGTGACCTATGATACTGTAATAGCGCTCACTTCCTTTTTGCTTAACTAAATCATGAAAGTACAGAGAGATGAAACTTTTCAACGTACCAATCAGTAAATGCTACTTGCTTGCTATAAACTTGGCTTATCTTATAGTACCAACAATAAAGTATAATGTGGGAGCCATAAACTGTCTCCTGTCAATAGCCTCCTGTTATGAACATTGGTAGATTAAATATGTGATTTCTCAAAGGGACTTAAGTATTTTAGGTACAATTCCAGGGACATTGTGTTCCACTGGACATCGATAATTTCTGCTGTGTCAGTACTTTTGAGATTAAAGGTCATTTTGGAAAAGTAGTAAAGTTTCAGAACATAGACACAAAATAAATTTGGTACTAATACTCTAGATTTTTTAATTCCTTTTATTTTTTAAAGAGCAGTAGTCATTTGAAAGTCTATTCCTACAGCTCCTGCCTCACCATCTTAGGTCACAAAGATATTTCTTGCTGAGAAGTGGTTTAGGATTGAGAAGCTGCTATGCCTTGGTGAGAAACTATAGGATCACATTTAGGAGACATAAGATCCCTGCTTCTCAGGCAGTCCTCAGCCAAAAGACATCCCCAGGAACCTCTTACTGAATTGCTTTAGGGATTCATACATATGACAGTAGTTGTGAACTGTCTAGTCTAGAAGTAGGCCATGGAGGAACTAAGCCCTTTCATTTACTTGTGAGAAAGGAGGAAGTGTCCTGTAGTTGCTAGTTCCCCACATATATACATTTCTTTGTGGCAGATTTAGGTTTTCTGTGCCTTAAGAACAGAGAAGCCAGAAAACAATGAGAGTGTTAACAGGATGAAAGTTTGTCATAGAAGGTCCTCATGGTCTTCTTTTAGAACATTCCATGGCTCCCATTCCTAAGGAGATTGCCAGGCCAGAGTCTCCTCTTTTCTCTGAACACTCCACTTCTCCTGCCTCATTTGTGTTTTATCAAGGCTCAGATTACGGGATGCTTAGGCATCACCCTGTGAAAAACTTTACTGGGAATATGGAACACATTTTGTTGAATTATATTTGTAATGCTTTTCTTAATGTCTCTAGATGATTGAGAATATTTAAATTTTGTAAATAAAATATTATTTTTCAGAGTAGAGATAAGATTTGTTTGAGACTATTCTTGAGTAGAAGTGCATTGTACAGAGGAAAATGGAGATTTTTTTTCCTGATTTCAATTTAGGGAAGAATTATAAAAAGAACCAGCTGTTCTGAAAGCTGTCCAAACTATTAATTTAACCCCAGACTCTCTCTTCTCCATAGCGATTTTTGTGTTCTCTGTAAAATGTCTCTGACCATTTTTCTCAGAACATGTGCTAGCATTTTTCAAAGTTGGCCATGTTTCCTTGGCAGTCTTCTTATACCCCTGGGCCTTCTTAGTCTCTATTTTTACTACTTCAAAACAGAAAAGATGCATGTGGAAGATTTATAAGTTTCACATTTCAGAGTTCTCTTTCTTTTAGTGGGGAAGTGTAAAATGTCTCTAGAACAAACCTATCTCTACATTTCATCAACCATGTAGGAGGCAGGAAAGCACATTTTATGAGCAAAGGCTTTGGGAGCAGGAAATTTCCGTTCTACTATTTACTAGCTACTGTCACTGGGCTTTAGTTTCCTCATTTATAAAATGGAAATATTAATAGTGCTTGCCTTCATAGGGTTGTGGAGAGAATAACATGAGATAACGCGTATGAAGAACTTTAGCCAGTGCTAGACATGGAGAAAGATCTCAATAAATGTTAGTGATGATGGTGGCAATGATGATAAAGGATTTAGAGTCTGAAAAGTTGTATTGCTCCATTTCAACATAGCATTTTCAGATGAGAAATCAGATCGCATAATCTAGCAAGGTTATTTGAATTTGCTGTGTGGAAGGGAAATTTACTTCTTTGTCACTTAATGGATGCCATATATTCTTACTCAACTGGGGTATATGTGTGTATGCATGCATGCTGTTATATTTTGTGTCCCTGCCTTGAAAACCAGTTTTTCTTGAATTTGTATGAAAAATCTAACACAAATTTTGGTATTGTGCATTACACGCAGTAATATTTCTGCAAATATTTAAAACCAAATTCTCATGTAAAATTTTACTAGTAAAAATATTTTTATCTTATTAATAGTTAGAAGAATTTATTTTGAAAGTACGGCTGTCCCTCAGTGTTTGCAGGAGATTGATTCCAGGACCTGCTGTGTAAACCAAGATCTAAGGATGTTCAAGTCCCTTATATTAAATGACATAATAATAGAAAGGCATAGTATTTACATACAATCTACATACTTCCTCCCATATACTTTAAATCATCTGTGGATTGTGTATAATGCCTACTGCGATGTTGATACTGTATAGTTACACTGTATCATTTATGGAATGCTGAAAAAAATCTGCACATGTTTAGTATAGATGCAATTTTAAAAAATATTTTGACCTATGCTTTTTTGGATCTGTAATTTCAGAACACAAGAATACAGAGGGCTAACTATAAATGGAATTAAGTAAGACCTTAGAAACTATCTAGCCTTGGTCTCTTTTCCTAAGGATTCAACCTCACTTACCCTTACTTTTGCTTAGCACAGTGTGTGTCACACAATGAAATAAAGTAAATGGTTGCAAAACTGAGCTGTCTTCATGTTAGGAATATTGGTATCAAGCCATATAAACCTACTTGTACTAACAAGAAGTTTACTGAGTAGAAATGAGAGGAATCACAGAATCAACATGAGGCTGAAGGACTGCACTTGAGAATGAGCACAGGTTAGGAGAGCTCTGGCAAGTTAGGGGCAGTAACCCTAACTATGACCTTTGTACTAGGAAACATCTGCACAGCGTACTGCCCCAGAGAAAGAGAACCCACATGTCACTTTCTTCTATACATGGGTGATGATCTCCAGGATCAGAGTATTCTGAGGGTGTATGATTGACCAGTGTCATTTAACAGGCTCACAAGTGGGCTATATAGGGAGGTATGGGGGAGGAAGAAGAGGAAACTAACCCATTATCTTCTGTAATGGCAGTTAGTACTGAGGACCATCCTCCCTACCTAGCTATACACAGAGGACTAGAGACAATTTCCCAAAAGAAACCATGGTACTAGTATGAAAGGAGAAAGGATGCTGGGCAGCCCCAAATGGCAAATGTCCATTATTCCACGTTGCTAACATTCTGATTCTTGACATCAGACATAGTCTATCATGTAGCCAGTCTTGATTTAGCCTGTATAAACCTTAAAATATGGTCTGAGATAGTCTACTTTGCTATTAATGTCATTTATATTGTCTCAAGATAGTCCTCTATGTCCTCATCTTGTTCTCCTCTGGGCAGGAACATCCTTCTAAGAGATTAGATAAGAACTCAGGAGTTAGGAATATTATACCCTCAGCATTAGATGCTAGGATGAATTTACTTATTTATTTACTCAAATAAGTAGAAACAAATCAAAAGCTATGATATCCTGTAAGTTAAAAACAACTAGTACAGCACTGGGAAAATGTTGATAATTTTATTAAAGTTGGGCCTGTGTAGGTACAATATATTTACTTTTCATCAGAGGGAATGCTTCTGATATAGTAAAGGATCCTGTTATTTTGAACATGACTATCTTAAGTTGGTTGGTTCTTGTATTTTTTGAATGCCATTCTAACTTAAGATATCACTCTTTTCAACTAATACTCTTTGCTTTTATGTTTCAGGGTAGAACTTATCCATTTCGGGGAGCATTTCCTCCCGTGTGGAATCCTCTTGCATATCTGGATTACAATAATCTGTGGCGAACGATGGATAACATGGGAAAGGAGGTAAAATGTGTGTTCAGTTTGCATATGACCTATTCCTGAAATAGTAGTGACACCTGTTTTATATCCTTCCCTGGGGCAGGGAATATTGCTCTGGACATTGATGCATATGATTTCCAGTGCACCAACAACTCAGCAAAGCTGGTAGATTTTCTGCTCAACAAATGGATAAAATGAGCACCAAGAGGTTATATAATTGACCCAAGACCACACAGCAAGGGAACCAGTATTCAAATTTATTCCTGCTGATACTAATTCCAGTGTACCTTTGATCCTATGCCATTAAGCATTATATGACATTTCTGCCAAATATCTCTACTTAAGGTAATCTTGTCCATTGTAATACCACTTTAAATAGTAAAGGAAGGAAGAACTTGCTGCCCCAAGGTTTTGTTACTTAGTTTCAGGCTCTATAAATTTGAATTGGGACCTAAACTGGGTATTAGCTTTCAACATAATGTTATTATTATTATTATTTTCATGATCATCCTAATCATAATTACACATAAATTTATACATGTTCTTATATATAATTATGATTATCATCATTATTATTTTATCAACAACATTAAAGCTAAAGAGCTCTTCCACACATACATAGAATTCCAAGCCGATCACACATTCCAACAGAGACCAAGAAATAAATTTTTAGAGGTTCTCATAAAAGCCTCTTTGAGGGTTGGTGGTGGCATTTACCATAATACCTGAGCATGGGACCTCCTTTCCTTGCAGATTCCAGCTGATGCGCCCTGGCAGGCCCCTCATGCTGAGGAATGGGACAAGATGACCATGAAAGATCTTATCGATAAAATCTGCTGGACAAAGTACACTTGATTATTTAAAGTTTACTTTTTATCTCCCCCTCTGATCCTTTCTATCCTGTCTCGAGCTTTATAAGTAACTTATAGGAAAAAATGTTAAGAAGAATTCTAATAATCTACCAGTTGATAGTAACTTTGAGGGCACTTTAGGTACTTCAGAGCAGGTTTGAACTGAATGAATAAAAAAATTAGGTACCTGAAATAGGACATCTTTTGATGAAAGAGTCATATGGTCTTCAATAAAACCAGTTAATGATGTTTTTCTATTATGTACAGGTTGCCTACAAAAGTTGTTTGTGATGATATTTGAAAAATAATTCCAGAGATGTAGAATAATTGGAAACTAGAGGGAATCTAGGAAAATAAAAACTATTTAATAGTCTCAGTTAAAATCTGTGTTATTCCTTTAGTATCTTATAGTTCACCAGTACATTTATGACTTAATGACAGAGATACCTGCTGACAGATGTTTTCTTAAGCAATTTCATGGTTGAATGAACATCCTAGAGTGTGTTTTAACTAAGATGACTACTACATCATTAGGCATATAATCTCATGTGACCACCATCATACATGTGATCCACTGTGGACCAAAATGCCATTATGTGGAACATGACTGTATTTATTTTACATGTGTTTTAATCTATTAATATGCATGTTTATGTACATATTAGCACATATTTATTTGGGGTCTACTATATGAAGGTACTATGTCAGACACTGAATAAGGAATGGTGGTGAACTTGTCATGAAGCTTATATTCTAGCAAGCAAGACTTACATTGAACATATAGTCTAAGAGAGTGCCTGCAACAGGTGCAAACTCATCTGATTTGAGAGTAAAATAAAGCATTTCTTGATGCAGCATTCTTAAAACTGAAACTTAGGAATTAGTACATGAATTTAAAATGACCTGCAGGGGTCATGGGGGAGAGACAGGAAGGATGCATGGTTTGGGGGATAGTTTCTTCTCGGAACAGCCCTCAGGACAGGACATGTAGATGGTATTGGGGTGTAGTATCTTCTAAGAATGGTACAAAGAGGCTGTAGGAAGGCAGGGAATGTCAGATATTGTAGCAGGATGGTATCTTTTGTCATAGGAATGAGTTAGTAACAAGGCTTAGGAGTAGAAAAGAACAGTGTGCGATATGTTGTATGATTTGGGGGAATAATATCACACAATAATGAGTTACAGATGCTGAGAAGGGTGGATGATGTATATGTTTTAGTATCTTTTAGGAATGACCACAGGGCCAGGGTGGGAGACAGAAAAGGTAAATGGTATGGAGTGGATAGTGTCTTCCAGGAATAACCCACAAGGGCAGGGAACACAGGAATAGTGGATGTCATCATGGCAGGAAGATATCTTCCTCATAGGGACTTGGAAGAGACAGAAGCGTAGATGAGGTAGGGATGTATATTGCAGGAATGAATCAAAGCTGCTGGGGGGGAAATAAGGTAAGTTAGATGATGTAGGGGGATACTATCTTCCAGGAATGACCTACAGGGGCAGATAGAGACAGGATGAAGGGATAGTGTTGGGGGGAGGGTAACTTTCAGGAATTATCCACCGAGTAGCATCTGGGAGACAGGAAGGATGGGTGTTATTTGGGAACTGGTATTTTACAAGAATGAGCCAGGGTCAGAGGTTCTAATCAGGAAGAATGGATGGTGT
The DNA here is from genome assembly GCF_902686455.1 of Sciurus vulgaris. Taxonomy (NCBI): domain Eukaryota; kingdom Metazoa; phylum Chordata; class Mammalia; order Rodentia; family Sciuridae; genus Sciurus; species Sciurus vulgaris. The sequence continues at coordinate 99,788,684 of NC_136471.1, read as the reverse complement.
GGCAAGATGGTATCTTCCAGGGACAACCCACAGATGCAGAGAGGCGATAGATGGAGAGTGGATTCTGACAGTAATGATAGTTTCTTCTGGGCATGTGCCTAAGGATTGGGGGGGAAAGATAAGGAAGCTTGTGTGTTGGGGGTAGGCAAGAATATCTTCCAGGGACGAGGGAGACAGGAAGGGTGGATGGTATTAGGACAACATTGTCTTTCAAGAATTATCTACTGGGTGGAGGAGTAGGGTGGGAAGATAGGACACAGGGAAGTTGTGATGGTATCTTCCAAGAATGAGCCATTGTGACTGGGGGAGGGGGGAAACAGAGAATGGACAGTGAAGAGAAGGGGATAGGATCCTTAAAGACTGATTAAAAGGAATTTTGGGAACTCAGGTAAGGATAGAGTGAATGGGATGATATCTTCCAGGAATGATCAACAGGAGCAGGAGGAGACAGAATGGATAAAGGGTATTGAGGGTATATCTTCTATGAATGAAGCTGGGGGAAGAGGAGACTATGGATCATGTAGGGGTGAGGGCAGGTTATTGGGAAGTAGCTTCCAGGAATTAGTCTTAGGGACTGGGAATAGGCTGGGAAAGGTAGATGTGGTGGTAATGACATCTTCCAGGAAGGACCCACAGTGACAGACAGAAAGGTGAATGGGGTAGGGTGATGCAATCTTCCAGGAATGACCCAATGGGACAGGAAAGATGGATGTTGTGGCAGGTTGGTATCATCCAGTAATGCACAAACAGGCTTGGGGAAAATGGGAAGATTATATGTTTTAGGAATGGAATGATATCTTCCAGGAATGACCCAGAGGGCAAGGGGAAGATGAGGGATTGAATGGTGAGAATATTATATTCCAGGAATTCACATCAGGGCTTAGGGGAGACTGGTGGAATGTGTAAATAATACTTTGCAGTAGAGACTCAAGGGGCAAGGTAAAACAAGATGTGTAGATGGAGATTGGGGTGTGTGTATGCTGGTATCAGAAGGTGGCACTGGATAGTATAGGAAAGAAAAGAAGAACAGATATGGGTAGGATGGTGTCTCCCAAGGATCTTGGTCCATAGGGGTAGGGGAAACAAGAAGGGTGGATGTCGTTTGTAGAATGGTGTCTTCCTGGAATGATCCAATGCATGTGGGTGGTAGGCAGGAAGCATGGATGTTTTGTGGGGGTTCTGATATCTTTTAAGAATGAGCCCAGATCATAAGGGAGATGGGAGGGAAGGTGGATGAGGAAGTATTTCCCAGGAAAGAGTTAGGGTCCAGGAAGCAAACATAAAGAATAAGTAGTTTGGTAAGATGATGTCTTCTGGGAATGACCCACAGGTACAGGGGTAGATAGGAAAAGTTGGATGATGTAGAGGGGTGGTATTTTCCAGAATTAATCCATGGGTATAAGAGAGAGAAAGAAATGGTAGATGTATGTTTCATGAATGATCCATAGGAGCTGGAGGACTCAGAGAAAGTTGGATGATAGAGGATAAGATATTTCCCATGAATGAGCCAAAATCAAGTTAGGAGAAAGAAATAATGGATGCTAGGGCAGGAAGGTACATTCAAGGAGTGACCCACAGAGGGATGCTAGAGGGTGGATCCTGGAGAGTGTGGTATCTTCTAGGAATACACCATAGAGGGTAGGTAAAGACACATGTGGGAGTGTGTGGTAGATGATATATCTTCCAGGAATGACCCATAGGGGGAGACAGGAAAGGTAGACATTTTGGGGAGGGTGGTATCCAGGAATGACCCATAGGGGGTGGGGGGAGAGAGGCAAAGTAGGACAGTTGCTGGAGATGGTATTTTTGTGTTGGGGCAGAATGGTATATTCCCAAAGCAGCGGTGGGAGCAGAGTAGGGGCAGTAGTTGCAGGGAGGAGGTTAGACAGGATGGTGGGTAGTGGTTGAGAGGATAGTGTCTTTCAAAAGTACTCCAAAGGGGAGCTAAGGGAAACAGGAAAGGGTAGATGTGGTGTGGTGATGTATATTCCAGTAATGACCCAAGGGTACCTGGGGAAGACAGGGAAAGTCGGATGATTTAGGGGGGTGGTGTGTTCCAGGAATTACCCACAGAGGCAGAGGGAGAAGGAGAAAAGAAGGGTGGATGATGTTTGGGAGATGGTCTTCCAAAAATGAGCCAGGGTAAGGGAGATAGTGTATAATGTAGCAGGATGGTATATTCCAGGACTGAAAGGGGTAGGGGTAGGTGAAAGAGTGGGTAGTCTGTCTTGGGGATAATATCTTCTCCAGGTACAACACAGAGGCTGAGGGGAAAACAGAGAAGAGTAGATGTGGTGGGATGTGGGATATTGCAAATAAAAAGGGCTGGAGAATCTAGCTCACTGGATCACCCCTGTGTGCTCCTGGGGAAAACTACAAAACAACAAACAAAAAAGGGTAATGGTATCTTCCTCAAATGAGCCAGAGTCAGGGGAGAGGAAGGAAGAGTAATTATGGGGTAGGTTTATATCTTCTGGAAATGAGCTGCAGGGGCTGAGGTAAGACAAGGAAGGTATGATATTTTATGGGAAAAAAAGGAGGGTTGAGCAAAAGAACTGCCAGTTTGGAATGATGTTGTATTCTGGGACTTGCCCAAAGGAGCCATGGGGGATTATATGGTGGAAAATGAAGGGGGTGGGGTTAATAGTATCTTCATAGAATGATTTTCTTGGTCTGGGGATACAGGTTAGTCTAGAAGTGATCAGGATGGTAGATTCCAAAAATGATCCACAGAGGCAGGGGGAGACAGGATAGGTGGTTTGTTTGGGGGATGGTGCATTCCAGGAATGATTCACTGTGTTTGGCGGGGAAAGCAACACTTCCTCTGCCATAGGATTTTGTGAAGATGGTATGTTCCAGGAATGTTGAAAAGGGGAGACAGTGTGAATGGTGTTGGGGATATATCTTCCAAGAATGATCCAAAGGGTTGGGAGAGGAGGGGAAGAGATGGTGACTTCTGGGGGGGGGGGGCAAAGGAAGTATCTTCCAGGAATTAGTTGTGTGGTCTAGGGAGAGGCAGGAAAGGGTAGATATGGTAGGGATGGTATCTTCCAAAAATGATCCACTGGAAAGTGTAAGGGAGACAAAGTTACATGTAGGTGGGATGGTATAATTCAGGAATGGTCCACAGAAGCAAGGGAGCAGTGGTAGACTGGAAGGTGGATTCTGGAGGGTGTGGTGTCTTTCAGGTATGCACCATAGGAGATGGGGGAAGTCAGGTGGAGGTGTGGTGAATGATGGTTTCTTCCAGGAATGACCCACAGATACAGGGGGAAACAGTATGTGTGGATATTTGGGGTGGATAATATCTTCCAAGAATAACTGATAGGGATAGGGAGGGAAGACAGGGAAGATAGAAGGATTTCAGGGGATGGTATTTTCTAAGAACTGACCCATGGAGTTATGGGAAAGTCTGGGAGGGTGGCTGCTGGGGAAGGATGGTATATTCCAGGAATGATCCAGAGAGGCAGGGGGAGGCAGTATGTGTGAATGGTATTGGGACAATGGTATCTTCCTGGAATGTGGATGGAATGGTGGGAAGGTGGGCATAAAAGGTGGAAATTGTCAGGAAGGATGTTATTTTCCAGCAAGGATTGCCACATAGATGTTGGGTGAGACAGGGAAAGTTGGATTATTTGGGAATATGGTATGTTCCTGGAATTACCCACAAGAACCAGGGCATAGAAGGATGGAGGGGTACAGGGGATGGTATCTTCCACGCATTTCCCAAGGGGATTGGGGGAAACAGGATGGATGTATTGAATTGAGTGGATGATAGCTGTTAGGAGTGAGCCACTGAATAGGGTAGGATATACAAGGAGTTTTGATATAGACGAAATTAGATAAATCACCCACAAGAGGCAGGGGGAAGTTAGGTTGGATTTTGGGAGAATGGCTTTCCAGGATTGATCCACTGAATGAGGGGTGCAAGAAGCATGAAAGTTGGGGGATGGGGTTTGTGGTTTGTCCCAGGAAAGAGCCAATAACAGGAGGGACACTGGAACCTTGCATAGTGTAGCAGGGCAGTATCTTTCAGGAATCATGCACAGGGATTGGGGGAGACAGGAAGGGTGGATGATATATTCCAGGTATGACCTAAAGAAGATGGGAGGAGAGAGGGAAGGATAGAGGTGGTAGGAAGGGTATGTTCTAGGAAGGAGCCACAGTGGCAGGGGGATACAGGGCAAGTTGTGTGCTATAGGGGGATAATATCTTCTAGGCAGAGAGAACAGGGAACAACTTTTGTGAGGGTCCTGTGAAGGGAAAGATATAGACAGGTTTAGCAGCTGAATGGTTAGTGTGCCTGGATCATAGAGATAATAAGAATAAATGGTGATTGGGCACAGTGGCACATGCCTGTATTCCCAGCTGCTCAGGAGGCTGAGACAGGAGGATCGAGAGTAAGAGTGAGGCGCTAAGCAACTCAGTGAGACCTTGTCTCTAAATAAAATACAAAATAGGGCTGGGGATGTGGCTCAGTGACCAAGTGCCCCTGAGTTCAATCCCCAGTATCCCACCCCAATAAAAGAATAAATGGTGTCAGGGAAGGTTGGGTACTGGTTGAACAGCCTGTTGTGCAATATGTATTGGCTACATTTGAGATTGAACCTTTCTGTTTTAGACTATTGAAGGGTTTTAAGCAGAAGCTTGGGGATTTTTTTTTAGTTTTATAATTTTAAAAGACCTCATTGCATATAGGACAGAAAAGAATATGAGAGGGAATCTGTAGGCTGACCAGGTAGGAGCTCCCACTTTTGTGGGCCTGGTGAGAGATAGTATGCCCTGAACTAGGGCAGAGGCAAAAGAAATGGAGAATAGAGGATGTTTGTTAAAATGGGTAAAAAACAAAAGTCCCTAATGATCCCCAATAAGCTCATTGACCCTTAGACACAAGTATGCTTAGCATATTTGGAGCTAACCCAAAATTAATTAGTTAATTAATTAATTTCTTCTTCCTCCTTCTCTTCTTCTTCATCTTTGCTTTAATTTTTTTTTTTTTTTTTTTTTTTTTTGGTCGGGGATACACAGTACTGACTGGGGATTGAATCCAGAGGCTTGTGCATATTAGACAAGTGCTTTACCACTAAGCTACATCCCCATCCTTTTTTGTACAGTATCTTGCTAAGTTGATGAGGCTGGTCTCAAACTTTCAATCTTTTTGTGTCAGCCTCTGGAGTAGCTGAGATTATAGGCTCCATAATTTCTTAACAGAGGGAGAAAACTTATCTTCCCCAAGACTAAAATGCATTCCTTTGGAACTTGAGCCTATGGGGATTTTTGTTTTCCTCCAAAAGCAATGGAAATACTTGCTAAACATACTACATTGCATTTTTTTTATGATACTGGGGCTGAACCCAAGGGTGCTTTACCACTGAGTTGCATTCCCAACACTTTAAATATTTTATTTAATTTTGAGGCAGTATCTCACTAAGTTGCCAAGGCTTGCCTTGAGCTTTCAATTCACCTGCCTCAGCTTCCTGAGTAGCTAGGATTATAGGCATGCACCACCACACCTGGTTCTACTTGCAATTTGAAAACATGTGCTCCTGTGAATCATGTACATATTGTCCTCTCTTGTTCTGTGAACAGGACTGCAAGGCAGTTTGCTTCTCTTTTTGTGAATATCAATGTGACCTCTGAGCCCCATGAGGTATCTGCCCTGTGGTTCTTGTGGTATGTGAAACAATGTGGTGGAACAACTCGGATATTCTCAGTCACCAATGGAGGCCAGGTACGGCATGCCTGTTCCAAAATTGTAACTGTATTTGTAATTTTGCCCTCATCCAGCACAATGTCATAATAATTGATTTAGTATTTCCAATCATGAATAATTAGCAGTGTAAAATGATCTCAAAAAACATGTCTGAAAAAAATTTCTCCTTTCCTTTTTCTATTCCTGAAAAGAAGTTCATAGGTAAAGAATGTTTCATTTTGAATTAATTCTGTCCTGGGAATTACATTCTTTCCTTTTGGAGGTAGGAAAAATTAAACAAGTTAATATAGGAGAAGCTAGAAAACTAAAATAAATTAGTTTCAAAAAAGTTTTAGTACTTGTAAAATTATTGTACTGAAGCCATCTCTATTCTAAATATAAGGCTTTTGTTCCACTTTTTCATAGTTATTTATTTATATTAACTGTTATATAATGGAAACGACTGTTCTAATTAACACAGTGATTTATGACCATTCTTTCCATAGTAAATTCTACAGTTTGGATTCTAAATTTTTGCTGTTCCATTTGTATTTGCCCAGTTTCCATACCACTTCCATAACTGATAAGTGAACTCATTTGATTCATTGACTGTACACATAGCAACCTGGTAGCAAAGCCAGAATTCTAGTTCCCTGGTTCTTCAGACTCTGAGATTCTTTCCATCAAAGCTCCACATTCAAAGAGAATGAGTATCTCTTTTCTAGGATTGTAATGCCTGGGAGGGAAGAGGTTTAATTAGTAGCAGTTTATTTCTAATTATTCTCTGTTCTTTGAGTACCAGAATTCTGAGTACATTTTACAAGGTGTAAAGTCTTTCTCCCTCAAGTGAACTATTTTTCTTAGATCATCAGAAATTCCCAAGTTATTCTTGTGACACTGAGAGTTATTGCTCATTGGACACTTAGTTTTGGCAAATGCAGCACTGTTGCATTTTTAAGTGTCTTTAATTATAGGCAGAAACCCCACATTAACTCTTCTTAACCTATATTTTACTTTGTGAGGTAGCTTTATGATACATGTTATTTGTATCATTCATTTAGAAAAGTCAGGATATTTCTAGATAAACCCTATAGGACTTTATGTAATGTACAGTTCAGATTATGAATCTCAAGTCATTATCATGAAACCTTCCTAAAGAACTTAAGTTTACCCTTTTACAATGTAATTAATATAGAGGGGTAGATAGTGAACAAGATTGAAATAGTTTGTGATCTTTACTATACTAAAATTCAAAGTAACCCTTGGAAAACACAGGTCAGATTATAGATTAAATGGTACCTATTTCTTGAGGAAGGACAAGTTATGAATTTAGATTTGAACCACTATGGGGATACTTTTACAAAGAACTTTAGTGATGCCATAAAATAACAGTCAGTTATAAAAGTTAAAAAAATTACTGTGTGGCTATTCATGATTGAGGCACTTAACTGTCAACTGTGGACTGTGCCTCAGTATACTGACATGTGTTTTTAGCCATCCAAAGAATATTCTACAATAAGCTAACAATATTCCACTGGTTCTTAGAAAATGCACCCACTGGGACAAGCACAGTTCCCTCCCCTTCTCAGGGATCCTTCCATGCTCCACTCTCTTGGTCTGAAGCCCATAGACTTGCCATTTCCATTCAATCAGGGCAGTATTGGCATAGGGGAACATTTTTTTCTGATGTGTAATTTTATATACTAGTAATAGCTTTTCAGGGCTGGGAACTATACAGAGGATAACTGTACAGAGAATCCAATTTATTTTGTATGTTGTCACTGCTCAGTGTTATTCAAAATGTTAAAGATGATATATCACACCATCTGCAAATACTATGATTGTGTTTGAGGTGATATTTTGCCTTTGCCTCTATCCTGATGGTTCTTCCAATAGGTAAGTATTCCAAGAGTGGAGGTCTGACTGTGACTTTCTGGAAGTTTTCTAATCAGTGGCAAATAAGATTTCCCTCCATTAGGCTTTTACAACATCTCCTTTCCTGCCTACCTCTACCTGTAGGAACGGAAATTTGTAGGAGGATCTGGTCAAGTGAGTGAGAAGATAATGGAACTCCTTGGGGACCGGGTAAAACTGAGCCATCCTGTCACCTATATTGACCAGTCTGGTGCCAACATCACCATAGAGACACTGAATCATGAACGCTATGAGGTAATTTTAGTCAAAAGGAGTCTATAGTAAATATGCCTTGTGTCTTCTACAACTTCTAACCAAATATAATCAAAACTGTGGTATAATTAATGCTGGTGTATTTCTGCCTCCTTTCCCAATTTGCCAGCTTGGTTGGTTGACCCACCTTGCTCTGTTTCGTTGCATCGAATTGTCTAATTTTGCATGTTGTCACTGCTCAGTATCATTCAGAATATTAAAGATGTTTCACACCCTCTGCAAAGACTTGTGTTTGAAGTGATATTTTGCATATGTGTGCTTTAGTGCAGATATGTAATTAGTGCCATCCCTCCGACCCTGACTGCTAAAATCCACTTCAGACCAGAGCTTCCATCAGAGAGAAATCAGTTAATTCAGCGTCTTCCAATGGGGGCTATCATTAAGTGCATGATGTATTACAAGGAAGCCTTCTGGAAGAAAAAGGGTAGGCTGCTCTTATTCATGCTTAAACTGTAGTAAGTGAAGAGAACCACATTATTTTGGTAATATTGAACATAAGGCACTGAGCAGAAAAAGATAAATGTTTTCAGTTTGGTAGAGAAAGGATCAGAACTCTCAATTTTTTCACAGTGCCCGGCAACACAACATGACCTCAAGAGCTCTTGTTGGCAATGGGAGGGAAAAGATGGCCCACAATGAGAACACCAGTTGGGGGAGCCACCTTTGCCCTGGCTCCTGGTACTTGTCCTGCCACTTATTCTTCTTTAGCAAAGAGAGGCCAGGGGGTTCTGTGTAAAAGGTTATGTTTGAAGTTGGATATTCCTAGGCTTCAGTTACTTACTAGCATCAGTCTGTAAGCATAAAATGGTAAAAATACATACTGTTCTGGTACTGTGAGAATTAAATGAGACAGAATCAGGGACTTAGAAAACTCTCCAGATATTGTGCCTACTGTTGATTAATTAGTTTTCTGCTCATACTCGCAGGATGTCTTCTCACAACTTCTTCCAGGGTTGATAGAGATAATTCCCTTTAATATATAGACTCCCCCCAACTTTTCTAGCATTCAGGGCCATCTTACCATTTTTCCCATGCATTGCCCATAAGCCCTTTATGTAAAGGGCCCTTTTCTGTGAGGTTGAATAGATATCCTTGTATATTCAGTGTGCATATTTAACAGGAAATGACTTCTAGGGTTGGGGCAAAAAACAATAGTTTTAAGATTTGCTTTCCTCTTAGCAAAATAATTTATATATAACATATATATATATATGTATGTATTATATATATGTATGTGCCTCTAATGTGGGTTGATCTTAATCTCTTATTGATTGATTTTCTCCTGGATAAGATTACTGTGGCTGCATGATCATTGAAGATGAAGAAGCTCCAATTTCCATAACTCTGGATGACACCAAACCAGATGGAACACTGCCTGCCATCATGGGGTAAGTTAGGACTAGGTGTTCTTTATTTTTCAAATTGTGTTGGTGTAGATGCTGGCAAGTATATTGTTTTGGAATCAAATTCAAGCAATGATAAATAACCCAACAAAAATATATCATGTTTCCATGTGTTAAGATAATCATAGTAATGTTTTGCATGTGGCACAAGAACACTGAGAAACTACTAAAATTGATACCATTTTGAACTTATGCCTATACATGTCTTTCTCTCATAAAACCTTCAGGTTAAGGATGGAGTAGACAAAGCAGCTAGACAGGTAGAATGGTAACCAACCTTGCCTACATGCAGAATATCCACAATCATTCTGGAAAGACAACTGCTTTACCCCATAAAGTCTTCCAAATACAGCGTTTCTGGGCTTTATCCTTTTACTCATTCCAAACACCTGCTACAAAACAATTGTTAAGCTTTTCCCTGAGATACTAAACAGCTGGATGATCCAGAGGAATAGTTCACAGTGGAGCCAGGCCTGAGTGAATGGCATAGCACTTTTTTCTGCTTGGTCACTCTATAGTTACCCTTCACCTCTGGTACTTCCCTTACCCTTGGAAGTGCATGGATGGTGCAGGGTGTGGTTCTCTGCATAAAAGAGGATAGCTGTGTGCACATTTGGAGGAGGGGGGAGAGCTCTTCTCTTCTGGACCACCTGCCTGTTTGGGACTAGGGGTCCAAAGAAGGAAGTAGGATCTCCACAAAGGAAACACTAAGGGAGGACCACAGGCTCCTGATTACCTACCCTTTGGCCCTCTAAAAAACTATACTAATAAAAACTTCATTATTCTATCTCACAAAACAAAAGAACACAGCTTTAGTAGCAGTCAGTCAACTGACTTTAGACATGACCCAGTGGTTTCTCACTTTGCTTCTGGGAAATGCATGCCTCCTGCCTGAAGGGAGATATGAGCTCATGCACATCACATCATTTTTAGAAAAATCACAAAGTCAAAATGAGCAGACTAATGTCCCATAGGACGTGGAAGGCAGGCTGTGCTACTGGGCTGCTAACAAGGCATTTTGGAACCACTTCCCTGTTTGTTAAATTTTTAAAAATAGCACCAGACTCCCTGAGAAAGGCAGATACTTACAACATAATGATCATAAGAACAGCACATCCTCTTCATCACCTAACCCCATTGAGTAAGAAAAGGGTACAGTTATTTTGGCAGTTTAATATTCACTTCTCTAGGCCAAAGGAAAGCAGAAGGTTGGTAGACAGGTTTCAGGAGAATATCAGTTGTAGACTAATCCAATTATGGATGGAAGAACATTGATATTCTTCTTGTCCTGGTAATTAGATTTACTGACATGTGCCTTACTGGGTTAGCTTCAGCTGTATTAACTGAGACATGTGCAGCAGGACACTTCCAGATGTTAATGGGTTTATTTAGGCAGTTCCTGAAGAGTAATATTCTAATCTGTATTTATTTATTTACTTATTTATTGGTTTTATTTATTTTATTGACAAAAGATTCTACATATAGGGTATAATGTGATATTTCAATACGTGTCTGCATTGTGGCATTATCAAATCAGAATAATTAGCATTTCACCACCTCATAATTATCATTTCTTTGTGGTAAGAACATTTAAAATCCTCTTTCAATTATTTTAAAATATACATTATTATTAGTAGTAGTAGTAATGAGGCTTAAACTCAGGGCGCTTTACCACTGAATTTTACTCCCAGCCCTTTTTATTTTTTATTTCAAGACAGGGTCCAAGTTGCCAAGGCTGGCCTTGAACTTGCCATACTCCTGCCTCAGCCTCTCAAATCACTGGGATTACAGGAATATGCCATTATGCCCACTACAATACATTATTATTGACTGTAGTGACCCTACTATACAGAACTTATTCCTCCAGTTTAACTGCAACTTTGTATCTGTGGGAGACCAGAATACATCTCCTTAAAATGTGAAGGGCCATTGAGCTGAAGACAATTAAGATACAAGGGAGCTCTCTGCCTTTCCTGTTTGCCTAAAAGCAAGGCAGAGATTTAAAAACAAAAGGTCTCTCTGCCCTCACCCTATAGTTAGGCATAAATTCTTCATTGGAAACAACCCTTGATCAACTCAGAGACAGAGCCAGAGAAATCTACAAGCATACTTTACTCCTTTAGTGTCTTCCCATATGTTGACCTTCCCATGGAAGCTTTCCTTTCTCTCTAAAATGTATTGTTCTTTGTTAGATATACTTATAAAAGCCAGACTTATACCACTACATTGACCCATGTCATGTGTACTTCACAGTTAATAAAGTTGCTTGTCTTTCTCTTGTTAATCTATCTTCTGTTACATAAGTCTGTCCCAACTATGAATTTATGAGGTTGAGGAGAAATTGTCTATTCTCTTTTATGCCTATTGACCAGCTTCTCCCGTCTTATCAGGACAGTTACTCCACCCAGCACTTTGTTCTTGATAACGAAAGCCTTGAAGATATATTGCCTCCACCCTGCTCTTTGCACTTGGCCAGGAAAACCTCAAAGACAGAGGTGATAATTACACAACACTGTTTGTAATAACTGTCACCTTTTGGAAAGCGGAAAACAACCTTGTACTTTAGAACTGTGGAATGCCCTCAACACAAAGATAGCATGCATGATTTCCATGATAAAGTACCAGTGAAAGTTGAAGAAAATTTGTCCATAGTTAGATAAAAGAGATTATTTCATTTCATGACTTGAGATTTTGACAGAAATAGTCAGCACTAATTGCCTTTTGGGAAAGGGACTATAAAAACACATATGATGAGTTGACTACAGAGGTTTTCGGATAAGTCATTTAACCTTCCATTAGATAGCAATGGTTTTCTTTTAAATATCGGATAGGCCTAAACTTACTGATTCTTTCATAAACCTAAAATTTAACTAAACTCTTTACTAGTGAGTCATAACTTAAGGTGTGAAGTCAAGCAACATTATGAGTTTATCTCATAAAGTTCAATGGTTTAAATGTCTTAAATAGTCCATAGCTTCTTCAGAAATAATATACTTTGGGTTAACATACTTCATGTTTTTGCTTCCCAGAATGATCTCAAATAACAGCCCTAAAGTAATCGCCAATTCAATTGAGGAACAGTTTAACTTGCGGGTAGTGCCCAGAGAAAATATGGTTTTTCAACTCCAATCTATTCATCTTTTTGGTCTGGAACCAAAGAAATATAATTTTAAAAGTTTTTTGTATTTTATTGCAGTGCTGAGGATGGAACCCAGGGTCTCCCATGTGCTAGGCAAGCTCTGTGTCACTGAGTACATCTCCAGTCCTGTAAAATCATTTTCAGATGGAGAAATAATTTCATTGCTTTATGGCTCATTTGGATTTGTGCATGTGTGTGGTTCCTGGAATCAAACCCAGGGCCTTGTGTATGCTATGCATGAATTCTACCACTGAGCTACATCCACAGCCTTCATTTGGGTTTTTGAAATCTTTCTAATAATAGTATAACTAAGAATTTCATGTCACAATTCAATTCTTTAAAATATACATATAATTAGTAATATTGGTATAATAGAATCTGTTTGATTAAAGGGAAGCAGATTACATCTGAGTGTAACTGAGTTACTTTATTGGGGGACTGTTTTAGATCAGTTTCCCAGGAATTCATCTTGGAAATAGAAATTTGGGTACAGGAGTTTATTGGGAAGTGCTGTAGCAGTTACTACCTTTGGGGAAAGGGAAGGAATTGGGATCAGGCCAAGGAAGAAGTTGGGTTCTAGTATTGTCTCAACAAAGACCTCATCATTCTCATGGAAAACTCTGGAGCTAGGATGGTCCTACAGAGTTGTCCTGAACTGAGGTGAGGGGTTGGGCAATAAAGATTTCATCAATCTTATGGAAAATCCTGGAGCCAAGATGGCCCTTCAGAGTTGTCCTGAACCTGAGGGGGTGAGCCTTGGTACCCACCCCATCCTGGAGCTGGCCATTGAAGAAGGGCAGAAACTTGACTGAGGCAGTTCTCTCCTGCTGAGTATAATTGTTGGTGAAGGTTTCTGCTGTGGGCTAAGGTTACCAAGTACAAGTCCTGAAGAGGGAACCTGAGGTGTCCACCATGGCATCCACTACAGACACATATTAATATTTGTTTGTCCAGATTTAATCAAGTATTTGACCAAAGCAATGCCAGTATAATCATTTAGTGCAACATTATTTCATCCAACCTCTGATTTCTACTGTATACCAAGTACTGTGTTAAATTTTACAAGTAGGAAGTGACCTTTCATTTAGGAGCTCAGGCTAGCAGTGTTTTGGACTCAGAGGGTGACTGAAGACAACATGGTGTTTGCTCTAGTATAGGAGGGTCTGGGAGAGTTCATTAATACTAAGTAGGTAGCAGTAATGTAAGACTTAAGAAGGGGCAATGCATAAAAGACTGCAACCTGATATTTAAGTGTGCCTTCTTTCTCCAGCTTCATCCTTGCCCGGAAAGCAGATCGACTTGCTAAGCTCCACAAAGAAATAAGGTAAAGAATTTATATCTGCATTTTAGTCAGCCTTTTTTTTTTTTTTTCACTGCTGTGACTAAAGGACCCAACAAGAACAATTATAGAGGAGGAAACATTTATTTGAGGGCTCATAGTTTTAGAGGTCTTAGTTCATAGGAGGCCGTTTCCATTCCTTGGGGCTTGAGGTGAGGCTGATCATCATGTCACAAGAGTGTGGCAGAGTGAAGCAGCTCACATGGTGATCAGGAAGCAGAGAGAGAGAGAGAGAGAGACTCTACTCTCCAGACACAAAATATATACCCCATAACCATGCCCCCAATGACCCACCTCCTCACTTCCTTCAGCTACACCCTACCAGCCTTCAGTTACCACTCAGTTAATCCCATCAGGGATCACTTCACTGATTGGGTTAAGTTATAATACAATCATTTCTCCTCCAAACCTTCCTGCATTTTCTCACACATGAGCTTTTGGGGGCCACCTCACATCCAAACCATAACCTGAAAAATAGATAAAAGGCAAGTTTTATATTGTTTTCATTGCACTAACAATACTAGAATTTCACAAGTATTCTCAACCCCAACAAATCAACCTTTCAGTATTTTACTATGGTTCCTTTGCCCATATGAGTATATTTAACTCAATTTTACACATTTGTATTCATTTACAGTGGTTGAGAGGTAGAGTTTTCCTGTAAAATGGATAGAGAAAAATCATAAAAAATATAAGCTAGACGAAGCCCTCTTGACTTAATCACATCCCTAAAGGCCCCCACCTCTTAATCCCATCACCTTGGGAGTTAAGTTCCAACATACATGAATTTTGGAGAACATATACATTCAAACCATAGCAGCTAACTTGTGACAGGAATAGCAGATAACACATATTCTTTTTCATTACAGCATACTGAGCTTGACATTTTCTTTTGGATTTCCTGCTTTCCCTCCTTATTATTAATAAAATAAATACCAGCCTGGAGGTAGACATTTGGTTATGATTTTACACAGTGACTGAACTTCTCAAAAGTTCTTGTAAGGCAAAAACCTACTGAATATATCATTGACAAGAGCAGTGGCTCCCAGAACTGACTGCATCAAAATCTTCCAAAGGATGTTTGGAAAATATATTTTTCTGAGGCCTATAGATTATGATTTGGTAGGTTCAAGGTACAAGGAGCCTGAGTATTTGTATTTTTAACAAGCTTTTCAGGTGATTGAGTATCCAGATTTAGAAACCAGTGGGTAAATTCAACTACAAGATAATTTGCATGGTGACTTATTTGGGCCTTCATTTGAAATACATTCTATTGATTTCAGAACCAAACTAAATAAATGCATTGTTCCATGCTGGGTTGTAGCCCAGTGCTAGAGCATATGCCCTGCATGTGCAAAGACCTGGGTTTTATCTCCAGCACTGAAAAAGGAAAAAAAAATTCATTGTTGCAATATCCTTGCATTACATATATCCCCCAATGGAATTCTAATGGGAATATGGGAAGAGAACAGTAATTTCCTGTTGTGTTTTTGCGAACCTGTCCTTGGATCATCTAATAATACATGTAATAATACATGTTAAATGGCTGTATTTCTACTATAACTGGTTTTATCATTCATGGTTTGAAAATTAACTAAAATGGAGTTTGGGTTTCACTCTGCTTTAATAAAGATTTTATTTTGTGTCCAGAAAATAAGTTAAGCATCATTAAGCATTTTAGAATATTGACTGTTAATATCCTTGTTTTAAATTGACTCAAAATATCTGAATTATTGCTTTTAACACTCTTCTGTGGTAGATAAGAATCAGTCATCTCTTCATAGAGTTGGGGAGAGGGCCCCACTCTAGGCTGAGCATGGACTTTAGTTCACCACATATTTATTGAGCATCTACTATGAGCAGGATGCTCAGAAGTGTAGAGCCTCACCCTGCCATTAATTAGCTGAACGATACTGAATAAGTCTCAGCAGCTCACTGAGTGTCAGCTTCCTCATCTCTGAAATTAATAGCATAGATTAGACAGAGAGAGACAGGTGAATAGTAGCCTTGAGACTTCTTATCTTTATGATTTCTGATGTGTGAGCAGCCCCTTGAAGAAAACCAAACTTTTCCTGACTTCCCTGGAATTTAAATATCTACCTCATGTTGTATGACATCATGTCAGTAGTGGCATTTGCCTCATCCTTAAAACCTTCCATAGGAAAAGAGCATACCAAGCATCATTTATAATTCCATCACTTCCTCCTGACTTAATCCTCTACACCTATGAGAGGGATGTTCTGAGAGTTGTATAAATGGTATGTGAGGCTTTAGGGATAGATTTATAAGTTTACATTGCTTCCCAGATTATTTAGAGAAATTGGGAGCATGTTTTAAGAATATTTTCTTTTTTGGGGGGTGGGGGAGTAACCAGGGAATGAACTCAGGGGCGTTTGACTACTGAGCCACATCTTTAGCCCTATTTTGTATTTTATTTAGAGACAGGGTCTCACTGAATTGCTTAGTGCCTTGCTATTGCTGAGGCTGGCTTTGAACTCTCGATCCTCCTGCCTCAGCCTCCCAAATATTTTCTAATGTAATTGGCAAGATAAATAGTATTTTTAAAATCTGTTCCTTTTGTTACCAGTAACCTTGACCTCCTCCTCCTGCTGCATATTTTTGGCCATTCATCTTGCCAGGTTTTTTTTATTGGTTCTTTTAGTTATACATCTTTTATGCTTATCTTACAGATTTGAATTTAACTTTTTGCCCCATTTTTAATGAATATTTTCCATTTGTTTGTTAGTCTTTTAAAAATATTTTAGGGACATTTTCACATGTTTAAACTATTAAAAGTAAAAAGGGGATTACAAAAAGTATATAACTAGGGCTGAGATTGTGGCTCTGGTTGAGCACTTGCCTTGCGTGTGTGAGGCACTGGGTTTGATTTTCAGCACTGCATATAAATAAATGAATAAAATAAAGGCCCATCAACAACTAAAAAATTTTTAAATGTAACTGGTTCAGTATGAACCTATTCAACCAAATCCTGAAATAGAACCATTAATTTCTAAAATTGGTGAGTTTAATAATTAGACCTTTAAATTTTTTTTCAACAGGAGTAGTGAGTTTAAAATGTTTTTTTTTTTCTTTTAAGACAAATTTAGGTAAATGTAACTACTGATTTTTCAGCTATAATACATACCATATTCTATACAGTTCATTTATGTAATGAATTATGAGGGTAGTCAAAGATTTTTGAGGTAACATCACATAGTGTATTGTGTTCATCCCCAGATACCCTTTGGAGAACAGTATCCTAGTCCACAGACCATTCTATCCAAGTGACAGATTACTAAACTGAAATGACTTTAAGCCTCTCTCAGAATAGCATATCTAATGCTTAAAATATTAAATCTGTTTTATATGTTTTAGGTGTTTATAACACAAGAATAGAATTAAAGGACTTGCTATCATATGAACTACATATTTAAAAATAGGATCTTTCTATAATTATGTATATTCCAGGAAAGTTATTTAGAATTAATTCCTAAGAATATTTAATCTTATTTTCCTCATTTTTATCTCAGGTATTATAGTAGAGAGTAAAAGAGGCAAAAATGTAAAAACGAAGAAACATTCTGTTGACTCTTCAAATCAAATGACTATTGAGGCAGAGAAAGTTAATCTGAGTACAGAGATTCACTGAAATGTTTGCTTTGTGTAGTTACAGAAGGCCATTGAGTTTCATTTTTTTGTAATAAATCCGGTTCATTGGTGAGTGTCCTGGACCTCATCGTATTTATTCTGTACCCATCAGTTATTACTTCCTTAACAACTTTTTTGGCTCTTTTTTATAGGAAAAGGAAAATCTGTGAACTGTATGCCAAAGTGCTGGGATCTGAAGAAGCATTACAAGTAAGAAACCCCCCAGGTTTAGCCCCTAGCAGGCTCTGCTTGCTCACTGGAACTGGTAAAGCAAAGCAGATTCTGGATTCCTGACAGTCTTATGAAGAGAGTTAAGAAGAGGTATTCTTAACTTGAAGGATGAACTTTGGCAGTTAAAAAAAAGTAACCATTAAAAAGTGGTGTCAGGTGCATGGAATTTCAAAACTGTGGTTCCCTTGTGCAGTTTAAATGTTTGCTGAATAACTAGCAACCAGTTGTGATCAGAGCCTGGAGTGGCAGGATATATGTTAAGAATCGGTGAGATTGGTTCTCAGAACAGAGGTTCTGCCCTCAGTCAGTATCAACTGCCAGATGTGAAATAAAATCCCAAATATGCTGCATCTGTTGGTGAATACATAGTAGTATATACATGACAGAACAGACTTAATCTAGACTCTCTGCCAGGGTCAAAGTCATAATAATTTAGTTTTTCATGTGGTGACTCAATTTACAACTCATTTAGAAACTGCAATCGTTTTAACCCACTATTGGAAGTAATCAGGAGAAGGAAAGGACTTCCAAAGAACCCACGGATAGCTAGGGGCCCTTTTGAGGGGTTACCTGTAAATTGTTCAAATAATAAATTTTAAGAGTGTGTTAGGGAACACAGAGAAGATTCTCTCATGCCCCCTTGGAACATTTTCTATCTTAATTGTCCCCTTTTTAGCAAGAATCCCAACATTCAGTTTTCCAGCTTAGGGAAGGGATTCTGACCAAATCCTTTCTTAGGTACTGTGACTGTCTTCTTCTTCCTCCCCCTTTTTTGCAGCAGAAACACCTGGGTAGAAAAGGAAGTGAAGTCCGTTGTTTTAGAGACTCCAGAGATTGTAGCAGATCTTTCCACAAGTTGATCATTGATGGAATTTCCTAAAGACTTAGCTCGAAATTCTTCAGCATCTGCATAAAGATGCTGTCCCAGATGTTGAGATACTTTGTCTCCCCTAGATGAGAGTTTGAAAAAAATCATAATATCCATGTTTTGCTACTTGACACCTCACAAAAGGCCATTACTTGGTAATATCATGTTTCCCCTTCAGCAAGTTACAAAAACAATGTTTTCATCTTTTTATTTCTTTTTTTTCTTATTCTTTTCTTATGAAATTTTTGATAAAGTAAAGCACATAAGAGCCTTCATTGTGACTTATAGCATTTCAGCTTTTTTTTCTCTTTGGAATCTTTTCTTTACTAACTGCAGCCGGTGCATTATGAAGAGAAGAACTGGTGTGAGGAACAGTACTCTGGAGGCTGCTACACTGCCTACTTCCCCCCTGGGATCATGACTCAATATGGAAGGTACTGCCCAAGCACTACACCAATTATTACAAGACCTGCACCACATTTAACAGAAGGAGTGTTCAATGAGAATTCTAGAAATAGGTGTCATTCCTATTTCTAATGTCCTAGATAGATAGTTTGTATCTTTCTGCATGTCCCCAGAAAAAGAAGGACATCAGCAAATAGAACAATAGAGCACAGGGAACAACTTCAGGTGTCAGCAGTACCTCTTTTTCTGTTTGAGCTTTTTTGTTTTGTTTTTGAGACAGGGTCACCCTAAGTTGCACAGGCTGGCCTCAAACTTGTGATCCTTTCTGCCCCAGTCTCTGAGTAATTGGGATTAGTCAGCAGTACTTTGAGAATGAAGCAAACTGCACTGCCCTTCAAGGGGCTGTCTTGAGTTCTGATTGACATTTAGTCTCATACAACCACTCTAAGTTCCTTGGTGCCAGTCTATACGGAAGGACTTTTGATGCATTAATCCAATATATGTGTCTGGTCAACAGAGGACTGTTACATGTTTTTCTTCAGTGGAGATAATTCCTTGCTGTATACAGTTGAATGGTGAGGAAATGAGATTCACCATGGCAGGGGTGGGGGATGCAGTGATCCACCTTGACTTTAGAAGCCCCTTGCTCCATAGAAGCCATTATTGCTATGTGTCATAGGCATAGCACCCAGGGTCACTTGTTCAGTTACAAGAGACACCACACTCAAGGAAGCCCACAATGACAGTCTCCTCCAGGTATTTACAGTTCATTCCCAATCCATGGATGCAGTTTACCGTGTAGGAATGGGTAAGGTAGCATATTTCACATAAGCAGTGTCCCCTGGTTACATATGTGGTATTACACCTTCATCTGGTTTCCAGATGACAGAGCTAGAAAGGTAACATAAGGTCATGTTTATCCACAAGAAAGAAGCATTTGTTAACCCTTTCCTTTTGGAAGCTTGTTTGTCTTTTTCCTCTTGTGGTGCTGAGGATCTAAGCCAGGGCCTCACACATGCTAGGCAAGTGCTCTATCACTGAGCTGCACCCCCAGCCCTATCTTTTTTTAACTGATTCAAACTAACTTTGTTTGTGAGAGCAGGGTTTATAAACTGAATTAATTCTGTAGTGATATAGAAGTGTAGAATATAGGGTCAGGAAGAGATGAAGCGCGGATTCCTGAATTGGAAAAAGTGCCAATGGGTTGAAGTGAAAGCCTTTGTGGTGGGGTGGGGTGTGCAGCTTGAGAGAGTTCATGGAAGTGGCTACAACCCTGAGAAGGCTGGAGGGGTCAGTTGCCCATTCGGTCTAGCCCTTCCCTGGTTCTCTTTGGCAGGACCTCTTTATAAAAGGAGGGCCATTTCCTTGCCCTCAGCTGTTCCCCAGGGAAGTCCAGAGAATTTACAGTGGTTGTAATTTAAAGAGACAGACTCATATAATCCCTCATATCTCTCTGCCACAAATAGTCAATCTCTGACAGTCAATTTCTATCTTCCCACTTGCTGTAGCAGTCCCTCCTAATATACTGAGAGCACCTGCATGACAACTCTGTGGCCATGTGTGATCTCAAAAAGAATGCTCCCTTGGAAAAACAGTATGAGGAGCAGAATGGACCACAAATAGGAAACACACAGCCAAAAAATCCGATTGTGGATTGAATGCATGTTCTCCACATTCCAATTCTGGCTGCCTTGAAAATGGTCAACATCACCTTCAGGGACTGATGATCTGACCAGCCTCCTTATGTACAGGTCTAGGAAATAAGGGGTAGCCTTTTGAGGAACCTTTTACCTTGGGCTGTGTTTTATAAATAATTTGAGTTTCCTTATCTTCTGCAATGAGGTCAGTCATTGGCTCATTTCCCCTCAATATCATCCCTGGTAACTTTGTGTGGCCTCTGTTTCTTTGTAGGGTGATTCGCCAGCCAGTAGGCAGAATTTACTTTGCTGGCACGGAAACTGCTACACACTGGAGTGGCTACATGGAAGGAGCTGTTGAGGCTGGGGAACGCGCAGCTAGAGAGGTAAGAGAGGAAACCAAAGTGTTTCCCTCCTGAGTCTCAGCAGCATTTTTGGCATCTGGTCTTTCTGGTTCTTCCGTTTAAAAAATTTTGGATGGGATTTATGACATTTTCATGAAGGTGTATATTTGCCCTTTTTTTCCACTGACATATTATAATCAATCATACATATTTGTGGGGTAGTGTGATATTTTGATACAGTGTGCAATGATCAGATTGGGGTAATTAGCATTTCCTTCACATCAGACATTTATCATTTCTTTGGAACATTCAGAATCCTTTCATCTAGCTATTTTGAAATGTATAGTAAATTATTAACTATATTCACCCTACTGTGCTATAAAACACTAGAATTTAGTCCTCCTATATTTCGGTACCTACTAACCATTCTCTCACTATCACCTCTCTCCTCAACTCCTCAGCCTCTCTCCTCTCTCCTCAGCCTCTGGTGGCCTCTGTATCACTCTCTACTTCTTTTTATATTGGTGCACTGTAATTATACGTAATAGTGGAATTTGTTGTTATATATTCTGTACTTTAAGATAAACTTTTTTCAGCTTCTGCATGTGAGTGAGAACTTGTGCTGTTTGTTTGTTTTTGTGTCTGTGGCTTATATCCCTTAGCATAATGTCCTCTAAGCTCATTCATGTTGTTGCATATGACAGGATTTCATTTTTCTTTAGAGCTGAATAATATTCTATAGTGTGGTGTGTGTGTGTGTGTGTGTGTGTGTGTGTTTGTGTGTAACATTTTCTTTGGCCATTCATCTAGTTCTTGACACTAATAGAATCTGTATATTCATTTCTCTGCTCCTCACTTATGGGGCTTAGATAATAACCAGTAAGAATTCAAATCTGACACACCTATATAACCTGATTTCATAATATCACCGTGACTTTCTTTCAGGTCTTGAATGCTCTGGGTAAGGTGGCTAAGAAAGATATATGGGCACAAGAACCTGAATCTAAGGTAAGTTTGGCTATTCCATATCCATAAACCAGTCATAAAATTCACATTTCCCTTCTGTTAGCCTCTGATTTCATTACAAATGCAACTATCCAGGTATACCCATGCATGATATTACAGATATTTTTTCTCCTCATTGGAAGAGTTTTCTACTAATGATCTGTGTTCATTATCTAGGATGTTCCATCAGTTGAAATCACCACCACCTTCCTAGAGAGAAACCTGCCTTCCATATCTGGCCTGCTGAAGATCATTGGGATTTCCACCTCAGTAACTGCCCTCTGGATTGTGTTGTACAAATACAAGCTGCTGCCACGGTCATGAAGTTCCAACCTCTGGCTTGCTGTGTCCTTGTTCTCAGTACCATCACCATCACCATCAAAAGGAAAATGTGGAAGAACTAAAGGCTGTATCATTAGGCCATTTAAGTGCACTTGATTTAACCCTCCTCAGTTTAGTCTGTCTGTATTAAAGTAAGAACAACCCAAAGAAATACCTAATTAATTTCAGTAAGATCAAGCTCCATCTTGTCTATGTAGACTAATTCATGTTGATTGATAGAATAAAACCTTGTGATTGCTGTCTTAATTTCAAAAAGTTAATGTGCTCATGAGAATTTCTGTGTCCTGTTCTTCTTACTTTTGACAAAAATCATCTGATGATTTTAGAAATAAAGCATTTGACTTTCTGTTAGATATGGAGTAGGTTAAGGCATAGCTTATAACTGTCCTTAGGCACTGGTGAAGTGTTGGTGCAGAACCTAGAGCCTCACAGCTTCCTGGGGTGACTGGCTCCCACATTAGATAAATAAGGAGATAAGCAGGGTGGGGTCACAGACATGTGGTTCCTTCAGACCAGGATGGGGACATCTTGTAGTCTGATATCCCAGGAACCTCCTGGCCACTTCTAACTTCTGTGAATTTTCTAGACATCTAGCCTTAGCACTAGGTTTTTGTACATTGTTCTCTTTTACATCTTACAGAGGAGAGTGTTTACTGAATTCAAATGTTTAAATTGATTTATTGTAACTGTACAGCTCCCTAGATGAGCAGAGTAAAATCATGGCAAGAGGCCTCCCTGACTAGCTCCATGTGAAACCAACTACAATGGGCACCTTCTTTTCCCTTTAGAACATGGTTAGACATCAATTGATCCCTATCAGTGATAGCATACTATACCAATTTTAGGAAAACGGTATTATTTCAGGTGATTCTTTACTGTCTGAAGACCTCTAGGGTCATATATATTTTTCTTTTGTTCTTATGGCCATAGAATTAGACAGATCTATTAACTTACATGTGTCTTCAACATCGTTAAATATTAGCATATCAATTTCTATCCAGTACTGAAATATACATGAAAAATTCCTTGATTATTATTTATATAGACTGTCAAATACAGAAAGGGCTTTATATAATAACCTCCCTTGCATTAGTTATTAAGTTTTATAACAAACTTGAAATTGAGTGATTTTTACATATGAAGACTGATTTCTCTATCTTAGGAGCACTGTGGGCCCAGAACAGTGCCCACTTCTTATCTTTCCCATTTTAAAGATGTCAGCTTTTTAAAAAACCCCTCCCAAACATTTCAACCATAAAAATACTTCTTGTTAAAATATAAATACATTTTTATTTAAGAAAAATTAAAGATTGCCTGAGGAATTCATCCAATCCAAGTTTATTACACCATTAACTTGATCTTAAATACAAACATTTCTGGATCCTGATGTGAGGACTTAAGGTCTTCCAAAGTTTTGCCTATCCTAAGAGCAAAGAACTGGATTTTTCTTCCTACCCTTTATCTTACAATTCAAAAGCATTTTTTGCTAACTTAAAAGTTTCATTAATGTCTTGGATATACTATAGTTCATAAGGAAATGCTGCATATTATATCAAATAACAGCGAGAAATCACATCCCTAATCTCTTGCAGTTGTTTCTATTCACTTACTGATTAACTCAGTCCTGACACACCTTGAAAAAACTTCTGAACCAGCAACAGTTTTCACAGTAATCAGATTGTTAACATATTGAAATCTTGCATGTGGAAGGCCTCCTAAGTGTGCAGTTTACCCTCTTCTCCCACAGTTTAGAAAACCAATTTATCCTAATCACATCAACCCTGGTAAGCTACAGATTGGGTATTAAAATGAATGCCAGTCTAGATGTGCCTAAACATGAAAGAGGAGCTGAGAATACCTACCATATATGAGCTCACCCAGCACGTAAATACCATAGATCTTTGCTCCAAACCAGAGAAACAAAAGTCAGTTTAAGAGGTTGATATAGAGCTTGGCTCCATTAAGGCATCCCCTTCAGTTCTGAAGGCTAAGTTGACCTCACTCCATAGATAGGTCAAGAATTAGATTTAAGAAGTTCATCTGTTTGTCACGGTTAACTGTTAAATAAGGTGTCATACTCCACTAAAGAAAAAAATATTGAGGGATTGTGAACTATGTCTTGTTTGATTGTGAACTTGGTGTATAATGTTCCATGTCTAAAGTTTGTCCCAGTGCTACATGTGGGAGTATGCATATGTGTGTATTTTGCCACTGAAGTAAGATTTTGCCTGTAAGGTACTGTTTTATTTGTGAATAAAGTGCACTACCCCCCTGATTCAGACCTGCCTCCGGTATTTGTTTGATAAGAGCTGTTTAGAAGGTTTGGTGACCTCTCACAGCAGGAGGTCACAATGATGTGTTGCCCATGGAGGACAGACTTAAATAACTAAAAAGAACAATTTTTAAAAAATTAATTGAAAATACAGTTTAAAAAAAACTACTTGGTATTGAGACTGCAGATTCACAACATTGGGTTTGACTCTCATGTGGTATTGAGGTTGTCTGGGACCTGATTAAATGCTGGAATACTGAAGTCTGCCCAACTGGACCGCAGGTATGGATTCTGAAGCAAGCATTCTCACCTAACAGCTTATGATAACCTGAGCAAATCACTTTGATTCTCTGCCTCAGTCTCTCCATTTGAGAAAGGGTGAGTTGCTTATGTGGTTTTTTTTTTTTTTGTCTTATTTTGTTTGTTTCTTTGTGTGGTACTGGGGATTAAACCCAGTGGTGCTTTACCACTGAGCTACATCTACAGCCCTTTTTATTTTGTATAAAGGTCTTGTTGAATTGCTTAGTCTGGTCTTGAATTTGCAGTCCTCCTGCCTCAGCCTCCTGTGCCACTGTGCCTGGCCCTAGATGGCTTCTGAGGATTCTTTTCATGGCAGTATTAATGTGATTTGTGTATTTGGTTGTTTGTACTATTTCTAGTTTTACTTGTTTGTGTGGCAGGGGCAAGACATTCGGCCTTTGCAAATCTCGGTTGACTCCTTTTCTTAGATTGGATTCCCTGGAAACAGACTGTGTATGCAACTGATCCTCCCACCTCATCTTCCTCAGTAGCTTGGGCTACCAGCACATGCCAACACACCTGGGTGCATTATTCTTTAAATGGAAGAAAAATAACAGGATTAGAGGAACCAAGGAAATGATTCAATTTCGTCCTCAATAAAGCAGCCCCATCTACCCATTACTAACAAAGATCAACAAGGAAAATATGCATTTACTATCCAAAACAACAGTCCAAAATCCAATGTCTTCAGGAGTCAGACAACTAAAATGAAGAGCAACAAACAGGAAACATTACAAATGATGAGGACTATGACTGACCAAGGAATCATTTGCCCCACTGGAAGGCATTAATATTCAAATTCTTTTAAGTGATTACTGACCAATCAAAACACATTTAAAGGTTTGCTTGTCTTGCATATCCAAATTGTCCTCAAGTACCTGATAAATAAATATAAAATTGAGTTTTGTATCACTTGAATGACAAATTCTTTTCAGATGCCTTTGATTTTCCAAGAAATGAGTACCTACATTGGCAACCATTTTATGAAACTACTTGGAGTAAGAGAGACCTGGTTTAGAAGGGCAAAGATGGGAAAACAAAAACAGGGAAAAAAATCCTCTTAGACAAGCCCTCAAGAAATATCCCTTCCCCCAGTTCATATCTCCTGCTATGTCAATGTCATGATTAACAAGGGCAGAGCTAGATTTTATTGGGGAAAAAATCCTCAAAATTAGATACAAATCACCACTCTTTTGTCAACATTTCTTCTCTGCTATGATATAATTCCCACAAGTGGAACATCAACATTGGGTTAACTTTCTTTTATTTTCCTTCCCCCTCACCCCTCCCACCTCTCTTTTCCCTCTATACAGTCCCTCCTTCCTCCATTCTTGTCCCACTCCCACCCCCCATTAAGTGCAATCATCCGCTTATCAGTGAGATCATTCCTCTTTTGGATTTTTGAGATTGGCTTATCTCACTTAACATAATATTCTCCAATTTCATCCATTTGCCTGCAAATGCCATAATTTTATCATTCTTTATAGCTGAGTAATATTCCATTGTATATATATACCACAGTTTCTTTATCCATTCATCAATTGAAGGGCATCTAGGTTGGTTCCACAGTCTGGCTATTGTGAATTGAGCAGCTATGAACATTGATGTGACTGTATCTCTGTAGTATGCTGATTTTAAGTCCTTCGGGTATAGGCCAAGGAGTGGGATAGCTGGGTCAAATGGTGGGTCCATTCCAAGTTTTCTAAGTTATCTCCACACTGCTTTCCAGAGTGGCTGCACTAATTTGCAGCCCCACCAGCAATGTATGAGTGTACCTTTCTTCCCACATCCTTGCCAACACCCGTTGTTGCTCGTATTCTTGATAATTGCCATTCTAATTGGGGTGAGGTGGAATCTTAGTGTAGTTTTGATTTGCATTTCTCTTATTACTAAAGATGTTGAACATTTTTTCATATATCTGTTGATTGCTTGTACATCTTCTTCTGTGAAGTGTCTGTTCATTTCCTTAGCCCATTTCTTGATTGGGTTATTTGTATTCTTGGTGTAGAGTTTTTTGAGTTCTTTATATATTCTAGAAATTAGTGCTCTATCTAAAGTATGAGAGGCAAAGATATTCTCCCACTCTGTAGGCTCTCTCTTCACATTGACGATAGTTAACTTTGCTGGGAGAAAGCTATTTAGTTTGAATCTATCCCAGTTATTGATTCTTGCTTTTATTTCTTCTACTATGGGAGTCTTGTTAAGGAAGTCTGATCCTAAGCCAACAAGGTGAAGATGTGGACCTACTTTTTCTTCTATAAGATGCAGGGTCTCTGGTCTGATTTCAAGGTCCTTGATCCATTGTGAGTTGAGTTTTGTGCAGGGTGAGAGATAGGGGTTTAGTTTCATTCTGTTGCATATGGATTTCCAGTTTTCCCAGCACCATTTGTTGAAGAGGCTATCTTTTCTCCATTGCATATTTTTGGCACCTTTGTCTAGTATTAGAAAATTTTATTTATTTGGGTTTGTGTCCATGTCGTTTATTCTGTACCATTGATCTACCTGTCTATTTTGGTGCCAATACCATGCTGTTTTTGTTACTGTTGCTTTGTAGTATAGTTGAAGTTCTGGTATTGCGATACCCCCTGTTTCATTCTTCCTGCTAAGGATTGCTTTAGCTATTCTGGGTTTCTTATTCTTCCAGATGAATTTCATGATTGCTTGCTCTATTTCTGTGAGGTACGTCATTGGGATTTTAATTGGAATTGCATTGAATCTGTATAGCACTTTTGGTAGTATGGTCATTTTGACAATATTAATTCTGCCTATCCAAGAACATGGGAGATCTTTCCATCTTCAAAGGTCTTCCTTAATTACTTTCTTCAGTGATTTGTAGTTTTCATTGTAGAGATCTTTTACCTCTTTGGTTAGATTGATACCCAAGTATTTTATTTTTTTTGAGGCTATTGCAAATGAAGTTGTTTTCCTCATTTCCCTTTCAGCTGTTTCATCGCTTGCATATAAAAATGCTGTAGATTTATGCGTGTTGATTTTATAGCCTGCTATTTTGCTGAATTCATTGATGAGGTCTAGAAGTTTTCTGGAGGAGGTTTTTGGATCCTCTAAATATAGAATCATGTCATCCGCAAATAGTGACAGCTTAAGTTCCTCTTTTCCTATTCATATCCCTTTAATTTCTTTAGTCTGCCTAATTGCTCTGGCTAGAGTTTCGAGGACAATGTTGAATAGAAGTGGTGAAAGAGGACATCCCTGTCTTGTTCCCGTTTTTAAAGGGAATGGTTTCAGTTTTTCTCCATTAAGAATGATGTTGGCCATGGGCTTAGCATAAATAGCCTTTACAATGTTCAGGTATGTTCCTACTATCCCTATTTTTTCTAGTGTTTTCAGCATGAAGGGGTGTTGTATATTGTCAAATGCTTTTTCTGTGTCAATTGAAATAACCATATGATTCTTATCCTTAAGTCTATTGACATGATGGATTACGTTTATTGATTTACAGATGTTAAACCATCCTTGCATTCCAGGAATGAACCCCACTTGATCGTGGTGCACAATTTTCTTAATATGTTTTTGGATATGGTTTGCCAACATTTTGTTAAGGATCTTAGCATCTATATTCATCAAGGATATTGGTCTAAAATTTTCTTTCCTTGATGTGTCTTTTCCTGGTTTGGGTATGAGGGTGATATTAGCTTCATAGAATGAGTTCCGTAGGGTACCCTCCTTTTCTATTTCCTGGAATACTTTGAGAAGTATTGGAATGAGTTCTTCTTTGAAGGTCTTGTAGAACTCGGCTGAGAATCCGTCTGGTCCTAGGCTTTTCTTGGATGGTAGATTTTTAATGGCTTCTTCTATTTCATTGCTTGATATTGATCTGTTTAAATCGTGTATGTCCTCCTGGTTCAGTTTGGGAGGAGCATATGTCTCTAGAAATTTGTCAATGTCTTCGGTAGTTTCTATTTTGTTGGAATACAGATTTTCAAAGTAGCTTCTCATTATGTTCTCTATCTCAGTGGTGTCTGTTGTGATATTTCCTTTTGCATTATGTATTTTAGTAATTTGAGTCTTCTCTCTCCTTCTCTTTGTTAGTGTGGCTAAGGGTTTATCTATTTTGTTTACTTTCTCAAAGAACCAACTTTTTGTTATGTCAATTTTTTGAATAGTTTCTTTTGTTTCAATTTCATTGATTTCAGCTCTGATTTTAATGATTTCCTATCTTCTACTACTTTTGCTGTTATTCTGTTCTTCTTTTTCTAGGGCTTTGAGCTGTAATTTTAGGTCATTTAATTGTTGACTTTTCATTCTTTTCTGGAATGCGCTCCATGCAATGAATTTTCCTCTTAGTACCGCTTTCATAGTGTCCCAGAGATTTTGATATGTTGTATCATCATTCTCATTGACTTCTAAGACTTTTTTAATCTCCTCCCTGATGATTTTTGTTATCCATGTTTCATTCAATAGCATATTATTTAGTCTCCAAGTGTTGGAGTAATTTCCTTTTTTTACTTTGTCATTGATTTCTACTCTCAGTCCATTATGATCTGATAGAACACAAGGCAGTATCTCTATTTTTTTGCATTTCCTAAGGGCTGCTTTGTGGCATAACATATGGTCTATTTTTGAGAAGATTCCATGTGCTGCTGAGAAGAAAGTGTATCCACTCGTTGATGGATGGAATATTCTATATATGTCTATTAAGTCTAGGTTATTGATTGTGTTATTGAGTTCTATGGTTTCTTTGGTTGGATTTTGTTTGGAAGATCTATCTAGTGGTGACAGCGGTGCATTAAAGTTGCCCAGAATTATTGTGTTGTGGTCTATGTGATTCTTGAAATTGAGAAGGATTTTTTTGATGTACAGGGATGCACCATTGTTTGGGGCATAAATATTTACTAGCGTTATGTCTTCCTGATTTATGGTTCCCTTAAGCAGTATGAAATGTCCTTCTTTATCCCTTCTGACTAACTTTGGCTTGAAGTCCACTTTATCTGATATAAGGATGGCAACCCCTGCTTTTTTAACTGAGTCCGTGTGTGTGGTAGGTTTTTTCCCATCCTTTCACCTTTAGTCTATGGATGTCTTTTTCTATGAGATGAGTCTCTTGCAGGCAGCATATTGTTGGGTCTTTCTTTTTAATCCATTCTGCCAGTCTATGTCTTTTGATTGGTGAGTTTAGGCCATTAATGTTCAGGGTTATTATTGAGAAATGATTTGTATTCCCAGTCATTTGGCTTATTTTTGGCTTTTAAGTTGGCTTGGTTTCTCCTTTGAGTGGTTTTTCTCTAAGGTAGTTCCTCTCTTTGCTGACCTCCATTGTTGTTTTTCATTTCCTCCTCATGGAATATTTTGTTGAGAACATTCTGTAGTGCAGGCTTTCTATTTGTAAATTCTTTTAACTTTTGTTTATCATGGAAGGATTTTATTTCATCTTCAGATCTGAAGGTTAGTTTTGCTGGGTATAGGATTCTTGGTTGGTAACCATGTTCTTTCAGAGCTTGAAATATGTTGGTCCAGGCCCTTCTAGCTTTTAGAGTCTGGGTTGAGAAGTCGGCTGCTATCCGTATTGGTCTCCCCCTATATGTAATCTCATGCTTTTCTCTCGCGGCCTTCAAAATCCTATCTTTATTTTGAATGTTAGGCATTTTCATTATAATGTGCCTTGGTGTGGATCTGTTGTGATTCTGTGCATTTGGTGTTCTGTAAGCCTCTTGTATTTGATTTTCCATTTCATTCTTCAAGTTTGGGAAATTTTCTGATATTATTTCATTGAATAGGTTGTTCATTCCTTTGGTTTGTATCTCTGTGCCTTCCTCAATCCCAATAATTCTTAAATATGGTCTTTTCATGATGTCCTATAGTTCTTGGAGATTCTGTTCATGATTTCTTACCATCTTCTCTGTTTGGGTGACTTTATTTTCAAGATTAAATATTTTGTCTTCATTGTCTGAGGTTCTGTCTTCCAAGTGGTCTAGTCTGTTGGTGATGCTTTCCATTGAGTTTTTTATTTGGTGTATTGTCTCCTTCATTTGAAGGATTTCCTTTTAGTTTTTTTTTGAGAATCTCTATCTCTTTGTTGAAATGATCTTTTGCTTCCTGCAGGTGCTCTTTCAGCTTATTGGTATCATCATTCATTGCCTGCATTTGCTCTCTTATCTCATCCTTTGCTTCGCAAATCATCTTAATCATGTATAATCTGAAGTCCTTTTCTGACATTTCTTCTAACATACTGTCATTGGATTCTATTACTATAGACTCTAGATTTGTTTGGATCATTTTCTTCCCTTGTTTTTTCATGTTGTTCATGTATCTTCCCCTCTAGCCCTGCAGATCTGGGGTATTGCAGATTTCCCCCTATAGGCTTATAGTGGCCCTATAGGTTTCCAAAACCCTTTCTTTAAGGGAAGATCAATATTAGCAGTGCCCAAATCAGACACTATGCAATCCTAGACCAAATAGCCCCTATGGGGACAATAACATCATGTCAATAAGGGAGAAATTGACTCTGAGGGAACAGGTAAACAGAAGGAAAAGAAAGCAAGAAATGTAAAGAAATAAAAACTTAATTTTTTTTTAAAAAAAATGAGAAAAAAGAAAATCTACTGTATAATAGTCATATACTAATGAAACCTCCCAGTGTTCAGTAGCCTGATGTATGAGAGGTACCTGACAATGAGCTTCAGGCTTCCAGCAGGCGTCTCAGGATGGGTTTTGCCCCACCCGAAGATCAGAGCTCTGGCTTCCAGGATTATCCAAGATGGCTGCTCTGGCTTCCAAATGTGTTGGCAAATGGGGAGCTGCAGCTCAGGGGTGGACGTGGTCAGCTGGAGGTCCTGGAGACAGGATGCAGTTGGTCCTGCAGTGGTCCTGGAGGTCGGGTGTGTTTGGTGTGGTTGTGGGATCCAGGAGGCCGGGTGCAATCAGTTAGTCTGGGTTCCCGGTGATAGGGCACAGTCAGTTGGTCTGGGGGTCCTGGCGGCAGGGAGCAGTCAGTTGATGTGAGGGCCCCAGAGGCAGGGAGTGACCCGTTGGGCTGAGGGATCCTGGATACGTGGCTCAGTCAGTCTGGCCAGGGGTCCTACAGGACCTGGCTGTTGTCGCAAAATGGTGGCAGCCACATGTAATCAAACCTGCAGGTACTGTAACAGTGAACTTCCAGGCAGCAGCAGGCAGCTGGTTCTCCACTGGTGGTCTGCGGTCAATCTGCTGGCAGCTGTTGGATGATGGGGAAGTGAACCTCGAGCGTTGTGTGATGGATAGGGGTAAGGCAGTCGATGGACAGGCGAGAGGCAGACAAATGGCGGATGATAGACGCCTGACAGTGAGCAATCTATTCTCAAAAAAGGTGTCGATATGCTGGCAGACTGCAGGTGATCACAGCAGACAAATGGGGTAAACAGCAGGGGATTGATAAGCAGCAAAAACTGCCTCACCGAGAAACAGATATCCTCTGCTTGAATCCGGTGTTGTGGAGCGACAAGGAACGCAGCCTCCCTCTAGACCACCATCTTGGATCTCCTGGGTTAACTTTCTAAAACTATACTCTTTGCTTTCCCCCAAAGTGGTCATTAAAATACAAGACATGTCACATGTCCAAAAGAAGCTGACTGAGTAATCGAAGAAGATGAAAACAAAGAAAGGTACTAGGCAATAGCAACAGTTGTTCTCCTTGATCAGAGCTCAGGACTTTGTTCCCCTCTATGAACAGGCCATTTTCTTCAGAGTTCAAAGGTAAAGGAAGAGGCAGCTGGTATAGACTACAGTCAGGTTTCTGAAGGTAGCTTTTGGAGGCCTCATGTAAAAAAAGTGACTTCAGGGAACTTGTCATTGCTTCAGTGTGGGCCATTGAACCTTCTAGAAGATCTCCATTAATGCACTTGTGATCAATTGATTGAAGGCTATTATTTATTTACACTTCTTTATAATCACCTCATTGGGAACCAGGCTTTCCTGTCAATAGACTTCAGATATGTTCCATGAACCACTGAGGTCCATTGATGAAATGGAGTAGGGTGGAGTGGTGTGGGTATTTTCTGTCAGGAAAGAGGAGGAGAATGTGGTGGTTGGATTAAGGGCCACAGAGTGGGACACTAATGAGAATTTTGGTGGGTTGATACCACCAAGGAAAAAAGGGTACCTTTTAACTTTGTGTCACTTAGTATTTATGTGCCCATAGCCAGCTACTCTGTAGCTCAGAATAGCCTCATAGAGTTCATGGTAAAAGTGAGATAATGCAACTAAGGCTTAGTACAGCAATCACTCAGTAAATATCAGCTATCATCCATAGGACTTTTAGAATGGAAGCAGACAAAAAGCACTTTCTAAATTCAAGCAAGTTACAACCTTGAATTTCTTACAATCAATCAACATATACCTATTGAGCGCTTAACTATGTGCTCAGTAGGTACCATGTGTGATTCAGCAGTGAACAAAACAAAGCCCACTTTGTTCATAGAGCACTTTGTTCATAGAGCACACAGTTGACTGCAGTCACCAAGCCGTGCATTAATTGGGCCTCTGGTCGATGCTATTACAGAAAAGCATAGGATACTATGTGCGCAGGGGAAGTGAGATTTAAAGAGAGGTTACTAGGATATGACCTCAACTCTCCATAAACATCAGTGTACATGGCAAACCAGTAAGGATCCTGCATAGGACAGAGAAAGGAAAAAAAAAAAAAGAGAGAGATGGCATGGGTAGATGCTAAACCACAACAAATATCATCAAGTGCTGAATGTTAAGTTCACTCCATCAGTCTTTTACTGTTCCTGTGTCTCCACAGCCCTTCTCTTCACTGGGAATTCGCTATCTACTATGATTCACCATCTCCCAGGTTCCTATGCTAGGCAACCACCTAAATTTGTTTTAAAAGCGCGCCACCTTCTGGTCAAACACTGCTGTTTCGTGGCAAAGGAAATCCTAAGTATTCTGAGACAGTCTTGTCCTGAGCAAAAAATGTGTCACCTTCACCTAGGATTTCTTCCAAATACATCTGCCGGTGGTCACTCATTTTCTTGTCAGTTGTGACATTAATATTAATACTTAATATTGACAATATTTCTTCTGGCCTATGCTCCCCAGAAGATTTTTTTTTTTTTTTTGTAAAAACTACTTGGTTCCTTGAACTCTGTGTTGTGTCCATTTGAGTAATGAATGAAGAAGAAAATTAAAGAGAGAGGTGGAATTGCTTTCACTGTAGAAAGGGCAGGAACATAATCTGGGAAAAGCCAGAGAGGGGGACTGGGGAGAAGAAAACATTTCTGAAAGCCAACTTGAAGCTGTAGATGAGTGCAACTGGAGAGCAAAAGGAATTTTCAAGAGCTGCATCGACAGCCTAGGGAGATGAAAAATAAGGAGAGAAGGAAGACAAACTTCCTAAGTTTAGCCAAGAATGTGTGGCCTAATAGAGGTCTACATGACTCTTCAAGCTTTGGGAGCCAAATCTGTGTTTATTTTAGACACTGCGTTATACTGGGACCACCTTGGAAGTCCCTAGAGCATCCTAGGTTATTTTGGACTGTACAAATTTGGAAAACATACAGCTAACAGTGCTTGGTATCTTTAGCAGTGCCTGAATCCTGTGAGTTCCATTTAAGGGCTCTCAGTGGAACCAAAAGAAATTCAGCAACTCTGCCCTCAGCAAGATCAATATCCAAGCTAGTAAACTGTGTATCCTAGGCCAGACATATACTAAGTATGTCTGATAGTGCAGTAGATTTACATTAAGAAAATGAACAAAGTTGGCCTGTTTGCCCAGGGTGTGCAATGTCTTTGCTATGGCAACCATTTTAATTTTATGGGTTTTAATAGTGTCCTATTGCCTCTGTAACAAATTACCACAAACTTAGGGGTTTAAAACAACACAAGCTTATTATCTTACAGTTATGGAGATCAAAAGTTTAAAATCAAGCTGGTTACAGTGGTGCACACCTACAATCCCAGCAGCTAGAAAGGTTGAGGCAGGAGGATCACAAGTTCAAAGCCAGCCTCAACAATTTAGCAAGGCCCTAAGCAATGCAGTGAGACCCTGTCTCAAAATAAAATATAAAAAGGGCTGGAGATGTGGCTCAGTGGTTAAGCACCCTTGGGTTCAATCCCCAGTGTGCACCCCCCAAAAATGTTTAAAATCAGTCTTATGGGACTGAAAGCAAGGTGTAAGCAGGGGAAATCCTTCAGGAGGCTCCAGGGGAGAAAAACTTCCTTGCTTCTTCTAGCTAAATTTCAGGTTACTGATGATATAATAATTCCTCAGAGATGCATTCCTGACCACCTTACCCCCACAATTAATTTTTCATCATGGTCTCTTACCACTGCTTTTACTTTTCCTAATAAAGATTTGAAATTTGTTGGAATGATTGTTTTAATATCTCCCCAAATGATAAACTTCACTACACATGGGTTAAATATGTGTAGAGCCCTGGAGTCTGTCAACCCTCCAGATAGATGGACAGGGTGGGTGCAACCCTGGGATGCTCATTTTCAGACATGCAGTAACCTTATCCATTTACCCATTGTGCCATACAAATGCAATCATTTTTTTCTTGTGTGATAGGATGTAAAAAGTGTTGGTGAGTACTGTCTTAAGCCAGTATTTTTGGTACAAAGATATGAGCAAGCAAAGATCAAGGATCACCATTAATATTCAAGTTTTACTATGAAACATCACTTGCATGTGAAAAATTAAAACCCACTGTCATTTCCCAGGACCACAATTTCATATGGTGCCCAGTATCATAATGGTAATGACATAGCTTCAAACGTAACCAACCACAAATTCAAGTTTGCTACTCTTTAATTATTTTGCTTCCATTGTAGCATGCCCTCAAAAGAAAGAATTTAAATGAGCCAATTAGTAACCAGAGGTCATTCTGAAAGAAATAATTGACAGGACCAGTCCTCAGATCTCACCAGGGCTCCGTGGATTTAAATTGGAATCCAAGAGAGAAGCATTTATTTATTATTTATTTCACTCGATCATTTATGACATGGCCAGTCTCTAAGGGAAGCTGGGTATCTGGCTGAAATATAAAATTAACAAATTAAAAGTAACAAGCACAGAGAGGAAACAATAAATCCAGTTTCACTCCAGCTCACTCCCAGGGCTAGTCCTGACTCTAAGCATACCCAGGAAGGGTGCCTCCAGCTTCTTCTCTAACCCCTGCCTCCCCATGTCCACCCACACACATGAATTCATGATAGAAATTTCTGGTTAGGTAAAGAGAGAAGATATTTTGAAATGACATGAGAGTTGTTTGGCATCAGGTGGGTGCTTTTGAGCATGCAACAGATAACATCCTCCATGGTTCAGCATCCAGGAAAATAGTAATTCTGCATAATGAGTCCCTCTGAGACAGGGAAAAGCTGTCACAATAGCTGGCACAATGTCTTCTCCTGGGTCAGAGGCAACATGGTTGGGTGGCCAGGTTGAGCAAATGAAAGCAACAAGAAATAACAATCTCAGTGGTCAGACATGTTCAGGAGGAAGGTGGACTAGCTAACCAGGACCCAGCCATCCTCAGTTTGGTTTCAGGCATGTAGGTCTGGTACGTCTCAAGGAATTGGCATAAGGTAATATGAAGAAATTCCCAGGAAGACACACTTTCAAGCTTAGGCTGGAGAGCACCCACACAAGGATCAGAATCCGAGGGTGGGGACTACTGAGGCTATTGGACATGGAACCTCAGTCCTACCTCTGAGACCACCATCTCTGTAAGAGGATGGGCACTAGGGACCTTAACCTCCCTGTTCTCACCACAGCCCCCATCTGGGGCAGGGATATGGCTGGCATACAAGTGTGACCAATCTCCTCCCCACTGGCTAAATATGACTGTTCATAGCCCAGCTGAGGGCTAGGCTCCTGAATCCACCCAAATTAACCTCTACAGACTCTCAGTAGAACTACCTATCAGCCCCCATGTAGACCCTGCTGCTCTTCCCTGCCTGCCATCTGGTTACCATACCAAGTCATATGGGCACCCAGTGTGATTGACACTGCCAACTGCAATGGTTGAGGTTGGGGAAGAACCTCAGTGAACCCAGTCAACTCTCCTCTCCTTGGTTTCCCAAAGAAGGAAATTCTGGAGTTGAGTTGCTACATAAAAAAAATGTAGAAATTCTTCAGACTGACAACAGGGGAGGATTCACAAGGTCAAAGGAGTAACATGAAGTGAAACAAGCCAATCCCAGAAAACCAAAAGCTAAATGTTCTCTCTGACATGTGGATGCTAACACACAATAAGGCAGGGGGAAAGATAGAAGTTCATTGGATTAAACAAAGGGGAATGAAGGAAAGGGAGTGGGGTAGGAACAGGAAAGACAGTAGAATGAATCGAACATCACTTTCCTATGTTCATATATGAATACACCACAGTGAAACTCCACATCATGTACAACCACAGGAATGGGAAGTTATATTTCATGTATATATAATATGACAAATTACATTCTACTGTCATGTATATCTAAAAAGAACAAATAAAAAGTCAAAAAAGCAAAAGGGAGAAAAGTAAATAAGTAAAATGATGGATATGTGAATTGTTTAACTGTAGTAATTATTTCACTGTGTATATCAAGATACATTGTATACCTTAAATATATACAATAAAAAAGAAGTAGCATGGTCTGCAGGTACAAGTCCCAGGGGAAAGTTCTTGGGCCACAGTTTCTGGGTGAACAAAAGATCAATAGAATTCATCACATCCTTCTCACTTTGCCTATCTTTATTCTAGTTTTCTCACTCATCCAATTTCACATAGTCTTGCAAATATGGAACCCATCCTTCTGAAGTCAAGCCAATAAATGTGTGGGTTTTTTTAAGCATGCCCCTGCTGAACCTAGGAAGCACTGGGCATATCCAGGACCTGCTTCCCAAAGGTTGGTAGGACCTTGAGAAGGGAGAAGGTCACCCACTAAAAAAGCCAAGGGGAAAGCCAAGGAGAGACATGAGAAAAAGCTGACACTGAGGAGGCGTGTAGAAAGAGGAGTTCAGAAGGTGCTGTGGAAGGAGGAATCAGAGTCTCCCAAAATCCTGCCATCACCCTGTGTTTCTGTTGCACAAAATTCTATCTTTAGTGTAGACTTTCTCCCTGGGTTGACCCCAATTTGATGTTCATTCATACTAGGATGAGACATGCCACTTTCCAGGAAGCCACTTGATCCCAATGTACATTTTGGGAGACTCCAAGAGGCTTTCTTTTTTAAATTTTTTATCAAAATCTCTGGGACAATATGAAGGCAGTTCTAAGAGGAAAGTTTATAGCACTGGGTTCCTATATCAAAAAATAGATACCAAATAAATAATTTAATGTTATACTTCAAAGTCATGGAAAAAGTAGAACACACCAGCCACAAAACTGGTTCTATATATGCAAATCAATAGATGTAATTGACCACATAAATAGACAACAATTAGATGATTATTAGATGATTGTCCTGATGGATGCAGAAAAAGAATTTGACAAAGTCAAGCATCCATTCCTTTTTAAAATTTATTTATTTGTTCTTTTTAGACATACATAATAGTAGAGGGTATTTTGACATATCACACATACATGAAGTATAACTTATTCTAATTGGGATCCCACTCTGGCTGTACATGATGTGGAGTTTCACTGTGGTGTATTCAAAAATGTACATAGGAAAGTTATGGCAGATTGATTCCACTGTCTTTCCTATCCCCATTCCCCCTTCTTCATTTCCCTTTCCAAGAGGTCTTCTGATGTAGTGTTTCAGAGAGTGTGACAAAATGAAATAGAAAAAACTTTCGGCCTTAATCAATGGGTCCTTGCTGGAGTCCCTTAGGTTCCCTATCTAGACAACAACTGTCTTTCTTTGTACCATCCTGCTTGCCCACCTTCTCACCCACTTACTGCTCAACCACCATCCCCTTTGGCTTTGTTTTTTAACTTTGAATATCCATGTGTTGCTAGATGTTGTCTCAAATTCTCTGGGAAATAGCAGACAACAAGAAAATACATAAGTACAACAGCAGGTTGTTTAACCAGGTGTTCAAACACCAGAGATAAATAACAGAAATGTTTTTAAAGTATTTTCAAAAGCACTCATTTTTTAGCAATAGACTATCATAATCACTGAAAAACTATAATAATAAATGATTACAGTGAAATCAGCATGGTCTGAGTATATAAATTATGATAGTTCTCAGATTTCTGTTTCTTTTGAGGATTAGAGTTGTTTATAATTGAGCAATTGCAGGCATCTCTTTTTATCCATGGAGGATTGGTTCCAAGACCCCCATGGTTAACAAAATCTATGAATGCTCAAATCCCTTACATAAAATAGTATAGTATTTACATATAACTATGCACACCCTCCTGTATATTTTCTATTATCTCTAGATCGCCTGTAATACCTGATATAATGTAAATGCTATATAAATAGTGGTTATAACTATTGTTTATAAAATCATGATGAGAAAAATGTCCATATGTGTTCAATACAAATGCATTTAAAATATTTTGATTGAATCTGCAGATATGAAACCCATAGATAGAGAGGCAACTGTATATATTGGACATTTCACATCTAATGTTTAGGTTTCTTAGGCTCATCCTCAGATGTTTTTATATTTATACCAAATCCCATGGCTCCCCAAATCATATTACCAGCCCAAACCTTTTCCTTGAACTCCCACATGCATAGTCAACAGCCTACTGGACAGCTCCACTGATGTTCATGAATATCTAATAACTAGGTCTATTCTATGCACTAGGTCAAGCCACCAGGGTCTCTGGCCTAAACACCTAATTGCATTGGTCTCCTAATTATTCTCCTGCTTCCTCGCTTACCACACAACAGTTCTGCTTTCCACATGATGGAGTGTTTCACACACTGGATTTCCCAGGAAATGGACTCAGATGGAGATTAGCTTGCAAGAAGTTAATTGGAGGGTGCCCTTGTGATCAACACTCCTAGCAAGGGAAGCAAAATCAGGCAGAATTGAACTCTGAAGCAATTGTAATAAAGGCTTCCACTGATCCCATGGGGGAGGTCTAGCTCTGGAGCTAGAAGAGTCCTTTGTAACCCCTTGTTGGGCAGTCATTAGAAGTGAGTTACTCCTAGGAAGGGACATATCTCTGGGACTCCTATGAGCTCTCAGCCTCCCAACATCCAACAGCTGGCAGAATGATTGTATCATTTCCAAAATAGAGATCTGGACAACACACTACAGTATCCACTACAGAGTGACTCCTGTAAACATTTGCCAGACCATCTACTATTCCACTAGAGACACTTCAATAAATTGTCTTTGCACTTTAAAAAAAAAAGTCAATCTTTAACAATTGACCTAAGACTTCATGCATGATCTGGCTCCTGTTTAGCTCCCCAGTATCATTTCCTATCACTAATTTTATGTTCCTGTTGCTTCTGCCACACTAGCCATTATACTATTCCCTTAACAATCCAATCATACTCTCACCTCTGGGCCTTATGCTTGTTATTTCTTTTGCCTGGAATGTTCTTCTCCCCAAATAGCATCATGGTTCATTTCCTTATTTTACTTAGGTCTCCATTAAGTAAAAGTCACTTCTCAGGAGGGCCTAAACAGATCACCCAATCTACTGTAGCCATCCCCTCCCACCATCTCACTCTCTATTCCCTTCCTTTGGTTACTTTTTCTTGTTAATGCTTCTTTCCACCTAGGCGTATATACTATACTGTATATTTACTTATTTACTATTTACTCATTAGAATTTAAGTTCTATGAGGGGAGGGAGTTTTTTTCAATTTTTTTTGCAACTACATTCTCAGTACCTAGAAAAAATACCTGAAGTAGAGAGAGAGTGGCTATCATTTTTTTTTTATTGTAAACAAATGGGATACATGTTGTTTCTCTGTTTGTACATGGTGTAGAGGCATTCCATTTGTGTAATCATAAATTTACATAGAGTAATGTTGTTTGATTCATTCTGTTATTTTTTTCCCTTCCCCCACCCCTCCAATACATGTAATGGAATAGGCAAAAGGCAATATCCAGAAGATATCGGGACTAGATTGAGGAGTAAGAGCAATAAAAATCTTTCCCAAAATAAAATATCTAAGCTTTGGAGGTAGAAGTTATTCAGAAGGCTAAGTGACTTTCTAAGACTGACCTAGGGAGTGAAGACAGTGAGGTGAACACTCACAGACTTATAGCAACTCCTATTTGGCTTTGAAGCCCATCTCCAACGTTTATGAGACCTTTGTCTCACAACATCTCCCAAAATCAGACTACTCATCTGTAGAATGGAGGTGATGGAAATGATGTTGGGAAAAATGAGATGATATGTAACATCTTTTAAATAACATATTAAGCTAAAGGTAATAGTGATAACACTGTTATTTGTTGATTAATGATGGATATATTCTGATAAATGCATCATTAGGTGATTTTGCTGTACACATCCTAGAGTGTTCTCATACAAACTAAGGTGGCTACAACATCACTAGGTAATATAATCTTATGGTATCACTGTCCTATATATAGCCTGTGGTTGACCAAAATGTTGTTATGTGGCACATATGTAATCAATAATAAGCATATATTTTCTAAAGACAGTCTTTATAAGAAGGTCTACTATAAGCAGAGTACTTGATTACAATTCTGTTTCTTCATGACTTTTTTGACCTTGATTTTTCTGTGTGTCGACTGCATCGTTGACCTGAGAGTTAGGTGGCTATAGCAATTACAAGTGTCATGTCCAGATGTTTGTAGCATCCACAGGAAGAATAAGATGGGACTGTTTACTTCATTTGTTTGTTTTTAAAAGTGAGGAGACCTTTCCCACAATTACCAGCCCACTTCTCAAGAAAACTTCTGGCTATTGTATAATACTCCCAGGCATCAACAAATGAAATGAAAAAATCTGTATATGTTCAGTACAGGCACAATTTTTTCCCAAATATTTTTGATCCACAGTTGGTTGAATCTGTGGATATGGAAGGCTGACTGTACAGTGGATACTATGGTATGTCACCCAGATCTATCTCCTTACCTTCTAGGACTTTAGCACTGATTTCTTCATCCCCAGGGAATCTCCCTTAGCTGAAAAAAGCCACAGTTGCCTTAGACTAACCAGTGGCAACTTTTTGGACTGAGGATGTTGTCAGTCTACCTTTCCTGAAGTATAGTAGTGGTTGAAGAGCTGAACAAACTTAAAAATTCTATTAGGAAGGAAGTAGATGTGTAGATCAAGTAAGGTGAATACCCAACATTCTGTCTTACCTTGTGAATCAGAAACATATGGGTCAATGGGAATGGTCTGTAACTCCCAGGTCCCCTTCTGTGAACCCTGTTCCCATATTGCTGCTTTCCATGGCAGAATCCATAACTTAGATTGTCCTTTTCTTAAGCAGTATCTGCAGCGTGGAGCTCTTAAAAGGAAGGGAACTCAAGATACATGGACAAGGGATGCAGGGACTTAGCAAGGAGGTGCCTATAATACTTAAGGACATATAATTTATGTCTTGGCCTGAACATTTAACAAGAATCTTTTAGAATATGTTAATTTGAAGACAATTTTGTCCTTGTAGTGCTTTCAAAATATCTGTATGCATAGTCCACAAGCTGAAATACCATTAAGATCTCACTAGAAAAAAATTCAACTCAAATGAGTCTTCCTTGGAACTTAAAATGTTAATAGGAAACAAGAAGCAATAACAAGAATCCACTAACACATTTATTTCCTCTGGAGTGCAGAATCTTCTAGACTGTTCTTTGGTTACAAAGGTAAATCCATTATTGAAATGAGGACTGAGTGAGAAAAAATACCCTGCTTTCATGTAGGACCTGTTTTTCTTAATGTGGACCCCAGGTTAAGAAGGAAGTAAAATAATTCCTAATAAATGCCTAGGAAACAAGATCATAAAGGGCATATAGTAACACAGGACTAGGTAATTGGGAACAAAGTTAAAGTTTGAATGCAAGCAGATAAGAGGGCAGGTGAACATTAGCAGAGGAAATATGTCTCTGCTATGTAGGTCCATTGCTCCCATAGAACAGTCACAAGCAGCAGGGCATGGTGGTACATACCTGGAATCTCAGCATCTCAGGATGCTGAGACAGGAGGATCATGAGTTCAAAGCCAACTTTAGCAATGGCAAGGCACTGAGTAACTCAGTGAGACCCTGTCTCTAAATAAAATACAGAATAGGGCTGGGGATGGGACTCAGTGGTCAAGTGCCCCTGAGTTCAATTTCTGGTAACCACCTCCCCTGAAAAAAGAAAAGCCACAGGAAGAAGAAGTAATAAAGATCATTTGCAATGTGGTTCAGTCAATTCTAATGTCC
Source organism: Sciurus vulgaris (assembly GCF_902686455.1). Taxonomy (NCBI): domain Eukaryota; kingdom Metazoa; phylum Chordata; class Mammalia; order Rodentia; family Sciuridae; genus Sciurus; species Sciurus vulgaris. Next base: position 99,745,626 of record NC_136471.1, on the reverse strand, counting down.
TGGAGCACTGGCCATTGCTGCTAAGATATATCAATAAATTGAGTGACACACAAATCACTTTACCATCAACCCTTCAGATTTGGGGTATCCTGCCCCCATTCCTATGATTTTGCCTGCTCTTTCCTGTATCCACTTTGTCTTCACCACTGTCACAGAAAGGTTTGGAGTCAGGTCAACTCATGGACCCACAGAATGGTTTGACTCAGGAATCAACCCTAGTCCAATGGGTCACAGCTAAGGTAGCAGGATCAAAAGACCAGGTGACCTTTCTGCAAAGATCTGTTTCTGACTCTTTTGTTTTAAAGATGACCCCAGGCATGGCAAGCAGTGAATGTTTCATAAACACCTGTCCAGTGCTTATTCTATTTGGAATTTATTGCAGGTGTATAGCCTTGAAGAATCCAAATTGGAATGCCCTCTTTATTACTAAAATATCCATGAGAATGTCACATAAACAGACCATTTTCCTAAGAATTGGCATCTCTCTCCCTTTGATAAAAAAATGGATAAGAAAAGAAAAAATGTCATATAGTGCTTCTCTCAATAGAACCCTTATTTTTCATATTTTAATTGGTGCATTATAATTATACATAATGGTAGGATTCATTATTACATATTTGTATAGACATGATATAACAATACAATTTAGTCAACATCATTTCCCAGTATTTCCCCTTTCTTTCCCCTTTCCCTTTGATTTTCATGAGATCCTCTCCACATTTCAACACAACTCTTTTTAAGTTGTCTATTGGCCCCTATATATGGCAGTTCATGGTTGCCACTGCATCCTTTCAGCCCATCCTTTCACTCAGACATTGCTGCAACAACTAGATATGAAAACCGATATCAATGCCTTCCTTAGTGGTCATTCTGGTACATGGGTAATCCTAGAAGTTCAAGGAATTAATATTCCTGGGAACACTTTGACCATTGGGGGATAAACATTCTCCCCTTTGGTCCCTCAGCTGATCTGTTCTGAGGTATGTTCTATATGATTTTAAAGGATTCCCAGCAGGCCTGAGCACCAGTGGCCCACAGCAGTGACCAGCTTGATGACACCCTTGGGGCACCTCTCTTTTCTCTCTTTAATGCTTTCCAGTTCTAATTCTTAACTCCTGGGATCACTTCTGAGAATGAATGCTCTGCATTAAAATTTATTGTTTGAGTGAGTCTCTGCTTTTGGGGGGGACCCCACCCAAGACAACCATACCATTCAATCAAGATATTCCTTCTTTAGTCAAGCAGTTCCTATGATCTATGAAACAGGTCTCTTTAATTTGTTGAACTAATGCTTAATGTTATTTCAGAGAGCAACATTGTTTCATTTTATTCCAAATCATTTTCTATGCATCTTATTTCCACTGGGATATAGCTGGGCAGCTGAATTGGGGACAGAGCAGTAGACCTCTGAAAGGCTCAATATCAGATTTCCAAGATTCCTGTATCTTCAAAACAGTGAATCCTAGCCCTTGGTTAAGACTTTCACAGAGAAGGTCTGTGAAGATGCTGAGACCTCTACCAACCTGTTATATTACTCTAAAACTAAACCTGTTATAATACTTCAAACACATGGGTCTCTCCAAAGCCCCCCAATCATTCTGATGTGCACCTCCAGTTGAGGATCAGTTTTAGACCCATCAATTCACCCAAGAAGGAAACTGCACCCAGCTATTTGTACTGCCTCAAGTACAATATAGTCAAGAAGGCCAATGATACTCTCAAAATAAGTATAAGGGAAAAAATTATAATTAGTTTTCTGCAAAAGAGGCCTTGGAAATATTATGTTTGCTAGGTAGGTACAGCAGAATTGTCAATTCAGAATTAACATGAAAAAGTTCAGGAATTTATTTATTCATTTATTTGAGACACTCTGAAGGTTCAGGCACCATAGGAGATAATGAGGGTGAGAAGGTGAATGAAAAACATTGTCTGACCCAGGGTATTTGAAGAACTGGCTTTTTCTTGTCGGAACACTTAAGAGATTTTTTTTTCAGATACTTTCACACTGGCCCTGATTTTGGCAGCCACAACTCAGTGCCACAAGACCTTTTGATTAGCCAATTTTGACTCCTGTTGAACGTTTCTGTTTTCTGGAAGTTTCTCTGGCAGCCTCTCACTCTCAGGTCACTATCCTGAGCAGCATCCAGGGTTTCAGATTCTGCAGGGGTGAAGGATTAACCTTGAAGACCCCTCACTAGATTTAGAATGAGAAGGTAGCCCCCATTCCCCTCTTTGAAGTGTGTTGGACTCAACATAACAACTCTCTCTAAAGAGATGTCTGCACAAATCAATCCCTTCAAACTTCTCTCCCCACCTCTTTTTATATCCTCAAAACTGGTGACGGGATTCAACAAGGAAAATTCTAGGTCTTTCTCTTGACATTTCCCATTTTTGTCTATCTCCAGATTCACCTTGGTAACTGATAGCAAATATAACTTGGCACCTCAAATTACATGTTTTTTTTTTTTTAATTACATGGAGGTTTTTCTTAGTTGTAGATGGACACAATAGCTTTGTTTTATTTATTTATGTGGTGCTGAGGATCGAACCCAGTGCCTCACACATGTGAGGCAAGTGCTCTACCACTGAGCCACAACCGCAGCCCAAATTATGTGTTTTAACAAGAAGGTAAAATTGCAATTTCACATGGCAAGTAGGGGATAGGGCTGTATGCATGTGACTTTGGGAGAACAAAGAAAAAGGCCACTTCCCCCAGCTGGAAGTTGAGGGTATATCTGGTGAGTGCAATTACTTATTTGAGTTCTTTTTGATGGACATATTGGTATTAGTAATGTGACAACTTTTTAAGAGAAATTTTTGGAAAAGTACATGCTCAAAAAGACACCGTTATGACAAGTATGTTATTTGTTACTTTTTATTTTTGTTTATTTATTTTTTACAGGGCTGGGGATTGAGCCATGAACTTTCAGCATGCTAAGCAAGTACTCTACCACTGAGCTACATCCTCAGCCCCTACATTACATTTTTTAACAGATTTAAAAACCAAAAGGGTCACAAAGAAAGTTGTGGGTTCTTTAATTTCCTCATTTAGTTTCCAACTTCCTATAAATTCATGTATGTGAATGTTATTATAAAATCAGAAACTCTATATTATTATTTATTAATCCTTGGGGAGTTCTTAAATTTCACTTATGCCAAGAATAATCAGCTTCATTTTTCTGAAGAAGAATGTAAAAATGGTCATTTGTGGATTTTAAATATATCCTGATAAAATCCGACCTTGTGAGTCAAGAGGTATGAATGCTTTGAAATGATGATATCATTTAAAAAGTAGTTCATATAGGAATTAATGGACTGTGAAACTGTAGTTTTAAATTAATGAGTATACCTAGTTAAAAGCTTTGCACTGATAAAGAGTATGAAAGGTCAACTGAAATAAAATTACCTTAATAATTTAAGCATCTTGCTTATTAATATGTCAATTATTTTGAAAGTTTTTTTGAGGGGAATAAGAGCAAGGGATTGGGTCGTTTAGCATCCTTATCATATCATTATAAATCATTTACCAAGTTTTCACACATATGCCACCCATGATGGATCACACAATCAAAATGCATGCATCAACCAGGCTTCAGGAAAATTTTGACTAAATGCTTTCAAGCCACAATTATATGCCTAATACTGGATCTTTATTTGGTCTGTCAAAACCTTGAAGGTCATCACCCAAAAAAGAAAAGAAAAGACAGTAGACATCTGCTCAATCAGCTTTATTTTTAATTACTGAAGTGTGCACTAACCTTTGTGTGGAGACATAATGGAGGTTACAAAAGAAAGACAAAGACAAGATTCCTACTCTCAAAATATTTAAAGTTGGCTGGAGACAACGAACAAGACCACAAGGCTTAAGGATATATACTGAATAGCATTTGAGCCACAGGAGACAACATAGTACAGAATAAACCCACACAAGGGACACCATTAGCAACAATGGCGGTGGGGGAAGAGGACAATGAGGAATTCATCTTGGGAGGTGGAAAAAGCACTGAACCTGTGTTCCAGTCACCCAAATACCAGTGGCTTATTGTGGATCTTGGGCAATTAGTTTCATTTCTGTCAGTTTTAATTTACTCAGTTCTAAAACAGAGACAAAAATCACATGGTGTCTAGGGTTTTCCAGCTATAAAAATACAAGATTCTAAAGACTAATGCAGAAAACTTGAGAAAGAGAGGACATGCACAAAGGAAGAAGGACATGCACAAAGCCACATAGATGGACAAAAACTAACTGCATGTGTACTGGCAACATATGTTGTGGGAAAGCAAGGACCTTAAACAAACATATTATTCTAAAGATTCTAAGGGCAATAAACTTGGAAATGGTTGGAACAGAGGGCTAAGCCAGGTAAGGGATGCTAACTGGGGGCCCACATGGAGAAACATATAGTGTGTTTCCTGTGGTATGATTCATTCTTATGCTCCCCACCTCATTCTGTATTCTTCATATCTTTGTAGAATTTTATTTCAATCACTTCCCCAAGCTCATATCCCAAATAGAGTAAGAAAGCGTATGGCTAAAGATGGCCTCCTTTTAGGCCCGCACAAATAAACCCCTTTTGTGGGCCAGGAAGCCAAGAGCTGTTGCTGAAAAGATGGTTGTCAATCCAATCAGCCTTAGCAGGCCTGGCACAGAGGGCAAGTGTCTCTCCAAGAAGGTCGTGGTAATGGGCCGTGCAGGGACATCCTGCATTCAGAGAACATTTGGTATTAGTACAGGGCTTGTGTACTTCGTTTCAGAGAGTCTATTTCCTCCACATCTCCAAAAGTGACCCACTCTGTCCAACCTCTAGTCCACTAAACATGACATTCCCTCTGCTAAACCACTCCCTCTACCACACTTCATATCCATAGGGAGTGTTTCTTCAGCCCCAGCCTGAGATGGTCTCCTCTTTTCACATTTTCTCTCAACATATCTTCTCTGTCATACTCTGCTTGTTGGGTTGTTTTCTGTATTTCCCAGCACATGGGGTGCTCTATGAAAGGACTGCTGTACCCTCGGTTCAGTGGTCAATGCAGAAAATATACACCATAAATATTTGTTGAGAAAATGCATCCTTGGTCCCTGCAGTCCACAATCCTATCTCTAGCAGAAGCACTAGAAAATGACTTTGGAGTGTCAGGGCTATTCTATTTGACTTAAAAGGGTAGAGGAATGTTTGACTTTTTTGCTTCTTGTCCTCTACAATGTGTTTTCACTCTAATTTTTATGTGTTCTTCCTTCTAGCCAGGAATACTTCCTGGGATTTTCACAAAAGTGAAAAGTATTTTGAAAGTTCATTTTTAATCTAAATATGTTCCATTTTGTTCTATTCCTTTGCCCCTGGACAGGAGATAATATACTTTCCTTTCTTTTCTTTCCTCCTGTACAGATTCATCAGGTCACATATTTATTCAACAGACATTTATTGAGTTCTTTTGGATTTTTTTTTGTTTTGATTTTTTTCTTTGTTTTGTGGTGCTGGGGATTGAACCCAGGGCCTCTGCATGCTAAGCAGATGCTCTACCACTGAGCTATTTCCCCAGGTCCCTACTGAGTTCTAAATAAGTCTGGAACTCTCAGGGTGTCTTCCCCTCATCAAAAAAAAAAAAAAAAGCACACACACATTTTTGTCTAATAACATGCAGTGGGTGTGGTGACTACAAATTAGTCAAAGTTCATCTAAACCTCTCACCTTTGCCTTAACCCATGATACTATTTAGACATTCGTGGGGTGAACTGCTTAAGAAAAGGCCTGAATATATATTCAAGTGTGTTTTCTTGCAAATAATTGCTCTTAGAGGAAAGATATCTAAAATAATGAAATAAAATATAGCCTACCACAGACTCTGGTTCTGGTTGCCAGATTTCATCTTCTGGAATTTTCCCTATGGCATGCAAGACCTGAAATGAAAAGAGCATGCTGGTGAAGTGAAAAGTTTATACCGTCTTCCTCCTAATCTGCTTTTTGAATAAAGGACTAAGTGAATGTCTCTTGAGATATCCATCAAAAATATCAAGGTAAAGGCCAGAGCAGTCTACTCAACTTTTAAAAAGCTCCAAAAGTTTTACCATAAATTTTAGTAGTTGTGAACATGCCTTAATGGCAATGAGATCAGAGGAATTGTCCAGAAAGATAAAAATTAATTCTGAATCCTAATAGAAACATGTCTGATTCTATAATATCAGACCTAGGTTATCTCTCCAGTGTAATCTCACAGGCTCTTTTTATTTTGGGTGACATATTAGATATTCTGGTTATTACTTTTGGGTTAAGGAGTTTCCTTTCACTTGAAACCACCATTATATTGGTGTTTCATGAATCTTCAGATGGGGATTATTTGAAGGGGGGCGGTTGGCCACCAGGGTCTCAGACATTTTTGATCTTCTTGTTAGGTCCGTGGGTTGCTTCCTTACCCACAGTCCATGACACTGGGCCCTACCTCTCTGGCTGCTCTCTCCCCAGCCTCCACAGCCCCCTCCATGTAGCCACTCCAGTGTGTGGCAGTCTCAGTGCCTGCAAAGTAAATCCTGCCCACTGGCTGACGTAGAACCCTGGAAACAAAAGAAAAGAGGTAAGCATGATTGTCTTTGACAGTCAGAGATAAGGTTTCCCACAAAGATTAAGGCTGGTCAGTTTCTTCAGATTCAAAACTTCAAGGAGGACATTGGTAATTTTGAAATAATGTTCATCATCTCCATCACAGACAAAATGAATAAAATCCAAAGTCCACTCCTATACCAAGAACTCACAGTAAAAGGAGACCTGATGGAGGGAAAATATGTACTTTCTTCACCTACATGAAGTGAGGGACTATAGGAACCCAGTCCCATATTGTTCCTTTCAAGGTTCACCATCTCTGGGTGACATATGCCCCCAATTCCCCAATGGTTATTCCACCAATGAACTTGGAAAATCACTTCCTTTCACTGAGCCTTGGCTCCATAACTACCATTCATTGAGCACTTTCCTCTGCTAGGGTTGACTATGACTGGATAAAATAATGGCTAACATTTTTGGGGTGCCACATAGTTTTCTAAGTGCGTTAATCCTCACCATAATTGTATGAAGTCAGTACCATTATCACCATTTTGCAGATGAGAATATGGAGGTAGGCTGTAGTAGACATTGTGATGTATCACACAGACCTCTTTCAAGAATGAGGACTTGCTGGGCATGGTGGCACATGCCTGCAATCCCAGCAATTTGGGAGGCAGAAGCAGGAGGACTGTAAGTTTAAAGCCAGGCTCAGCAACTTAAAGGGCCCTAAGCAACTTAGTAAGACTCTGTCTCAATTTAAAAATAATACAAAAGACTGGGGATGCAGCTTAGTGGTAAAGCACCCCTTGGTTCAATTCCCAGCACCAAAAAGAAAAATAAAGGACTTACTAACAGCTGCTGCAACTGCTGCCAAAAGACAGCCTTCTAATGTCAGCCATCTTTAGAGACTGTCTCCACTGAAGAACACTACCGCCCCAACTTGAGACTATTCTGGAGGGTCCTTCTAGTTCCATAGTTCCTCACAGGGTCAGTTGGGGCCGTCACTGAAAGCACTACAGCCGGAATTCTCCCCCTTCCCACTCCTGCTCTCTTCCTCTCCCTTCCACTGGTGTTAATTTCAAGGGCATGCTCTAACATATACCCTGTCTACTAATTATTTCAGAGACTGCTTCCTAGAACCTAGCCAGCAACAATGACAAAGCAATTTGTTCTAGTTCACAGAGAGTAAGTGGCAGAGCTAGCCTTTGAACCCAGATAATCAGAATCTACAATCCACAGTCTTAGTCAGCTGGTTATGCTGCTTCTCTCTACTGCATTAATTTTCTTTTTTTCTTTTTTAAAGCCCAAAGGATGTTTTATTTTTTCATTTTATTTATTTATTTTATTTGTTTTTATTTAATTTTTAATCTTTTCAAGAATTCCATGAAAGAGCTATTATTATCATTATCTCTTTGTAGACATGAGGAATATGAGAGTGGGAGAAATGTGCAATGGCACATCCAGAGCTACACTGCCAGAAAATAGAGCCAGGGTTTGAACCAGGTCCCCCAGAAGTCAAAGTCTCTGTTTTTATCCAATATCATTTTCCTAGTGTGTCATTACCATTATCAGTTAACAGAGTGCCCACATGCTATGCAAAGTAATGAAGTGCCACAGCATTTGGCCTATAAGAGGGGAAGTCTATTGTAACTGAAAATAAATATCATAAGAGAAGCACTGTTCACAAGTCATTATTCATCCTATTGCAGGTTTGCATTGTATCAGGTAAAGAATGTCCAAAGCTCACATCCATGTTCCACTTTAGTCAATTCTCTACACCACTGAACTTCTTATCAGAAAAGTGAACAGGTTGGTCTGAATTGGTAGATTTTTCTTCACCTCCCCTTATTGCCATCGTCAAAAAAGGGAGGGGAAATAGAAGAGAAGATATTATAGAATATTAGTAAATGGATAATAATAACATGGAATAATCTGGAATAATCAAGAACCTAAGTGTATTCAGGAAGGGTTTCCTGCAAGAGAAAGTGGATTTTCCTTCTCCACTTTCATTAAACTATGCTGTATGTATTTTGCTGCTTGTTCACTTTGTACAGAGGGAACTTATTCCATTTGGAGACTTCTGCAGATTTCCCTTGGTGAGGTAGGCTCATGCCTCCCAGGTGAGGTAGGCTCATGTGTTCCCAGGTCATTATTATGTCCCTCTATTAGAGCACTAATCTCAATACTTTAAAGTTAATCTGTTTTTAATGTTCTGTCCCCACCTCATGCTCACCCTGACCCATCACACTGTTACCTCCTCAGCAGGGAGGGGTGTCCTTGATATTTAAGTTTCCAGGAGAGTGCTTGATAAAGAACTGGCCTTTAGCTACATACTGAAGGAAACAATTAATATTGACTTATTATACACTCAGCATATCTGAAAGTCAATGATTCAAAAGCTTATCGGGTAGTGCTCTTTGGCCCCAGAATGTTCTCTTGGATCATATTTCGCCATGTGCAGGAAGATAAGGAAAGTGTTAACTAAAATCATTATGCATCTTCTAAAAAACAGCCTTTTATCTTTCTTTTTCAGTTTTTATGAACTTATTGATTACCCAACTACATTTACTCATGCCCTCTGTGTGTTGACTACTCTCAACATCCTTTCACTCACTGTTCTACATTTCCCATTTTATTTTGACTGAGCTCTTAGCATTACATGATTGCCTCGGTTAGTGTTACTATAATGGTCATAATAATTACTGCTATATTATTAACTCATACATTGTTAATTGTCATCAAATACAAATTTGAGGAAGTTTGACTGTGTTCTAAACTCAGTATAAGGCCAACGTAAGTGAGCCCTGACTATCCCTATTGCTATTCTTATGCGCTAGCATTCTTTGCTCATATTGACTAGGATTGCTCCTCCAGATGAATGAAGCATGAAAAACAACATTATGGTGCAGAATTATAATGGCTTCATTCCTGAGATTCACAAGACACACACAAAAATTGGGGATTTTTTTTCTTTTTTAAAATTTTTTGTTTTGTTTGTTTGGTATTTGTTTTTGTTTTCTTTAGTTTTCTATTTAGAATAAATAGGAGAGAGAAGTGACATGAAGAGTTTGAGTTCTGGTGCAGGGGAATTCAGTCACCATTCAGCACTCTTATCTACCTTCCATATTGAGTCATGATCCCAGGGGGGAAGTAGGTCGTGTAGCAGCCTCCAGAGTACTGTTCCTCACACCAGTTCTTCTCTTCATAATGCACTGGCTGTAAGACATAGTGACAACAGCCTAAAGGAGATGTAGAGGGAAAGAGCTAGTCTAGAATAAATCAGTCTAAGAAACCTCATAGTAGAGAACCAATTTGCAGTCATTCCTCACAATCCAAGGGGTTTTGGTTCCAGACCCTCTGAACCCAAAACCTTGAATTCTCAAATCCTTCATATGAAATGGCATATTGTTTGCATATAACTTATGCATATTCTCCTATATGCTTTAAATCATCTCTAGATTATTTATAATACATAATATAATGTAAATGCTACATAGTTTTGTACCATACTGTTCATAAAAAAAATGACAAGAAAAAACCTGTACATCTTCATTATAACTGCATTTTTATATTTTACATTTTAAATGCAACCATCACGGTTGGTTGAATCCACAGGTATAGAATCTACACTACAGAGAACTGCCTATATTTCTGAAATAGAGCCTCATTATCCTGGTATTTTTGAAGATTTGTTTTGGGCAGGTAAATGTCTTTGATAATAAACCTCAAAGAAATTCAGGTTTTGCTGAGTTTTCTCACTTGGTTCATGCATGCCTTACCATAAGTACTATTCGTAACCTGAAATCGTTTATTTCCACATTTAACTTGATATTACCTATCAAGAAGTTCGTAGTCCCTAATGTTTTTGAAAAATGTTTTTAAAAGAACTTATGCTTACTGGAGCAGTCAGACAGAAAAAAGCAGAAAACACATGTCTGTCAAAGAAAGGGATGACCAGATTCATATTTTCTTGTGGAGATGAGCTTGTTAAAGGCAGCTGGACAGATAAACCTAGGTTGTGTGGCATGTATGTGCTTCTGTTGATGGTGGTACTTGTAAACAAATTTGGTCTTAACAGGCAAAACTTCAGCTGAGATTTTTGCAATGTTTGAACTTCTTTTAAAATATAACCACTGATGAAAGATCTAAAATCAGCACACTATAGTGATACAATCACCTCAATACTTATATTCACAACAGCTAAATTATGAAATCAACGCAGATGTTCATCAATAGATGAATGATTATGAAATTGTGATAGATAGATAGATAGATAGATAGATAGATAGATAGATAGATAGACACATACACACACAGTGGAGCTCTACTCAGCCATAAGTAAGAATGAAATTATGGCATTTGCTGGTAAATGAATGGAAATGAAGAATAACATGCTATGTGAAATAAGTCAAACTTAGAAACTCAAGGGTCAAATGTTTTTTCTCATATGCGGAAGCTAGAAGAGGGAAGGATATGATAACATAAAGAACAAATCAAATATAAATTAGTAGTCAAACGGAAGTCAAGTAGAGTAGAGGAAGGAAAAGGAGAGAGAGGAGGGGAGGGAAGACAGGAGGGAAAAGGGAGGGATCATGAACTGAAATCAAATTCCATACATGTATGAGTTTGTTGGGATGAACCCAACTACTAGGTATAAGTATAAAGCTATAATTAAAAAACTTAGAAAAAACAGGTGCTGGGAGAGTCACTCAGTGGAAGAGCACTTGCCTAGCATGGGCAAGGCCCTAGGTTGATTCCCCAGGGGGGGGAACTAAATAGATTATTATTAAACATTACTTTGAAAAGATAAAATCAACATAGCAAGTTTTAAGATAACAAATGTTTAAAATAGATTTGAAAACTGTCTTGTTTAAAAAGTTTTGCAATTGCATAACTGACTTTGGACAGTCATTTTTAAGGCATCCTATTTGCAAAGTATAAAGAACTGCCTGATGGGTTTAGTGGCTTAAGGTCTGCAGCCAACTCTTGAGTAGCCTCCTCTGGCTACTCGCAGCCAATTTCAAGAAAATGTGCACCTTCTCTTTCACCTTTCCTTGCTTTCAGAAATTTTTTTCCTTCCACACAATACACACTAAAGCAAGAGCAAAGCAAGCATCTCTCTCTATAACAAAATCATATAAAGCCAGAACCAACTCATATTTATCATCAAGAATTAATCATCCACATTAGAAAAAGAGACTTTTCCACATGAAAATGACCATTTTTTTTTTTTTTTTTTTTTTTTTTGCAATATGAGAACAACTGCTTTCCTCACCAGACAACCACCTCACAAGTTGCTGGAGAAACTTCAATTACAAACTGCTTTAGCCTGAGAGTGTCTTAGAATGTGACTTCAAAGAACCTGGAATATCTCTAATACCATTTTTAAGCAAACACAAAGCCAAAACCAAAACCAAAAAAATCTAGTGACTTTTAACAGATGTTAAATGATATTTTTAGTGTGTATATATTTTTGGATTTGCTACTTACCACCCTGAGGTCTGGAGTCTATGCCTGTATTTATACTTACTAAATGGCATACGAAAACAAAAAAAAATGAAACAAAGCACATTTTTCATTAATATTATGTTCTTAAAACCAATCAATGAGTAGTTTTTGTTCATTTATTGAGCAAAATGTCCAAGAAAACCTTGAAAGCATGTGTCTCACCTATATCAAGTACAGATAATCTCTAATGGAGTTAAAATCTTGTTTTAAAATAATGAATGAAGTCTGGTGTGATGGCACATGCCTGCAATCCCAGCCACTTGGGGAGGCTGAGGCAGGAGGATCTCAAGTTCAAGGTTAACCTTGGCAACTTAGTGAGACCTGGCCTCACATTTTTTAAAAAAAGGGATTGGGGATTGGGAATGCAGTTAACTGGCCAAGTCTGGGTTCTATCTCAAGCATTATAAAAAGAAAGAGGCAGGAGGGAGAGAGGGAGGGAAGGAAGGAAGGAAGGAAGGAAGGAAGGAAGGAAGGAAGGAAGGAAGGAAGGAAGGAAGGAAGGAAGGAAGGAAGGAAGGAAGGGTGGGTGGGTCAACAAATTCAAAAGCCACAACTACTTGACCTGGAGGAAGTCAGCCACTCCAAAACTAAGCAATGTAAATTTTAGAGCAATAGCACTAAGCCATGTAGCTGCTCAGTTAGATTATGATATATATTATAGATACTCATGTCTGAGAGGTTTAACTAGTGAACCACTTTCAGCACCCTCTTTAAATTTTTCTCACATTTTAATTGCTCATTTGTATATCACTCTCCACTGTTCTCAAATGCTTCATGCGTAACTGAGTTTAATAACCAGTTTCAAAAGGTGATATAATCCATGTCAAAGCAGTAAAAATCCAGCAATCTGGTGACTATTACAAGAACAGCAACTCATCATTTTAAATACTGATGAGGCACCTTGCGCCCTCTGTCACTAAATGTCCCAGAAGGAAGTGCTGGTTTGCTTGCTTACCACACTGCCACCATATCCCACCTGCCCCCACCTTCACCTGTAACCACATCAGAGTTCTACTTGATTGATTTTAAGATCGTTATTTCCTCAGGATTACTTCCAAAGATGTCTAGGAAACTCATCTGACAGGGATTGGCCCATCAACCTGTCTTCCTACTCTCTATGATGTTCAAGGGTAAAACAAGGCAGAAAAGGGACATAATGAACGGGAAGGGAGACAGGTCATCCTATAACTGTAAGACAGTGAGGGTGGAGCCAGTGTTAGTTTATGGACATGAATGAACCTCTAGTCTTCTTACAAGACCACCAGAAAAAAGGAAAGCTCTTTTTCATTCCCATCCTGTCTTCCAGGATCTAGAACTTTCCTATGGGTAGCTGCAACTGCCCTATTCACCCCCTGATGGAGCTGGAGGCCCAGTGACCCACACCCTGCTCCAGGCTGAGCTCTGAATTCAGTGACAAGTGTAGCACCACCTAAACCACAACATGTCACAAAGTTCCTTATCTGCCACCAGCACAGCCAGGGTCCAAACTCTCTGGGACCACTTATAAATTAACCAGCCCTATGAAGACCCTCTGAAAATATATCAGAGTAAATATGAGCTCCAGGGCTATGTATGAACCTATCCTTGCTTCAGGATGAACAAGTTCTACCGTCCTTAGGAAAGGGATGGGAAGCAGTCTTACCTTCAGAGCTTCTTGGGAGTCCAGAACTTTTGCATAGAGCTCACAAAGTTTCTTCAACCTATGGAACAACAACAACAACAACAAAAAGTGAAGATGAAGAAAGGAAGAGAAAGAAAAAGTGAGAGGTACCCATTCCCTTAAGAGAAAGACCCTGTGAGCAAGTTATATTCCTTACTTTGTGATTATGTCAAAATGTACCATAATGTTATATAAAATTAAAAAGAATTTTAAAAAGAAAACCAGGTCAAGTGACTAAGGGCCATTTAATACTATATTATAACCCTCATCTAGAAAAATAGAACTTATAATTAAAATAAAATGTAGACCCAGGCACACACCAGCTGTGAAATTGTAGGCAAATTAAAAACAAGAAAAGACTGAGCCATTGTTCCACGTCAACATTTCATTTTAAATCTTTAGAACAAGGCATTTTGTCTGATCTCAAATGTCTTAAACCAATGAGGTCACCAATACAAATCATGAGAGAATGTTGATAAATTTTTTAAAATGTAAAGTGATATGTCACTCAACTCACCAGGGAACCCAGGGCAATTTCTCCATTTGTTCAAGAAAAATGACGGTACCTCTTAAAGTGTCAGTCCATCTGCTAAGTGCTGGAGATTCTGGGAGGGTGAAGATATGGCTCAAGTCACCTCCCTCTATCTCCCTGACCTAGATGAGGCAGTGGACCCAGTGGGAAATGTAGGGAGCAGGAAAAGCTGTGATTTCTGTTTCTGCCTCTTACCACTGTGAGACCTCAAGCACATTACTAGAGCTGTCTGAGCTTTAGTTTTAACAATAATCTCCATGATTTTTTTATTAATGATTGAAAACTGTGGTTCCCAGACCTACAGCATCAACATCATGAGGGCACTTGTTAGAAATGTCAATTCTTGGGTCCTGCCCCAGACCTCCTAATTCAGCAAGAGGAGTAGCAGCAATCTGCATTTTTGCAAATCTTCCAGATGATTCTCAAGTTTGAGAACCACTGATATAAATTTTCCCGCCCAGTAACTGGTATGTAATAAATAAATGTTCAACAAATAGTAGCTCTTAAGTCTAATGAGGGATTTGGAAGTAAGCCAATCGTTATAATTAGTCAATAAAAATGAGTCAATTAATTATCCAATTAAATCCATCAACTATATTTCTATAAATAAAGTTATTTCAAGCCTGCTTTTTACAGAGTAGTAATGCTAACAAGGATCTTGAACATGTTTTAAAGCTAAGCCAATAATTTTAAAAATATTATCATTACCATTTTAAATTCAGAAATTATTTTTTAAATATATAAAAATGCCTATTTTCCCCCTCTCTCTTACTTCTCTCTCTCATTCTCTTTCTCTGTCTCTCTCTTTATTTTCACGTGAATAGTCTGGCACAAGCAGAGGAAAGGTCAGAAAGAACAAAGAAGTAAATTTAAGTCCAGAAATAGAACCAATTACATAAGGGGATTTAGACTTCATAAAGGTGAGCATTTTAAACCAGTAAAGAAACAACAGATCATTCAATAAAATGGCTCTGGGACAAATGGCTGCCCATAAAAGAAATAATGTTGGACTCCTACATTAATTACTTCTTACATCAAAATATATTTCAGAAGGATTAAAGATTTTCATATAATAGATGAGCCTAGAAAACTAATGGGAAAATTGCTGATTTTTAAAGAAAAATCTTGAAATAGGAAAATCTTTTTCTATGCATGATAGACCATTTGTAAGTCATGATTTAAAATTAGATAAATTTGACTACATAAAGAGATAAATGTATATCTTTTTAAACAACAAATAAGCTATAAATATAATCAAAAGACAAATTGGGAAAAGATTTGTTTCAGGTACTGGTGAGCATTCAGTGAACTAACCAGACAACACTTCCTAACTTTCATGGATCTTATGTTGCAATGGGGAGATTTTTAGGTGAGGGCTTAAGCAGACCTCTATAGCCCTGACCACACACAGAGATGTCAATGGTCACAGAGGAGCATGCTAACAGAAGGGGAAAGAATGCACATAATGTTATTCAGGGCTTTTAGTTGGTAAATATGTAGTGGTGTGGGAATACATAATTGGCAGTGATGAATACTAATTGCCAGAAGAAATTGCCACCTCCAGAGAAATCAGTCCCTCTGCACCTATAATCTGTAATTGCTATGCATCACTCATGTACAGCAGCACAGTAATTTCTCTACCTGGTTATCTTCTCCACCAGTTCATTTTCAGCCCTGGTTTATATTCATTTTCATAGTCTCCATAGTCCCTAGCATGGTGACTTGTGTACAATAAACTCGATAAATACTAATTTGAATAATTGGTTCTTAAGCTATCAACTTTGTGCCTTTATACAACCAGACCCTTATAATTAGCATAACAGATACATAGCATTGGCAACACACATATTATTGGGCAGCTCATAAGTTTAAAAGTTAAGCAAAATTGAAATGCAAGCAAGTAGGCAGAAAAGAAGGAAAGAAAGAGGGAAAGAAGGGATGGAGACACGGGGAGAGGAAAGAAGGAAGGAAGAAGGAATACTTCTTTTGTTACCTTTCTTCTTTGGTAAGACGTGCCAGTTTTCTGGCTTTGTGAGCAAGGATAAATCTGCAATATATAAACAAGAAAAAGAAGGGAAATGAATGATTTCTTTCATTCTGGTCTCATTTTTATAATATACATTTGCCTGGCGTTCAATGTTCAAAGCCAACCAGAAGAAATAATATATACATTAACCTATTTTATGTTCAGAGTTTAACTGTTCACATGTTACATTTCTGACATTGAAGAGCACCTTCTAGCTTTGAGGAGCAAGGGACAAAAAGATGACTGCTGATGATTTGTGCCTAGGGTAACATGATGAGTGACCCACTTTCCCTCATCTGGCTGATGGCCAATAGGAATGAACTGTGGACCCCAAATGCAAGCCAATCTCAAAAAACCAAAGGATGAATGACCTCGCTGATAAGCGGATGATGACATATAATGGGGGGCTGGAGGGGTTAGTGTTAGGGTTAGAGTTAGGGTTAGGGAGGGGGGCAAGAATGGAGGAAGGAAGGACTGTATAGAGGGAAGAGAGGGGTGGGAGGGGTGGGGGGAAGGGAAAAAATAACAGAATGAATCAAACAACATTACCCTATGTAAATGTATGATTACACAAATGGTATGCCTTTACGCCATGTACAAACAGAGAAACAACATGTATCCCATTTGTTTACAAGGGAAAAAAAAGGCTGCATTTGAGTGCTTCCAGTTTAATCCAGTTATTGTTCTTTGGTTCTCTCTCCTCCATGGTGTCTCCCTAGAAATGTACCTTCTAGATTCTGCCTCTATTTCCAGTTCTATGATTGCTTTCAACTTAACAATTGGTTTTGACTGACCTTTCTTACCTTGGCTCCCTATGAAATAAACTCATACATGTCCTAGAATCCATCTCAATTTTAATTGCTCCAGCTAGACACCTCTTTGGACCAGGTTCTGGCTCCCAAGACAGTCTCCAATCTGTGCTGATCTTCCCTGACAGGTTGAGGACAGGACTGACCTTGGTTCCTCTCTAGTGGAACTGAGAAAATCTCAGCATTCCACATGAATAACATTTACTATAGTTTCAATGTGATTTGTCCCTACCGAAACTCGTGGAGAAATTCGGTCCCCATTGTGATAGTGTTGAGAAGTAGTGGGGCTTTTAAAAGACATTTTCAGGTTTCAGGAATTCACTCTCATGAAAGGTTTAATACAGCTGCCATGAGAGTGAAGAGTTGGATGTTATAAAGCAAGTTTGGCTTCCTCTGCTGGCTGTCTTCCTTCCTCTCTCATGGTGACTTCAAGGCACACACTCACTTCCTTTTCACTTTTCCATCATGCATGATGCAACACAAGGCCCTTACCAGAAGCCAAGTAGATGCTGGCACCATGCTCCTGGAATTTCAAGAACTGTGAATTAAAACAAACCTCTTTTCTTTATAAATTATCCAGTCTCTGGTATTCTGTTATAGTAACACAAAACAGATTAACACAATAACAATGCCTACTTAGGTTCCGCAAGGAGCCATCTTAGCAAAAGACCCCAAGTCATGTCTTTGAATAATGTTTCAACAAATAATAGATCATCAAAATATATCTACCCCAGCACTAAATATAAAGTGGAAATTTAATACAGCAAATTAAAAATGTTATTGGTATTATACTTATTTTGTAGATATTTGTTCCTTGGAACGCATAAAAGAAAAGAAGCAGTACGAATTTTTCTATTGTTGGATTTGGAGAATAGTGTCATTCGGTAAAAAATTATTTAACAAAGTTTGAGACATATTTATTAATAGTGTTTGATTTTCTTGTCAATACTGAACACAACCACAGTGCCATAATTGTGCCTTACCCGATGATAGCAGCATAGCTGCCATCAGGTTTGGTATCATCCAATGTGTAGGCAATTGGGGCTTCTTCTCCTTCAATAACCATGGATCCACAGTAATCTTGGAGAATAGCAAAATGGAAGAACACATTCATCATCCTATCAAACTATGCAGTTACAATAAAGCACACATTTTTCAATTTGAGAAGCCCAAAGGCTGGAAAAAGCATATTACACTCCAAATTTATGAAGGCAAACCAAACTCATATTAATAGGAGAGCTGAGTAGCAACAGTTAGCTAAAAAATAAAACTTTACGTCCTTCCTTCTCTGAAAAGAATAGGGCAATGTGATATTCTGAATTCATCCAGGTCACCATTTAATAAAATCTGATTTTCCTTCACATTAATACTCGTGTCCCCTATTTTCTCTTTCACAAGGAATCAGAATAAAATCACAGATGTACAAAGGAAATACTAGTCCTTTCCTATAGAATAGAAGGGACTTTGATATTCACATTTCATGAAAAGCCACTTATTCTGTTTTGTTTTTATTTTTATTTTTTGTTTTAGGGATGGGGTCTTAATGTGTTGCCCAGACTGGACCCAAACTTCTGAGTTCAAGCAATCCAGCTGCACCAACTTCTCAAGTAGCTGGGACTACAGATGTGAACCACCACATCTGGCCACTTATTCTATTTGAAGAATTTCTTGACTGAAAACAGGGCAGAGAGAACTAAAATTCATAGAGTTTCAAACCTTCATTTCAAATATGACCTCCAAAAACCCTTTCCCCTTTAAGAACAACTTGAGAAACAAATTCAGCTCATTCTAGAAAAAAGGGCTTCCCTCACCACGACCCCCCAGAAGCCCCCAAATGCAGTAAGCCTTTTGTATCTGTGGGTTCCACATTTGTGAATTCAAAACAACTGTGGGTTGAAAACATTTGAAAAAAATTACACATGTAATAAACATGTACATATTTTTTATTGTTAGTCCCTAAACAATACAGTATAATAAATATTTACAGAGCATGTATGTTGCATTAGCTATTATAAATGGTTTAGAGATCTTTTAAAGTATACAGGAGGATGCATGCCATTTTAAATAAGGAGCATGATCATCTGATGATTTTGGTATCTGTAGGGGTTCTGGTAACCAGTACCCCATGGATCCTGGGAATGACTATACATTCAATTTCAACAAAAGACTGTGACAGAGCAGCAGTAAAACTGTCAGGCCACGGTCTGAAATGTTATAATAATATCCTGCTGTAGTGTACTCCTCCTCCTGCTCCATCATTTACTTGCAAATTGGAGGTTGTTTCAACAAAATTATGGTGGAAGACTCTAGAACAAATGTTATATAGAAAAGTCAATAGGAGGGTTTTAAAATTAGGAAGAAAGAACAGAGAAAGAACTTTGCAGGCACACACACACATCCCCAACCTGTGGTCAGCCATGAGTGTGTGACCAGACACATCCAAAGGCTTTTTAAACTGCTTTTGCTTCTCTTTCCTCTCACATCCCTCCCCTCAGTGCACCTGCAAGAGAATCAATGTGCTTGCATGCCCCCCTCAGGTATGTTGGGGTAGGAATGATGTTGACAAAAACTGAAGTATGAGAAGAAAAAATGTTCAAAGTCTGTCCAAAAATGCAAGAAGACTTAAGAATATAAGAGAACTAGCTAAGGAATCACATGTTACAAGGAGGCAAGAAAGCAAGGCATGATAGTGCAGGCCTGTAATCCTAGCAACTTACGAGGCCCAGGCAGGAGGATTGCAAGGCCAGCCTCAGCAACTTAGTGAAACCCTGTCTTGAAATAGGAATGAAAAGGACAGAAGGATCCAGGGTATAACTCAGTGGTAAAGTATCCCTGGGATCAATCTCTACTATGGAAAAAAAAGAAGGCAAATAAAGAGTGGAGATAAACAGAACAGATGTCATCAATGAAATGAGCAGGTATATCTTGATCATATAGGGATGAGCTGAATGAACTGGCATAGGACACCAGGTAGGGCCAGGGTGAAGATGCTGCTTTCTAGGTGGAGGGGGCTCTTCAGACACTCTTCCCAGAGTGAAGGTGGACTCTGAGCTAGGTGGGTTCACTTAGAGAAAAATGAAGGACCAGGGGCAGAGAGAAAAAGCCATGTTTGTGCCAATGGAACCATGAAGCATCAGTGGGTTTTCTATCACTTGTAGCTAGAAAGCTCAGGGGACCTTCCTGTGCACACAGTGTCTCATTCTTAATATTCCCTTATATCCCACCATCCTATATATAGTACACCTATGAGAACTTAAATTGAGCCATTTTATTAGGCTTTTAATAGGTGTTCTGTAAATGGGACAATGGGACATAATGGGTTAAGAAGGAAGAGGACATTGAAGGATATCCAGAAGTTTAACAAAGTTCTTTAAAAGAAAAGCATAGGAGTGAGGATGTAGGTCAGTGGTAGAGCACTTGCTTAGCATGCCTGAGGCCCTGGTGTTCATCCCCAGCACCACAGGAACAAAGAAGAAGAAAGAAGGAAGAAGATAAAGAAGAGAAAGAACAGAGAAAAAAGGAGAAACAAAGAACAAATCAACCAACCAGAAGGAACTTTCAGAAATAAAAAGACAATGATTCAGGGAATAGAAGAAATTTCCCCCAAAGCAGTAATATTCTCAGAGAAAACAGAAAAGATATTGTCGCTATGGAAGGTAATGAAGAGGAATATTCAGAACAATATAACTTAATAGAAGCTTTTTGTGTGTAGGGGTATGGAGGAAGAGTTCTGATGAAATAATAATAACATTCATCTGGTAGAATAATTGAAGTTCACTCAGGACAAAATTAAGAAAAAGTAATAATGAAAGATTGTGCTACCAGTTATAAAAACATTTTATAGGGGCTGAGGCTGTAGCTCAGTGGTAGAGAGCTTGCCTAGCACATGTGAGGCACTGGGTTTGATCCTCAGCACCACATAAAAATAAATAAATAAAATAAAGGTATTGTGTCCATCTACAACCAAAATTTTTTTTAAAAATAGGACATAAAGCTATAATGATTAAAATGGTGCAGTGCTGTCGTATACTAGATAATATAAATTTGTGCTCTCCAAAGTGGGATAGTGAAAGAAAATGTATAGAGCTGTTCAAAATATTTGAAGCCCAGTAACAAAGATTAGGGGAATAGAAAGGCCCCATGTAGGGGCTAGGCCTGTCACTCAGTGGTAGAGTATGTGATTAGCATGCTAGAAGCCCTGGGTTCCATTCCCAACATCAAAACAAAACAAAATAAAACAATAAAACCTAGGTGTACCTTTGAGATTTTAGTTGGATTTGAAAAATATTTATAAGATATACAGAAAAACTTTGAGGAAATGATGAAAACATAATTTATAAAATGATTCAATATGCCCCTTAAGCCTTGCAATTACAAAGATATAAATTGTGAATAAGTAGGATAATTTCTCCTATCCAATGAGCAAAAAATTAACAAATAGAATTAGCTAGTAACAAGGATTTGAGAAAATAGGAATGCTAACAAAGGCCAATCCAAATCAATTGACCTCATAATTCCATTTATACAAATTTATCCAAAAGGAATGCTCCTATCCAAATCTGCAGAGCTACTTGCTGCAAGTTGTTTACTGCAGCATGGTGTATAACAGCAAACACCTGGAAACAAGAGAAATGCCTTTTGAGAAAATTTTGATAGAATCATACAATGAAATACTCTTCATTCAGTTGTTGAAAGGAGGTAGAATTAAAGAACTGTTGCTGATAGGAAGAAGCAAATTTCATTATGATATATATCATGATTTTAAAATAACATGATTTTGGAAAACTATAGAACATTTTAAATTAAATTTTCATATAAATATTATACATATTATCTAATATATATTAATAGTAGATGCATTTCTCTATATATGTACATGTATAATTAATATATCAACTATGAATACACTAAATTTTTAAATATAAACAACTTATTATATTTTTTTCTGTTGTGGTGCTGAGGATGGAACCCAGGACCTTACGAATGCTAGGCAAGTGCTCTACCACTGAGCTATACCACCAGACCAACAACCTAAACTTTAAACAATGGTTCTCTAAGGGGAGGAGCAGTAAGAGAGGAATTTCTTTCCTATACTTTTATTTTTTAAAGTTTTATGGTGAATAAGTTGACTTCTGTAACTTTTTAAAAGTAGGTATTGCTCCCATCATTGAAATCATAAATTGATATGAAGACACAAAGATTTAAGATAAAGGGTGGAAGATAAGCAGAAGCAAAGAGATCAAAAGGATTCTGGGTTGCTAGCAGCTAGCTCTCTTGATGAAGGGGTGAGGCAGTTGTGATGGCTCCAGTGGAGGACAGGATGCTAATGGTGAGGGCACCTGGACTTAGAATGACTTGGTGGAAGGCCAGAAAAGAAGAGGGAGCCCTTCCTTGCAAAATCACAAAGATGTTACACACCAAGGTACTGGGAAGAACTTTCTGGGATAATCGATCTAGAAGCAACCAGGTGCTCTTACTACACAGGCACATGCACACACACGCACACACACACAAAGGTGACAGCTAGATTGCTATGGTTTGGTAAACATCCCCCAAAGGCCCATGTGGCAAAGACTTGGTGCCCAGAGTGGCACTATTGGGAGATGGTGGTATCCTTAAGGGGTAGAGCCTAGTGGGAGGTCTTTAGGTCACTGGGACTGTTCTCAAAGGGACTGTAGGACCCTAGACACCTCCTCACTCTCTTTTGCTTCTTAACAATGAGGTGAGCAGTTTCTCTCTGCCACACATTTTCACCATTATGTGCTGTGTTGTCACAGGCCCAAAAGCAATGGGGTCAACTGAACAAGGATTGAAACCTCCAAAACTGTGACTGCAAATAAACCTTTTCTCTCTTATTTTATTCTTTTTATTTTGTTTTAGTTGTAGGTGGACACAGTATCATTATTTTATTTTTATGTGGTACTGAGGATCAAACCCAGGGCCTCACGCATACTAGGTGAGTGCTGTACTACTGAGCCACAACCCCAGTCCAAACCTTTTCTCTTTACAAGTTATCTCAGGCATTTTGTTATAGTCATGAAAAGCTGACTAACACTATGGCTATGTGAGGAGATACGTAAATTAGTTTGACCTCAATAATCATTTTACTATGTATGTGTATATCAAAACATCATGATGGAGACCTTAAATATATACAATACAATAAAATAAAAGCAGTGTTTAGCATGGTTCTAGAAGAAGGGAAAGAAGCAATCAAGAACTGATTATGTCCGATACCAAAGATTCCAAAAACATTTGTTGGAGAAAAGATAGCCTTTCAACACATGGTGCTGGGAGAAATATAAATATATATGTAGAAGAATGAAACTTGACCCCTATCTCTCACCCTGTAAAAAAGTCAACTCCAAGTGGATCAAAGACTTAGAAATTAGACTAGAAATTCTCCAAGTGCTAGAAGTAAACAGGCTCAACACTTCAACATATTGTCACTGGAATTAATCAATTCCTTAACAAGATCCCTAAAGTGCAAGAAATAAAACCTGAAATCAATAAGTGGGATGACATCAAATTAAAATGCTTCTGCCCAGCAAAGGAAACAAGTTCGTGAAGAGGCAGCCTATGAGAGAGGAGAAGATCTTTACCACATGCTCTTTAGAATAGGGCATTAATATCCAGAATATATAAAGAACTCAAAAAACTTAACACAAAAAGCTAATAAATAACCCAATTAATAAATGGGGAAAAGAACTGAAGAGACACTTCTTAAGAGAAGAAATGCAAATGACAAACAAAATATGAAAAAAATATTCAGCATTTCTAGCAATCAGGAAAATGTAAATCAAAAAAGTCAAAGGTTGAATGCTTTCTCTGATATGTGGAAGCTAATCCAAATTAAGGAGTAAAAAAGGAAAAGATAGGATTCCATCAAAATAGATCAGTAGAGTAGAAGAAGGGGATTGATGGGGAGGAAGGAAGGATGGGACAAGGAAAGACATTGGAATGAATCTGACCTACTTTTCCTATGCACATCTATGAATATACCACAGTGAATCTCACCATCATGTACACCTACAAGATGCTAATTAAAAATACATTAAAAACAACTGCTTATAACTGCCTGGATAAAGACACACTCACAAAAATACCTCCTCTCTAATAAACCACATTTTACCAAACTTGTAAAACAAAGCAAACAAACAAAAACTTCGAATGACAGCTATGTGCCTGTGATGTGCTAGTCACTGCTAGGCTGTTTGGGACTGCAAAACTCATCCGCTTTTATCTTGTTTGATCAGATTCCCTCAGCTTTTCTGTTATGACTGTACATTAGTGTATTTATTGAATCAACCATTTTCGGGGGGAGTACCGGGGATTGAACTCAAGGTCACTCGACCACTGAGTCACAACCCCAGTCCTATTTTGTATTTTATTTAGAGACAAGGTCTCACTGAGTTGCTTAGGGCCTCGATAAGTTGCTGAGTCTGACTTTGAACTTGAGATCCTCCTGTCTCAGCCTCTCAAGTTGCCAGGATTAGAGGCGTGTGTTACGGCACCCAGTCTGAATCAACCATTATTGAACATCTAGTTTAAGCCATGTACTGTGCTAGGCATTAGGAATTGAAAAATTCATTTCCTTGTCCAGAAAATCCAGACTCTAGAAGAAGACAGTCATGCAAACTGGTAATTACACCACAAGGTATTAAGTTCTAGGCTATTACAGAAATAAAAAGGAGCACTCCAAAACTCACTTCCTATATGATTCCTGTTACATTGATAAGTGATTAACTTTATTTGAAGGAATCTGATTTTAAGTCTGAAGAAGTAGACTCCTATAACAGGATATTTTCTTAGCATCAGACTGCCAATGTCACTGCCAAATTAACTACATTGTAATTGACTACAGATCGAGTATCCATTAACCCAAATGCTCAGGATCAGAGAAGTGTTTTGGATTTTTGGATTTAAAAAAAAATTTTAAATATTCACATATACTTAATGAGCTATCTTTCAAATGGGATGCAAGTCGAAACATATGACTTGTTCATTTTTCATATATACCTTATATACATAGCCTGAGGGTAATTTCACACAATTAATAATTTTATGCATGAAATAAATTTTCATGGTATGGAATTTTCCACTAGTGGTATCAGATTGGTGCTCAAAAAATTTCAGACTTTGGAACATTTTGGAGTTTGGATTTTTGGATTAGGAATGCTCAACCTGTAACAATAAAATAAATCTCAAATACTTCATTTGGGCTAAATAAAAGGACTTAAAATCAATATACTACAGTGATACAGCCTCACCAATGTTTACTGTAGCTCAGTTCACCATAACTAAAATATGGAACCAACCTAGATGCCCTTCAACAGATGATGGATAAAGAAAACGTGAGATACATATATATATATATATATATATATATATATATATATATATATATATATATGATGGAATATTACTCAGCTTTAAATAAGAATGAAATTATGGCATTTGTTGGTAAACGAATGGAGTTAGAGAACACCATGCTAAGTGAAATAAGCCAAACCCAAAAAACCAAAGGCCAAATGTTTTCTCTGATAAGTGAATGCTAATTCACAATAAGGGGAGCGGGGCTAGGGAAGAATAGAGTTACTTTAAATTAGGTAGAGGGAAGTGAAGGGAGGGGAAGTGTTATGTGGGTAGGAATGATAGTAGAGTGAAACAGACATAACTACCTCATGTACATGTATGACTGCATGACTGATGTGATTCTACAATATGTATAATCAGACAAATGAGAAATTATACTCCATTTATGTATGATCTATCAAAATGTATGAATGTATTCTACTGTCATATACAACAAATTAGAACAAATAAAAATAATTTAAAAATAATGTCTACAATCCTTTCTTAAAGCATTACTCAAGGCTCACTACCAATAAGGACCAAGTCAATTAAGCCTCTTCCTGAAGGTGGGGAAACTTGGGTTTTCTTTTTGATACTGGAGTTTAACAACTTGCCTGGCATGTAGGAAGCCTAAAATGGTTTACAGACATGAATGGAAAGTTGGAGATTATCTCCACAAGTAAAGATAGAGAAGAGTCTCTATTACTGGTCCTAAATTCTATCTACATTTCACTGGTGATCCATCTAAAATGTGTGACCTGGTTTACAAGAGGAAGCAACTTAATGCCAGTGTGCCACTGACATTAGATTCAATGACTAAAATGACAGAACTCATCTGGTGGAACATTCACAAAGGGTAGATTACTTGATCACCTGATGCACCAATCCAGTAACAGCCCTAACCATGGTTATCTGCAGGGTGTGGAATCAGGAGTCTGTGATGTGGCTGAAAAAGGTTACCATTGGTATCCATGGGGAATTGGTTCTGGGACCCTTGTGGATACCAAAAATCCATGGATACCCAAGTCCATTATTTAAATGGCATAATATTTGCATAGAGTCTAAGCACATTCTTCCATATACTTTAAACTATCTCTAGATTACTAATAATACATAATATGATACAAATGCTCTGCAAATAGTTGCTATACTAAATTGTATAGGGAATAATGACATGTGTTCAGTACAGACATAATTTTTCATCCAAATACTTTTGATATGTAGTTGGTTGCATCCATGAATGGCAGAGCCTATGGACACAAAGGGCTGAGTGTACACAAGAAATACTGCTCTAAGACCAAACTATGACATTGTCCCCATTTGTCTACAGCCATCTTCCTTTCTGCTGTGCTGCTTTCTCATTTCAGTCCACCCTTCTCTTTGCCCTCAATACCAGGGATTGGCTGTTCTCTCCTGGTCTCCACTTGGAAGAAAAGAAGACATGGTAAGAGTAAATGTGATAAGACTCTAGTATTGTGCTGTCCAATGCAGTAGCTACTAGCTACTAAAATGAAATAGAATTAAAAAATTTGGTTCCTTAATTTCACTAGCTACATTTCAAGTGTTCAGTGCCCACATGTGGACTATGGCTAGTGTGCTGGACAAAGCAGATCTATAGTCCTATATTGCAGAATACAGGACTTCAGTGAGCATTCAAGTGTACTATCCTCCATGGCATAGAAGCATACTTGAGGACTACATATAAATGAAGAAATTCATTTAATTTAATATGGTAGAATCTTGACACTAATGAAAAAATCCCCACTTCTGTGAATGGCTTTACAAAGTCATACTTCAAAAAACTGTATTAGAGGGCTGGGGTTGTAGCTCAGTGGTAGAGTGCTTGCTTAGTATGTGTGAGGCTCTGGGTTCAATTCTCAGCACTGCATACAAATAAATAAAATAAAGGCTCATCAACAACTAGTAAAAATATTTTTTAAAAACTATATTAGAAAATGTTACTCATTTATTTTCACAAGATTTTGTAGGAGGATCAAATAGATTTTATAGCTAATTATAAAAGAGTTTTATAATTATAGCTAATTATAAAAGTTAATTCTAAGAATTTGTGCTGATATAGATTATTTGAAAGAACTATACTTAAGAACCTGGACTAATGTTTTATGTCCAGAATTTTAATAAAAATAGTTACAAGCAAATGCATGTGATGACACAACTTTGTTGGATCTTCTGCAGAAGGTCTTTATATAAGGAAAGTACTAACCCTTTTTCCTCCAGAAGGGCTCCTTATAATAAACCATGCACTTGATGACTGAACCTAAAGGCACACGAGTGATCAGCTGGTTTCTCATCATTGGCAGAGGTGGGTTGAAGTGAATCTTCATGCCCAGAATTGGAGGAATAGCACTGATCACATATTTTGCCTGAAAGAAAAACAACATGGTTAAACATCATTGGTAAATTATTTTGGTTTTTCCCTAATGATCTCTCATTCTACCCTTGGCCTGTTCAGTCTCTTGACAGCAAAACTGAAAGGATCCTGTTAAAATCTAAAGAAATCCTCATTGCTCAAAACCTCCAATGATTTCCCATGACTCATGGAGTCAAAGTCAAGTTCCTCACAGTCATATCCAAGGTCATACATGAACCAGATTTCTGGTACCTCTCTGATTCCACCTAATGTTGCTCTTCCTACTTCGCTCCTCTTCTGTTATTTTGACCACCTTTCAGTTCCTTGATCATGCCAGACTTGCTCTCACCTCAGGGCCTCGGCACTGGCCATTCCATCTACTTGGAACACTCTCCCCCACCCCATGGCTCAATCCCGCATCTCCTTCAGTTGTGTGTTCAAACGTCATATTCTCAAAGGGTTCAAGACAGCTGGGATATCCTTGGCTTTATGTAAGCTTTGGTTATCTATGAGACTCTGGTCTTTTCCCCCAGTTTAATGGTCTAAGTTACCTCATACATTTCGTGGTTTAGGGTCTCCACAAGAACATTTTCTCCTGTCTGGTCAATGTGGATCACAGGCCTCTCTAGCTTCACTCGGTCCCCAAGGAGCTCCATTATTCGCTCACTCACTTGACTAGATCCACCCACAAATTTCCTCTCCTGGAAAGAAAAAAGGTAGGTGGGGAATACAGGAATGGGCATAAATTTCTGAGTGGTTAGTTTTCCTCACTACTCTTCAATCAGAGATGTAGAATACTTCATTTAACTACTGTGAATCATGTCTTTAACCATTGTATTTTAATTTGGAACTGCTGACTTTTGACAAAATTATGTTTTTTCTAAATCATGTTCAAGGCAACTTGTAGATTCCCAAGATCCAACCTAGGCAGGACATCCTTCGAATGATCTCCAGGTCCCATCTGTCTGGTTATCTCCCCTGATTTATGTTCCATTTGCATTTTTGGGAAGGGGATTTTGGGGACTGAAGCCAGCAGTGTTGTACTTCTGAGCTATAATCCCAGTCTAGCTTTTCCTTGCAGTACTGGGGATGGAACCCAGGCTCTTGCACACATAAGGCAAGCACTCTACCACTGAGCTACACTCCAGCCCTTTTTATTTTTTATTTTGAGATAGGGTCTCACTAAGTTGCCCAGCCTGGCCTAGAACTTACAATTCTCCCACCTCAGTCTCCTGTGCAATTGGAATTACAGGTGTGTGCCACCACACCTAGCCCTTCAGTATCATTTTGTTGGGCTGTTTGGTCTGGTGAAACTACCTAAAATTCAGCTACCACTTGCCTGGGCTCACTAGGCCTGGTCCTATAAGTGAGGCTTAGAACTTCCCTACCTTCACACCATACCTCACCCCACAGGTCAGCCTCCCTCCCCATCGTGGGCTGCCCATCTCATCCTGGGATAGATGTCTGATGCTTCTGTGGTCACCAAGGTCATTTCACCTTACTGCACCCACCTTCCCTGAGCCCTGCTTCCAAATGTTCTAAAGCTTCCAAATATTCTGCCTGCCTGTGTACACAGTAAAGCTGTTTCCCCTTTTTCAATTTTCAGTTCAGTTAATTTTTTAAAAATTTCAAACAGATCCAGGAAGAATGAGGAGAAAGAAAAGAAAGTAGAAGGAAAAGAAAGGAATGTGACTACTAAGCAGGTTATCGAAGAACTTTTTAATCTCCTTCCTACTGTGCCTAGCATGGTGCCTCATGTAATGCTGGGGCTCAGGGAATAGGTATTGAATGAATGAATGAATGAATGAATGAATGAATGAATGAATGAATGAATGAATTCCATGTGTGGCATGTGTTTTAAATTTGAGAATGCATTTCTAACTTTTCTTTTTGAGCTTTCCAAGAAGTTCTCAAGCTATGTTCATCAGATGGTCTACAAACTTACCAAACAATAATTGGAATTATCTACAAATGAAAATGGCAGAAGTCCATAAAAAGGGACAAGCCTAATCCTAAAATTACATTGGCTGTTCAGTTCTTACACTGGTTCCCTGAAAACAGACTGTTCCGTATAAATATCACTTTGAACTACCATGATAAAGCACTAAACGTCACAAGCCTGCCTCGAACTCAAAAGTTCATGATTGAAGGATGATGCCAATCTTTCATTCCAGTAGTAGTGGTTTTCTGTTGAGATGGTGAAGAAATTAATTGGTACCTGTCCTCCATTGGTTGTTGAGATGATTCTGGTTGTACCCCCACACTGCTTCACATACCACAGGAACCAGAGAGCAGAGACCTCATGAGTCTCTGCAGTAACACAAAGGTTCACAAAGAGAGTGGCAAGATTCTTTGCAGATCTGCTCAGGAAAAAGCAAGAGCAAAATTGGAAAATGTAAGAAAATATCTTCTTAATAATCTAGAAATTATTCACATAATACATTTTTCTTGGCTAAATTGAGCACAATTGACAAGTTGCAGGAAAATGTCACTAGAACCCAATAGTATAAAACAAGACATTAGATATTTAGGGAATATAAGATTTCTCTTTCCCTTAAACAAAATACCTTATACAGAATCAGCTTGTGCTCCATATTCTATGCTGTCATGATTTGTTCCCACATATAAGCTGTTTTTCAGTGATTCTTCATCTCAGTAAAAGGCACCACATTCACTCAGTAGCTAAAGCCAACATCTTAGAAATCAAGCTTAATTTCTCTCTCCAAAATCAACCCTTAAGGAAGTCCAGTCATTGCTCAACATACCACTCTACCTTTGCCACCATCAAATTAGTGTTGTCTCTTACCAGAAGTATTGCAATTACCCCCTCTAGACTAGCCTCTCTGCCTCCTCTTATCCTCACCTCATATACATTGATCACTCTAGAAGACAGATGTTCTTTACCTCCCTCCCCACTATGGTGTTCTTTCTCAAATGTGATTCAAGTCATCTCATTCTATTGCTTAAATCCCTCCACTAGCATCCTATGAAAACTAGAATAAGATAGCTCTAAGTAACATATCCCATGCCTACCTCTTCTATCTCATCCTGAACTCCCCAACACACTTATTCTAATGTTTTCCCAAGAAAGATGTGCTCTTATTCACCTGTGAAAATGGGTACTGGCTTCCATATTCCCCAGATTCTTGGCATTTTCTATTGTTTTGACATCGTATAGTATCTTTAGAACTCTTTTCAATGTCTCAAATTATGTTCATTATTAGTTTATTATATTTATTGTTGCTTCCCCCACTATAATATTAAGACCTTATTTTTCTTGCTCACTTTAGTGTCCGCTTTCATAAAACAGTACCTGGCATATAACAAGTACTCAATAATTTCTTGTCAAATGAATGAATGAGAATGACTATCAATTAAATATTGTTTTTTGAAACATCCTTAATGTACAAAGGATTTGCTAGGTGCTATGCCAAACACAAAATTAGTCACAACTATTCACTCACAGTATGTTTTACTCTCTAACAGAAGACAAGCTCAAAGGATGGACGAGTGGGAAAGCAATTAACAAAGCATAGAGAGTGAACTTTTGCCTGATTTCTTGGCATGTCAATAGCTTGAGGATATATTCTGTGAAGAAGTACATCAGGAAGTAAACAATCTCATGCAATTCCAAGGACTCAGTTATATCTAGCATGCCCTAAAATTCAGTAGTAATGTGTACTCTGGGACAGCTTTAATAAGGATCAATCTCCCTCTTGTCTTTGTTGTAAAGTTTGCATATTGCTAGTTTAGTTACACTTGAGGCAAATTTTTCTACCTGATAATGCTGACAAAGGGTGAAATAAATACCATCTTTGATTTGTTGAAGTTTTTCCACACTCAATAGTTTTGTTGTTGTTGTTGCTTTTTCTGGTACTGGGGACTGAACCCAGGGGCACTTAACCACTGAACCACATCCCCAGCCCTTATTTATATTTTATTTTGAGGCAGGGTCTTGCTGAGTTGCTTAGGGCCTCACTAAATTCCTGAGGCTGGCTTTGATCCCGAGATCCTCCTGCCTCAGCCTCCCAAGTCACTGGGATTATAGGCATGCACCACCATGTCTAGCTTCTTTAATTTTTTTATTTTGTTCAATTGTTGTCATGATCCTATAAAATAGCTGTTAGCTTTCCCCAGTTCACAAGCCAGAAAACTGAGTCTCAGAGAATTTAATAATACATAGCTACATGACCCACTATCATTCTTAATTTGAAACTCAGGCTTTTAAAACTTCAAAATTCTTTTACCATTAGTCAGCTCACAACCTTCAAATATTCATCAAAGGCCAGATTTCTACTTTAGTGCATGCTAACCCTAGAAGTTTGTAGGATTGTGACTAACGTACCAGTTATTGACAATGTCTGCAACTTGACAGCACTTTCGTGACAGTTCCCATCATTCCAGCCTACAAATGGTGTTATATATACACTGAAGTGACTTAGAGTTAGTTTTGTAAGATTCCACATGACAACTGATGGGATGGAAATCACAAAAGACAATTTGCAGCATCTATCCAAAGCAAATATGCAGACATTTACTTAAAATAGTATTTCAAAGTGAAAATATACTTTGCTGTTTCCTAATATCCTATTTCTTTTGTTCCTAATCTTATAGATAAATTCAGGGGCATTGATTAAAGGGAGTCATAAATAATAAAATAAATAACAAAATTTTAACAGGGACCCAGCTAGGCAACCAATATTAAACATGAAAATACTGTTGAGATTCCAATTGCTATTTTCATCAATTTGGTGGGAAAGAAATAATCCTGATTTGAAATGAAGGGAGATCTGAAAGTACAGTGGTCCACCCTTATCCACAGTGGATACACTCCAAGACACCCAGTGAATGTCTGAACTTTAAATAATACTGCACCCTGTATTTATTATGTTTTTTTTCCTATACATACCATGAAAAGTTTAATTTATGAATTAGGCACAGCAAGAGATGAACAACAATATGTAGTAATAAAATCAATTACAACAATATATTACAATAAAAATTATGTGACTATGGTCTCTTTCTTAAAAAAAATCAGGAAAAATGATATTTTCAGGTGGAGGTTCACAATGGATAACTGAGACCACAGAAAGCCAAGATGCAGATTATGAGAACTTTCTGGTGTTTTGGCTCATTTCTAATCTTCTATTTGATTTACTCTGGGACCTTCAGAAGAAAGGGCACGAGCTGAACAATATTTGAGGATGGAAGGTCAAGAAAACTAGTGTAATAATATTTTTGTATTTTTTGCTCTGTTGACTTTTTGAGAGATAAATGTTATAATATTTTTCTACATGAAAAATATGTACATTACCTAAGATTTGGAAAACTCATAAGATAAATATATATATCTTCCATATTCCACACCCAAAAAGATAATTACCAGTTTCATTTTGATACATGTTTTGATGGGTGTAGGTTTTCTAAAAATGATCACATAGCTGTGAACATATTGAGAATATGATTTGTTGTAGTATATATACAAAATGGAGTTTTGTTCAACCATAAAGAAGAATGAAAGTATGTCATTTGCAAGAAAATGGATGGAACTTGAGAACGTTATGATAAGCAAAATAAGACAAACTCAGAAAGCCATGGGTCACGTTTTCTCTTATATGTGCAAAGCTAGAGAGGAAAAAGGAAAAGAAAGTATGTGAGAGAATCTCAAAAAATTGAGGGGAGAACAGTAGAAGAAAGAGATCAAGTGGAGCAGGGAGGAGAAATGCTGGGGAAAGGTATTGGTCAAATTATATTGTTATACTATGTACATGTACAAATACATAAAAACAAATCCCACTAATATGTACAACTATAGTTCACTAATAAAAATATATGGAAAAAGGAAAAAAGTATGATTTGTGATCCTGAAGAGCATTTTATAAGTGACAGCTAAAAGAATGATCAACATTGGTCTTTAAATGTATGGTTGTGCTTTAGTCTGAATCACAACGGATTGGATATTCTGAGGATTACTTCCTTTTCTCTCTGATATGTGGATGCTAACACACAACAGGCAGGGAAGGGAAGAATAGAAGTACATTGGATTAGACAAAGGGGAACAAAGGAAAGGGAGAGGGATGGGAATAGGAAAGACAGTAGAATGAATCAGATATAACTTTCCTATGTTTATGTATGACACCACCAGTGAAATTCAATATCGTGTTCAACCTCAAGAATGGGAAGTTATACTCCATGTATGCATAATGTGTCAAAATATATTCTACTATTATGTATAACTAAAAAATAAATTAAAGAATCAAAAATATAAAACAAGAAAATGTTCCTGTGTGTATCTTACTTAGGAAGAGTTAGAGAATTATCTTGTATTCTCAAAC
This sequence comes from Sciurus vulgaris, assembly GCF_902686455.1. Taxonomy (NCBI): domain Eukaryota; kingdom Metazoa; phylum Chordata; class Mammalia; order Rodentia; family Sciuridae; genus Sciurus; species Sciurus vulgaris. Next base: position 99,711,494 of record NC_136471.1, on the reverse strand, counting down.
TCCTAATACCTCAGGATGTTTTATTTTGTTTTATGATTATAAGAAAATATAATTGGTCCTATCTTCAGGGAGCTTATGGGGAGAAAAGATCAAACTGAATTTATGAAAAGCTTTTCATAACAGAAGTTATAAAACAAATGAAGATAATTATATACTGATTATGTTTTGGAAATCTAAAGTAGAGCATTTAAAAATCGATAGTACAGCTGGGCGCCATGGCCCATGCCTGTAATCCCAGAGGCTTTGGAGGCTGAGACAGGAGGAGTTCAAACCCAGCCTCAGCAAAAGCGAGGTGCTAAGCAACTCAGTGAGACCTTGTCTCTAAATAAAATACAAAATAGGGCTGGGGATGTGGCTCAGTGGTTGAGTACCCCTGAGTCCAATCCCTGGTACCAAAAAATAAATAAAGATAAAAAATTAAAAAATAAAAATCAATGATACAACTTTTTATGGTCACAATAAGTTATATTGCAAACTATGTTCTCATAAGAAGTGTTAAATAGCATTAGAGATGGGTTTTAAAGTGTAAAATTAATGATAGGCATTGATTTCATGACAAATGATTTTACTATTCCAGAATTGGTTATTTTCAAAGTCTGAAGACATAGGAGAAGAACAAAGACATTTATTACAGAGTATAAATTATATAATAATAAGAATGAAAAGTAAAAGTAATAAAAATGTCCAACAGAATGATAATGGATTAAATACATTATAATATTTGCTCTCCATGGAATATTCTCCAACTATGAAATTTGATATCTGATGAATAATTTTAATAATGTAATATCTTTAAACAATCTTAAAATAAATGTCTGTGTTATAATATTAAATGTTACAAACATTCTGATGCATCTCCATTGTTTTTTAGTGTATAAATAAGTAACTTATTTTTAAGAAATGTGATCATATATCCCACTGCACATTCTCTATGACAGTCTACTTTTCTGTGTGTTTTCCTTTAATATATTTTTAGATGTTGATAGACCTTTATTTTATTCATTTATTTATATGTGGTGCTGAGAATCGAACCCAGTGCCTCACACATGCTAGGCAAGTGCTCTACCACTGAGCCACAACCTCAACCCTTCTGTGTGTTTAATATTATGAGTTTTCAAACCATCCAGCGTAACTCTATAACATGGTTTTAAAAGATTCTATAGTATTCCATGTTTTGGACATCCTGTAATTAATTCAATCTTTTATTTTTGGACTTTACGATTTTCCCTTTTAAAAATGATGCTTTAAAACATTCTCTCTTCTTCTCTCTCCCTCCCTGTATGCCTAGTTCTCTCTTTATTCTTCTTCTTTAAGAATTGTATTGAAAAACATGTGAACTGTATATCTTCTCAGTGTTTCTACACCTTAGATTCAGATATTTACTAAAACCATGTTTTTATGTTTGGCTGTCATTGCTCTGCTTCTCTCCCTAATGCCTAGAAAACGAAGACATTAACTCCAAAGCCAAATATGTTTCCCACCTCTGTTGTTCAGCACAATAAGAGGACTGTCTTCTTGAACATGGCTTCCATTTCTCTCACTTTTTTGACCACAAACTCACCATGGGCTTGACTTGCAGCCCCCACAACTCTTTCCACCTTCTCTGCTGTCTAAAAGTGGTGAAGCCTCTTCATGTCATTTGTCTAAACACTCCCCACAGTTTGTATATGGTTTCTAGCACCAGTCATAAGAATCTAATGTTTGATTCATAAGTACTTCCTTTAAATACTACTTTTTTTTTTTTGCTAAAGGGTAATAGTAGGTCCAGTTCCCCTACAGTTATGAACTGCCCAGAAGGTCCTACTCAAATCTTCAAGGAGTTGCCCTACATCACAAAAGGTGTTTCAAATGCATAAGCTAATCATCTCTGCACCTGACCACCAGAGAAGAATCCAAAAATATTTCTATGTCAACATCTTGAAAATGAAATCTTTAAGCTGATAGTTGTTAAGCTGTTCTAAGAAAAGGACACAGCACATTCTGGTCTGTTCTGAAAACTCTATGGGTTAGTACCACCTCTGTGATGCAAAACTGTTCTAAATAAGGAAGTTGGATGGATAGTTATCTTTTAAAAAGTTTTCTCCAGTACAGAGATTGAACTCAGGGCCTCTTTACCACTGAGCTACATCCCAGCCCTTTTTATTTTTTGAAACAGGGCCCAGCTAAATTGCTGAGTCTGGCCTCTAATTTGCTATCCTCCTACCTCAGCGTCCCAAGTAGCTGGAATTACAGGTGTGTGCTGCCATGCCCAGTTTATAGCTAGCTATCTTTAGTGTAGGACCCAGTTGCAATATTTTTCAGCATTCCATTTGGCCAGTGGCATGATTTTAGACACAAAGGAGCTAATTGTCCCCTGTCTGTTAAATGGTATTGCAATGCTTTTTTCTAATGGCAAATCTTACTCAGTCCAGCAGATATTGTTTAGCAGCTCTTTCATTGTCATGTTGTCCCACTCTTCTGCAAGGGGTGCCTTCCATGGGGCATCACTGGGAATCTACATTCGATGAAGATTTGAAGGAGAAAGACAATGAGAATTTTCCATTTTAAGTAACTATTTAAACAGTATTAAAAACTCAAAGAAGAAAAATGCAAGTTTTCTAAATTCCTCCAATAGTTTCTTGCACTGCATAAAGAACACTGTCTTTGAAGCTTTCCTGTTAAAGATCTATACCGTTCATTCTGTATATAACGATAACACTGCATGCACAATAAATGGAGGTATGCTGTATTCAGGCTATTCCAAGTATGGATCATAGTAGTCCCCCTTAATCCTGGGAGACAGGTTACAAGTCCCCAAGCAAATGCCTAAAACCACAGATGGTAGCAAACCCTATATATGCTTTGTTTTTCCTATACGTACACACCTATGATAAAGTTTCATTTATAAATTAGGCTCAGTAAGAGATTAAAAATGATAATGAAATAGATTAATTTTAACAATGTACTATAATAAAAGTTAGATGAATTGGGTCTGTTTATTTCTGGAATTTTCCATGTAATATTTTCAGATCATTTTTGACCATGGGTAACTGAATCTGCAGAAGGGGGACTACTGTACTAAATTACTAATTTACAGAGAAAATTTATAAATTTAACTCTTTAGGATCAGACAGAAGCACTAAATCAGGTCCAATTCAGAGTTTTCAGTTAGGTTTTGCATGTGTTTACTTATGGGCTACAGGTTTTGGCATGGTATAGAATCAAAAATCCAGATGTCTTGTCTAGATTAGAAACATCCTCCCAAGAAGGATGAGCAATACATAATCTTCTATTGCTCATCAGTAGTGAACAAATACCAGTCTTTCAACATCTCATTATTTTAGAGATTAGAAACAAGTTTATTCATTTCACAGATCTTTACTGCTTGTTACTGTGTGTTCACAATGTGCTAGGCATGGGGGATGAGTGATACATAGAAAAATACAAATGTCATCAAAGAAGCTTTGGGAAGTTTTACCTCTTGCCCCATGTTGTCCATTGTCCTCCAAAGGTTGTTATGATCTAGGTAAGTAATTGGATTCCACACTGTTGGGAATGGGCCCCTAAAGGGGTATGATTTGCCCTGTGAGACACAAAATACTTTTTAAAGGAAATATTTGCCATAATGTAAATGTAGCTAAATCTTCCAAGTTGGTAAATGTCAGAAAACAAATTCATGTTAGAGATCAATATGTGACGTACACTCAATTCTTGGCTCCTTATGTCCTATTTAACTTTTTGGCATAATCCATTAAAATCTTCTGTTTACCAGGTAAATCTAGGGTCAAACCAAGCACAATAGAGCACAATAGAAAGGTTTCTCTCGAAATTGGCATCCTTACCATGTAAAATTTAAATGCCAGTCCAGAAGTGGGGTTACCAAAAGTCATTTTATTTGCCAATAATGCCTGTGAGTATCTGAATCAGAAACTCCTGTGAACCTCTATGTTCATAGAGAATCAGAAAGTTACAAGTACAAACATTATACAATTTATAAGTGGATAAAAAACCAATTTCAGAAATGCAACCATCTGTAAGAAAATTCACAAAACTGGGTCCAGTAAGCTCTCCCAAGATCAATGCAGAAGTTGACAGAAACCAGTAAAATCAAAGGAGAAAGATGAGACAACTTCAGGCTTGTGCTCTGAACATGTTTACACCACCTGGTTCTCTCTACAGGGAAACCCTGACACAGAGATAAAGGGAATATATCTCTGCAAAGGATTAAAGATAAGTCAGAGTATAAATTATGTCTGGGAGTTTTAACTTGTTCATGAAAGTTTAGGGACATACACAAAAACACTTTGGGACAATTTCAAAACTTGAGTGGGAAGTCAGCTGTGCATTCTGACAGCATCTTTCAACCAAATCAGAATAACATAAGGTTCTCGGTAAACTAAAATCTCACAATAACTGAGTCATTCAGCAAAGATTCATTTGTATTGATTTTGTAAGTAGAGAAACTAGAGTTGTGAAATAAGAGATTTTTATGTTCATTATTTGATTAACTCTGTGGCTGTGTGGCTGTGTTGATCTCTCACCAACAAAGTCATAAGATTCATAGTGAAGAGATCTTCTCAGTCAGGGTTCTCTAGAGGAACAATTGAGGAAAAGCTGTAGTTCGAGTCTGAAAAAAGTCAGTTAGCAGAATTTCCTCTTCTCCAAAGGAAGTCAAATTTGTGTGTGTGTGTGTGTGTGTGTGTGTGTGTGCGCGCGCACGCGCATACATGCGTGCATAAGCCCATGCACCCACGCTGGATACTGAACCCAGGATTTTGCCCATGATAGGCAAATGCTCTGCCCATGCACCCACGCTGGATACTGAACCCAGGACTTTGCCCATGATAGGCAAATGCTCTGCCCATGCACCCACACTGGATACTGAACCCAGGACTTTGCCCATGATAGGCAAATGCTCTACCAGTGAGCTACACCCCAAGACTTAAATTTTTTCTCTTTAAGGCCCCTATTGAATGAGGTCCATGTGCATTATGGAGGGTAATCTGCATTATTCAAAATCTGATTTAAATGTTAATCTCATCTAAAAAACTTCACAGAAATATCTAGAATAATATTTGACCAAATATCTGGGTAGTGGGGTCTAGCTAAGTTAAGACATAAAATTAACCATCACAGGTCTTATTTATTGAGCTATAATTTACATTTGATATTTCTGATTTCCATTCTATTTTAGTTACTTTGTTTTTATGGTTAAAGATCACTGAAACAATTTAAATTGACAAAAATTTTCTTGTATATATCATGTATATGTTGTTTTGAAATATATCTGTATACATTGTGGAATGTCTAAAATGACTAATTAATATGTACATTACCTCACATACTTTGTTTTGTGGTGAGAAAATTTAAAAGCTATTCCCAGTCATTTTTAAGAATATAACATATTGCTACTAACCACAGTTATTATGTTGTACAATGGGCCTCTTATTCTTCCTAATTGAAATTTTGTATCATTTGACCAACATCTTTCCTACAAGGTACCTATTTTAAATGTGTGATGTAGAAACTTTTGATACATGTATGCATCTGTGTAACTACCACCATGTTATGGTTTGGATGTGAGGTGTAGACGTAAAGCTCATGTGTAAGAGAGTGCAAGAAGGCTTAGAGGTGAAATGACTGGGTTATGAGAGCCTTAACCCAATCGGTGAATGAATCCTTTGCTAGGGATTAACTGAGTGGTAATTGAAGGCAGGTAGGCTGTGGCTGGAGGAGGTGAGTCTCTGGGGGCATGCCTTTGGGGTATATATTTTGTATCTGGCAAGTAGTCTCTCTCTCTCTCTCTCTCTCTCTCTCTCTCTCTCTCTCTCTCTCTCTCTCTCTCTCTCTCTCTCTCTGCTATCTGACCATCATATGAGCCACTTCCCTCTTCCACACTCTTCCACCATGATGTTCTGCCGTGAGGTATGCACCCAGCCTTCTATGGACTGAGATCTCTGAAACTGTGAGCCCCCAAATAAATTTTTCCTCTGTCTTCTGCTAACACTTTTCTTGTCAGGTCTTTCAGTCACAATACCAAAAACGCTAACTAAAACACACCCAATGAAGACATAAAACATTCCCATAATTCCAGAAAGTTCTCTCTTGCCCCTTCCCAGACAATCTCTATCCCCTTTCTGGCCATGGGCAATCACAACTGCTCCATTTTCTGTCATTATAGATTAGTTCTGCATATTCTAAATTTTTTAAAAGACTCATGCTTTATGTACAATATGTGGATTTTTTTTTTTGCTCAGCATAATTTTGAAGTTTTCCCATGTTGTTATTTGTTTCATATTGTTACTAACTGTTAGTCCATCCTGGATGGGCTATGATGTGTTTATCCATTCATTTGTTGATGATTATTTCCAGTTTTGGCCTATTATGAATAAAACTGCTATGAACATTCTGGTATAGGTCTTTTTGTATACACATATATGTTTTACTTTCTCTTAGGTCAATGACTTGAATGGCTGAGTGGCATGGTGGGCATATCTTTCAAAGTTTTCTGAAGTTTACCATTTTATATTCCTACAAGCAATGAATGAGAATTCTTCACATGCTAACACTTGCTGACTTTTCTTTTATGCTTTATACATTTATTTATTTATTTATTTATTTATTTTGGTACCAGGGATTGAAACAAGTGACACTTAATTATTGCCACATGTCCAGTGTGAGTGAGGAAAAGAGTTCCTGTGGGAGAGAAGGGCCAGATGTGAACTAATTGCTAAGAAGTTTATTTAATAGAAGAAAACAACAAGAGACAATTATCTTTTGAATCAGGAGGCATGACAGGTTGAGCCATTCAGAAGGGTCTGGCTCTAACAAAATGGAGGAGCCAGCACTTGGTTTATTTATAGCAGTACAGATCAAAGGGGGACCAGGAGGAGCTTCTTCCATGAGAAATAGGATGGGGTGGAGTTAAGGAAGTCATATGGCTCTAGCAGGTCATTGGCACATCTAGCACAGGCAAATTCTGGTGGTGAGCCACTGTGTGGAAACCACATACTCTAGGCAATCTGGAACAATCTCTTATGACTGTCAGTTCCTGAGAGCCAGATTTCTGTGTCTGATAGCTCAACCAAGCCTGGTTTTATTTGCTGGCCATGGATGGCACCCTGCACTTAATCAGTGAGCCGCATCCCCGGGCCTTACTTTTTTTTTTTTTTTTTTTTTTTTTTTTTTTTTTTTTTTAGAGACGGGATCTTGCTAAGTTGCTTAGTGTCTTGCTAAGTTGCTGAGGTTGGCTTTGAACTTGCAATCCTCCTGCCTCAGCCTCCCAAGCTGCTGGGATTACAGGCATGCACCACTGTGCTCAGTTATGCTTCATATTTTAAATACATTTTTTTGTTTTAGAATAACATTAGATTTATAAACAAAAAAAAGCTGCGGATTATACAGAAAGTTCACATATACTTCTCACTTAGTTTTCTCTAATAATAGCATCTTATATGACTTTGGTATACTCATCAAAGACAGGAGATTGACATTGGTATATCACTATTTACCAAACTACAGGTTTTATTTAATTTCACCCATTTCCCACTAATATCCTTTCTCTGTCCCAAGATCCACCCAGGATCCCACATTGCATTCAGTCGTGCTATCTCCTTAGTCTCCTCTGCTCTGTGACAATTTGTCAGTCTTTCCTCGTTTTTCTTGACCTTGACAGTTTGAATAATGGTCGGGTATCTTGTATAATATCCCTTAGTTTGGATCTGTCTGAATTCCTTTTTCATATTAGATGGGGGTTAAAATGGGGAAGAATGCCATTAAAGTTAGTGTCCTTACCCTATCACCTCCAGGAGGCATGTGACATCACCATGATTTATCACTGATGATGTTAACTTTGATCCCTTGCTCAAGATGGCATCTGTCAGCTGCTATTTTCCCTTTTGCACACCCTATTCTTTGGAAGATAGTTTGTAAGTTCAGATCACTCTCAAGAAGATATTGTGGGAATTGAGCTCCATTTCCTGGAGGGTGAGTATCCATGTATATTTTTTAATTCTTCTCTATGGAATATTTCTGACTTTTTCTCTCCTTTTATTCACTTATTCAATCTTTTATTTATATCAGTATGGACATATAGATTTATTTCATGTTTAGGATTATAATCCAGTATTATATTTTTTTATTTTGTTGCTTGAATTGTTCTACTTGTGGTTAATTGGGTGACCTTTCATTTGGGTTCCCATATTTCCTTTGACAAGCCCTCATCCTTTTGATTCTTGAGTGCTTCTTTCATTTCTGGCACTAGAAGATTCTCTAGGTCATCTTTCATCTTCTATTTTCTCTAAGTCCTAGGACATATCATTTGTCTAGGAATCTTCATTCCTTTTATCAGAACAGTATTTAGAAACAACTTCTGGCTGCTGTTGCATTGCTGATTCTTTCCTCATTTTTGTTTTTTGCAGGGCTGAGGACAGAATCCAGACCATCCTGTGTGGTAGATAAGCACTCTACCACTGAGCTATATCCTCAGCCCTGATTTTGTCTTTTAAGCAGCTTCACTAAGATATAGCACAACACAAATATCACACAATTTGCATGCTGGCTTTTATTTGAGGGGTAGGGTTGCCAGAGATTGAACCCAGGGCGTACATCACTGTAACAAGCTGCATGATGGCTTTTTAAAACCTCTTCTTATGCTTCTTCCATCAGAGCTCAGCACATAGAAATTACACAGTAGAAATCTGTGGATTGATCCATGGGATCATTCTCCCCAAAGCAGATATGAATCCCCATTCTAGCTCCATCTTTCTAAAGCTGACTGAAAAGAGCAAATCAGTTGCTTACCCCAGATATCACTCTTTCCAATGCAACCTCTATAGACCTTATCATCTTTCTCCAGGAAGTATGCCAAAGTTACCATAAATAGCTGGGTTAGGCAGTGTCTTAGTTTGTTTTCTGTTGCTATAACAAAATACTCGAGACTGGATAATTTGTAAAGAGTAGACATTTACTTGGTCCATTGTTCTGGAGGCTGGGAACTTGAATAGCATAGTGCTGGTGTCTGCTTGGCATCTGTGAGGGCCTTTGTATTGCAACATAAAGTAGTGGAGGGCATCACATGGCAAGACAGAGCAAGTGTGAGTCAGCTCACGTCTCTTCCTCTTCATATAGAGTCACTAGTCCCAATTTACCTCCCAGAGGCCCCACCTCCAAATAACATCCATATATGAATTTGTAGATCATGATTTAACATGAGTTTTGGAAGAGTTATTCAAACCATTGCAGTGAGCATCTCTATTTATGTTTCACCTGCCTCTAATCCCACTGTCCCTTCCTCATGCATTTACCATTCTGTGTAACTTACTGGTCTCTAAGCTGCAAGAGCACTGGTTGTGGAGCCAGCTTTCCTACAGCAAATCACTAGCTGTGTTATGTTGCTTAACCTCTCTGTGCTTCAGTTAACTTGACTATAAAATGTGACGATAGTACCTCAACAACATATTGGGAAGATGAAATGAGTTGATCCATGTAAGTCACTTTGAACAGTGGCACTTGGAAGTTGGCATTATTGTTGTAGCTACCACTGTTGCAATTATAACTTTTATATGCCCAGGGCCTGCAGGCCTAGCCTATTGGCCCATAGTAGGTTCCCTATATATGTTTGATATCTCAGCTGTGTAATCTTGAAGTTAGTATTTATTTGACACACAATGTCCTGATTTCTAATTTGATATTTTGTATTTTGTTTTTCTAGGCTAATATTACCATCATTGTTTTTAAGCCTCCCATTGAGCCCAGAAACACTCTTGGCCTCTGCAGATCCCCCCCATCAGAATGGCGCCAACCCCTGCTCCCATTTTCTACCCTTTTCATGCATGCACTTGTTCAAAGGGAATGACACTGTGTCCACAGGTAAAGGCAATAAGAAACATGGAAAACAATGTTTTCCAAACAAGTAGGTTGAATAGCCACCCCTGAAGTGGGAAGAACAGTACCAACTTTGAAAATCCCTTAAGAAAAAGATAGAGGGGAAGAAGTTCATACTTGGCAAACAATTTAATTATTTAGGATATTTGTTTGTTTGTTTTGTTTGATTTCACAAACATATTGGTTCTGCCAGAAATGCCCAGCATATGACTTGAAGAAGAGTGTGAGCCCAGCAGATTTGGTTAATTTGTGTTTGCTGGGTCATCACCAAGGTCTGCCCCCATAGCCATGGCAGCTCCTGAGAACAAAAGGAAAGGGAGAATTTCAGTCTGATTTATGGAATCTGGCCTTAGAAAAGATGAAGGATAAATTTTGGACAAGGACAGATTCAGCTGACAAACCATAACACACATGGAGTACCACTCAATAACAGTATCCTGTTCCACAGTCTACATTAATCTACCACTTGGAATACCTTGTGAGATTGGATATTTCTCCACCACACATCCCTCTCTCCCCCAGGAATAAGATCTTTGCACAGTATGGGTGACGTGGAAGTGATGTAATAGGGGCCTAGGGGGGTTCTTCCAAGACTCCATTTGACAGATCACAGTTCAGAGGCCCAGTTGAAATGTCATCCTAGCTGAAATATAGAGACTATTTTTCAGTGGGGTCCCAAACACGGTGGGGGCTCTCCCAACACCAAACATTCCAGCAAAACAATGATGTCAGAGACCAACTGCCCAGACCGTTCTAATTCTAGAACACTTTTAAGAAGGGGGTGTGTTTGGAACCCCCAAAACTGAAATCAGTAGAAAGTGCCACCATAAATGACTCTGTATGAGTAAATGGAAAGCAAATGATATATAAAAAGCACCATGAAGAAGAAGTACATTGTACGCACTAATTTACTAACAGTCTTCAGTGTCTCACATCCAAACAGATGATGGTATAGCTTAGCTAGATTCATAAAAGCAGGTATTCTTTTATAAGATTAGGAAAATCTTCTATTTAACACAGGAAAGCTCCATTGTTAGACTCACTTAAAAAATTTTTCAGGATCAGGGAATAAGCAGGGTAGGAAGGAAATGTCTACATTTATAAGTTTACCCACCCAAAGCCACTGGAAGAGGATTGAACTTCAGATTTGGCCATAGTAGAAAGAGTTCACTGATTGTTACTAGTTTGAACACTGTCCAAGGAGGCTTATCCTTCTGAAGAAATCATAAAAAAATGTCATAATAAGCCCCAGGTCAGGATGTACCTGTTACAAAGTCCAATTTTATCCAACATTTTTTGTTTCATCTTCAAAATAGCCCGGTGAGGTAGCCAGCCAGTAAAAGTTATTTATTTCTCTTGCACATGAAGAAAATAAAGCACAGATGGGTTTAAATGATTAGTTTGGGATCTCACAGCTCATAAGTGGAAGCTACTGGAAGTTTAATATAATTTATAGTATCTGTGTGGGTCAAAAGTGCAAGTGTGTGTGTGTATGTGAGTGTGTGTATAGAAGGGGGTATGTCTGACAATTATCAGGAAACATTCATCAGCCAATAACTGCACACTGATGACTAATATAAAAATCCATATGATAAAAATTGACTGTAGCAAACACCTTGAGAAAGGGACACCAACATAGGGATTTTGGTATTTGAAAACAAGTTGTCCTCTAGGCTCCCTGGAAGAAACAGTGAACTGAAAATAGGGCAAAGAGACAAAAGGAGTTCAAAACAGTCCCAAGCTCTATAGGGAACACTTCAGGGAGAATGAGTACTTGTGAAAGAGTAAGAAAGGGCTGGAGGTCATATATTCCCACTGCTGGTTCTATTCAGGAGCTACACTTGATGTAAATGCCCACACACATATGTACACATGTACATGTATATATGTTTTATCCATTATAGAAATTCAAGATGGCAAAAACAACTATAAAAACAATCATTTACAATCCTTCCAGACAAAAGTGTATCCTGGCTATTAACACTTCAAAATATTTCTTTCATTCTTTCATTCATTTTATTCATTTTATAATTGAGGTATTTTGGTACATGCAATTATTGTCCTGCTCGTTTTCAGTAAATCTTATATCCTAAATATGTCCCATGCCAGTCATTAATACTTGTTAAGTATACTTTGCTTTATTATTACATAATATTCCATAATATGCAGAGACTAGCAGTTCTCAAACTGGGGTTTGAAGACCCCTCAGTGTTCCTGAAACACATTTGTGGAGTAGTTGAGAGTCTCTTTTTTCTAATACATCCATGCAAGGGAATATTTTTAGCCAAAATATATTTTAGCCAAAATAACAGACTGCAACACAATGAATGCCAAAGCAGATATGAGAATTCAGCTGTCCTATTAAGCCAGATGTGAACAGTACACAAGAATGTAAATCAATGCCACACATTCTTTTGTGGTTCTTTTAGAAACCGGTTTTTTCATAATAATGTACTATGTTAATTTATAGTAGGATTGTTATGGTTGTTTCAAGTGGCTTAATAAATATTTTAAAGATCTACTGTTTCAATTTCTAATATGGGAAATATAGATAGAGTCATGTAAGATAAAGCTACCTGGGATTTTCAATAATTTTCAAGAATGTAAAAGTTTGAGAGGTGTTAGAATAGAACCTCATGAGAAGGGATATAAAATGTCTTTTTAAGAGATCAACAGAACTGACTCAAATTGCTTCTGAATTGTGATAGTTGTATGATTACAAGGAAATCACTCAACATTTGTAAGTTTATATTTATTTATTTACTTATTTATTTATTTATTTTTCAGTGCTGGGAAAGGAACTCTGGACCTTGAGCATTCTAGGCAAATCCTCTATCCCAGTCACACACCTAGTCTGTTTTTTTCTTATCTTTAGAATCAGAATCATGGTAACTATCTCTAAAGTGTGTGTTAGGAATGAACTGAGATTATACACAGCATGGAGGATACACATATTAGATGAATGTTGATGATGGTTTTGTGATTGTGATAAATGAACTGTCATTTAAACAATCACTTTTTGCTCATAAATCCATGTTCCCATTTTTATTAATCTTGTTTGATAAATCCTAGAATCTGAATTCCTGGCATGAAGATTTATGTTTGGCTTTTTAAAGCAAATGTGCTGAAAACCAGCAATCAAATCAATGCTCATGTGACCTTATTGTAGAGTCTGTAAAGACTTTTCCAATTCAGTAAAAACATCTGAACTCTGCCTTCTACAATCTTCACTTAACCAAAACAGCAGGTTGGCTTGATGAGGCAGGTATTTCTAATATCAACATCAATGCTTCATGTGTACTGTTCTCCTGACTTTTGTTCTGGAAGCCAAGACCTTACATCCCAATTTTTGTCACACTGGAGAAGCCCCTTTGCTACTTATGTTTGATGCTGGCTCCAGTCCCTGCCAGTAGGAGGATATTAAAAGTCCTTCTTAAATCCAGATCCTGAGGAGTGACCTTTTTCTCTCAGGATATCATCTCTGACATTCATGGGAACCTTTTGAGCCATAGGAACCTGGGGTAGAACCTGTCCCTCTATAACTTAGTTTCACAGCCACCAACTAGGGCTATGCTTGGGCCAAAAACTAATTTGGAGGACTAAGCTTTACTGTATTTCCAGTTTGAGAGAAAGAAAATGTAATCTTCTCCATGGGGTGGGAGAGGGAAAGTTCTACAGACTTTTCTAAAGCAAATATTTTCTTCCTCTGTGTCTGTGCCTTCTTTGTGGCCCTCATTCGTCTTTCTAAACACCCAGACCTAGCATCAACACATCTTATTGCACCAAACCATGGGAGAGTCTTTTTTTGGGGATCTGCCAGCAGCACCCCAGCATACAAAAGGCCTGTGATTATCCATATAGGGATAAATGGGGAAGATGGAGAAGAGAAATATAAGCAAATCCTTACAGGAATAAAAATAACAAACAATGACAACAGTTATCATTGAGTGCTTCCTCTGTATGGGCCCTGTATAGTACATATTACATGTCTTCTGTGTACTTCACAATGACCCTATGAGACAGTCATAATATTGTCTTTTTCATATGGTGAAACTGAGGCAAAGAAGGAGATAAAATAATTATCAGTTGCCTAAATTCTTACACCAGTAAGTGGCAACAAGATTTCAATTCAGACATTCAGCAGCCAATGCTCTTGATCCTGAAGTTTCCTAGCTTAATTATAGTTATAATTATTGAACACTATTTGTCAGACACTGAGCTAATTATTTAGGTTAATCCTTACAGCAAGCCAGTGAGTGATCATGTGCTAATACTGAGTTTCGTTTTGCAGATAACTTCTAAAGCACAGAGAGGTGAAGTAACTTGTCTGAGGTTCCATAGCTTGTGTTGGGTAGGATCAGAATTTAACCTCAGGTTTGTGTATTTAGAGCTCAAGTTCTTTTTTTAAAAGAGCTTTACTGAAGCAGAGTGATAGAGTTTGAGTTCTCACTCAGGTTTCTGCTCTATGATCCACTTCTCGGGTAGTTTAAAGATGGTCTCAGGAAGGCATTGAAATCCTTTAAACACTGGGCATGGTGGTACACACCTATAAACCCAGTGACTCGGGAAGCTGAAGCAGGAGGATCACAAGTTCAAAGTCAGCCTCAGAAGCTTAGCAAGGCCCTATGCAACTTAGCAGGACCCTGACTCAAAATGAAAGAAAAATTTAAAATGGCTGGAGATGTAGCTCAGTGGTAAAGATGTAGCCTCTGGGTTCAGCCCCCAGTACCAAAAAATAAATAAATAAATCCAATAAGCATTTCAGATTCTTACAAATGAGGGAAAAGTTAATGATGGGTTTAATGATCAACCAATTTCTGTGGCTATCTTTCCCTTTACCCAAACAAGGCCCAATCCAGATCAACCTCAAATGGTTGGCACATCAGTTTATTCATTCAGCAAATACTTCTTGAGTGCCTCTTATATGCGTGGCACTGTTCAAAGTGTTAGAGACACAACAGTCAAAAATCTGATCTCCTAGGCACTTGCATGTAGTAGGCCCAAACAGAAAAAATTAACCAAACAGACACCAAATCAGTAGATTAGGAAATGAAAGGGCTAAAAAGACAACAAGACTAAGGAGGACAAACAGGAAGTGTTGGGAATTCTGGTTGGTTGCAATTTTTAATTAGGTGATCAGGGAAGGCCTCAGAGAAAAGGTAACATATAAATGAAAAGGTGAGGGAGGCAACTATGTTGGGAGGAGAGGTCATGCTCTAGGCCCTCAGTGGCCTTAGCAAGTGACCTGAGATGGGAGAATAAATGAACTGTACAAGGCACAGAAATGAGGCCAGCCTTATCCTCCCTTTTCTTCTCCAAGAGGAATACCCCCTTGTTCCCTGGAACACATCCAGGCTCCTGAACCTGGTTCTCAAGATGGCTACCAAAAGGAAGGTGGTTCCTTCTGTGCTCTCCCTGATCAGAGAGTTCCCCTGATCTTAACAGACCACGTTCACAACCACCATAGCATCTTCCCTCAAAGACTCTTTGCCTTCTAATGTCCGTCAGCAGAAAGTGTGAACAACTTTCCATGCCCAGATCAAGACTCACTTTCATCAAGAAGTCTTCCAAAATTCATCCTACTCCCATCAGTGTTCTCCACACAGAAAGTTCACTCTTTTTGAGGACCCTACTATAACAACTTGTACTTGCCCATGTTATCTTGACATTATTCTCTAAATATTCCATGGTATGTTTCTTGTCTCTCCAGATACTTCAGGAAAGGAACCAATCATTTGTACCCTCCCATAATGCTTATGGGTGGTATATATTCAATTGGTGTTTGACAATCACTGAAGGGAGGTTTGGAGGGATGGATGGATGGATGGACAGACAGACTGACAGAAGGATAATTGGATGAATAGGAATTCTGAAGACCATAAATTCCTCAGACTCTGAGGCAGAAGTCTGACTGCCTTTTGTTTGATTTTAAACAAAATCAAAATAATTTCTTCTGAAAAAAATAATGTTTAAACTAGGAAACTGAAAAGTATAACTCTTCCACCCAAAAGACTTCATCAATATCTTTGTCCTCTTTACCCTCATAATTTGTTGTAAATACACCTGTTGATGGAGACAGGCCTAAGATCCACAGGAAAGACTCTTCAAAATTAGTCTGTGAATCACCTCAAAAAATAAGAGTATGTTCACAAGGATGCAGTTTTGTGCCCCTAATCCTTTGCGGTTTGAATCAGTCATTTCCAGTCATATTGCATTTCAAACCATCAGGACACACCATTAATGCCAAGAGGTTGTTTCCAAAACAGATTAAGGCTTGTGGTTACAATCTGTTTTCCTGTGCCAACTTTTGTACTCTTTCAATTTATACACACATAAGTATTTATTTTATCAAATAGTATAGGCATCTAAAATATCTCAATAAATCTCATCACTTTATTTAGAGCATGTAATTTCTCAATATCCCCGATGTATTATCCAACATGCACTAGAGCTAGCAAAATTCCAGACTGCTCTGACCTTGAATAATGTGTTTTTCAAAAATTAGACATGGCTACCCAGCAGCATTAGCTTTCCCAGGAGAAATCTTGACTCAAAGAAAAGGCTGCTCCTCCACAATGTTAGAGATTATAAGAAAGTCAAAAATTTGAAACGTTGGTTCCTGCCCTTCTCTGGGACAAGGCCTCCTCTGAAAATTTGTTGAAGCCATGGAATCATACTAGTAGTAGTAATTCTGTATATAATGACAAAAGAGTGTACTTTAAGCTCGTCTGTGGGTCCCTCTCTCCCAAAGTTCAGAAATTTGAGAAAGCCTGATAATAATACCAAGTGTTTGGTGTGGTTCTGAACCAACCAGCATACTTATTCACTGCTAATGGGAAGGTAACATAGTATAACCACTTTGGGAAACTGGCACTATCTACTAAAGCTGTGTATACATATAACTTTGACTCACAACACCATGTAGCAATGACAATGAACTAGCTACAGCTACCCCTAAAAACATGGGATAATTCCACAGTAATAGGTTCACAAACAAATTAGACTTAAAAACTAAATACTGCAGAATTCCATTTCATATAAAATTTGAAAACAGGCAAAATTCATCTGTGGTGATAGAAGTCAATATAGTAGTTATTCTTGGGGTCAGGGTAATGTCTGTAAAGGAACATGAAGATGTTTCTGGAAACTGGTAATATTCTGTTTCTTGGCCTGGGAGCTAGCTTCTTGGTTGTGTTCACTTTTGCTGCTCATTTATGTTTTATCCCTTTTTCTGTATGTACATTATATATCAGTAAAAACTTACCTACTAGGGCTGGTGATGTAAAATAGTGGTTGAGTGCTTGCCTAGCATGTGTGAGAGTCCTGGGTTCAATCCCCAGTACCACCAAAAAAATACCTACTCAGAAATGAATTATGCATTTTAAGTGGATGAGTTGTATGATATGTGAATTGTATCTCAATGAAGCTGGAAAAAAAAAAAGAATGGTTCATGTAACTTCTGAATCCTGGGTGAGGTTAGCAGCCAGCAAAAGAGTCCTGCACTGTCTTAAGAAATACAGATTTATTGATTACTTGAGTGGTAAAGGATTTCAGCTTTCATTTTGACCCAGCCAGCACCAACATACTGATATGGAGCCAAAAATCCTGCAACCTGATGCACTGGGATGACACCCAGATCACTAGACAGGTTCCTTCTTGGAAAAGGTTGTTCAATGACCACATATTAGGTAACTGACTCCATCGAGAGAAAAGAGAGGGAGGGTTTAAAACATCACATTATTGTTTGGATTCCAGTTGCACTGAATTTAAAGTGGCCACCATTATTTCTGATGCAGTCATTGTAGATTTCCTGTGTCTAGCTGGTGGTGGTGAGGCCACCCTGAGGAAAGATATTCACAGTTGTCAGAGTCCAGAATGGGCTGATGCTGTGTTTGATGCCTTTTAGCAGAAGATGGTCATTTCTTAAGTAGATGAGTTTCAGGAACTTTCCATGCCATCCCCAGTGGTTGTTAGCAAGAGCCTGAGTTCTTCCAGAGTAGTATTTCTCCTGGAAGAATCCAGGAGAAATTGAGGAAAACGCAATCTGTTTTAACAATGGACTGAAATGGCTCTATGCGGAGTCTGGTGAATTTGAATTTGATTAATTTGTCATACTCCTTCTACCACACCCCCCATCACTCATACTGCCAGACAATAATAATCCATTCATCAGTAAAACCACAGACTGTCTGAAATTAGTTGCTTAAACATCACATTTGAGTTCTCTTTTTCTCCAATTTCATGTATAGCCAGTTGTACATTTAAAATATATCTAGAATCCAACCACGTCTCACTTCCTTGACTGAGAGCTCCCTGGTTCAAGCCACTATCAGCTCTAATCTTTATTACTACATTAACTTCCTAAAGTCTCTCCCTGCTTCCACCTTTGGCTCGAAGAATGTCTCCTCCAAAACTTCTGGAAACAAGTCCAATGGAACCTCATTTGAGAGTAGAAATGTCTTCTTCAGGGGGTTTGGTGGGGAGATCCCAATCTTCTCCATGATCCTCAACAGACTTACTAAAGGAAATGGGATATACAACAATGACTGCAAAACACAGACTCAAGCCAACAGACTGAGAAGAATACTTTTTTATCATGTTTAGAGTCTTGAAAAGGGAAAATTGAGATGAGAAAGTTCATAATCAAATCCAAGGCCCACAGGAAAAGCTTACGTTTATATCATAGATCATAAATTTTAAATCTAATTATTGTTCATATAATAATGGTTTGTGCAATGAACGAGAGTGAATCTGTCATCTTAAAAATTCTCTAAGGGCCTAAGAAACAACAACTCCTGTTATATGTACATTTTGAGTTATTCAGTAAAGAATCTTGGAGGTAAAATCCACATGATCTCCAAATTTCAATGAAATTTAAACAAGTTCAAATGTTTAAATATTTTCTTCCACACATTTTATCATGCTCCGCTAACTATATTTGCTTAAGTAAAATTCTTAAATTAGACAAAAGATAATTTTAGTCTCACTATGAGATTTCATAAAATCTTACATAAATAATTTACACCAAAGGTGGTTTTCCCAGATCTCATATTCTAGTTTAACAAATCTAATGTGGTTTTACACAGATAAAATATTAATATAATGCTTATTTAAATAGCCATTATTAAAGAATTGTACATTTGGGGGTTTGTATAAATGTTCTGATTTGGAAAATTTCACTACAAACTTAAAGTGATTTTTTTTTGTAGCACTGAGGATGGAACCCAGGGCCTTGAACATGGTAGGCAAACACTCTACCACTGAGCTACATCACCAGTCCTTTATATTTTTTATTTTATTTTGAGACAGGATCTCACTAATTTACTGAGGCTAGCCTTAAAGTTGAGATCCTCCTGCTTCAGCCTCCTCAGTTGGCTGGGATTACTGGCGTGTGCCATCATGTCTAGCTTAAAGTGATTGTTATCATGATTATATTGTAAGCCAATAAAGAAAGAAAATCAAACACAATAGTATAGGAAAAAAAAGATACTCAGGGTCATAATCATTGTAAAACCTTATTTTATAATATTCAAATACCAGAATCCACATGCAAAAGATCCATTTTGGACTTAGAGGCACAGCATGCACAAGGTCCTGGGTTCTATTACCAACACTGTAAAAAAATAATTTTTGCCTACATATACATACTATTAGAGGTCAGAGCACAGCTGTGACAGTCAACATCCCAGCAGGTAACCATGAACTCAAGCATGCAATAAACTGTATGATGTGGATGCAGATAGAGTCAATGTTGTGATGATATTGAGGACAATCAATGAGATAATGTGTCTATGTATTTTACCATAGTGCCATGCACATAGTAAATGTGTAAATATTGACTAATATTATTGTTACTGTCCCTGTACTTTTCTTCCCACAAAAGGTATTGCCAACTTTCATTTAGAGATGGGAGCCTTGGCTCAAGAAACAAACTCATGTTAATTCTGTGATCTTAGGTAAGTTACATCTCTGACTTTTCTGGGTAGGTCACTTTATTTTCCAGATGATTTTGTAAAATGTAGATAGCAACCCCTACCTTCAGTATTGTGGCAGGGATTAAATGAGTTGATATATGCAGAGTTCTTAGAAGGACGTAAATTATTATTGGTATCATGACTTTAATAAATATCAATTCCCTTTCCACAAACATCTTGAGCTTCCCATAACCCTCTAGGGCAATTTCATTGTATGAGCCCACAGATGACTTTGTAGCAGAAAACTCAAAGCTTCCCATCCTTACAGTATTGCTAAGCATGCTGGGATTTACCAGCAGAAAATTCCATCCCGAAGTGCTCAGCCTAGTATTCCCTTGTCTGAAAAAGTGCTCGTTTGGTGACATTACGTATCAAACCCCCTCTGAATCTCCATGCCTGGACCTTGAACTCCAGCCTCCAACAGCAGATCAGCTAATCCAAAACAACTGTAGCTTCTTTGGGGTCACAGGTGCCGGATGACAGGTGTGCCCCTTGTCTTTCAAAGATATTATTCAAATGCTTTTGATGTCCCTGAAATATATAGAGTAATGAGAAGATGGAAAAGCTCTTTGTAACCTGGTTACAGGTCTAGCACAATTAAAAAGGAGGGAGGGAGAGTAAAAAAGGGGAAAATTGTTTTTTTTTTCTAAAACAAATGTTTTTCTTTTTCTCAAAACAGGTTTTTCCTTAGATGTAGATTATCTTTGAGTTACCAGACTATCATTTTGAACTCTGAGAACATGTAATGATTTAAGTCTGGAAAAATTGTATCTAAAAATAAAGTTATCAAAAAAAATTCTTTCTTGATTTTAGTAAAGTTAGGGAAAAAAGAGGGACATAATAAAGATAGAGGGAAGATCAGTGGAATAGAAGGAAACTGAAAGAGAGGGAGGAGGGATGAGGAAGGGGAGGAAATGAGGAATGAATTTGACAAAATTATGCTATGTGCATGTATAAATATACCACAAGGAATTCCGTCTTTATGTATATGTATAAAGCACCAATCAAAAATATATAAATGAGTGAAAGAAAGATCAGTAGAGTACAGGAAGAATAGGGGGAGAGAAGAGGGGAAGAAAAGAGAAACATTGGGGTCTGAATGGAACAAAATAAATTCCATGTACATATTCTGATATCAAAATGAACACAACTAGTATGTATAACTATAATGCACTAATAAAAGCATTAAAAACTCCTTCCTAAAGGGTCTCTATACTATATAAGATAAAATAATCATGATGAAAGTATTTGATATTTACAAATTTCATATATTGTCGTAACTTTCATGGTAACACCAGGAGGGATAAACTAATAGTCCCACTGTAGAGACTAGGAATTGAAGCTCCTAAGATGCATTAAATGACATGCCCAGAGTCCATGGTGAATTTACTGATACCCAAGGAATTCAATGGGTGTGACTCCACTATTACATGCCTTTCTCTCAAGAAAAATTCTTATGAGATGGAAATTCATTTCCTTTGAATTTATCCAAGAACAACATATATTCTTCTCTCTGTTGAATCACTCATTCAGAGCCAAACCTGGCATCTGATTAATGTTTACAGGTACCAACTTTACACCCCATAAACTATTGGAGAGAAGTACTGACTTTCTTTGGAAGTGCAAACCAAAATGATGATTCACTGAGACAAGTAAGAGACTCCTCCAAAGAAATTCAATGCTTTGAAATAAGAACTCGACTTAAAGTCAATCAACAGATTTTATGTACAAATGCAAATATTTTCTTGGTCCCAAAAGGAGCTTTGTTGCTATGAACATTAATCTCTAGTGTTGAAATTGTGTAATTTAAGGAAGATTCACTTGTTGATGTAGGAAGAAGGGTGCTGAGCAGATTCTGATGAAAAGAACATCCTTGTAACTAATAGAAAAATGACATTGCAGGAGAAACCCAGAATGTGGTTTCGATGAAGCAAGAAGCAAATTTGGCAAAGAAACAGCTGGCAAAGTTTATATGCAAGACATAGTAGAGAGACACTTTAATAGAACTCAAATTTCAACAACTGCACAGTGAAGAAAGGGCATTTCAATGGCATCTGCTTATGCGAAAAAAAATAATTTTCAGGAAGAGTTTTCAAAGAAACTCACCTAAGGGGTACTTTTGATCAACTCCCATATACTTTTTTTTTTTCAAGCACCACTTCAAAACATGCATCATTTCATGAGCAAGAAGAAAGTGATATGAGAAACAAGGATTGTAATAAGCAAGTATATTAGTCAGCTTTCTATCACTATAACAAAATACCTGAGATAATCAAGTAGAACAGAGAAAAGGCTTATTTTTGCTCACAGTTTTGTAGGTTTCAGTTCAGGATCAATTGGCACCATATCCTTGGACCTGTGGCAAAGCAGCAAATCATGGAAGAAGTGCAGAACCCTTACCTGTAGCCAGTGGGGAAGGGGAAATGAGAGGAAGAGGAAGGGGCTGATGTCCTACTATCCCCTTCAAGGGCATATCCACAATAACTGAAAGAACCCCACTAGGTTCTAGCTCTTAAATGTTCCACAACCTCCCAATAACTCCAAGGTGGGGGGCTAAAGTTTAACACATGGGCCTTAGGGAACAACTAAGATCTAAGCTATAGCAGTAAACATGATAATCACCACCATTACCAGCACCATCATCATCACCACCTCCATCATCATCATCATGGCTAACACTTTCTGAACATTTGCTGTACACCAAATCCTTTCAAGGATTTTATACATTTAATGCATTTCTCTATCTCAATGACCCTATTGAGGAAGTTATTATTCAGTTTTTAGATTATGAAACAGAGGCACAGAGAAGTTAAGAAACTTACCTCAAATCACACAGCTAATAAGTTGGGATTCTTAAATTCAAATTCAGGGCCTCTGGGTGCTAAGCCTATAATCTATCAATCTACAATATTATTACAGATACACTTATTATTATATCTTTTGACTTGCCCAAGAAAATACAAGGCTAACCCTCATACGACTCAGTTATACCACTCCTCAGTATGTATCCTAAAGAACTAAAATCATCATACTATAATGATACATGCATATCCATGTTTATAGCAGCACATTTCACAATAGCCAAACTATGGAATCAGTCGAGGTATATAGCAACAAATGAATGGATAAAGAAAATGTGGTATGTACACACAACGGAGTTCTATTCAGCCATAAAAATAATGAAATTATGCCATTTGAAGGAAAATGAATGGAACTAGAGACCATCATGTTAAGTGAAATTAAGTCAAACTCAGAAGGTCAAGGGACATATGTTTTCTTTCACATGTGGAAGCTGGAGAGGATAAAGGAAAAGAAAGCTGGTGTGGTGGGGATCTCAAGAAAATTGAAGGGTGATCATTAGAGGAAAGGGACCAGGAGGTGAGAGATGGGGAAGGAGGGGGAAGCGCTGGGGAGTGATATTGACCAAATTATATTGTTATATTGTGCACATGTATGAATATGTAACAACACATCCCATCAATATGTACAACTATATCTCACCAATAAAAATGGGGAGAAAACAAAATACAATGCTACGAGTAGCTCTGATATGATAAAGCCTGCATATCTTGGAGCCTCTGGAAGATATTAGCAAAAGATCACTGAAACAAAGAGTGCTTCTTCTTAGCTAATAGAGACACTTTAAGATGTATAATAATTCATGGTTTCTTTTAAATTCATAACCATTTGACATTTCTTCCCTCTTGACATATTTAACTATTTCACCTTTTCCATCTTTAAGTCTATGTATTTGTACATCTGTCATTGTTACAATATTTTCTCTTTCTTTGATCTGTATTATTCAGACCCAAAGTTAATTTTTAAATTTAGAAGCCCCCTTAAGTACCCCTAATGCCATTCCCCTGTCTTTTTTTTTGGGGGGGGGCAGGTACTGAGGTTTGAACTCAGGAGTGCTCTACCACTGAGCTACATCCCCAGTCCTTTTTAATTTTGCTTTGAGACAGGGTCTCACTAAGTTCCCTAGGTTGGCCTTGAACTTGTGATCTTCTTGTCTCAGCCTCATGAGTAGCTGGAATTACAGTTGTGCACCACCATGCCCACCCCCCACCAATACCATTCTTATGCAGTTTCAATTTAAAATTTTTCTTTGTGCATACTCTCTCATATAATGGCTATAAATCTCAAGGAAGGACACAGGGTGCTAGCTAACTTATACTGACCTAAAATGGTTATCAATGATAACAATGCTAATAAGAAATGCAGGGTGTCTTAGTTTCAACTTGCTCCTCTTCAAAATTGTTGAAGAAATGCTGACAACACTCTCATCTCCCACGTGTACAAACATCAGTTTGGATATCCTCAGAGCTGGAGAACAGAGCAGGACTCTTCAAATCTTTCCATCACCAGTCAATGAGATGTGAAGTAATAGAAATAATTGTGATGGTATCCTAAGGTTTTATATCATGTGCTGAATTTCACTTTTATAAGACTCTCTGGAGCCAAATGACCCTCATTCTCAAAAATCATGATAATATAGGGCACTATTATTTCAGTGGATTCTTGATTAAATGCCTAAATGGAGAAAGATTATTGGCCCTTCACAGAAAAGAATGTGTATTCTTTTTTATATGCCCCAGAGAAAGAAAAGATTAGTGATTTGATGGATTACCATCTATGGAGAAGAATATACATAGACGTGTGTGTGCAGAGAATCTACTTGCATATGTGAGAAATTCTGCAATTTGAAAATGAGAGTCAGGGCTGGGCACCATGGCACACACCTATAGCCCAGTGATTTGGGAGGCTGAGGCAGGAGGATAGCAAGTTTGAAATAAATTTTTCAAATGTGGTTAAGCAAATGCTTTATTATACATAAATTTTAACATAGTAACATCTTATATACTTATATAGGAGATTTGGCAGATCTGGTTAAAAAGTTTATTAAATCTTTTTTTTATAAAAATTAACTCAAAGGCTTGTTTAATTACTCCTGGACATATCATAGGAAAAGTAACATATTTTAAAACCCAAAGCTTTTTGCATAATTCAGCAATTTGATGATTAACTGAATTTTAACTCTAAAATATACTAAAAAAGTCAACTCATAGACCTGCTAGAGTTGAAAGTATTAAGAAGTAGCATTACTATGAAGTTTCAGACAAAGTCATATGTGAATTTTTGGTACACTAAATTAATTTCAGTTAAGAATATTCATATTTTATAGTATTTTTAAAAATTTGCACTAAACTTTTGATTTTTTTTTTGTGCAGTGCTGGCAATGGAACCCAGGGTTTCACACATGCTAGGCAAGCATTCTATCACTGAGTTTTACCTCCAATTCAACCATATTTCTTGACAATGCCATTTATACCAAGTGAAAAGCAATATAAAATTAAGCATAGCTAATTCTAATTATATTTTAGGTTAGTTACTTTCTATTTTTTTATTTGTTCACTTATTGCATATCCTCCCCAGCGAACACACAAGCTCCATGTGGACCTGAGTTTTGTTCACTTCTGCATCTCCAGTTTATTTATAACTTAACTATGGATTAAAAAAAATAGTTGTGAGATTTCAGTGGGAGCTGGTGGTATGTGTTGAGAAGGGGGAACCCTCTAGTTTCTTGACATCATTCTAGAGTTACATTTAATTTTCTTGTAGGGCTTGATTACTTGTGACTAAAATATTTCAGTTTTCCCCAAAGAGTGATGCTAAATCAAGATCTATCCAATTATTACCTAAAAGGGACAGACTCACTGGGCGCAGTGGTACATGCCTATAATCCCAGCAGCTCGGAAGGCTGAGGCAGGAGGATCCACCGTTCAAAGGCAGCCTCAGCAACTTAGCGAGGTGCTAAGCAACTCAGTGAGACCCTGTCTCTAAATAAAATACAAAATTAGGGCTTGGGATGTGGCTCAGTGGCCAAGTGCCCCTGAGTTCTATTCCTGGTGGTACACCCCCCAAAAAAGGGACAGACTCACACAAGGCAAAGACCCATTCATGCAAGAAATATCTACCTAAGGCCTTCTAAGTGTCATGTCCTGATCCAAGTGCTGAAGATACATTATATTATATATAACATATAATTACATATAAATTATATATATAAAATGTCCACTGCTGTTTATATACACACACACAGACATATACCTATATATGATGTGTGTGTATATATTAATACATATATATGTGTATGTATTAATATATAAGTATAAATATATATAAAAATAGATTTATGCAATAAATAAATTTATATATTATATATATGTATTATTTATTTATTTATTTCTGCCCTCTTAGAGTTCACACTCTACCAGAAGGCAAATGAAAACCAAATAAGATATAATGATATCAGGGTTTTATAAGTGCTATGAAAACATCATAAAGAAAGGAAGAGATAAATTAAGAATAGAAAATACCAGATGGAGTGAGGGAGGCTACTGCTTACATAGGGACTACAGTCACCAGGAAAGGCTTCTCTGAGGAGGTGACATTTGAGTTAAGACCCAAGAGACAGCATTACAAGTGGAGAAAATAGCAAGCATATTTTGTTGTTGTTGTATAAAGAAATAACCCCACAGTGGGCATGATGGTGCATAGCTGTAATCCAACCTCTTTGGAGGCTGAAGAAGAAGATCACAAGTTTGAGGCTAGCCTGCGGAACTTAGTGAGATCAGTCTCAAACTGAAATTTTAAAAAGGGCTGGGATAAAGCTTAGTGCTAGAGAACTTGCCTAGCATGGCTCTACAGCATGGCCATATCAGTGTTTGGGCTTCTCCCATGGTCCATGTAACTCAAAGCTGTAAGAGTGAGTACTACAAGAGAAGTGGAACCTGCTGGTTTATTAAGGCCTGGACTATCAAACTGAAGCAGTATCACTTCTGTCATATTCAGCTAGTCAAAGCAGTCACTGCAAGAGCCCTACAAGATTCAAAGGGAGTGGGTATGGAACGCACCTTTCTCTTTCCATAGGAGCACCATCAAAGAGTACATGGCCAGTTATCTATAATCAACCTCCATGCACAAAAGCCAGGAAATCGGAGTAAATGTGGCACAGCAGATGCCAGAGTGGCTGGAATAGAGCCAGGTCAGGTGGGTGATAGAGGCATAGCATTTAGGTACTTGTAGGCCATGGTAAGTATTGGATTTTATTCATTCTCCTTCTAACTTATTTTAACTTCTTTTTCTCCCAGGTTTCAACAGTTAAGAAAAACCTTACTTCAGCTTGGATACGTAGAGAAGATGTCAACAGAACTCTGGGAGAAATGCCTGAAACCAATCAGGGAGAAATATGAGGCCCCCAAAATAGCAGCAGCACAAGTACCCTGGCCTTAGACAAAAGGCAGCTTAAAACAACCTGTTGTTTTTTGATGGACTCACATCCTTTCTAATCCAAAGGATCACTGTCATTAGGTATCATAATGGCACTCTTCAACTGCCAAAACATCTAGTCTACATAAGTCATTCTTAAATATATAGTTTTATCTTCTCCTTTCTGCATAAGTATGAAGTTATACATAAATCAATGCCTCTTCTAATCTTATTATGTTTGTACTTTGCATGGAAAACAGGAAATCAGCCCAAGATACATATATGACCATCTACTCCTATATTTATCTTCAGTGACACAGAGTCCCAGCAGTCTCATGAAAATGAGCAGCTTTAATACTTTAAAAATTCCTGGATTAAGAGTTAAATGAGATGGGTTAATGTTGCATAAATATATTTTCTGTTGCTATGACAAAATACTCAAAGGTACTTTATTTAAAAGGAGATTGTAGAATTAATCAGACATAACTTTCCCAGCCTTGTATTTGAATACATGACCAGGGAAACTCCACATCATGTACAACCACAAGAGTGGGTATCTAATAGAATAAGTTATACTCTATGTATGTATAATCTGCCAAAATACATTCTACTGCTATGTATAACTAAAAAGAACAAATAAAACAATTTTAAAAAGATGTTTATTTAGTCATAATTTTGGAGGTTAAAGAGAATGGCACCATCATCAACACCAAACCTGGCGAGGGTCCCCCTGGCTAAGTCACATCTCGGTGGATGGCATCCTAACAGGAGTGCATGTGAGTAGAGATCACATGGTAAGACAGGAAGTCAGAAAAATCAGAGGGGCCAGTCTTGTTCTTTCACAACAACTCATTCTTGAGGGAACTAACCAAGGTCCCAGGCGATCTACCCTAAATCATTAACTACCTTAATCAGTGCAAAATCCCCAATGATCTAATAACTTCACGATAGGCCCCACCTCCTAAAGGCCCTACCACTTCTTATCATCACCACACTGGGACCAAGCTTCCAAAACATGAATCCTTGGGGGACAAACCATGTCTGAACTATAGCAAATATCTTCCTATAGTTCTTGATTTAATCAAAAGGATAGTTCTTCCATGGGTTCCTAATACTATGGGGAGATCAGGGAGGTCCTGGGAAGTCAAATGAAGGTTAAAAAGTCATCCGTAGTGGGGCATAAGACAGAAAAAGTCAGCATTAGGAAGCAAGAATCTGAGCAAAAAGAGGAGGGTTGAGGGCCTGCCTTTAGCACCCTCACTCTTTTCCTTGTCTTTCTGAGACTTCACCTACTCTTACATGATTCTCCAGGTAGGTCAACATCTCAACTGAGGCACCAAGTCCCCAAACTCTGGAATAAGATGAATCAGGGTTACAGTCTCTACTGTATCACCTACCAACTGAGTGATCTAGAACAAGTCATGTAAATGATTTGTGCTTTAATGAACTTTTTTTATAAACAAAAGAACAATAACCACTGGGTTTTTCTGAGAATTAGAGAGATAATGCATATAAAATACTTAGAACAGTGTTTTGCATGTTTTGAAATCTCAAAAGATGCTGATCATTATTTTTTGTGTGGGGCTAAGAAGCATGCTAGACAAGCACTCTACTACTGCACCACATCCCAGGACCACAATTACTGTTATTACTGAATTCAATTTTTACCAAATCTCCAAAATCCACCATGTACATGTGTATTTGGCCAACTCAGAAGAATAAACTACAGGTAATTTATGAATTAAACTTTTTTCTACACATAACTAGAATGTGTCTATAGCAGCTGCCCTTAAAATGTGCCAGTTTAAATAAAGGGGGGATAATAAAGGTCAGCAGTTAAAGGCTCCTTGTCACTCTATAGCCCTTTTACTTAGAATTTTGCATGGAGCATGTGTGCTGAAAGATGAAATGAGTAAATAAACTTCTTCCTCTATATTTCCGTATTTGTTGGACTCCTCTCAGACTATAGTTGGAGAAAATTACCACTCATAGCACTTTGGGCCAGTTCTATGCTTTCTCCTCTGTTAGTCATAGTCAGGAACAAATTAACAAATTCATTAAAATAATGATGCTCTGTGAAAAGCATTTATCTTCTCCATAAAGTTATTTTCTTAAATTTATTGAACAGAATCCATTAAGGTTTAGGGAAGTGTTCAAAGTATTCACTTACAGTTTTCTCTCTGATCACTTCCACCTCATTGAGTTCCAACTGGCTCACTTTCTCATATACTAAAATCACAGGAATGAAGCGTCACCCTGTGCACATAGGAGCGTTTTCTCCAAGTGATTCAAAGCAACAGGCATACAAGGAATTTCACTTTGTTTATTCCCAAGTTATTTGTGATGCCAGCTCTTTGAGATTGTCAGAAGATGTGAAGTTAATTTGTGATATAATGTAGGGTGTATGCTGTGAGATTTAAGCATATATTTTGCACAGATGTTATTTTAAAATTTAAGATGTATTAGAAACGTTTGTAAAAATACATGGAATATGATAATCTCTCAGGCCTGTGCTGTTCAATATAGTAGTCACTAGCCACATGTGGCTGTTGCAATTCTGGTATTGTGACTAGTCCAAATTGAGATGTGCTATATACACATCCAACTTTAAAAAGTTTATTATAAATAAAGAGTGTAAAATGTCTCATTAGTGATATGTTATATTGATTATAAGTTGAGATGATAATTTCAGATATAGTGGGTTAAATAGGATGCATTATTAAAATAAATTTCACCTGTTTCATTTCACTTTTTAATATGGGTCCTAGAAAATTTAAAATTATTTACATATACATAGTTCTATTGGACAGAGATGTTTTAAGCTATTTTAATGAGTATTCCCAGATTTCATTCATATGGCAAAAAGAGGAAATCACTTATTTTAATTCTCTGAACCTAGTTCTATAGCTCTATAGCATGATCACTTAGCAATCCAGAAGAAAGCATTTCAACTAACCCAATTGCAATCACTGTCCCCTCTCCCAGAGTGGAGCTGAAGAAAGCTTAGACAGTAGCACAACCAGAAAATGGTACATTATTTCTCTTTTATGTGATCTATTTAATCTATGTGGGCATAAGAGTTTAGCTACAGTCAAATGATAATTTTCAAGCCTACTCATAATGCAGGAACCAAATGAAGAAGACTGAATTTATAGGGGAGGGACCCCCAGTTCAATATCTAAGGGGCCTGCAAAAACTATTTTCAGGATGAGTTTATTGGCCTGATTCTCTTGTGAAAAGAGTTTGTAAACTTTATCCTACCTTGTACCTTATCAGGTAAATTCTTACTTAGTAAGAATCCCCCAAACTTATTAGAAAATTATGTTTTCAGTACAAAATTAAACAGATTAGTCTTATTATTAAAATGTTCTTAGAATCTTTTAGTATATCACATCAGCCTTCTTGGTGACTATGATGACAATCAGTGTCCTCTGTTAGTACCCTTTCTCTTTAAAACCTTGGAGCACTGAATTTTAGTACAAATATCCCTCTCTTCAGATGGAGAAATCAAGGGACAAAAGAATAAATAACATGTCAAGATCACACAAAAGGTCAATAATGATGATGATGATGATGATGGCGTGTGTGTGTGTGTGTGTGTGTGTGTGTGTGTGTGTGTGTGTGTGTTAGAGAGAGAGAGAGAGAGTCTGGGAAATTCTGCAGCCCAGTAATACCAGGATAAAAGTCCTTGAGGTTCTGCATTAGAACAGCTGCTTTGGGATCTAGACTGTCAAAACTCAAAGGATCTAAGCCTGGCTGGAAGCAGTTTCGTTATTGTTAATGGCTATGTAACCTGGGAGACTGCTAAGGCAGGAGAGAGGTGCAGAGCTCTACTGGCAACAGAGGGTCTAACCTCTTCTGACAGATCATGAGCTCTCCAAAGTCTGTCTAATTACATTTTTAAAAATAAATATGAGAGGTGCTCTTTATCAAAAGGCCTAGCAATACAAAAATGTACAAAGAAGAAAGCAACAAATGACCTCCATTTCACACCATCCAGGTTAAAAGAAAAAGTCATACCAATTGCTGTATGACATTGCAGAACTTTCTATAAGCATCTACAAGATAGAAAGATGAATAGATGAATGGATGAATAGTTGCTGTAGATGGACAAATAAATAAATGAACACTCAAGATGGGGAGGAAAGAAACAAGGGGAGAAAGAAGGAGAGAGAAAAGGGCAAGGAAAGAAATGAAAAAAATATGAGAATTGAATCATATTTGCTATTTTAAAAGAGATAAATATTTTGAAACAGAGTACCACTATGATAAAATTTCCAATTAAGTGTTATTGGCTTAATGAACAGGCTACTGGTGGCCAGAAAATAAAAGGAAAATCTTGAACTTGACTTTTCTAATAAGTGAGGGAGGCAAGTTTGGCAGTAACAAAACCAGCTGAGTGCTGGAGCTCAGAAGGAAACGACAGAGTGCACCTCCTTGCTTCCATTCAGCAAACAATAAACTCTTTATAATGTGTTGTTCTTGGGACCTAAAGACTTCAATTCATGCTCTTATCCCATTGCTTCCTGTTAGTTGTAATTAATCTCTTTAGCCTTTATGTCCTCACCTGGTGGCAGCAGAAGCAAAGAGAAAAGCAAGATCATGAAAGGAATATCCTGGGAATCTATGCCTAATCCTTCCTTCTAGCCTTCTAGCTTAGCAAGCCAGGTTGATGCACTTGAGGCCATTTTGTTCTTCTTGTCAATCCCTTGGTGCTACATCCTGCTGAATCTCTACAACTTGCTACATAGTCCTCATTAATCATCATTTTTGGTGAGCTGGAACCCTGTCATTACATCTTCTTTGGACCACTTAGCCATACCTCATGCTCACATGGATAGATGTAGCAAAATTTTGCACAAGACTTAATGCTATATCCCTGTCTCCCTTAGTGAATCTTAACATCATAACTGAATTCTATATGTTCTCTATCCCCTGCTCTCAGCAAAATTTAAAACTCAGTCTGTGTTTCCCACAAATCTAGTCACTGGTAAGTTTATCCAGATGTGTGTGTGCACAGAGAATACATTTACTGATTTTATCATATTTTTAAGTTACAAATGGGAATTAAGAGGGCCAGGAATAAATTCATCTCATACCCAAAATGTTGCTCCAAATCTAGTCATCAAAGGCATAATTTCAGCATATTATTACATGCCAAAGAGCTGCCATTATTTTCTAAAGAACACAAATGAGCACTTTAGTTTCCAGAATAACTACATAAACTTCAGAATGATCACTACAAAAATGGGTCTCACTTATTAAAGAGGAAATTATTATTCTCCAATTTTTTTTTCTTAAAAAATACTCCCATAGAAAATCTTTACCACATGCACCTCAGATAAAGCACTAATCTCTAGGATATATAAAGAACTCAAAAAACTTGACACCAAAAAAACAAATAAGGGGCTGGAGAGATAGCTCAGTCGGCAGAGTGCTTACCTTGCAAGCACAAGGCCCTGGGTTTGATCCCCAGCACCGCAAAAAAAATAATAATAATAATAATAATCCAATCAATAAATGGGCTAAGGAACTGAACACACACTTCACAGAAGAAGATATACAATTGATCAACAAATACATGAAAAAATGTCAACTTCTCTAGCAATTAGAGAAATGTAAATCAAAACTACTCTAAGATTTCATCTTACTCCAATCAGAATGGCAATTATCAAGAATGCAAGTAACAATAAATGTTAATGAGAATGTGGGGAGAAAAGGTACACTCATGCATTGCTGGTGGAAATGTAAAATGGTACAACCATTAAGGAAAGCAGTATGGAGATGCCTCAGAAAACTTGGAATGGACCCACCATTTGATCCAGTTATCCCACTCCTCAGTCTATACCCAAAGAACCTAAAATCAGCATACTATAGTGATGCAGCCACATCAATGTTCATAGCTGCTCAATTCACAATAGCTAGATTGTGGAACCAACCTAGATGCCCTTCAATTGATGAATGGATAAAGAAACAGTGGTATATTTATACAATGGAATATTACAAGATCTTATGCACTAGGATGACTTCCATTTGCTAAATGCTTACGATTTGAATATTTTAATTCCCAACATGGCTACTATAATTCTATTTCTATCCCCCAATATCAAGAGACAATTCAGATTCACTGAAATCATATTATAGATAGATACCTACAGTTTCTCCCCTCTGTTTTTATGTGATTTTCAGGTACCATGTTTTCAACTGAATTTCACAGTTGTCAACCAGACAAGCTGTGCCAAATGTTCCTTCCTCCGTGGGGTTGTTTGAGCAATAGCAGTTATAGCAGCAAAAAGTCTCCCCATTCATCTACCTGTGCATCATTGAAGCTGACCATATACAACACAAAAGGGACTTTGACTAATGAGCTTGGCTTCTGCCCATTGGCAAGTAAGTTAAGATCAGAGTGTCTTTTTGCTCAGTTTCTCCAGATAGTTGAAGCTTGGAAATGATTATCAATAAGAAGGTGGGATTTGGATTTTTCGTCAGATCTTCACATTGACCAAACTCTTAACAGATGACCCTTCAGTCCTAAGGCACTTTCATGGGCACTTTGACTGAATATCAGTTTCAAATTCCAGATTGATGAAAGCTTCTGAGACAGAGAAATTATATTTACCAGTAGCCTAAATTGTACCAAACCTCAGAATTTTCTGCAACTTCTTCAAGGTAAGAACTCAAAAGAACAAAAACACAAACAACAAAACAACTCTACACATGAGCACATAACAACACACATGCTCAATGAAAGAGGAAGAGTTCTAAGTCAAAATATAGCAGGATTCCTTAAGATATTTTTGCTTTTGACATTTTCTTTGTAATAATGAGATATTCCTTAATAGGGAACAATTTTTGCAAGTCACTTCGAAGGTATCTAAACATCTGCCTTCTAAAGTACACCAGTAGAAATTAACATGGCTATTTGCAAAACAATCTCAGTAGATGTTTAACAATAAATCTTGAGTACTAAAGGCTACATCACTGACTCTGGAAGTGAAGAGAACATCTTACATAAATTTGACCTGAAGCAATCACTTTTCTCAATAATAACTAAGATCCAAATATAGTATGGTATCACATCTTTTATTACGAAGTCACTTTTGGAAAACCACATTTTAACAACATGAAACAGATCTATAATAGCACTAAAAATGAATGCCACTCATAGAAATAAATATTTCTGACAGATTGAATCTGGACCATATAGGGACATGTTCATCACAATATACCAGGGGATTGTGGATGCCTATTATGGGGCCAATATGAACATATCCCACCTATCAGCAGACCATTTCTTCTACAATTACCAGAGAACTTTTGATACTGGGAGTCATCCTCTCTTGGGGAAGGACATCCTTTCTTTTGGGTAGCTACCCCATCATAAATTGCTCTATCCTTCTCCTCCTCTTTTTGGTAGTTCCATTTCATCAGTTTCAATATCAACCAACATATCCAACTTCCTTAGCCTAATGTTATTAAGGCTGCACATAAAATTCTATCTTTCATTACCAACCATGTAGGATATTTTAAAAAACAGATCCCTTTCAACAGGCTTATTCAAACAGAGGATAAGACAATAAGCATACTTGATACTCTCAGGATTCAGTTTAAGAAATACATACAGGTCCACTGAAGAAACAAGGCACAAATACAATATTTACATGAGCAGGAATTTGAACTTGGGGACAGTGTTCACTAAATAGGTTCACTAATAGGTGACAGAGGGCAATGTTCAAATGCCCAAAGTGCTGTTTCCTATGACAGAGGAGATAAAATTCTGAACCACATTCTCTGGCATGTAGTAGGAGATAGGACGTCAATTCTTTTCAGTAATTCCAGAAATAAACCTAGATATTTAAGATGGCTTTTACAGGTTACAAATGAGAAAAATCACATGTGGCCAAAGACATGGAAGAGTTGAAGGTGAAGAACAAATATTTAATTTGGGAAGAACTTCTCAGCTATCAGATCTTTACCATTTCTAATTATCATATAGTTCTTCACCAGATATAG
The DNA here is from genome assembly GCF_902686455.1 of Sciurus vulgaris. NCBI lineage: Eukaryota > Metazoa > Chordata > Mammalia > Rodentia > Sciuridae > Sciurus > Sciurus vulgaris. Next base: position 99,676,371 of record NC_136471.1, on the reverse strand, counting down.
CCACAAGGTGGACAAATTGACACTTGTCAAGATTGCAAAACCCTTTGCTTCATAGAGTCATTAGTGTTTCAATTTGTCTCATGAGTGAGAATTAATCAAAGAGCAGGTTAACATATCAAGCATATACACATATGCATATGTATATATTTTTAATGTGCTGATATTTTCCATTTCCTCCAGCAGGGGTCAGACAATAGCAATCCTGGAATATGAAAATCTAGGAACCAAAGATAATATTTTAGAGTGATTTTTCTCAAGATAGGCTTATGGAATGGCTTGTTAATTGTTTTCTTTACCCACATTTTCTAATTATATTTTTCAATAGGCATGCTTTACTTTTTTAATAATGAAAAAGCAATTTCATTTATTTGCAATTTTATCAAGAACACTGCTGGCATATATATTTACCTTGTATTAAGTCAGGGATACTGCTTAATTACTTATATTTTCTCAGCTGCACAGAGATTATTAGAAATAGTCTAAGAAAGCAGTGCATTTGGCCAACCCTGTGAAAAATCATTTAAGTGTAACACTATTTCATCTAATAACTATAACCAATCTCTCAAACAAAGACTTTACAACAAATTAGAACAAATAAAAAAATTTTAAAAAAGAACTTAACAGCAGCTGTAAGATTCCCAGGAGAAAATGAAGCATCCTGAATATAGCTGTGCTCTCCCAAGAATCTCTGGCATGCAAAAACAGAAAAATGAATATAATCTCTGGTTACGTCCTTTGCCTGGGGGAATCTATGATATCCTAGTGTTCTGAGAAGTCAATTTCTGCAAGTCATATGTGTAAAATAATGAAGACATTTTAAAAATCAATTTGACCTACATTTTAAAAAAGTAAAGAAAACCCACAATGGATATTTACTAAAAACTGCTGATTGTTGTTCAACAAATGACACTATCACCAGTACTATATTCTCATTTCTAATTTGTGTCTTTTTTTTTACTAGAAACAATAAAAGGTTTATAAAACAAAATTTGAATGTTAACCAAACATCTATTTATAAACTTAAGGAAACTTTTTACCTACATTATGCCAAATTAAGTTAAAAGCTTAGTTCCTATTTTATTAAATGATTCATAATGTATGGTCTGTTATTTGTCCTTCTTGATACTATCACTCATAAATATAAGGACAAACATTTATTATGTAAATTGAACCTGTTGCTAGTTTCTTATTTTTTGTTGTTTTGGTGTTTCAGTGTTAGGGATGGAACCCAGGGCCATGCACATGGTAAACTTCTGCCTTACCACTAAGTTATAGCCCCAGTCCCTCTTGTGTCTTCTAAGGGGATGATTTGTACCTGTGCAAAATATGTCTTTACTTTGCTGACTTACACCTCTGGGACAAGTGAGGCAAAGAAAAGAAAGGCAGAAATTCAAAACCTCTGCCAGTTCTTCTGTGGGACCCCAGGGTGGAGCCCTGAATAAGTGGATCTTTTCTTGTCACAAATATCTGAGTTTTTAGAACAAAGTGAACATTCTCAAAAAAACAGTGGAGCAGGGAGATGTGAAGAGAGTCTAAGGACCAGCAACATGGTGGGAGACTGGAATCTGCAGAGAACATGATCAGTTAGAAATCCTCAGGTGTCCTTTGGTATAAGGGGTTATTAGAATGTCCAATATGCAGTTCTAAGCTGTTTGTGTTTCTGCAACTCAAAAGCCCTCTGTTGCTCAAAACTTCAGTCACATCTACTGCACAAAAATGTTTGGGGTGGTTTTGAGAAAAATCAGGATGAAGTGGTGACTTTGATCCCAGGTTGGCATATAGAAAAGAAAAGAGTCACAGAACACGAAATGTGAATGAGCACAGGTGCCATGGAAGCAGGAACAATGAGCCATAAATGATCATGAAAATGAGAGATCCAGAACACTGACAGAAATTGTAGGAAGATCAAGGGAACTACCCTGAAAAATATGGGATTTGAGACTTGAGCCACTTTTACATTAATCTTCAAAGAAGAATAACTTCAGTTGACATATAGATACAATAATAAAGCTTCAAAATATTCCACAAGCCATATTGAAAATAGTATTTATAATATAAAGTCTAAGGCAGCATTTGTAAAACTGTATACAGATTTTTATGTAACATGAAAGTGGCGATTTTTTTCTACTGAAATTATTTTACCAAATGGAGAATACCGGTTTGTCCATAACCTTCCTAAACAGGTTTAGAATTCCCACCTAATTCTCCTTTCATAATAAATAAATTCTCAGAATGGATGAATTTATAAAATATATATGCATCATCCAGAGATGAAAAAAGTTATCTGAGAGAATGATCTGGACCTCATATAGGGGAATGCTAATAGAGTATTTCAAATCATTCAATGACTGCCTTTGACTTACCTTTACATGGTGGATCAGACGTTCAACTTCATTCACTTTGTAGGTCTCCAATCCTAGCTCCTTGGCTAATCTTAGGATACGATTCTGGGTTGGCCCAACATAGGATCCTCCAAGGTCCACATATTTAACCTTTTGGTTCTGTTTCCCCATGGAAAAAAAAAAACAAATATTTGTGAAAATACTCCTAAAATTAAAAAGTCCCCAAATAAGCAAATTACATTTCACAGGTTATATAGACATTTTGAGGTGTATTCATAGAAAACTGGATTCTGTTCACAACTCTACTGTACTTCATTCACATGGCTAAATATTTACTAAATCAATATCTTTTTTTTTGGTACCAGAGATTGAACCCAGAGACATTTAAACATCAAGTCACATCCTCAGCCCCTTTTTTTATATTTTATTAAAGACAGGTTCTCGCTGAGTTGCTTAGGGCCTCGCTAAGTTGCTGAAGCTGGGTTTGAACTCATGAGTCTTTTACCTCAGCCTCCCTGGCTTAAATCAATCTTTAATTTAAAGAAAACTTGCTTTGACACTGAATGAACAAGATATTTCTGAACACCATCATTCACAATATTTGTTGATTAAAATAATATAAATTTTAAAATAAATACATAAATAATAAATGAGACCATAATCCCCCTGCCAAAAGGGAAGTTTAACTTGTGTGATTGAAATGATTATGTTGGTGCTAGAGAAGCTTCACAGTCAGAGGTGGAGAGTACAGACTTGTGATATTCTTCTTCCAACTTCAAACACTCACACACATACCCTCCCTATTTTCCTCCTCCCCAGTCCTAACTCTGATGTGATATATCATGAAGTGAGAAGACTAAAAGGGGGAGAAGAAAGAGTTGAAAAGGTGGTAAGTTAAGAGAGGCTGGGGATGGGGATGTAGCACAGTGGTTGAGCATGTGTTTAGTGTGTGCAAAGTCCTGGGTTCCATCCACAGCACCAAAACAGAGAGCAAAGGACAGTGAGTGAGACTATGATAATTTTTCTTGAGTATTTTACCTTCTCAGTAAGAATCAAACTGGAATTGAAGGCTTGCAGGAAAAACAAAAAACAAAAAAAAAAAAAACAGAACTCAGATTCAGTCTCACATTTCCCACTCCATCACTGGTGTCTTACCCTAATGGTGTAAGTCCTGCCTCCCACGCGGTCCCGGGCTTCTAGAACCACCACATTTAGGCCAGAGTCATGCAGAAGTTTGGCTGCTGCCATACCTGGAGGAAAGTACAATAAGATATCAGGATCAAATACCTCATAGGGACTCCAGACAAACTCCTTATGTTAACAGCCAATGAAATATAATTCATGTTGGCCCACACACATGGCTGACTACTACCTTCAACCTACAGGTTGATATGTTTTTTCAGTAGAGGCCCAGATTCTAAGTCTGGGAAACCAACTAATATTTATAGAAAGAATAAAAGATATTTCATTTTTAGAATCTCAAATCTTAAAAACATCCTCAGTCACTATATCAAAATGTCTATCTTAATAATTGAATTACAGATATGACAATGGAAATGAAAACACAAGGCCACACTCAAGAGAATCATACACCCTGCAGCAGACACAAGTCCAAGGCTGGACACTGACTTCAATCTCAGGGTACATCTGAAAAACCAATAAACTGGGGCAATGTAGGCCTTCAAAAGATATGTGAGGTCCTAGAATTTACTGTTAAATCAGACTTTTGAAGTTGACTTAAAGTTTCAAAACCAAGGACATAAAAATTCACCCCTTCTACATCCTAATTTCACAATGTGTTCCATCACTAAAAAATGACTACATTTATGTACCCATTTGGCTTTTCATTTAGTCAAAAATATTTACTGAATACCTATAACATTCTCACCACCATGGACCTAGCTTTTTTAAAACCCACGGTTTTAGCCAGGCCTGGTGGCACATACCCATAATCCCAGCAGCTCAGGAGACTGAGGCAGGAGGATCACAAGTTTGAGGCTGGCCTTAGCAATTTATTGTGATCCTAAGCAACTCAGCAAGACCTGTCTCAAAATAAAAAATAAAAAAGGAGTATAGTTCAGTGGTTATGCATCCCTGGGTTCAAACCCTTGTATCAAAAAAAGCCCACAGTTTTATTGAGATAAATGTAAATTTCACCTATTTTAGTAGAGAGCTCAGTAAATTTTCACAAAGCATAAAGCTTAGCATAGACTGTATGTATATAGTCTTTGGTAGTAATACATCTGAGATGCAAGGTTTTTTTTTTTGGTATTAGGGCTCTTAAAATCTTGCATATTTAAAACTGTTGTTAGACTGAGATTGTAGCTCATTGGTAGGGCACTCATTTGGCATGTGAGAGGTCACAGGTTCCATGCCAGCACCACAAGGCATAAAAAAATAAATTAAAACTATTATAAAACCACTCTTACAGATTTTAACAAGAGTTTCCTCCAAGAACAGAGCTCTAATGCTTTTCTGATAAATTTAATGTGTTCAATTCCAATCCCGTCCTCATTTGCTTAAGGGGACCAAAAGAAATCAAAGAAATGCCAAGAAATGTTGTTTTTTATAGATAAATAAAACAGCTTCAGAGTTGTCTTACAGTAGTAAGAATTCTGTGACTTTTAGATTCCATCAGTGAAAAAAAGAGATTTCTATAAAAATAGCTAATACTTGTATAATGCTCACTACACTTAAGCCACTTTTCTAAGTGTTTTAGTATATTAATTCATGCTTGAGGTATAGCTCAGTGGTAGAGCACTTACCTAATATGCATGAGGCCCTGGATTCCAACCCAGGAGCCTCCTCCAAATTTTAAAATATATTAATTCAACAAATTCTTATACCATCCAGTGAGATAAAGTACTATGAATAGTATCATTTTATGAATGAGGAAATGGAAGCAAAATTAAGTAAGTGTCCAAGGCCACAGAATAGAATAGGTAGGAAAGTCAGCATCAGTGTTTGCAATCACTATGCTGCACCACCTTCCATGGGGTCTCTTGGCCACCCTCATCATTGATCACATCTCTCAATGTTTGCTACTGGGAAAATTACAGTTCAAAAGGGATGTTCACTTTATTTGAATCAATGCGCTTTGAATATAAATGTGAATCGTGTGGATTGGTAAGAATACCTAGAACATAAAGTATGAGCCCATATGAAAAACCATAATGAACCAAGGCTTCAGTCACCATCTGTTGCTGATCTTAAGAGAGGAAACCAATTTTTCAGAAAGGTCGATTTGGCATTTCATTATTTGAATTAATGCCTCTTTTCACCCCTACCCCTGGGGCAGGGTTCAGGCTCTAGTTAGGGGCCTGGTAATGGGTCCCAAAGTCCAAGCGCACATGCAATATACACAAGCACACAAGCATTGCTCAATCCAGATTTAGGAATACAGGGCTTGGACTTTTAACTCCAGTTTCCTATTTTTACCTCCATACAGGAAAAAAAACCTCTTCTGTTTAAATTTAGTATTGCAGACAATTCAATCACATTTCTCTTATCAAGCATCAGTTCAACAAATGAAATAACATGCAGCCATAGTAACAGCTGTTATCAGAGAATTCAGATAAACTGCAGGAGCATGCTGAGGCTTAAACAAAGGGGTTGAGAAAAAAATACGACATCATGCATATACACTAGCATATTAGATCCCGCAAAAGGTACTGTCTCTGAGTGAATGCAATTACCCAATAACATCTGGTGCGAAACGTAAACAGTTATTAGAACAAACCAGGGACTTATGAAACCACTGAACAGAGTCCTCTCTGCTCATGTGCCTTAAATTATTCTCAATAGAAAATTACAAAACTATCTTTAAATAGAGCAACACTAAAGTAAGTTGTCAAAAATAACTTGCAATTTCTCTCACCAGTGTTCCTGGGGGGTTAGTCAAAATGCTTGTTGGTGTGAATTAAAATAATAATGATGATGATAATAGAAGGGAGATTAGTAGAGAAGAGAACAAGGGGATCTGGGGAGGGAGGAAGGGAAGGAACGGAAAAGTCCTGGAGAATGGGATTAATCATATTGTCTCATGTGCATGTATAAATATGGCATAATGAACCCCACATTTATGTTTATTTATAACACACCATTAAAAAATGCTTGTTGGGCACTGACTGACAAAGATTGATTTGAAAAAAAATTAACTGGCTTAAGGAAGTCCTTACATTTTAGGAGGAAGGATTTTTGGACATTTAAGAAATCGTACAGTTTGGGAGTCTAGCCAGGAGGCAGTTTAGATTGCCAAAAAGACATAACTGTCCAGAGAACACTCAGTGATGACTGATAAAAGGATTAAGGGTTTGACTGCTCAAAGAATAAGCAGACAACTTTCAAAAGGGTTTTCTTTTTTCCATGTGTTCCTTTCTATGTTGGTTGTTTGGAACTTTCAACACATTTTGCCACAGAAACAAAAATACGAGGGATGAGACATTGTCTGAAAAGTCTGGGAATTGACAAAAAATTCATAAAATAGCAGAAACACATCTGCCCTAAAAACACTAGACAATGTAATTGGCACAGTTTAAACATCCACAATAGTTTCCCAACATAATGCAATAAATGTTTTTTTAAATATAAATAGCCAGGCTGGGGATATAGCTCAGTTGGTAGAGTGCTTGCCTCATAAGCACAAGGCCCTGGGTTCAAATCCCCAGCACCACACAAAAAAATAAATAAATAAGCAAATAAGTAAATTCAAACAGCCACCATCATAAAGCACACAGCACTTAACTTGATTCTGTGTGCAACGATTTACACCCAAAAGTCCACCTGATCCTCACCACAAGGACAAGAAGTATTTTTATTCCCCATTTTAAGAAGGAAAGTGATTTGGTAATTTGCTGTAGGTTATGACATTATTAAATGTCAGGGTCAAAGTTCAACTCCAAACCTGAATTCTTAGCCACTACCCTTGAACTAAAAAAGGAAAAATTAAAATTATAATAATAATTCTGTGCACTAATCCTCACAGAGTCTTAAAACATTCCGCTCTGTATCTAAATATAAGAATCTTAAAATATCAGATTTTCTCTTAAATACATTTTTAACTTTTGCAAACAATTTATGAGCAACGTACAGTCATTTTGTACTTCTTAAAAGTCAATGAAATTTAAATTTAATGTGCAGTATCAATTAATATTTCATAGACAAATGATCATTCAGTAGTTTCAGAAGTTGTTCCTACGTGCCCCTAACAGGTCCTTACATAAATAATCCTACATAAATCACACATAAATGATAACAGACTAATATCTAATGCCAAGAAATTATACAAATATTGCATCTCCATAAGTCATTTATTTTGAAAGGGTTTTGTCTAAGGGATGAGTACATTATGATTAGACATTCAAATTATTTTGAAGACCTAGAAATCAGTAATATGTAACATTATTAGCATTTTGTATTTCCAGTTTTGTGCCATGGAAAGTGACCTGAGCTAGATTCTGGAGGACACTAGCAAATATAGAGTGGAGGAGACATGGAAGAGGCCCATTCAAAGTGTCTTCAGAGCAGTGGAGAAGTTAGGATAAGGAGGGAAGAATAAAATCAATATCAACCCCTACCTCATTCTTTGTATGGTCAATCTGTTTCTCACACCCTTCATATCAAAATGTGATATTTAACAAAAAAGTTTAAACACTTTAAAATGCAAAATTTATTGTCTTGAAAATATTATGAAATAGCAGTACTTTGATACAATATAAGGACTTTTTCCCAGTTTAAAGTTAGCAAAAGGAGGAGGAGAGAACCATTGTAACTAAAAGTGACAATGAAATTCACTGCACCCCCAAAGAATCTCTAATCCTGTAACTTTGGGAAACTATGCAAGCATTCTCTCAGGACCTATAAAAGTGGAGAATATGCAAATAGCCCCCATCACCTCTGTCACTTCTGACAAGGCAATGGTTTTATGAGGAAATTCTAGAAAGAACCAAGTGACCTTCTGATCAAAGAACTGGAATTCTTTGATGTCTCCAAAGAGAATGCTTTTTTTAGTTATTTAACACAAATACACATAAAAAGTTCTGGAATAAGAAGAAAAACATCCCCACTTGAAGTCAAATTCATTGCAGGAAAGTGGTGTTTGTAGGAAAAATTCAGATGTTTGTTGTTGAACTTTAATCACAGAGAAGAGACCCTGAGCAGGTAAAGCCTTCACTGAAATGGCTAACATTTTGAACATCAATTGTGTGACAATTCTAGGTGCTTTACGTGTAAGAACTTATTCATCCCAAAATACTACGATATGGGCAGATGTAGACAGCGAAACACAGAGGCAAAGTTCACACAGCTAGCAGGTAGCAGAGCTAATATTCAAATTCAGACAATCTGACTCCAGATAATAAATATACCAGCATACGTAGCAGTGAAACATCAAAAACCTTCCCTTTAACATCATGCACTACACAAGCATCAAGGCTGCTGCTGACACATCCCACGCCTTTGTGTAAATTATAAGAAAGCACACATTCCCAGCAGGCAAATTAAAAAAAAAAAAAAAAAAAAGATGCAGCCCACACCCACATGGGTGCAAAAGGCTTGGCTAGCAGAGTGGGGGGGGGGGGCTGAATTGCATCCCCTTTTACTACATTACCCAGATGCCCTTGAAGTTTATTTCCTGAATAAGATTTTAATTATCTATTCTTTCTCTCCTCAATGCTGAGAAATAGTTGGCACTTAAATGTTTGTTGAATGAATGTAAGTAATATCCTTCAACAAAGATGACAATTGCTTTTCAATAAATAAGTGGCTACAGTATTATCTATCTAAGCATAAGTTATTTTAATACAGTTTAACAAACAAAAATATTTAGACATATTGATACTGGGTATGGCAATGGACACCCTTAATTTTTTTTCAGAGGGAAAAAAAAAAACACCCCATAATATGAACTATTTCATGTTCGTACGGCAGTGTACAGTTCCCAATACTCCCACACTCACACATTCAATATTTAACAATAACTCCATGAGATTGGCGTCATCATGTCTATTTCTCAGATTAGTAAATAGATGCTAAGAGATTCAAGGGCTTGCTCAGAGTCACACAGTGAGAGGAGAGACAGGTCTGAAATCTCATTATGTTTCTGTGTCCCGTGTATTTTTCATCAGCCATACTACCTCCTATAACACACAAAGGTTTATATTGTTAAAATAAAATCTGGCTGGGCACAATGGTATACACCTGTAGTCCCAGCTACTCAGGAAGCTGAAGTAGGAGGATCACAAGTTCAAGACCAGCTTTGGAAACTTAGCAAGACCCTGTCTCAAAGTAAAAAACTAAAAAAGGCTGGAGATGCAATTCAGTAGTAAAGCATTCCTGAGTTCAATTTTCAGTATTGCAAAAATAAATAAATATAAATAAAATTAAAAATCAAATAAATTCTGGAAACAGACAGGTTTTAAAAAGCAGAACATTTTTCTTTATTAATATTCTTGGAAAGAATATCTTGATATAAATCACTGGAAGTCCATCAGTGTCCAAAGCCATGAACCCTGTCATTAGAGGGAGGGAGATCTGAATGCATTTGTAATGCAGCTGGACCCCTACACAAGAAGAGGGGCTTTGACAAACAGTTCCTCCTTCTTGAGTTCAAAATGACTCCCCTTCTCTGGGAACACATCCATCACAATTTTGGGGAAAACTGAAGTAACACAATATAGACCACACACCTCAATGTGTACCATCATTTTGATCACTGAGAAAAAAAAAAACTAGAATTATGTTATTTACATCTCGTTTCCTAAAATGAATAACACTCCAAACCTTCTTGGAAGCATGGTAACCTTTTCCTATTTTCTCTAAGATGATAAAAATACATAACACAAAAACAAATGGCAATAGCTTGTAAAATAAAGGAGACCTTTACTGGAGCCTCAGGCTATGGGATGATTTATGCTCTTGAAAAGGATAGAAAACATCAAGCTTCCATAAGTTGCCATAGAAACCTTTCTCCAGATGCAGCCCCTTAGAGATACTAGAATGAGATTGCCTTCCCAGTCCTTTCAGAATATTTCTAAAACCATAAAAATTGTTTCTTCATCATGCTTTATATGCAAATGATTGCATTTTTCTAAAATGTCAGCAACTATAATGAGTCTCTGTCTCATATTCAAGCTTTTGTCTTTACCCTTTGTTGTTTGAAAGGAATTGAATATCTTTTGCATATTGTAATCATGGTAGACAAAATTTGTTTTCTTCTTACCTCAACACCATTTCTCATTAATAAAGGAAACAAACCCAGAAATTATAGCTATGTCTTTCTCAAGTATGCTATACTATTCAGGTTTTCTTTTTCTTTCTTTCTTTCTTTCTTTCTTTCTTTCTTTCTTTCTTTCTTTCTTTCTTTCTTTCTTTCTTTCTTTCTTTCTTTCTTTCTATCAGGGATTGAACCCAGGGGTGCTTACCCACTGAGCCACATCCCCAGCCTATTTTATATTTTTTATTTAGAGACAGGGTCTCACTAAGTTGCTTAGAGCCTCACTATGTTGTTGAAGCTGGCTTTGAACTGCTATCCTCCTGCCTTAGCGTCCCAAGTTGCTAGGATTACAGGTGTGTGCCACCACACCTGGCTATATTATTCAGTTTTAAAACTGTTCTATAACTTTTAATTCAATTGCTTCAAATCCTCTTGAGAATTAGATGCACTAATTATGAATAAATAAATATGTAGTCTTTTAAGAAAACTCCTTTTTCTGTTTTCTTTCTCTTCTTCTTCTTCTTTTTTTTTTTTAATCAGTGCTCAGAATCAAACACAGGGCCTTGCATGTGCAAGGCAAGCACTTTACCACTGGGTTACACTCCCAGCCCACAAACTGGTTTTTAAGTATAGAAGATAATCATAGGATGGCACATCATTTCTTTAACAGTAATCTGAGGATGAAATATCTCCCAGCTCCATAGTAGCCCTCCTATGGATTGTCAACCTCATTTTTAGAATCACAAACATCTTCAAGGCAGAATATGAAACTGGAGATCTACCATATGCCCTGAGGTTCACCCTCTCCACAGATCCTACTCTCTGAAAGAGATGGCTGTTACAAATGATAAGAAGTGTCAGAGACCTACTTCTCCATTAAAACATTTCCCTTCACCAAATATGATGAAGTGATGGATTAAGAATTCTAGGTATCAGTGTGATATTGGCTTCATAGAATGAGTTTGGGAGGGTTCCCTCCTCTTCTATTTTATGGAATACTTTGAGAAGTATTGGAATGAGCTCTTCCTTAAAGGTTTTGTAGAACTCGGCTGAGAACCCATCTGGTCCCAGACTTTTCTTTGTTGGTAGGCTTTTGATGACTTCTTCTATTTCAGTACTTGAAATTGGTCTATTTAAATTGTTTATGTCCTCCTCATTCAGTTTAGGCAATTCATATGTCTCTAGAAACCTGTTGATGTCTTCGAAATTTTCTATTTTGTTGGAGTATAGATTTTCAAAATAGCTTCTAATTATGTTTTGTATTTCCATCCTGTCTGTTGTGATATTTCCTTGTTCATTCCAAATTTTAGTGATTTGGGTTTTCTCTCGTCTTCTCTTTGTTAGTGTGGCTAAAGGTTTATCAATTTTGTTTATTTTTTCGAAGAACCATCTATTTATTTTGTCAATTTTTTGTATTGTTTCTTTTGTTTCAATTTCATTGATTTCAGCTCTGAGTTTAACTATTTCCTGTCTTCTACTACTTTTGGTGCTGTTCTGTTCTTCTTTTTCTAAGGCTTTGAGCTGTAGTGTTAGGTTGTTTATTTGTTGAGTTTTACTTCTTTTATTAAATGCGCTCCATGAAATAAATTTCCCTCTAAGTACTGCTTTCATAGTGTCCCAGAGATTTTGATATGATGTTTCTTTGTTCTCATTTACCTCTAAGAATTTTTTAATTTCCTTCTTAATATCTTCTGTTATCCATTCATCATATAATAGCATATTGTTTAATCTCCAGGTGTTGGAATAGTTTCTGTGTTTTACTCTTTCATTTATTTCTAACTTCAATCATTATGATCTGATAGAATACATGCTAGTGTCTCTATCTTCTTGTATTTGCTAACATTAGCTTTGTGGCATAATATATGGTCTATTTTAGAGAAGGATCCATGTGTTGCTGAGAAGAAAGTGTATTCACTCTTGGTTGGATGGAATATTCTATAAATGTCCGTTAAGTCTAAATTATTGATTGTGTTGTTGAGATCTATGGTTTCTTTGTTCAATTTTTGTCTGGAAGATCTGTCCAGTGGTGAGAGCGGCGTGTTAAAATCACCTAGTATTATTGTGTTGTGGTCTATTTGGTTTCTGAAATTGAGAAGGATTTGTTTGACATACATAGATGAGCCACTGTTTGGGGCATAGATGTTTATGATTGTTATACCTTGCTGATTTATGCTTCCCTTAAGCAGTATGAAATGACCTTCTTTATCCCTTCTGACTAACTTTGGCTTGAAGTCCACATTATCGGAAATGAGGATGGATACTCCAGCTTTTTTGCTGAGTCCATGTGCATGGTATGTTTTTCCCCATCCTTTCACCTTTAGTCTATGGGTATCTTTTTCTATGAGGTGAGTCTCTTGCAGGCAACATATTGTTGGATCTTTCTTTTTAATCCAGTCTGCCAGTCTATGTCTTTTGATTGATGAATTCAGGCCATTAACATTCAGGGTTATTATAGAGAAATGATTTGGTTTCCCGGTCAAGGAAAGAAAATTTCAGACCAATATCCTTAATGAACATCGACGCAAAAATTCTCAACAAAATTTTAGCAAATCGCATACAAAAACATATTAAAAAGATAGAGCACCATGATCAAGTGGGTTTCATCCCAGGGATGCAAGGTTGGTTCAACATCAGGAAATCAATAAACGTAATTCACCATATTAATAGACTTAAAGTCAAGAATCACATGATTATTTCAATAGATGCAGGAAAAGCATTTGATAAAATACAGCACCCCTTCATGCTCAAAACACTAGAAAAAATAGGGATAGTGGGAACATTCCTTAACATTGTAAAGGCCATTTATGCTAAGCCCATGGCTAATATCATTCTAAATGGTGAAAAACTGAAAGCATTCCCCCTAAAAACTGGAACAAGGCAGGGATGCCCTCTTTCACCACTTCTATTCAACATCGTTCTTGAGACTCTGGCCAGAGCAATTAGACAAACCAAAGAAATTAAAGGGATACGAATTGGAAAAGAAGAACTCAAACTATCCCTGTTCGCTGATGACATGATTATATATTTAGAGGAACCTGGAAATTCCACCAGAAAACTCTTAGAACTCATAAGTGATTTCAGTAAAGTAGCAGGTTACAAGATCAATGCCCATAAATCCAACGCATTTTTATACATAAGTGATGAATCTTCAGAAAGAGAAATTAGGAAAACTACCCCATTCACAATAGCCTCGAAAAAAATAAAATACTTGGGAATCAATCTCACAAAAGAGGTGAAAGACCTCTACAATGAGAACTATACAACACTAAAGAAAGAAATTAAAGAACACCTTAGAAGATGGAAAGATCTTCCATGTTCTTGGATAGGGAGAATTAATATTGTCAAAATGGCCATACTACCTAAAGTGCTATACAAATTCAATGCAATTCCAATTAAAATCCCAATTGTGTACCTTACAGAAATAGAGCAAGCAATTATGAAATTCATCTGGAAGAATAAGAAACCCAGAATAGCTAAAGCAATCCTTAGCAGGAAGAGTGAAACAGGGGGTATTGCAATACCAGATCTTCAACTCTACTACAAAGCAATAGTAACAAAAACGGCATGGTATTGGTACCAAAATAGAAAGGTAGATCAATGGTACAGAATAGAGGACACGGACACAAACCCAAATAAATACAATTTTCTCATACTAGACAAAGGGGCCAAAAATATGCAATGGAGAAAAGATAGCCTCTTCAACAAATGGTGCTGGGAGAATTGGAAATCCATATGCAACAGAATGAAACTAAACCCATATCTCTCACCATGCACGAAACTAAACTCAAAATGGATTAAGGACCTCGGAATCAGACCAGAGACCCTGCAGATTATAGAAGAAAAAGTAGGTCCAAATCTTCACCTTGTTGGTCTAGGACCAGACTTCCTTAACAGGACTCCCATAGCACAAGAAATAAAAGCTAGAATCAACCACTGGGATAGATTCAAACTAAAAAGCTTTCTCTCAGCAAAGGAAACTATCAGCAATGCGAAGAAAGAGCCTACAGAGTGGGAGAATATCTTTGCCAATCATACTTCAGATAGAGCACTAATCTCCAGAATCTATAAAGAACTCAAAAAACTCTACTCCAAGAATTCAAATAGTCCAGTCAACAAATGGGCTAAGGAAATGAATAGACACTTCACAGAAGAAGATCTACAAGCAATCAACAAACATATGGAAAAATGTTCAACATCTCTAGTAATAAGAGAAATGCAAATCAAAACCACCCTAAGATTCCATCTCACCCCAATTAGAATGGCGATTATCAAGAATATGAGCAACAACAGGTGTTGGCGAGGATGTGGGGAGAAAGGTACACTCATACACTGCTGGTGGGGCTGCAAATTAGTGCAGCCACTCTGGAAAGCAGTGTGGAGATTCCTTAGAAAACTTGGAATGGAACCACCATTTGACCCAGCTATCCCACTCCTTGGCCTATACCCAAAGGACTTAAAATCTGCATACTACAGAAATACAGCCACATCAATGTTCATAGCTGCTCAATTCACAATAGCCAGACTGTGGAACCAACCTAGATGCCCTTCAATTGATGAGTGGATAAAGAAACTGTGGTATATATATACTATGGAATATTACTCAGCCATAAAGAATGATAAAATTATGACATTTGCAGGCAAATGGATGAAATTGGAGAATATCATGCTAAGTGAGATAAGCCAATCTCAAAAAGCCAAAGGACGAATGATATCGCTAATAAGTGAAGGATGACACATAATGGGGGGGAGGGAAGGGTTAGAGTTAGGGTTAGGGAGGGGGGCAAGTATGGAGGAAGGAACTACTGTATAGAGGGTAAAGAGGGGTGGGAGGGGTGGGGGGGAAGGGAAAAAATAACAGAATGAATCAAACAACATTGCTCTATGTAAATTTATGATTACACAAATGGTATGCCTTTACGCCATGTACAAACAGAGAAACAACATGTATCCCATTTGTTTACAATAAAAAAAAAAGAAAGAAACAATGGCAGAATATGAGAGAAATCTCTGAAATACCCTTGCTGTTTTGAAAATTACATGAAACAAAAATGAGACTTCTCCTTTCTGCTTTCTTAATACTACATTCTTTTCAATATTTTGAGATTGAGAAAAAAAAAAGAATTCTAGAAGGAGAGGATAAAATATAGGTATTGTCAAGACATCTGGAGTGATGTAATAAGTCAGTAGAAGAGAGTTACAAATGAGTTATTTGATCCTTCCTCCATCTTCTGGGGAGCCTAGTAAGCTTGTGGGGCTGGGGCCCCACAGGAGCTTTAGTTTTCTGGGTCCTGTGAAACAAAATTCAAGGTAGTCAGAGATGTGCAAGGACAACAGTGGAAGGAAAACAGCCTGGTTTCAGAACAAGTCAGATGACATCCTTCTATAGGAAAAGCCCTCTGTCTAACAGGCCAATTCCTGGTTGTATAATCTCAGGCAAAAGTCCTCACTTTTCTGGGTCTCATTTTGCCCTTCCACAAAAATAACACGATTAAAGTAGGCCCCTTATAGCATGTGATTAAACTAAATGAAACAGAAAAATGACCTCACATAGCTGAGATTTCATTACATATGTGGTGTTTTCATGATCTCAAAGCATCTGTCCTTTGTAGGTTAACATGTGGGTGACATCAATAGAGTGAATAAAAACGTGATTTTTGTGCTCATGAAGGGCAAGGAAATGCTGATTTAAACAAAGTTGCTTAGGGGTAGGTGTACTAAGATAATTGGGATGAAATATCATGATGTCTGTTATTTACTTTGACATGCATTTCTCAAAAAAAGAGGGTTTGATAGATGAAGAGAGGCATGAATAGATGGATACAATAAAACAATGCAAATATAGCAAAAATGCTAATTGTACAATCTAGTGTCTATGTATATGAGTTTGTATTGTACAACTCTTTGAAATATCTCCTAATTAGGAAACTCTGGAAAAAGTTAAAATAGTCTATTCAATGGACTTGTCAGAGCCTTGAATTAATGTATCCTATACTTCCATCAGGAGATACTATATATAGTATTTATATAATTTCTTCAGGGGATAAGGTAAGAAGGGATTTCTTCACTGGGTAGAAATTTGTCCCTACATGTTTTGGGAAACATACCTAAAGCAACTGGTTACTCTGGTCAATGTGGCTAAACCTGATGGTGGGTTTGACAAAGAACCTTCCCTTCAAAACAAAATCTTCCTCCCTTCTTCCCAACAATTTAAATATTATTAATGGCATCATGGTCCTAGATGTGCATTATCAAGGATTGATGTCTAAAAACATGGCTTGCCTTTAAAAAAGAACAAAGCCTAACAGTAGAGGTACCATGAGGGCAGGGAAGAGGGTGACTAGAAGGTACAGTCAAGCTATGGATAATGATGCTTTGGTCAACAATGGACCACGTATATGACGATGATACCATAAGATGACATTGCTTACTGACACTGTAGCTGGCTTAGTCTGTAAGTGCATTATGATGTTTACACAAGAATGAAGTTGCCTAACAATACATTATCTACAAAGCATTCCCATCACTAATCAGTGTATGACTATATTTGGAAAAGGAGTTTCATGGGGAGGCTGGAAGTACATTTGTTGTAGCTGAGTTACAGAAAAGTGGAAAATTATGACGTGAAAAGTTAAAAAAAAAAACAGTCCTACAAAGAAAGGAATGTGAAATTTCCCTCTTTCTTCTTTCAGGACCTGCCAGAGTAGCAGATTTACCCAGGCAAAGGCAGGCCAGAGATGGGAGAGAGGTCAAAGACCTGAAAGGCTTAGGGCAATGCCCTCCACAGGAACCTGGAGGAAGAGAACAGGTGCTGTCAGCTCAGAGGAGCCATGAATTGGCTAAGGGACAACCAGATGTGTAAATTTGGCTAGCATGGTGTTGTGAGTTGAATCGTGACCCCCTCGATGCATTTGCTGAATTCCAAATCCCCCATAACCACAAAATGCGATCTTACTTGGAAGTAATCTTCACAGTAATTATCAAGTTAAAATGAAGGCATTGTGATTAACTGTGATCCAATCTGATTGGTGTCCTTAGTAAAAGGACACCAGTAATCTCACACAGAGAGAATGTCATATGAAGATGAAGGCAGACATCAAAGTGATATACCTACAAGCCAAGGAATGCCAAAGATGGCCAGCAAACCACCAGAAATTAGGGGAAAGACAGGGAACAGATTCCCTAACAGCCCTCAGAAGGAACCAATCCTGTCAACACCTTGATCTTGGACTTTTGACCTCCAGAATTGTGCATTTCTTTTGTTTTAAGTCACCCCTGTTGGGTTACTTTGTAAGGCAGCCCTGAATCTTATCTTCCACATTAAGTTAACTACACTGTTAAATGCATTTATGTGTGGATAACATGGTAATGAAAGTGATAGTTAACCACACTAGGCTGGCATTTTTTTATGTTGCCATGAGTGCTGGAGTATTGGTGGGGAAGGGGCGAGGAAGCAAAGGGGGTGTTCCTAGCAGAAGCACTATTTCAGATGACCTTTTGGACTTGGGGAATAAGGCATTAACCTAAACAGATATTACGTAAGCAAATGGGATCGAAGTTCTAGCCTTGGAACTATAAACAGCATAATAAAAGTGGAGGCCTTTCACCATTGGATATACACCAGCACGTAATGGAGTATGTGAATGATCTAGAACCCAGGTGAGGAAAAAAGCTTTCTGAGATGTGATTTAATTAGTCAGGCTGGAAGTGTAACTCCATAGTAGAGCCCTTGCCTAGCATGCACAATGTCCTGGGTTCTATCACCAGCACCACACACACACACACACACACACACACACACACACAAACCACCATAGCCATTGCCAGTATTATACAAATTCTATGTTTGATACAAATTCTGTAGAATTTTTAGAATGACTGATGTTTAATTTTGCCATTAAACTCTAAAGTTAAAGAATTGTCCATAGCATTTATATAACTATTCAACTCACTAAGAAACACTCTGGCTTCAGGGCCTCAATGTTTTTCTCAGTGACACAGATAAGTTGTGACAAACCCAGACACAAAAGTTCTATCCTGCCAACTCAGATGCTCTGAGTCTCTTGATCACCCAGACCAGATGGGATGGAAACCTTCAGTGACAAGAGTGTGAACTTAACTGGGTATAAGCCATTAAAAATCATATATGTGAAAATCTGTCCTTTAATGCCCTAACAACCACTTCAAACAGAAGTCAAAAGAGGCAGAGGAATCAGTTCTGGCATGAAAACATTGCCCCCCCCCAAAAAAAAAAATCACAGGTCAAGGAGATTCTTTTTAAAATCTCATTTGAAAGGCACTGTAGAGTCCCACCCTAACAGTGTGACCTTGAGCCACATAAAGTGCATGGGCTTATGTTCAGTGTTCAGTATATTAGTATTTCCATTTTTGCACACAAGTATGTACAAAAATATATGTATGTATGCATGCATGTGTTGAATCTGTGAGCAACATACATGACCAACAATTGGAATCTTTGAGAATTCTCTTTTCTTGATTCAACTGGAACAGACAACAGGTCAATAAAGGACCATAAAGAAAAAGTAAAAGCATGGCTCTCCTGACAAACACTGCCAAGGCAAGTGTCCTATGGGGAGTAAGCAAGAAGGCATAAGGTCCCAGTGGTTCTTTCTTAGAAGCTGCTTTTGCACATGGATGGCCTCTCTCCCACTGCCTGGGAGCTAACCATCTTTGCTTTACCAACCTCATGCCTAAAATTGGTGTCTCTGGAAGCAGCTTAGGTCCCTGTAGACAAAATATATCCTCCATCTCCAGGCAGTTAGCTATCCTACCCAGGGTTCAGGAACTTGCCCTTGAAAAAGCAAAACCAAACAACAAAACCAAAATGGTGCATGATATACAAAGAACCCAATCAATAAATGGGCTAAGGAACTGGGCAGACACTCCACAGAAGAGGAAATATAGGTGATCAACAAATACATGAAAAAGTGCTCCTCATCATTAGTTATTAGAGAAATACAAATTAAAACCACCCTAAGATTTCATCTAACTCCAATTAGAATGGCGATTATCAAGAACACAAGCAACAATAATTACTGGCATGGATGTAGGGAAAAAGGCACACTCATACATTGCTGGTGGAGTTCCAAATTGGTGCAGCCACTCTGGAAAGCAGTATGGTGATTCCTCAAAAAACTTGGAATGGGCCCACCATTTGACCCAGCTATCCCACTCCTTGGTTTATACCCAAAGGACTTAAAATCAGCATACTACAGAGATACAGCCACATCAATATTCATAGCTGCTCAATTCACAGTAGCTAGATTGTGGAACCAACCTAGATGTCCTTCAACTGATGAATGGATAAAGAAACTGTGGTATATATACACAATGGAATATTACTAAGTCATAAGGAAGAAAAAAATTATGGCATTTGCTGCTAAATGGATGAAATTGGAAAATATCATGCTAAGTGAAATAGGCCAAGCCCAAAAAACCAAAGGCTGAATGTTTTCTCTGATAAGTGGATGATGATACATAACAAGGGGGGAGAAAAGAATGAAGGAACTTTGGATGGTGTAGAGGAAAATGGGTCAGGAGGGGGTGGGGGAAGGGAAGATAGTAGAATGAAACAGTATTACCCTATGTATATGTATGATTACATGAATAGTGTGAATCTACATTGTTTACGACCATAAAAATGAAAAGTTGTACCCCATTTGTGTACAGTGAATCAAAATGCAGTCTGTAAAAATAAAAAATAAAATAAAATAAATTTAAAAAAGAATTATTCAACTATTTTAATTCTGATAAAAGATCCTGCTGAAATCATAGTATTTTAAAAATGCAATCATACCAGCTTTTTGCATGATGCTTATATCTAATTTCACTTTTAAAAAATCTGTTCCATTTTAATAAAATTTTAATTATTTTTTCTTTTAAAATAGAAAGTAGTGGATGCAGGGGCTTCCCTTGCATGAACATTGACTAGTAAGTCCCTTGTGGCCCTTTGACATTACCCACTTCAGGAGCATATCCACATAAAAAGGGAACACGGGCAAGGCCAATACCCCAAAACACTTTCCAGGAGTGCTGCAGTATGTCTCACCCCTGGCTCTGCCTTCCTGAGAAAGGAAAGACATCTGCCGATCTGGATGCAAAGAACTTTCTTCCCCATATCTGGATGCTCTGTAAGGTGCCTCCAACTCCTACCTCCTGAGTGCCAAACCCTGGAAATTCCATTGCCTGGATTTGTCCAGGAGTTATAGCAGTTGTGGCAGGATCTCTCTTTATTTTGCATTCCAAGTCAAGGTTTGACAACCCAAAAGCCCCAGGGAGCTGAGAAGTGCAGGTAAAGCATGAAGCAGGCAGATGTAAAATGAAAGCCTTGAACATGGGTTTTGGAGAGCTGAACAAAAGCACTAAGATTAAATTTTGAGAAATAGAAAGCCAACCCAAACTTTTCTGTGGTTACTAGTTTAGAACCTTTGCTCTCAAATACCATCTGGGCCTCATTTCATTACTGGGGTTGTAGCTTCAACAGAGCTATTCAAACCATTTTCAAATCAGCCCCCTGTTCCCAAGCAAAGCTCTTTATGAAACTAAGGAAATTCCCAGTTCTCAGGATATTTATAATGTAAGGATTATTGACCATCCTAAAACCAACAAATAATCAAATCCTACCTACTTTATCAAGTTTTTTTTTTTTCCTGGCTCATTACATGGACCCAGTCATCTGCCCAAGAGCTCAAGTCTAAAGTCTAAACTTTGAGTCTTTCTGGTCCCTTACTGCATTTTACCCAAATTTCACAACCCGGCCCTTGCCAGTTTCTCTAGCCTCTTTTTCTGGTCTGTATTTTATACTGGCAACACTGCACCATCTCTCCTTTGGTTCTTTTCATACCCCACATTGCTGAGTGTTTCTAAGCTTTTGTTCTGTTGAGATTTCGACTAATTCCATCTCATCACCACCACCCCCAAACACTGCTCAGGTGTCACCTCCTCTAGACACCTTGCCCTAAACAGCTCCCAGGGTGTGTCAGGAACCCCAAGTAGGGGTTTCCACAGCAATGAATACTTCATTCCTCATTGGACCACCCACAATAAGAAGGAGGCCACAGGAGAAGGCAAACTGAGGCATAGTTCATATCTAAATCCACAAGAATCTTTTTTGGAGCTCCACAATTTTAAACTTTTTGCTCCAATTATTTTTGGAAAGAGGCTTTTCCTGTTATTCCATACCAACAGATTGAAGATAGGTTGAAACCTTTCCATGTCTGGCCAAAACCCAGCTGGTGATTTGATAAAAGACTGAACAGAAAGCCAAAACAAGCTGGCAATGTTTGTGAAGGACAAGGTCTCAAATGGAAATCAAATGAAATTACTTATACTTTTATTAGGTTTAATCCTTTTTTGAGAAAAGTATACTTTTAAAAAATGATAATTCCATATCTCAGCGAGAGGTCCTGAACTCAGTTATCAAGATCAGTATCATAAGAGGACCTGGTGCACAAAAATTAACACTACTGCAACAGGTTAAAGGGGAAATATCCAGTGTTGTCAGGGCAAATTATTCCAGGGGTGTCTGTGGCTGAGACCCAGTTTCACATTCATTTTAGAACATTTGTACAATCACTCCAAATTAAAAACAAACCTAGATGATTTTAGTCAAAAGTCTAGATGTCATGCTGAGTGGTAGGTCCTAATCCTTGGCAATCCAATTATTTTAATTAATTCCTTAAGTTACACTGGTTCTAAAAAGGAAATTTTCATGCAGTTATAAAAATTAGACATCTTTCATATTCTGGGTCTGCCATTGACTAGGTGATCAGATGATCAAATTTATTCCATTTAAACCTTGATCTGCAGATCTATAAAAGAGTAATAGTGTTTTCCCCTACCTCATTGAGTAGTTGTGATAGAAAGTGACACAATACATATATGATACTCTGCATAGGGTCTATTGCATGGCAAGTGCCCAGCAAACATTTGTTTAATGAATGAATGAGTCCAATACCTTAGAGAGCATTTGGCCTTGAAATTGTAAGAATTTGGTTCCAAATCCACACACTTAGGCACTGTGGAATCTTGGACAAGTAGTTTCTTTACTTCTCTTTATTCCAGTGTATAAAACAGAGACTATACCTTCCAAGCAGGGTTGACGCAAAGATTATGTGTGCAAAATTATTTGCATGTATGGGGCCTACTGTTGCTATCTGGTGATGGGCTTGGGAATGAATGATTCTTTTACTTCTTTACTTTCATCTTTTTACAAATGCTTATTGACAATTTAGGACTTTTTACACACAATCTTTTATTGTTCTTTGATTCAATAGATGATTTATCTATAGGACAAGTCCAACAATAATGATATGACCTTCTAGGTTTTAATATTTCTTTAAACCATGCATGACACACCCACAGGCACACAAGTAATTAGGTCTAAAACTGCCCTCTTTTTAACCTATATCAAACAAATAGATAACTAGTGTCATAGATTGGATGAATGTTCACCAACCAGAGCAGAGAAAAGGAAAGGTCATTTTTTCCGTATCAATAATATTTCAGTCATGGACTTAGAGCAATCTAAGCAGTATCTTATGCTTAGTTGTCATTAGAACGAATATTGTGCCTCTATTCTCTAAAATTAATACCATTTGACAGATTTCTTCCCGCAATTAAATGAACAATATTTTTAAAACTCTAGTTCACAATTTCCTATTGTCCAAAATGGCTGCTTCATAGTTTTTCTTCTTAAATTTCTTACACGATACCAACCCACCCCCATCTCTCTTCAACTAATAACCCTGTACTGTGGTTTGGATATGATTTGTCCCCCAAGGATTCATGTGCTGGAAGCTTGGTCTCCAGTGTGGCAGCATTGAAGTGATGGAACCTTTAAGAGGTGGGGCCTAGTGGAAGGTAATTTCGTCAGTTATGGGGGCTCCACCCTCAAGAATGGATAAATGCTTCTCTCGAGAAATGTGTTGGGTCTGAGAGGAGTGGACTGGTTTCCAGGAGGGTAGGTTGTTATAAAAAGAATAAGCCTGGTTCATCCCCATCTTTTGATCCCTGTTTCATCATGTGATCCCTTCTACCCTCGGCCTTTTCCCTTTTCATTTCTTTGCTATGTTGTCATGTAGCCAGTGGGCCCTCATCAGAATGCTGGTGCCATGTTATTTGAACTGTCCAGCCACAAGAATTGTGAGACAAATACACATCTTTACTTTATAAAGTACCTAGCCTCAGGTATTGTTTTATAGCAACACAACATGAACATAGGATATTCTGACTCATTTGTCATGGAGAAAATGAAAGAATTTGCTCATCTTTCCAAAATAAACTACCTACACCCCTTCTGTGCTTGTGTTGCTGCTTTACTTCCTATTTTTTTAAAAAAAGTGTTTTCCATTTTTGTTTTTTTTTTTTTTTTGTGGTGCTGGGGATTGAACCCAGGGCTTTGTGCTTGCAAGGCAAGCACTCTACCGACTGAGCTATCTCCCCAGCCCTAGTGTTGGCAAGGATGTGGGGGAAAAGGTACACTCATACATGCTGGTGAGGTTGCAAATTAGTGCAGCCACTGTGGAAAGCAGTATGGAGATTCCTCAGAAAGCTTGGAATGGAACCACCATTTGACCCAGCTATCCCACTCCTTGGCCTATATCCAAAGGACTTAAAATCAGCATTACTGCACAGATACAGCCACATCAATGTTCATAGCTGCTCAATTCACTATAGCCAGATTGTGGAACCAACCTAGATGCCCTTCAGTTGATAAATGGATAAAGAAACTGTGGCATATATATACAATGGAATATTACTCCGCCATGAAGAATGATAAAATTATGGCATTTGCAGTCAAATGGATGAAATTGGAGAATATCATGCTAAGTGAGATAAGCCAATCTCAAAAAACTAAAGGACGAATGATCTCGCTGATAAGCAGATGAGGACATATAAGGGGGTGTAGGAGGGGTTAGCGTTAGGGTTAGGGTTAGGTTTAGGGTTAGGGATAAGGAGGGTGGTAAGAATGGAGGAAGGAAGGACTGTATAGAGGGAAAAGAGGGGTGGAAGGGGTGGGGGGAAAGGGGAAAAAATAACAGAATGAATCAAACAACATTGCCCTATGTAAATTTATGATTTTTAATTAAAATAAATAAAAAATATTTATTTGTAAAAAAAAAAAAAAAGAAAGGTTTAGAGTTGCTGAAACATGACAGGCAAATGAGCGACTGAAATTGTTGTGGGAGAGGTAATTATATGTGACAAGATATAATTTGTGAGGTAAGGCCAGAGAAGCAAACCAGGATATCTCAACTCCAGGAGGGATCAAGTCAAGTGAACTCAACAATGTTAAACGAAGCCACATGGCTAATCCACTTTTAGATGAAAACAGTGTTTTTGAAAACCAGTCCCTTATGTTCTATTATCAAAATCTGTAGTTCTTTTTCTCTATTTTCTTTAGCTATCTTTTAAATAAATGGTTCATCTGTTTCAGAATGTCAAAAAAAAAATGTCTTTTCTTTAGGGTAGCCAATACTCCCCACTCTCTTTGGATCCTAATACCCCCAGGTTTTGTTCCCCTAATTATAACCTTCTCTCCCAAATCAGCAGCTTCTCCTTCTCTCCTGGATCAATTACCACCAGCCCCCAAAACCGTGCTAGTGTCTCCCATTTCCAACCAACCTAACTTTGACCCAACATCTCCTTTCAGCTATAATCACTTCATAGCACTTCTTCAAGAGTAATCTATATATGCTGTCACTATTTCCCCATCTCCCATCTCACCATTCAACTGAGTTTGCTCTTATCCAGGATGTGAGTGACTTTCACGCTGCCAAACCCAGTCTTGGATCAACCTTTGCCCTTAAATTATTTGTTTTCTTAACAGCTTTTGCTCATGCCCTCCTTCTTGCCCTACTAGCTTCACTTTATTTGAGTCATATACTTCCTTGAGTTTCTTCCTTTCTACCTTGTTGCTCCTTCTTAGACTCCTTTGCTGAATCTGTCACCTCTTCTCAATTTCTAAGTCTTGAGAAACCCAGGACTCTCCCCTTTAACTTCTTTATTTTTTTCCTTTTTAATAAAATTCCCAGGTAATATTATCCAATCCCAAGGCCTTAAAGCTTCAGACTTGATATATAAACTGTCTACTTATTTGTACTTTCAATTATGTAATAAACATCTTACACTTAATATGTCCTAAGTAGCATGCTTGAATCCCCTCTCCCAAAACAATTGCTTTCCAGACTTTTCCATCTCAGTAATGGTACCACAATTCACCCATTTATTCAGGACAAAATCCATGAATTTTCCTTGATTACTTATTTCTCTGACCACTCTGCCCTCCAGTCAATACATCGCTGATGTATTGTCAACTCTATCTAAATACAACCATTTCTTAGCACCCCTATTACTGTCTTAGTCTAAGATGATACTATCTCTTCTTTGGACCATTGCAATAGCCTTGCAATTGCTTCTACTCTTGCCTGTCACTGTCTAAGATTTACAAAGCACAAAGTGCTTTGTAGTGTGTGTGTGTGTGTGTGTGTGTGTGTGTGTGTGTGTGTGTGTGTGTGTGTAGTGCCAGGGATTGAACTCAGGGGCACTCGACCACTAAGCCACATCCCCAGTCCTATTTTGTATTTTATTTAGAGACAAAGTCTCACTGAGTTGCTTGGAGCCTCACTTTTGCCGAGGCTGGCTTTGAACAGTTCTCCTCCTGCCTCAGCCTCCTGAGTCACTGCAATTACAGGCGTGCACCTCTATACATGGCTCAGGACATATTTTGAACAACAAAAACAAAAACAAAAAAACTCGACATATTTCTTTGTTTCAAATCTTTCAATGATTTATATTGCAAACAGGAGATCTTACCCCAACACCTAACATACAGGACCTACCTATCTTGCCTTCCTACCCCTTCCTAATTTCACTCCATCATGTTCTTTGAACATGTAAAGGTCATCCCCATCTTAGGGGCTTTGCAATAATTATCCCAATCTGTTGTAACACTCTTCCCCTTGATACTACATGTTCAGCATCACAGATCTCAGCTCACATCTCATCTTTAAGGAAGAGACATCCCCTAACTCTGTTCTATGACCCCATCATATTTTATTTGACATGAATTACTATCAAGCAGTACTTTGTAGGGAGGTAAGTATTTGGGTGGTTCATTGGTTATTTATTATGTGTCACACACATGCACTGGGCTATAACCTCTGTGAGGATTGGAATAATGCTCATGTTGCTTCCTGCTTTATCCCCAGCATCTGACATACAGACGAGCTCAATAAATATTAGTTGCTGGCATGAAAGACATCAGGAGAGGCAATTAGTTCAGTGGGGAAAGATGAAGAGTGGCTCATTTTGCAAAGAACTTATTCCATTAGACTCCTCAGAATGCATTTCTACTCAAAATCTGATGAATCACAGAATTCATTTTAATGTTAATGTGTCCCTTACTTTTTTCAGCCCCCAATTTTCAGCTCCAAATGTCTTTTTAATTACAAATTTAATAGGAACATTTATTTGGAAAAAACTGAAGTATTAATGCAGAGGTGCAGTCTTCCATCTGAACAAGGATTCAAAACAGGCCCTCAAATGGTGACAGCATAATGTCAACAGTGCAACTTGCCTACTTCATATCTAATGTCTATGGAGTGCCCTTTAATCCATAACATCATTTTGGGTCCTTGTCAGAAAATTAAAAAGCTGCCTCTGCTGAAGTTCACTTGAACACCTGCAATTCTGAAACTTATTTTAAGGTTTTTTATTAATTATTAATTCCCCTGGGGCATTTAAATTTTATGACTGTACTGTTAGATTGTTGAAAATAAAAATACTAGTCTATGGTATCCTAGCCACTTACAGAAACTTTTTACAGATTAAATGTGTTTTAATCTGTATTTTAGCTTATAAATAACACGCATGCACATGCATACATGCTTGTGTGTGTGTGTGTGTGTGTGTGTGTGTGTGTGTGTTGTGAAGTACCTTAATAACAAACTCTTTGTACTCCCTAGTTTTGGGCACAGCCCCAAAACTATCATATCATCCAACTTTCCAAGTTAAAAGGTGAAACCACTTTTGCTGGCAGAGGCCAATTCTATCTTGTTTAAGGGAGTATAATCCAGACCTAAGGAACCTTTAATCCTTGACAAATTCCTCCTAGACGAAGGAACAAATCTTTTGTCAACTGAAGATGGCAATGTCACCACTCACACCCACAATTGCTAAAAATATATTTTAAAGGTCTTTCATGGCAAATTTCTAAATCCAGAAACTTATGCTGTGATAGTATATTCTTCTTTGCCTCTCTGTCCCTCTGGATTTATGTTTGATCCCACAAGCCTTTATTGCTGGAGCTCCTTTGCTCTGCGCTGTGTCTGTTTAGGTGTCTCCATGTATATTCTTTTTTTAAAAATTTTTTTAGTTGTAGATGTACACAATACCATTGTTTTATTTTTAATTATTTTTATGTGGTGCTGAGGATCGAACCCAGTGCCTTACATGTGCCAGGCAAGCACTCTACCACTGAGCCACAACCCCAGCCCCTCCATGAATATTCTTAGCTTTGTGTCTACCATGTCCATCTTCCCCAATGTTTCCCCAATTCCTTCTGCCTCCCTTAACTGACCGAAAAGCAAAGCCAATACACATTTGCTGATTTTCACAAACTGAAGATTGATTTGTTGGCTTGGATGAGAATGTATAGATATTTGAGAGTTATCTTAGTAAAGGTGAGTTTTGAAACCACTGAGTTCCCCTGGACGTTTGTAAAAGTAGTAGAAACACGATACAACTTGAATAATGACACTACACAGAAAACATGTTCAAGGAAGCCTATGTATTGGATTAGGCCATTTTAATTGCAGTATCAGGAATCATGCTGCAGACTTGGCCAAACACCTGGGTGAGAACTCTGTACACTAGACCTGTTTGGAAGGCCCATAGAAGAGGGTATATACACCAGAAGGACATAAAAGCTCTCAAAGGCAGAGGAGCAATTTGTCAGCTTGACCGAGATGTTTCTGGTATTAGTTACTTATCAATTCGGAAACATAAAACATGAATAAACACTGGCTTATTCAAATTAAGAACAGATCCCACTTGTAGTTCCAGCTACAAGTCAAGAAAAAAATTAAAATGAAAATCACCTTCCCAGAAAATATAATTGAGTTATAGACGAGAAAAATGTTTGACTTTGCTAGTAATTAAAAATGAGAAACAACCATTTTTACTTCTCAATTTGAGGAAGACTGAAAAAAATGATGATATTAAATGCTCCCAACAGTGTGATAAAACAAAGCTGCTGGAAGAATAATTGGGAAAGCACTTGGGAAAAGCAATTTGGCAGCATCTGTCAAAAACTTAAAACTCTCCATATTTTAAAATCAGAAGTTATTACTCTATGATTCAATTTTAAGGACATAATACCAAATACGGAAAAAAGTAATTATTCCTAAAGATATTGAGTGCACTGTCATTTATAATAAACATACTAACACATAATAATTATGTCCTATGGTCTGGTATTAGTTAAGTAAGTTATGATATGACTTATTTGATGTTACTTGAATTATGTTCATAAAGACTATAATATGGAAAATACTTATGTTGTAATATCAGAAGAAAAGATACAAAATTGTGTTGATGAGAAGGACTACAAATATAAATGTGTGGCACAGGTTCTCATGCACATGCATGTGCATGTGTGGGCACACACACATGCACACACACACAGAGAACCAAAATAAATGTATGAAAAAAGACTTGAAGAAAATATATCCCAATTAGCTTTTAATGATAGAGTTTAAAATGAATTTATAAAAATAATTTATCCAGGGGTGTAACTCAGTGGTAGAGTATCTGCTTAGCATGCATAAGGTCCTGGGTTCCATCTCCAGCAATACACACACACACACACAAATTACCCAGAATTAGTCATCAGTCCCCAAGCCCCTATCTTGTCATGATACCATTTTGGGCAATTAAATTACTTTCAGAATTCTCTATATAAATAATGAGCTTTCCTTCAAAAATTTATACTTTTTAGAGATCTAAACTTAGGCATTTAGAGTCACATAATTGCAAAACTTCTCTATAAATCACAGTCTATCATCCATAATATTGCCACTAAACTTCCCTAGTTCAGAAAAAAAATGGATGCAAGTAAATTGATAGAAATGCTGACTTTTATACCAAATTAAATAAAAATAAATTCAACTACTTAATATTTTATAAAATTTACTTCAATTACAATCTAATGATCAGACTGGGAATTGGAGAGAAGGACGCACATTATTTTTTCAAGGCTAGGGAGCTGTTTTCCTTAATTGTGTTTTCTTTAACACCACCAATACATCTTTATTAGATTACACTGTAAACTTTAGAATTTAATAACATTGTTTATATTGTGCTTTCTAAACTGATGAATACAATGTAATTATTGCTCACCAATTAAGGGATTGAACTTGGCATCTCTATCTGTAACTCCAGATTCAGGGTCTAACAAAAATGCCCTGGTATTCACATGAAAAACAACTAAGGAAAATACTTATTACATGTTAAATATAATAAGTATATATATATTTTCATGCAAATATACACAACATACACATATATAAGCATACACTTAAATATACATGAAAATATTTCTTTAACAGGTGGTAATATGAATATTGGGGCACTTGTTGATTTTGCAAGCATGTGTATATATATATGTATATATACACTATATACATAAGTATAATCTATATACATAGGCAAAACATTATTACCACATATCTGTTATTTAGTATAACCTTTTATAGTGATGAATTGTTTTACCTTTATTGGTCTTATGAGTGTCATTTATGAATGGAAACTAAAATGTGGGTCCAAATTTCCATTTAGTTTGCATTTCATTCCTCAAAGCTCACCTTCTTTCACACTATTTCCCAAGACTGCCAATTGTCAGGGACATGGTCCAGCAAATAACCAACTCAAACAATAGATGGATAAACAGTGTTTTGGTGAATGGGTTCATCTCTGCCAATGAGATCTTATTTAGACTTTGGGCCTAACTTCACAGAGGAGGTTTAGGTTTGATTATTAATTCAACAATCAAGATGACCCAGAGTTAGCTTTTAAAGGGTGGGGGTGGTGCAGTTTGGCATGGTTCATGGATCCCATGTCTCTATTTAGCCTTTGGAAGGCTAAGTAAGATCAGAACTAGGTCAGCCTCAGGCAATATCTTACCTGAAGAAATGGAGTTGGCTAAGAGTTTTGTCCAGTGGATTCCTTGAAGCCCCAACTACCTGGGAAATGCATATGAGAGAAGCAGACAACCCCAAAAGTCAGGCACCCCTGCCCTCTTTCGAGAAGGCAACATATAATAACGACTTTCCAGGTGTACCTGTACTATGAGAAATCCAATAAATCATTGCAGAATATATCTTTAAATCTTAAGAAGTTGATCTCAAAAGGTTAAACACAGAGTTCCCATTATGACCCAGCAGTTATGCCCCTACATATGTATCCAAAAGAAGTGAAAACATGTCCACACAAAAAACTTGTATGCAAATGTTCATGACAGCACTGTTTATAATAACCAACATCTGAAGAGTTCATCAACTAATGAATAAGCAAATTATGGTTTATCCATACAATGGAATATTATTCATCCTTGAAAAGAAATGAAGTGCTGATACATGCAACAACATGGATGAACCCTGAAATCACTGTAAATGAAAAGCTAGGCACAAAAGGTCACTTATAGTATGATTCATTATGGTTTAGATATGAGGTGTGTGAGACAAAAGCTCATGTGTGATACAAAGTAAGAAAGTTTAGAGGTGAAATGATTGGGTTGTGAGAGCTTTAACCTAATAGTGAATTAATCCCCTGATAGGATTAACTGAGTGGTAACAGTAGGCTGGTAGGGTGTGGCTGAAGGAGATAGGTCACTGGGGGTATGCTTTGGGGGTATATATTTTGTCCCTGGTGAGCAGAGTTCTCTCTCTGTTTCTTGATCGTCATGTCCTGAGCTGTCATGCCTTTTTGCCCTGATATGTTGTTTCACTTTGGACACAGAGCAATAGAACAAGGTATTTGTGGACTGAGACCTCTGAAACCATAAGCCTCAAGATAAACTCTTCCTTCACTGATTACTCTTGTCAGGATTTTTGGTCACAGTGATGAAAAAGCTGACTAAGACATATAGTATGTGTCCATTTATATAAAATGTAAATTATCTGCACCTCTGGCAACCACTAACCTGCTTCATCAGCAGGCTAGTGGTTGCCAGAGGTGCAGATAATGGTAGTGATGGCCAGGAATGGGGAATGACTGCTAGTGGGTATAGGATTTCCTCTGGGGGAAACAAAAATGTTTGAAAATTACATTAGAGTAATAGTCATATGATCCTGTGAATAGATTAAAAACCAATGAATTGGATATTTAAATGAGTGAACTCTATGTGAATGATAAATCAACAAAGCTATTATTTTAAAAATCTTATGAAGGTGAAATTTTGGACGTCAATAAGAATGATTATTAGTATTATTACTTCTTCAAGTTATGTGAGGTTTTAATAAAAGATGTTGTAGAATTGCTGTTGATGCCCCATTCATATTTCCTCCTCATGCACTTTTATAGGCAATCATTGCTTCCTTGAGCCTCCCTGACTCTTTGCCCAAAAGCTTTTCCTGGCTACAGGCGCCATTGGGCCATTAAATCCTGCAGCTCCTTTACACCTCAGTGGGGATAACGGAGGAATATCCTACAGTGCCTCCCAGTTCCCCAACAGGATTGAGCGCCAAGCTTGAAAACACACCCTTTCTCCATTGGCTTCCTTGCTTGCCCCACCTCTCTTCTTCACTCTCCACTCCCCTACTGGTACAGCTGGACTCACCTCCCAAATAAATGACTTGCATCCAAATCTTTGCCTCAGGGTCTGCTCCTAGGAGCACCAAAACCAAATTACATTTTACTCTTTCTTCTCAAATAATATTCTTATCTTACATTACTAGAAAGATCTGAAACAATTGTTGGTCAGGTCATTAAAAGAACACTTCTGTGGTTTTCTGTTTAGCCAACACAGAGAGAGAGATTTTAGAATTAGCTTTTATTGATTTGTATTGACAAATAACACTGAGTTTCTGTAATTCACCATAATTGCAGTATATGTTTTCAATGAACTGAGGCTATAGACCAGGCTACATGAGAAATGCGGTAGCCTTTGGAGCAGGAGTCTCCAGAGGCACTGCCTCACCTAGGACTCAGTCTACAAGATTCTGAGACTTCAGTCCTATCAGTGTAGGAAAAACCAGTAGCATAATGGCAGTGTCTCCAGCACATGGAAACACTATAAAGGATTTCAGGGGAGCATAGCTGGAACACTGAAGCTGGTAGAGACTAACACATAGAAGATTCCAGAATCAGAAAAGTGTTAGTGACTACTCTGTGTCCTCTAGAATTTAGTATAAATGATGGTCCTACTCAGAGGGTCAGAAAAGTGTATGTCATGGAAGTGCTGCCATCAAAGTATCAAAAGCACAAAATCCGGACATTTTGTTGGGACTCCAGATATTAAACTTTTGCTAAAGTTTATGAGAATAATCAAATCCTTTCTGAGAACAGTGAGCCATATGCATTAGCAAAACAAAATATCAACTAAAAAAACTTCAAGATGGAAAAATGGTATATGACCATTTTACTTGAATTATTTACTTATTTATTTAATTCATTTATTTTGTAGAACTAGACATTGAACCCAGGGGTGCTCTTCACTGAAATACATTCCCAGTCCTTTTGTATTTTTTGAGACGGGGTCTCAATAAGTTGCCCAGGCTGACCTCAAACCTGCAATCTTCCTGCCTTAGCCTTCCAAGTAGTTGGGATTACAGGCATGTGCCATGATATACAATTTTCTAATGTATGCTGTCCTCCTGATATATATTTTAAATGACTTCACTAATCTGAAACACTTGGGACCGAGTGCACTTCACAATTGTGAAACTTTCAGATTCAAAGTAATATAATGAATATATACACATTATCTAATGGCGCTAGCAAGAACTGAGACAACTACCATATAATCGTCTGCATTATTATGTCTGCAGTAAAATATGGCTAGTTGTAAACTAGGCACATCAGTTCTGGTCAAGTTTTGCTTGAAACTCCAGAAAATACTTTCCATTTTCAGAGCTCTGGGGATTGTGGAAATGTAGATAAGGGACTGTAGACTGTATCATGGTGGATTAGAGCCACAGCTGCTATCAAACAACTGCTGAGTATGTGAATGTTGAAAATGGGATTAAAAAGACTCAGGGAAAATAAAGACACTTCCTTCACTACCAATATAATTTTCCTGGCCAACGAGGTGGTTTCAAAACAAGTATAACTAAAAGACACCCTCTAACCCATCATAGTAATGATATAAAAGTAACTCAGAAAAGAGCAACAGCATAGAAGAACTCAAATGCAATTCAAAGTTCTCAATTTATTTCTCCAGAAAAGACTTAATGAACAATAAGTATTTATTTTAAGCATTCTATGTACCAGGCCACTGTGAAGATGGTGAAGAAGATACAGTGCCTGCCCTCTAAGACATTGTACTAGGGAAGGCATAAAAGATGCAGAATAAGGTGCCACATGAAGGCAAAAGCAGGACATGCAATGTTGTTTGCATGGGCCTGCCCCAAGGAGACCCAAAAAAGTGAGTTTTAAAATAAATCCAGAAGGTTGATAAAAAGTCAGACCCAAGTTTGGGGTTGGGAAGAAAGAGAACTAGGAAGAGATTCCATGTGGGAGAAGACAAAGTATGAAGGCCAGAAAACCTTTCAATAACTTGAAAGTGGACAATGTGACTGCAGAGCCAAAGGCAGAAAATGGCAGGAGACAATTCTTTCAAGTTAGGCAGTGGTCAGGTCTGTGGTGTCTGGGTCACAGTCATCCTTTCAGACTTTATGTTGGGGTTAGTAGGAGATTACTGAAAGGTGAAGTAGAAGAATAACCTCATGAGATTTACATTTTAGAAAAGTTGACTCTAGCTTCTAGAAGAAATATATGAAAAGGTACACACCAGGCTGCCTCAGAAGGGTAAGGAAGGGACAAAGATCAACAAATACAGTCGCTAGCTTTGTCTTTGACTAACTTCATTTGCTTCACTTATGACAATATTTTATGTAACTTAAACATTGTTTTACCATTAAAAACAAACTGTTCTTATTTAGTGTGTATGGATTAAATAGATAAACCTTGAAGACACTGTGCTAAGTGAAATAGGCCAGGCACAAAAGGACAAATACTCTATACTTTCACTCATATAAGGACCTAGAGAAGTCAAATTTATAGAGACAGAAAGTAGAGTGGAGTCCATAGAGGTTGTGGAGAGGAAGGAATGGGGAAGTAGTGCTTAAGGGGTAGAGAGTTTTTGTTTAGGAAGA